>NC_140598.1:20110570-20716820 GCF_057381915.1 Diplotaxodon limnothrissa | reverse complement strand
CAGCAAACTGGAGGATGTTCCTGTCTGGTGTAATCAGACCCCAGCTTAGTGACAGAGGACGGATGTGTGGGAGCTCTGCTGATGCTGAGAGGCAAACAAACTGTGCTACAGGCCCAGAATAGGAGCTCTTTATTTAAAACAGCATTGTTGTTTCACATGGAGACGAGCAGATTTTCAGTGTGGCGGTGTCACTCTGGGAATTTCATTTGTTTTTTACATGGAAAACCAAAAAAGGATAGAGCTTTGACATTAAGTCAGAGCATGAAATGGAGATGATGGGCTGGAGGTGGGTTGCAAAGCAGCTTGCAGGTCAGTGTTTAGTCAGGTCCCCATGGATACAGAATAAATTAATCGCAGGTGCTTTGAATGAACTTGGGTTTGATTTGATGTGTGCAAATCAAAATTAATCAAGAGCCAAGAGCAATAACATGGTCACACTCACGTTTGTCACACTATGATTCAGGTTATGATCCATAACACCTGAGCAGGAAGTCGGAGCTCTCGTGTGGTCTGAAGTTTGTTTCTTTGTTTTTAGTGTGTGAGGTTTTCAGACCAAAGTAATAAACTGCAGGCATGAAAACATCCTGTGAGCAACAAACTAGGAAAACAAAAGAGGAGCTTTTTGCAGACGAGCAGGTAATCTGAGTTTAACCTCAGCAGCATTTATTAACGCTCACACCAACGTGACTTTAAAAAGAATGACAGGAAATCATCCTTTACTCTCTGACCTGCTGCTCTCAGGAAGTCCAACAGCAGCACGCTCTCACGTTTAAACTTTTATTCTGACAAGGGCTTCCTGTGCAGCACACACACACACACACACACACACACACACACACACACACACACACACACACACTGCTGTGTTTGCGAGGTCGCTCACTGCTGGGACTCTAACCCTGAAACCAGGTCAGCAAACCCGTGAAGGTCTCTGCTGCACAGTGTCCTCACAAACACACACATATGAGGGGCTGTAGTTGATGGGTGATTATCTGAAGCCTGAACCAGACGACCCTGAAAAATGTGTGCATGTGCTTGTCTTCCTATTAGTGTGGGGACATATATCTGTTCAGACACTCATATGTCCTCATAAGAGTTTAAAATGTCAGCTTTGATTTTTGTTTGAGTTTTCTGGAAGTGAGTGTGAAGTCCTCTGAAGTGGTGAAACAGCTGTGTGTGTGTGGTGTAGACACAATGAGCATCCTTCATGGACACGCTCTCTGATATATGAAGTGTGTCGAACCACTTCCTGCTTTCTCTGAATCAAACGCACACACATGAATACCTGTGTGTGTGTGTGTGTGGGGCAGAGAGGAAGTGTTTGTGCTTCACGGTTGAACGAACTAAAGGACTTTAGATGAGGACTGAGTGTGTGTGTGTTCACTTCTGAAACTGATTCAGATGTTTCAGGGAGACGCTTCATGGCCCGGCTGCGATCAGGGTCCCTGTAAACCAACTCTCAGATTTAAATCACATCTCATTACCTTGTTTAACGTTTGTCACCTGTTAAATTATCACAGAGTACCGTGACCCATGACTGACTCACAGGTAGGAGATGCTCCTGGTGTCACATGCTGAACCTGTCCCACGAGCTAATACGAGCTTCAAAGTTTACCCACAATGCACTCTGTCAGGTTTTCTACAGTGAACGATCAGAACCAGGTCAAACATAAACGGACTGACGCTCACATGAAGCTGCTGCTGGTTTGTCTTCAGACGGTGACTCATGGCCGTAAATCTGATCTGAGTTCAGTTTCTAATAAGCTTAAATCTGTTCTTCAGCCCAGAAAGTTTCATGTGGAGATCTGCTGAACTGATGATGTCACAGGTCTGATGCCTCACATTGCATATGAAAGAATAACGAAGGACTAGAGTGAACGTCCACAGCAGGACAGCTGTTCAGGGAGGACTTCTGTCATAATAATAATAATAATAATGTATACTTAGCTTATTATGAGACAAACAGCACGCTGGCTCGCAACATGTGTAAACACTGAAGGTGACACAGGAAGTATTTTCCTGCTGACGCTGTCTAATCAGGCAGACGTCAGCTTGTTAGAAAAGCCAAAGAAGAAGAAGTCTTCATGTTCACAGGGTTCAAAGATCTGTTGAGCGCAGACCAAATGGATTCATGTTTCATAACTTATTCATACATGTTTGTGTGCTGTGGTGCTGGAAGCGGCTGCAGGCATCCAGTTGCTGCCAAGCACAGTTAGAAATCATCCTACTTTTAATCCTGTGAGTTCTCCGGGAGACAAAAAAATACTGATACAATTTAAGTGAGTCAGATTGTACTGTAACAGACCGAAACTTGATGTGACCCACTGTACACAGTGAGGACACTAACAGAGCAGTGTGCGCATCTTTAACATAACCTACAGGACGTCTGTGACAGGAAGTGAGAAGCAGAGCCCGTCCTCTTAAACCTGACGGACCTGAGCGATGGTCCTGCAGAACACATGGGTCCTGATGAAACACAGACCTGACCCGCAGACATAGATTAGGACAAATTACTGTTCACACACACACACACACACACACACACACACACACACACACACACACACACACACACACACACGCACGCACACACACACACACATCTGCTCACATCTGTTGGAAAAGATCTCGTCAGGCTGGATAAACGAGTGTGTGTCTAATTCAATTAGGCTGCTGTGAATTTTACACTTCATCAACACACACACATTTGCACCAGATGTGTGTGAAGAATCAGTTTGTGTTGAACATGTTTCACCTTCATGCAACCTCACAGACAAGGGAGGAGGAAACGTGGAGGCAGGAATCAAGGAGACACATGGAGGAGACAGAAAAGAAGAGATTAAAGAAGAGTGAAATTATTGAGGAGACAAGGAGAGAGGAGGTAATGAGGCAGGAGTCAAGGGTGAAGGAAACTTTGAGACAAGAACGCACAAGGAGGCAGGAGATGAGCTGAAAGAAGAAAAGGGTAAAAAGAGTAAAGAAGGAAGGAACAACCAGCTCTGTCAGGTGGCCCTGTACATCTTTAACCTGAGCCTGAGCCTGGAGAAGGTTCCTGAACGGTGGAAGACTTCCTCTGTGCACAACTTCAGGCCTGTGGCCTTAACTTCTCATCTGATTAAAACCACATACTGTGTATGCTACAATTGTTTATAGTGTATTATCTTTTTTTAATTGATTGTACTTATTTGTATTTTTGTATTTCCTTCTGATATCTGTACCTGAGCTGTCGTGGGATCAATAAAGTCTTATCTTATCTTATCTTATCTTAACAAGGAGACTGGAGACAAGAAGTGAGGATGTGTGAGTGGGGAAGACATGGTGGAAGGAGGAAGGAGAGAATGAGGCATAAAGAGGGAACAGAAATAAGGAACCTAATTTATTAAAAATTAAGGGCGCGAGGAGAGAACAAAAGAGAGGAGGCAAGAAGAGACAACAGGGATGGAGATGAGGAGTCTGTAAGTGTGAATAAAGTGATAGAAGAAGAGTCACGTGATGATGTACGTCCTTCCTTTAGAGGTTTGTGTTAAACATGCTCGGTTTGAACTCAGTTTTTTAATTCTTTAGACAAACATAGAAAATCACAGCATGACAAAAAACATCACAGCCTTTGTTTTCAATCATGTGACTCTGACGCCCTCTGCTGGTCAGTGCTGACATCACATGGCTCAGAGACGAACAGTTTGTTTGGATTCAGGTTTATTTCTGCTGATGATGTCATCGCTCACCTCTGTGTCTGATAGATGGGACAGGTTACTGTTAATGTTTGTCTGACTGAAAGCCTAAACATTTATTCTTTACTGATGTTTAGTAACTTTAGTTACTTGATGTCGGTGAAATCTGTAGCTGGAGTGTCTGAGAGTCCATAAATGATTAGAGTATTGATCTGATGATGATCAGCACTCTCAGAGCGATGCCTCTTCATGAAGGAGGAAACAGGAAGTCTTCCTCATGCTCTGCCTCCACGACCCGACTCTGGATACGAGGAAGAGAAGGAAGGAGGAAGCTGCTGTGTGGAGATGTTCCGATGGTGAGGTGTCACAGAGTGACACGGGATCCACAGCAGCTCTGACTGCAGTTTCCTGTTTACACATAAAGGCCTCCCACCTGTGGCTGCACATGCTGCAAATTTTTGTTGCTGTGACCAGGAGATATTTTATTTTGTATTCTTATGATCACAGTTATAATTAGAAGTATCAATCATTAATCATTTACCATTGTGGAATCTGATGACAGTATAATCTTTGTTTTATATCTATGGTAATCTGAGTAAAGATTAAAGTATGCAGGTTATCATCATTGTAATCAAGTCTCAAATGGTATCCACAGCATTGTATTCACCGTCCATAACTGGAGGGTCCAGCAGGACCTTGTTCTAATTCATTTGCAGGCCTACATCAGAACATGCACATAGAGAGTTATGTAAACACGCACGTTTACCCTTATTTACACAGGGAGGTCATGTCAGGACATTCTCTAGTTGGACACACAGGCTCACAGAACTGCACAACATGCCATGTCACACACTTGTTTTTCTCTAAAGTATCATCTGATGTTTGTATAAGGAGAACTTTGGACTATGGGGAGACTTATCATTTCCAGTAAGGTCTAACTGTGTGATGTCATCATGGGTTTATATAAGGATGGGGAACGGTCCACTCTTTGGAGATCTGTGGCTGTACGCTTGTCTTCCCATGCTTCTGTCTTAGAAGCATGTAATAAAATCACTATGTTTGTCACCTACACGGACTCGGCTGTTTTTCCTTCTTACCCAAACTGAACCAGACGTAACAACTTGGTGCCGAAACTCCGGTTGGGGGGGAAGGGAGCTTGCAGCTATCGTGTGGGTGACAAACAGGGGCGGAGGCCAGCAGCCTGTCTGAGTGACGCCAGGCGACATAAGAAAAGGTGAGTGCCACCTGTTGATTTTTATCCAAAGGCGCTATATTGGAAGTTAAAACTAAATTTAATTAAATAATATTCACTCAGTATGGGCTTCTGGCGTTGGTCCATGGTGATCTTGGGGTAATTAGTGTTAAAGGTAGGGAATAGTGAACTGAGTAAATGTATTGCTGTTTATTTTGAGAGTGAACTGTTGAGTTAAGAGGTTATGTGTTTAAGTTAATACTATGTTTGTCACCTACACGGACTCGGCTGTTTTTCCTTCTTACCCAAACTGAACCAGACGTAACATTGCCTAACAAAAAGCTTGAGAACCACTGTTGTATTGTACTTTGCACACCTCTGTTGCTTGTGAAACTTGCACACAAGAATTTCACTCACATGTGCTGTACCAATGTACCTGCACATGTGATGTGACAATAAAAGTGATTTGATTTGAAAAAAATGTGGTTGAATTACAACACTGCACGGTGCTTTAAAAACCTACAGCCACTTATGGCAAATCCTTGGTTGCAGTTGTTGCTGCTCAGTTAGCTCAACCAGTTATTATGTTTAGGGATTAATCACTTTTTCACACATGGCCATGAAGGTTTGTATTTTTCCTCTTAATAACAAACACCTTCATTTAGAAACAGAATTTTGTGTTTGCTTGTGTTATCTTTGTCTAATATTACAATTTATGTGATGATCTGAAACATTAAAGTGTGACAAGCACAAAAAAATAGAAAAACAATTTTTACTATTCTCTGTAGTACATGGAGTTCTGCCATGGACACATGACTTCTTGTAAATCAGCTGTGTTTACATATCTAACTGAGGCCCTCATGAAGACTCGCTGATTGGTCGATTCATCGTTATGTTGGATGCAAGGATTTCCTGTGACTAACCACAAAAGCTCAAAGCCAAACTGCAACTTCTCACATTGTTACTGACTGCAGTGTGCTGCTCTCTTCACTTAGTTATTTTAATTTATCTCATGAATTAAGCTAAAGTCACTTTCTTCCTCTGGTCACCATTTTTATTCTTTAAGATAAGACACAGAAAATATAGTTATTTTAAATAGATGTGGTAATATAATATTATTTAATAATTATACAGGTGAGGTTGCTGAATGACTTCCTGTCCCATCTGCTTGATGTGACCTTAGCTTTGGGTGTTACTTCATCATTACACAGTCTGCTGATTATTGAGCCAGTTTCAGTGCATCCGATCATATTATATTTAGATGAATAGAGAATAACTTACATCATTTATATGTATCATGTTTAACATAATTGTTTCAGATAATCTGATCTGCAGAATCCAGGTAACTCCTCATGTTTCCTGTGGCAGAGTTTTACACAAGATGCTCTTCTGAATGTTGCATCCAAATCATAATCCAGTTGTTCACTTTATCATATTGCTACAGGAACAAACGTGATCTTTTACACAGTTTATATCTGAATAATAAACTTTACTGAAACATCATGACAGTGGGTTTTTTTTTGTGTAATCATGAATTTTAGCGCTGCCTGCAGATCAGCTGCTGTGACAGCTAACCTTCAAACATCTTTATCTGAACTTTAAACTTTTTTGTTGATAATTATCTTTTGCATCTTAAGTTTAATTAAGAACAAGCATAAATGCCGTGTGATCACAAGTATGTGTATAAAACATCCTGGGTCTGCACAGAGGCGTCGTGGTGGGACATGTCTGTAACAGCTCACCAAGGAGGTGCCTCCTGATCAGAAATGACCTAAACAGACTGCTGAAACCATAAACATGTTTATGTAACTGCAGCTAAAATTAAATTTATGCTTTGAACAATATTAAAACTGCTGCCTCGTCATTAGTGCCCAGACCTACTGTAGTTTTACAATTATCACTGAGGGGAACTCTGCTGCTTAGTTAAGTTGTTGGGTAACAGTACATCTAACAATGCCCCCTGAGCTCAATCACATGGTTCAATTTGTGAGAATATATTTTATGTAAGTTATGCTGTTGTAATAATCATTTTCTATGATCATGTGACAGTCCTCATCTGTTATTACTCGTAACTTCATTATGTGGGTATATATTGTGGTTCTTCTCTGTCATTTGAGAACTACTCAGTCTATTGTTATTTCATTCTGTTATTTTCGGTCAGTATGTTAACAGAGTTTACACTGATTAAAAAACATCTCTTGGTTTGTGGTTAGGCTGTGAATGTGCACACATCTTACAAATAAAGATGAGAATTTAGCAATTTAAATGGAGGCTAAAAGAGGTGCAGTGCTGTTTCTGTAGAAGAAGATGAATAGGAGAGTCTCACTACAGGTACATCAGCAGGTTTAATGTTTGTGTGATGCTGACTGTAGAGTGCGACGAGTGTTCACTGCCCTCCAGTGGCCACAGTGAGGAACTACAGCACACAATTATCGGCAAATCTCCGTTAACGAGCTACCGCCGATCGCCCCGTGCATGGGGCTAGACGGCCAACACGTTAACGAGCTAACTGCGCTAACACACTAGCTCCCACCCATGTAATTGAGCATTGCATGGCACATCCAACATACTGTTTTACTTTAGTCCATGACTCGCTTACCTTCAGGGTCATATGTCACATGAAAACCAAAATAATTCCAAACGCCAGATCTGAATGAGGGTGGGGGAGGTCCACTTCTGTCTCGCTAGCTTGCCCTGCGCTCTTCCTTCTGACGATGCTGTCTGTGTGGAGCGCTCAGTGAATCTGCGTTCGACTACTCCGCCTAGGCTGCACTCTCGAGCCTAGGCGGAGTAGTCGAACGCAGATTCACTGAGCGCTCAACACAGACAGCATCGTCAGAAGGAAAGTTGATAAAATAAATTACAAATTTTGTATTGTTCGATACATATGCGTACCGAACCGAAAGCACTGTATCGAACGGTTCAATATCGATACGAATATCGTTGCACCCCTAATAAACATATATAAATAAAACCCCTTTTTTACGTTAGTAATTCCTTTTGTGCATAATTTTATATTATTGTTAATAATAAATTAATTAAAGCAACAAAACAACCTGAAGATCCGGTTCGGAGCCGAAAGATCCGGATCGTTTTGGTGAGCCGAACCGAAAGAGCCGGAGCTCTAAAAAGAGCCGGAAATCCCATCACTACCTTGTAGTACCATATCACCCTATTAGAACACTTCGCTCTCGCTCTGCAGGCCTACTTGTTGTTCCTAGAGTATTTAAAAGTAGAATGGGAGGCAGAGCCTTCAGTTTTCAGGCCCCTCTTCTGTGGAACCAGCTTCCAGTTTGGATTCAGGAGACAGACACTATCTCTACTTTCAAGATTAGGCTCTCTATTCGGCACAGTGCTTTTGGAATGGCCAGCTGGTAAACCAGCTGACAGTGCAAGCAGGACACGTGCCCTTGGTGCACAGTCACTCAGATGCCCAGCAAATAAAATCCGGTCATTATTCTCTCCAGAGTTTTATCACATATTAATCATCCTATATGCTTGGAAAATAATTTCCTGGTGGCATTTTGGCACCAACAACCGGGGTGTTGTTCTTCTGTGTGAGTATCATGACTCACTCGATACAGCCTATCTCTGATAATTATGAAATGCAGCTAGGTCAGTGCTTTGTCAGGGTGCCCCATGTGACCTTAAATTTTTATCACCTGCTCACAAAGTGAGTGTTTCATCAGTTTCATGAGACTGCTTTAGTGGGAAATCACCTGTGGAGGCGGGGCCACACAGTAAACCCCTTTTGTGTCCTCCTCTCCTGAGTCAGCATTGGATGAGCTCGGGTCACAGATGAGTGCAGCACAGGCGCTATGTGTCACTAACAGTTTATTAAACCCCGCCCAATCTGCCCCCAAAATTAGGGGATGCATCATGTGCAAACTAATTGGCGAGTATACCCATGGCACCTTACTGGCACGTGGTACGTCCATCCTGGACCGGGGGCTGGTGTCAAGAGGGTCAACAAGACAGGACAACTGCTCCACCTCTGTCAACAGGCACTCCTGATGCTGGTGTCCTGGCCCAGCCCAAATCCAGCACTCCTGTTGCAGCATTTGTGCAGTTCCCTGTGAGATAGGAGCAACTCCCTTAGTTACTAAAGACAGGAGAGAGTTGAAGGCCAGTAGTTGCAGCGGTTGCTTTGCAACTGGCGAAACTATAGTGCAGCGGATCAGACCCAGTAGCTCCCCCTTTGTGTGGCCAGGCTGTAGCCACCTGGCCTCTATACATAGCACCTTTTCCTCCGGTGAAAGTCCTGACACCCCTCCCCCACCCATACACTTTCACTCAAGACCAGGTTAAGAGACAAATGGAGTCTTCCATAAACTGTTCATGCTGAGTCTGAATCTGCAGAGGGTCCCAGTGCTGTGGAAGACATCAGTCCTCGTCCCTGTACCAAAGACACCACGTCCCAGTGGTGCCCAGGATTACAGGCCTGTGGTACTGACCTCCCACATTGAAAGTGATGTGCCAAGGTTAGTGATGTTGCCACAACCATACATGCCAACCCTCCCGATTTTTTCCCGGAGAATCCCGAATTTCAGTGCCCCTCCCGCAAATCTCCCGGAGCCACCATTCTCTCGAATTTCTCCAGATTTTCCACCCGGACAACAAAATTGAAAAACCATATCACAGAATTCATCGCGCAGCCCAGCCAATTCCAGTCTCCAACAATGGCGGCAGCGACTTAGTTTTAATATTACTCTTATTTCTCTTTCTGGGTCACAAAAAAACTTTTAACATATTTTCAGGATGTCTGGAGTTTTGATCTCCTCCATACCTGCTGCATGCCCTGGAGGACGGGGCTGTGACCCCCCCACACCCTCTAGCACAGTGGTTCTTAACCTTGTTGGAGGTACCGAACCCCACCAGTTTCATATGCGCATTCACTGAACCCCTCTTTAGTGAAAAATAAAATGTGATTTTTTTCAAATTCAAGACATAGATATGTTTTTTACTGGTGCACAAAATGAGCCGTGCATGTCATGGCGGAGGCTCTGCCGAACCCCTGAGACTGACTCACCGAACCCCTAGGGTTCGATCGAACCCAGGTTAAGAACCACTGCTCTAGCAGATCATTAGATGAAGGAACCTTTTAATACAAGCGCGTCCATGCTCACAGGTGTACACACGGGTGCTCACACACACAAACTACACCCTTTTTGGCTCCTACCTCAAAGCACACTGTGCGCTGTCGATATTACGTGCTGCACAATAATGTTTGATATTTAGTATTTACTGTTATATTCCCATATATCATCGTAATGTTGTTTATTGTATTGCTCTCTTTTTCTTCTGCTTATTTTCTTTTCTTTCTCAAGAGGTGATCCAGGTGATTGATAGATGTATTTTTTTGTCTGCTTATTTAGTTGGTTTTTGTTTTTTTGCCCTTTATCCCCGTCCCTCTTCTCCGCTGTTTTTCCCCCCTCTTCCTTTCTCCCTTTTCTTTTCCTCATTCAAGTCTGTCCCGTATCTAGCAAGTGAAAATAAAAAAATAAATAAAATAAACAATAAAAGGTGGATCAAATAGACCATTACGGCAAGGCTGGGATGGTCAATTTGGTAAAGTAAATCCGTTGGGCATCTTTCCTCGCCTTTAGACAATAACTCCGATGGCAAAAGAGCCAAACGGGACAGGCAAAAAAAACCAAAACAAAACAAAAAATATTTTCAGGTGAGAATCGATTCTAGAACATAAATGATTGGTATCGGAGGAATCGATATTTCAGGACTGCACATCACTAGTATAACTAGTATAGATTTGCACTTCCCAGCCACTGTGAGTTAAGGATGGTAGTAACGGATTAGCTTAAAAACACATTTAACTTACCGAAAAAGTGCAGCGTGGCCTCGGGTCCTTCTGTCGGCTAGTCCAGTTTACTGAAGAACACCTCAGGCTGTCAGGTTTGGGTTTTTTTTGCCTGTCCCGTTTGGCTCTTTTGCCATCAGAATTATTGTCTAAAGGCAAAGAAAGATGCCCAACGGATTTACTTTACCAAATGGACCATCCCAGCCTTGCCGTAATGGTCTATTTGATTCACCTTTTATTGTTTATTTTATTTTCACTTGCTGAATAGGGGGACAGACTTGTTCAGTCTGTCAGGTTAAAACAGTCGGGCGTGTTTTCGTAGCGTAAACGCTGGCCCTTCTCTCACAGCTAAATTTGCTATTCCCGGACAGAGATACGCAAGTTTCCTCGTAACTGCAGCTGTCAGTCAAAGCTGTTATGATGACGTTTCACCCCAATTTAACATCACCGCGGTAGGAATTAGAATCAAACTTATGGGAGAGGAGACCCCTTGGACATAAATCAGCGTGATGAGAACTATTGATAACAAAAGAAAGAATCTTTGGAAAAAAATTATCTGAGAATTAATTTATTTTAGTCTGACCCCAGTCCCATCCACTAACATGGAGGAGGCGGGGTTTATGACCTATACTGCAGCCAGACACCAGGGGGCGATAGAGACGTTTTGGCTTCATTTTTGGGGAGCTGTCGGTCGTCCATGTTTTCTACAGTCATTGGTCTAAACTCATTTACTAATAAACTAGGGCACCACTTTTTTCTTCTCCACCCTGTGCTACCTTCACAGACCCATATCTCCGTAGGAAATTACATTTCTCACAGCAATTCACAATAAAAGAAAGATAATTTTTTTTAAACAATGCAAACATGTTTTCAATCACTGAACTTTGATATTTTTAAACTCTTCTTATCTATCTCAAAACAAATGAATTTATCTAAGGACAGTTTCTGAGCTTAATACTTAAAAAGTCTGACAGTTTTACTCTCCCCCAAAAAATAAAAACAAAAACATGTGATCTATGATTTTAAGCGATAACAGTGAATAGAAGTAGATACTCTATATACATATTCTTTAGTTGAAGACAAAAGTGACATTTTCTCAGGTTTTCTTCTTCTGTTTAAGGATCAGCATGGAGGATCTAAATGATTTGAATCCAGAAGAAATTCCTGGAGTTAGAGAAGACCTGGAAAACGACACTGCTGCAGCAGCCGCAAGGATTCAAGAATACTTAGAAACACTAAATAATATTCCACTAAATATCGCCATCACAGGAGAAACTGGAGCTGGTAAATCCACCTTTGTTAATGCCCTCAGAGGGCTGTCCAATGATGATGAGAAAGCTGCGCCTACTGGTATTACAGAAGCAACCTTAGAGTGTACGCCATATCCCCATCCAAACTATCTCAATGTTACTTTATGGGATATTCCTGGAATCGGCACCACCAAGTTTCCAGCTGATAAGTACCTGAAGCTTGTTGGATTTGAGAAGTTTGACTTCTTCATCATCATCTCAGGCATTCGCTTTACAGAAAATGACGTGAAACTTGTAAAAGAGATTGAGAGGATGGAGAAAAATTTCTACTTTGTTCTCTCAAAAATTGACAACGATATACGAGCTGAGAGAAGAGAGACAGACTTCAGTGAAGAGGAGACTCTTAAAGTAATCAGAGAAGACTGCGTTCACAGTGAGTGTCTCATCACTTAAATCTCAGTGATATCTGAGATTCACTTTTAAAAAACATTCAGATCGAAGTTTTAAATGATTTGTTGTTGTTTTTATAGGACTTCACATTATATGCATTTTTTTTACATTATCTTTATGTGTGTTTCTTCTGTGACACAGGAGTTGCACAGTTAGGCATCGAGTCTCCAAAGGTCTTCCTGGTGTCTAGCTTTGAGCTCCACCTGTATGACTTCCCTCTCTTGCAGCAGACCTTAGAGAGAGACCTTCCTAAGAACAAGAGGGACACTCTGCTGTTTGTCATGCCCAACATCAACCCAGAGATCATCATCAAGAAGAAGGAAGCTTTTCAGAACAAAGTATATTACTACGCTACTCTGTCTGCAATTGGATCAGCTGTTCCACTTCCTGGGCTTTCCATGCTTGTTGATCTTGCTGTGCTGGTTAGTGCTGTCACAGAATATGTTTTCGCGTTTGGTCTCAATGTGTCATCTCTGAAGAGACTTTCTGCCAGAACAGGTGTGCCATACGCTGATCTGTGTGCTGTCATCAATTCACCACTGGCTGCAGCAGAAATAACTAAAGAGCGCGTCCAGCAGGCACTGACCGAACTTAAACACAGAGCTACAAGAACTGCAGCATCCAGATATATTCCAATTTTTGGAATCCCATTAGCACTGATTTTCTCTTTCAACGAAAACTGCAAAACTCTGGAATTGATCCTTGATGAGCTTGCTGATGATGCTCAGAGGGTGTTCGAAAGAGCTTTAGTCTGAATACATCAGCGTGAATTTGAAAGTAAAAGATGAGTAATGAATCATCAATAATAAATATACTGAAACCTGTAGTCCGTACATAGCTTGTACACTCGCTACAGCTATACCCTGTACATACTTATAGTATACTCATAACATATACATACCTATAATAGAGCTATATTCTGTATTATATCTATATTATCGCTAAAGAACTTTCTGAATGGATGCAAACTGCATTTCGTTGCCTTGTACTTGTGACATGTGCAATGACAGTAAAGTTGAATTCTATTCCATTCTATTCTAAACCAAATCACGTTGCACTTGTACGTTTGAGCCATAATCATGCTATAGTTAATAAGTGTATCAAAGGCCTCAGCAAGTCTCATTTCTTCTCATTAAATCAATACAGGAACAAATGTGATTTTATCAATCAGATAAAAACTGTTAGGAAGAGCTGCTAACTTTTTTTTCTAATCTTTTGGTGATTTGATTTGGTGATGTCATTACTTTTTACAGATCAGGTCATGTGTTAGTTACTCCTGAAACATCATCATCTGAACTTCTTTTATTTGATTTACTTTGTGATGAAACTCTTTTTTGTTATCATATCTTAGCTTACAGCATAATAAATACTTTTACTGCAGCGTGTTTGATGATGAACAGAGATGTGTGGAACAGGAACTAAGCTGTGGTGTTTTTGTCCTGTTGTTTTTTTTTCTTTGGGTTTTTTTTATGTTTACTTATAAGATTTTAAATTCAAAATTACACCACACCAAATCACACCAGACGAAAGAAACAAATTTTAAAACAAAACAAAACATCCAAACACAGAGAAAGGAAATCAAAAAAACCCACACTAGTTGGTGAGTCCAAATCAAAAGTAAAGACAAACCCTAGAGTCTGAAGAAGATGATCTTATGTGTGAAGTTAGACAAGGCAACAAAGAGTTCACTGAGTCGAAAAGATGTGGGGAACAAGTCCAGGATGGAATCAGGGTCCGGCAGAAGTGCGGTTTCATATAAACGTAAAGTGCAGTCAAATAGGTTAAAGATTATGTTGAATCCCCGTTAATATGATTGAAGAAAGGGCCCCAGTTTTCGACAAATTTAATGTAAGTGTCATCCAGACAATAAAGCACCTCTTCAACATACAAACATGCAATCATCTCAACCAAACCCAAAAAAGGGACATTTCCAGGAACTAAGAATAAACCTTTTAGCTACAATCATGCCAAACATAAAGGTTTTCTAAAGAGGATGTCTAAGTGCCAGTGAGATTAGGGACCAGCTTAGCACGGCAACTATACCATCTGCCTTTAATCTTAAGCCATAAATCATTTATCGGTTATTTATTTATATAGCACATTTAATTATGACAGCAATGTTGACCAAAGTGCTGTACAATGTCTAGGGCGTGCATGTAACTATTTACACTGACCACAGCAGCCTCAAGTGGTTGATGTCTTGACCAAATCCCCGCAGGCTTGCTCGGTGGTCTCTTTGCCTTCATGACTTTGACTTCAGAATTATCCACAAACCTGGAGAACGTAATCAGGCGCCCAATACCCCTTCACGTAATCCCCTCCCAGATGTGGATGCCCCTATCGATCTTCTCCCTCCCTATGCTGTGATTGGAAGCATGGACCTTCGTGCTCTATCTTCTGTAATTGTTTTGGACCGCCCGCATGTTCGTCAATTGCAGCTTGAGGACCCAGCCACAGGCTCATTGCTCCATCAGCTGGAAAGTGACCAACAAACTGAGGAGGATAATCATCTGAAGAAGTACGATGTACACGATGGCCTCCACCCACTCAAGCAGATTAAACTGTTTGCTCTGTATAGGAATTTCTTTCACTTATGTATTAATCACATTATTGTATGATGCCTTGGTGCCACTGGATTTTAACATGTCTGACACTCATACGTTAATAGGGGGTCTAGTAAGGAAGTTGGGGGAAGCAGACAACTCCACAGGAAGAGTCTTTTGTCTCTTCGAGGACTCTGGTAGGTAGCAAGGGAGTGTGAACCTTAAGGTGTGAAACAGCTGTGTACTGCCTTTTGTTCCTGGAGAAGGTATTTAACTGAGAGCCATGCTAGGCTCGAGAGACTCTGCTGACCGTCTGTCCCGCGGACATGCAGGGACTTCATCAAGCTTGGTTGTCTGTTGTCTTTGTGTGTTTGGATTAAAGAATGTTAGCTACCGCTCATCGCTCGTGTGCAGGCTTTATTTAAGTGGAAAACGTCCACAACAGCTCCTACTGCACTCCTTGGTTATCTGCTCAAGTATTACCACGATCATCCTACAGCCGGACATCTGGGCATTGCAATAATGCTGGCATGCTTGCTTCTCACATTCTTCTGGCAAAAACATGAACTATGATGTGAAAAAGTATGTGGTCTCATGCTTTTTGTGTCAAGCCACAAAGCCAACTCAAAGAAAAACAGCAGACCTTATAGTCCCTATCCAACCACAAAGACCATGGGAGTACACGTGTGTAGACTATGTTGGCCCCACACAAAGAGGGAATGCTTATATCCTTGTTTTTGTGAACTATTTCTCCAAATGGATCAAAGTGAGTGCTGTAAGAGAAGCCACTGCTCAGGTTGCTGCTAACAAGTTCATTACTGACATTTTTGCTCGATCTTACCTTATTTCTGATAGGGGAACACCTTTCATCAACTATTTGAGCATGTTGTGCTAACATTTGGAACTGAACACAGACTAACAACTGCGTACCATCCTCAAACTTATGCAACTGATCGTGTAACTCACACTTTGAAGACAGCCATTCGAGCATATGTTGGGGATAAGCACGCTTCATGGGACAAATATCTTCCCCAGATCTGTTTTGCACTGTGTACTGTGCCTCACAAGAGCACAGGCCTGAGACCATCTATGATGCTCTATGGGCGAGAGTTGGACACGCCCTAGGACCTCATTACTCAGCCCTCCTGGGAAGGACTGAATGACCCTGAAACGTCTTACTCAGATAACCTGAGAGCTTCACTTCAGGATGGTCATGATCAGGGTTAGGGTTAACTAGTACAAGCATGGTGCTTGTAGAGAGTCATAAACGACAAAAGCATTTCTATGATCTGAGATGTTGCCTGGTCTCTTATGAAGTTGGAGACCTAGTCAGAGTAAAGTTGCACCCCAAATCAGATGCATCATCCAACTTTTCTGCGAAGTTGCCCCCCCCTTTACACTGGTCCCTACTCTATCTCCAAGAGGATGTGTGGTGCAAATTACTGTCTCACCACAGTGGACACTGGAGAGAATGTTGCAAACCTGCAACTATTCTACACCTGGGCCATAGCTTTATCTGGCAAATATACAAATCTAAAGGCTTCGTAAGCTTTGGATCTCAGTCTTCCAGATAGCAGCTTGTCTCCTGCTCTTTCAGACCCAGACCGTAGTGACCCTTAAGGAAAAGATATATATAAATCTTATAAAGTTTGTATCTGTCTTGTGTGAAACTTGTATGAAAAGCATATAAGAGTTTTTCAAGATCCCTTGAAAAATTATATAATGAAACTTGTATGTTTTGGACACTTACTAAAACAATGTATGAAAGTAATGAGAAAGTGGCCACTTTCATGAGTAATCACATATAACTTTTTACTATTTCTTTTCCATATGGGGACTGTGATGCTGTTGATAAAAACACTATTGTCTCTCCTGCTGATACTGTCCCACTTTTCTTGGACTGGAACTCTTCGCAAGAGTCTGCTGACATTGCTCTGCAGACAGCGGTTAACAGCTTACCTCCTGATGACAGTGGGAGTGCTTTTGGAGGTTCTTATAACCTCAGACCGAGACGTGTGCCTAGAGTCACCACTGACAGGTCAGGCAATAGCTGGACCAACCCTTTTCAGAGTGACAGATTTGACCTGAAGTGACCTTATTTGCATTTTTATGTATTTTGTGTAGTTTACTGTTGTAACATGTCTATTGTTTAAGTTTTCGACAGTTCATGTTGGTAATGCTTTCATATTATGGTAATGTGTTCATGCTGACTGTTACAGTTTTGGGGGGACAAAAGGGAAAAAAAAGAAAAAAGGGAATTTTATTCTCTAATTGTCTTGGCTGTCCTAAGTTTATTTTCTTGCTTGCATGTGAGTGTATGGACAGACCTTATATCTTTTACCTCTCTAACAATTTGCAAGGTTACAGGTTGTAGGAACACTGTGCTTCCTGTATGATAAGCAGCAGCCATTCAAGCGGGCCTTGTAAGATTGATGAAGAGAGTATGCATTAAAGGACAACATCTGTGGAATTCCCAGTACCAAGTTTCATTTTTGATTCTACCCTCAAGCTGGACTAACAAATACATTCAGTTGTTCGTAGCAGTTTTTTCCAACTGAGGAGCATTGCTAAACTGAAAAATATCTTGTCATCTAAAGATCTGGAAACCGCTATCCATGCCTTCATATCATCACGTCTTGACTACTGTAACTCTCTATTTAGGCGTCTGTCACAAAAGCCTGTCCCCCGTGCAACTTGTTCACAATGCAGCCACAATATTATATTTATTGGCTTTTGGTCCCACTAGTAGTCAAGCACATTATGGGGCGCTGCTATAAATATTAGATGCCATCTGAGCATCCCTGAATTGCTCACCTGTTGTCATTTTGTTGTCATCCGGCTTTTCGGTCACTCAACTTCCCCCGATGTTACAGGTAGGAGTTGCATACATTTTGCTCCTGCCTTAGCCTGAATTGGTAGTACTCATGTTGTGTTGTTCATGTTACAGAGATCATCCATGGATTACCTTCCTGAAGCCTAAATCGCGTCTGGTATGTGTTTATTTGGTGCCATGCGTACATTATTTCACTCTGTGGTAAATCTAGAGTAAATACTAGATGTAAATACTTCAAAATATACGCCGTTCAATAGTTGACCTTAATCTTACAGAGAATGTGATGATTTTATGGATAATTAAAGTCAGTCCTATATCCACAAACACAAGAGGCTGAAAGTCAGTGATGCTGCTCGGTTTGCAGTCCTGAATATCACGGCACAAGCAGGATTCACTGCACTGTTAATGTGAGCCATGTTATATTGCTGCCTCTGTTCGGTGGTGTCGAGCCAAACGGACTTTAACGTGTGTTTGAACGAGCTGACGGTTCACTCGTTAAGCTGAAAGAAAGACGCTTTAATCACAGCAGTCACACATGTGTCCACTGCACCATCTGGAACTCTTCTTGTTTACACTCGTAATAACACAAACACTAAATCCTCCTTCTCTTGTGCTGTTTTGTAGCAGTGTATACTAGTGATGGGATTTCCGGCTCTTTTTAGAGATCCGGCTCTTTCGGCTCTGAACCGGCTCTTCAGGTTGTTTTGTTGCTTTAATTAATTTATTATTAACAATAATATAAAATTATGCACAAAAGGAATTACTAATGTAAAAAAAGTGGTTTTATTTATATATGTTTATATATAAATATATGCGGTGGCCCCTAGAGACAAAACACGTACAAACTCCAAAACACATCTCTAGCATGAACTGAACTTCCAAAGCAGAGCTACTAGATCACCTAAATTACACAATTGAAAGCATGAAAGCATATGTGTATTGTTTGTGTATTTATACACAGGCACTCATATATATTCAAATAATTTAAAAACAATGTTCATTTACCTGTTACTACCACACACCAAATCCGGTCGTTGGTACTTGCTGGCTTGTGTAGCCACTAGGTAACAGAAGCTCAACACTGCGCCCAGCATCCTGGAGCACTTCTGTTGTCTTTTGTACGTGTTTTGAGTTTTTATGTGCTTCGGAGTTTGTACGTGTTTTTACGTGTTTTGGAGTTTGTACGTGCTTCAGAGTTCGTACGTGATTTGAAGTTTGTACGTGCTTTGTCTCTAGGGGCCACCGTAAATATACTTTTATTTATTCACTCCACATAAAATGTAATAAATAAATCATATAATACAAAAATCAAATATTCACATTTCAACTTTTAACTATTTAAATTTTCAGCTTTTTCTTTTTACAAATTTAAAGTGAAACAACACAAAACACTGCAAACCACAACACAATTAAATATAAATTATAATATGAAAACTAAAAGAACATGTATATTCTCTGTCATATGGATCTGCATGAATAAACTTTCTGAATCCTTTATCATCTGCAACTGAAAATAGTTGTGGATGATTACTATACCTTTCTAATGTTACGTTGTTGTCCCTGCCCATATGGAAAAGCTATTTATAAATCTTATAAAGTTTGTATCTGTCTTGTGTGAAACTTGTATGAAAAGCATATACGAGTGAAAATAGATATAAGATCACTTGAAAAATTATATAATGAAACTTGTATGTTTTGGATACTTACTAAAACAATGTATGAAAGTAATGAGAAAGTGGCCACTTTCATGAGTAAATCATGTAAGCCTTATATGATTTACTCATGAAAGTGGCCACTTTCATGAGTAATCACATATAAGTTTTTACTATTTCTTTTCCATATGGGTGGCTCTCTTTCTCCCTCTGGCTCTGTTCCTGTGCTACTGAGTGTAACTACCGCCCCTCCCCCCTCTTCCCAGCGTAAAGCACACGGCTCGCCTGCGGAGTGAAGCGGAAAAAAGTGTGTGAGAGAGGGTGAGAGAAAGGAAAAAAGAAAAAAACCCCACGTAACGGCTCGCGTCCTTCACGTCAAACCCATATGGAAAAGAAATAGTAAAAACTTATATGTGATTACTCATGAAAGTGGCCACTTTCATGAGTAAATCATATAAGGCTTACATGATTTACTCATGAAAGTGGCCACTTTCACATTACTTTCATATATTGTTTTAGTAAGTATCTAAAACATACAAGTTTCATTATATAATTTTTCAAGGGATCTTATATCTGTTTTCACTCTTATATGCTTTTCATACAAGTTTCACACAAGACAGATACAATCTTTATAAGATTTATATATATCTTTTCCATATGGGAAGAGTCGGCTCTAAGAGCCATTTCGTTCGCGAACGACCCATCACTAGTGTATACACCTGAGACTGTCACCTGTCTGTCTGTCCTGCACTCTCTCTCTGTTTCTTTCTGATTGTGGAATAAAAGTATGAACATGTGTTTATAAGTTACACTTGTGTTTGAATCCTGCAGCTTATCACACATTTGATTTCCATGTGTGACAACTGCAAGTGTCCAGAGTGAGGACAGACTGAGGGACCCACTGCTGCACATCATCTGTGAGGCTTTGCACCCCTGATGATCCACCAGGACAAACTCAGCAGTGTGTGAGGAAGAGGAGGAGGAAGAGCCAGCAGCAGCTGACAGATGGAGAGAATAGACAGACTGTTCCCTGTTTGTGAAGGACTGCTAGGAAAGTTTAACATAACTAATTGTCTGTCCTGAATCAGTCTTATTAGGTAATGTTCAAATAATGTGATCATCCCAGTGTTTCCAGTGTGGGAGAAAGTACTCAGGGCCTTCAAGTTACACACTATGAAAGGCAGCAACAAGTTTAATGTTCAGAAACCTAAAGTCTGTATCAGCAGCAGAATGGAGCTAAAAATAAATGTTGGTTTCAGTTCTATGAAGCTTTGAGTATTTTGGATCAGTAGCTGCTGTGTTTGTTGCATCATATTGCTGTAACTGTTTATATGCTTTATATATTCTGAGGTAAGTTGATCTATAGTGTTACATCATATTCTATAAGAATGTTATGTGTTTGTAGACTTTCTGCCCAGTTTGACCCATTTAGCAGAAGTCCGCCTGTTTAAGGCTCTGATGTCTATTCTGTGTGACTTAAAGCAGTTATGACATGGTCTGATTTTCTCACCCAATAAAGGAATATTTCATATATCAGTCTACTCTTCATTCTATCAGACACAGTTATCACAGCTCGAACATTTTCTTTTTACACATATAAGTAAGCATTGAGCCAAATTTAGTAATGCCAACATACTGAAGGAACAACATTTGTCTCTTATATATGATACACCTATATATGCACCGCCAATATACATTTTGAACCAGCTGCAGACGTCAGAGTAACAACTGACTGACCCCCTCATAAAGTGTGTTACAGTAGTCCACAGGGGAAGAAATAAAAGCATGGATCACGGTTTCAAAGTGCTGCCTAGAAAGAAAAGATTTTACTCTTGCCAGTCGCCTTAAATGGTAAAAACTGGACTGGTCCAACTTAAAACCAAGGGTAGTAACAACAGGTTTAAAATAAACTTCCAGGGGTTCCAAATCAAAAGAAGAGGACTCACAGGGGCCACTGGGTCCAAACACCAACAAATCTGTTTTCATTCAAATTTAAAAAGTTTGGAGCCAACCAAGCTTTAATGTCATCTAGGCATGTCAAGAGAGGTTTTATTCAGATGCCATCCTTCTGCTTCAGTGGCAAATAAATTTGGCAGTCATTCCTATATACTTGTCTTTGAGTGAAGATTTAAGGTGATAAGACATGTCAACAACTGCAACTTGAATCTGTACTGAAGCTCAGTGTTTGACACAGTTCATGTTCACTGCTGTAATAGCGAATAATGATTAATATAATACTATAATATTGGCCATATTATATTTACATTACCAAAGTGATATGACTTTAGTCTCATGAACAACATCAGCTAATTTCTTATTTACTAACTGATCTTAAATGACTGTTCAGTTCAGAAATGAAGCCCAACAATCATGTTTTACTGTCCTGTGGTCTCAGCCTCAGATACTTATCAAATCACACAAAGCTCTTGTAGAAACAAACAAATGAACAAAATATGTTCTCCTTTATTTCTGGAGTTTGCATGTGTTTTGGAGTTTGTACGTGTTTTGGAGTTTGTGCATGCTATTTGGATTTTGTACGTGTTTTGGAGTTTGTGCATGCTATTTGGATTTTGTACGAGTTTTGGATTTTGCACGTGTTTTGGATTTTGTACGTGTTTTGGAGTTTGCATGTGTTTTGCATTTTGTACGTGTTTTGGAGTTTGTGCATGCTATTTGGATTTTGTACGTGTTTTGAATTTTGTACGTGTTTTGGAGTTTGTACGTATTTTGGATTTTGTACGTGTTTTGGCTTTTGTACGAGTTTTGGATTTTGCACGTGTTTTGGATTTTGTACGTGTTTTGGAGTTTGTGCATGCTATTTGGATTTTGTACGTGTTTTGGAGTTTGTATGTATTTTGGATTTTGTACGTGTTTTGGCTTTTGTACGAGTTTTGGATTTTGCACGTGTTTTGGATTTTGTACGTGTTTTGGAGTTTGCATGTGTTTTGCATTTTGTGCGTGTTTTGGAGTTTGTGCATGCTATTTGGATTTTGTACGTGTTTTGGAGTTTGTGCATGCTATTTGGATTTTGTACGAGTTTTGGATTTTGCACGTGTTTTGGATTTTGTACGTGTTTTGGAGTTTGCATGTGTTTTGCATTTTGTACGTGTTTTGGAGTTTGTGCATGCTATTTGGATTTTGTACGTGTTTTGGAGTTTGTGCATGCTATTTGGATTTTGTACGTGTTTTGGAGTTTGTGCATGCTATTTGGGATTTGTAAGTGTTTTGGCCCTCAACTTAGTAGAAAGAGGTGCCATCTGTCTTTATCTTCACTTCCTACACCCAAACTGGAAAAGTTAATAGACCGTCATGTGAGCTTGCCTACTTAATATTTCCTTTGAAGTTTCTATCTACATGTAGATTAGTGTGAACTTTTGTTAAATAAGATGTTATTCTGGGCTATGCAGGCCCAGACAAAACGTGCAGCATTTTAACAGGGGAGAAATAGAAGAAGCTCATGTGAGAGCGAGTTTTCTTAAGAAAAAAATCTGATCCTCAAAATCCTGGTGCTTTCAGGCTGACATTGACTCAAAAACATAATCATTATAATATTTTCATTCAAAGTTATTTTAATTGTAAAATTACTTTGATATGGAACTATGTAAAAAAATGTCTTTTAAAATTTCTCCAGGGTTAAACTCCTCAATTTCTTGGACTTGTGTCACATCTTCAGTTTGAGCTGATAAAAAAGTAATGGTTGAAAAACCTAACTTAATAGATCTTACTGTAGCTCACTCATCAAGTCCTGTTCACCTCAGGGACAGATTATCAGTGTGGTCACCAAGCTCTTCAATTCCTGACTCACATCTTCATCTTCTGTCTACAGCACTCACCTCTGACGTAGAGCTTCACTTGTTTCTTCTTTAGGATGTTTCCCCCCCTGTTATAGACGGTGCAGGTGTAGGTGAGTGCGTCTCTGTTTGTCGGGTATTTCAGAGTCAGGCTGAGGTCCACAGCTATCCGCAGGTTTTTGTTCATCATTGTTCGATTTTTATAAAACTAGTGATGTGCGGATCGATCCTGAAATATCGATTCCTCCGATACCAGTCATTTATGTTCTAGAATCGATTCTCACATTAAAATATCGATATTTTAGTAATTTAGAGTAAATTTGTAGTTTATCATTAACAGGAACACAGTGGAAAGAAACTATAACATTTGGATTTTCTACATTCAAAGGAACTACTTCCTCTTCCGCCTTTCAAATCAAATCAAATCACTTTTATTGTCACATCACATGTGCAGGTACATTGGTACAGTACATGCGAGTGAAATTCTTGTGTGCGAGCTTCACAAGCAACAGAGTTGTGCAAAATACAATAACGTAAACAAGCAAAATACAAGAATGGCTACATCTGAAACTAATAAATATATGTACAATATATAATAGTCTATGCATTTCTGGATGTGTATACTAAATATTTTCCTACGTGTGTGTGTGTGTGTGTGTGTACACATATTTTACAAATTAAATAGAGTAAACAATAATAAATATATAAAAATATACAGAGTTGAGACATGTGCAAAACAGTGGCATTACTGTACAGTATGGAGTGCATAATGTTAAAGTTCCAGTAGTGAAGCTGAGGTGTCTATGACGTGTTCAGCAGTCTGATGGCCTGGTGGAAGAAGCTGTCTCTCAGTCTGCTGGTACGGGACCGGATGCTGCAGAACCTCCTTCCTGATGGAAGCAGTCTGAACAGTTTATGGCTGGGGTGACTGGAGTCCTTGATGATCCTCCCCGCTTTCCTCAGGCACCGCTTCCTGTAAGATGTCTTGGAGGGAGGGAAGCTCACCTCCAATTATCCGTTCAGAGCACCGCACTACTCGCTGGAGAGCTTTGCAGTTGTAGGCGGTGCTGTTGCCATACCAGGTGGTGATGCATCCAGTGAGGATGCTCTCAATGGCACAGTGATAGAAGGTCCTGAGGATGCGGGGGCTCATGCCGAATCTTTTCAGTCTCCTGAGAAAGAAGAGGCTGCCGCGCCTTCTTCACTGTTTTGTTTGTGTGTACTGACCACGTAAGATCCTCAGCCAGATGTACACCAAGGAACCGGAAGCTGCTCACTCTCTCCACAGCAGCGCCGTTGATGGTGATGGGGGTGTGTACTTCTCTGCACCTCCGGAAGTCCACTATCAACTCCTTTGTCTTTGCGACGTTGAGGGTGAGATGGTTGTCTTGACACCAGTGGGTCAGGGCGCTGACCTCCTCCCTGTAAGCCGTCTCATCACCGTTGGTGATAAGACCCACCACTGTAGTGTCGTCCGCAAACTTCACAATGATGTTGGAGTTGTTAGTGGCTGTGCAGTCATAGGTGTAGAGTGAGTACAGGAGAGGGCTCAGTACACACCCCTGTGGAGCACCAGTGTTCAGTGTAATGGGGGATGAGGTGATGCTGCCCAGTCTGACCACTTGGCGTCTGTCAGACAGGAAGCTAAGGATCCAGCTGCAGAGGGAGCTGCTCAGTCCTAGATCCTGCTTTCATAGTCATGTGCGAAATACGGCTGTATAAATGTCTCGCAGCCCCTTGGCGTGCGCACTCACAACAATGGCTGAGCGTAATCGGAGTCATGTGCGGACTTATTTTACCTCCACAAACAGCTGAGACGTGGTTTGCAATACATGTAGCAAAAAACAAAAAAGTGCTCCAAGAGTGAGGTGTTGTGGCCGTACTAGGGAGACATTAAAATGGCTGGCTGGGGGTGGGGGCGGTAAATACATTTTACAGGGTTTATTTATCGGATAAAATACGTTAAATGTCACCGTTATTATTGGCCGGCCAGGAAAGATCGGGGGTGTCCAAATTCAGAGGCTGCTTCCACCTGAGGACCCGGCCTTCGCGGCTTAAAGAAAGCCGGGTAGTACGTCACGAGCTCCCTCGGTGGAGTGAAACTGCCGTCTGCTCCTTGCTATCTAAAATATAACCGGGCGGGCACTGACGTTTATTCAGCTGTGTGAAAATCCCGGAGGAACCCTCCCGAGGGATTAATAAAGTTACATTTAATTTAATCTAATCGAATAACTTTAATCTCAGCCAAACCGATTTACTCACGAACAAATAAAACACTGAAAAAGCCAAACAATAACATTTTTAAGTTATCAAAGTGACTTATATATCCTGTTTAACCCGAGTAGTGAGAGACCGCGGGGGTTTGAAGACGATGTGTCGGTCGGCTCAGATATTTGAAGTTTACACAGCTACATTCTCACCTGAAAATATGTTAAAGGTATTTTTGCAGCCCAGAAAAAGAAATAAGAGTAATATTAAAACTAAGTCGCTGCCGCCGTTGTTGGAGACTGGAATCGGCTGGGCCGCTATGAATTCTGCAATATGGTTTTTCAATTTTGTTGTCCGGGTGGAAAATTGGGAGATATTCGGGAGAATGGTGGCTCTGGGAGATTTTCAGGAGGGGCACTGAAATTCGGTATTCTCCCGGAAAAATCGGGAGGGTTGGCATGTATGGTTGTGGCAACATCACTAACCTTGTCAAACACCTCAGAGTAAATCATATCACAGAATATGACGAGCCTATGTTGAGGCGAACTGAAGAGGAGGACAGGGACAGGTGCTGCCAGGGCGAGACAGACGTCTCTCATGGAGTCCTTTAGTGCTGCAGACAGGCAACGTGTTCAAATAGCACAACTTCAGTTTTTTTTATTTCTATATGATGAACTCTGCATTATTAAGTGATAAGAACAAATAATCTGATGTCCTGTAATCATTATGACGCTATATACTTGTGATGTTGTTTATTCTATTACTCTTCTTCTCTTCTGCTTGTTTTCCTTTTTCTTTCTGAACAGGTGATCCAGGTGATCGATAGATGCATTTTTTTTTCTCTGCCCGTTCTGTTGGTTTTTGGTTTTTGCCCTTCTCCCCCGTCCCTCTTCTCAGCTGTTTCTCTTTCCCTCTTTCTTTCTCCCCTTCTTTCCCCCAGTCAAGTCTGTCCCGTATTCAGCAAGTGAAAATAAAATAAACAATAAAAGGTGAATCAAATGGACCATTACGCAAGGCTGGGATGGTCAATTTGGTAAAGTAAATCCGTTGGGCATCTTTCTTTGCCTTTAGACAACAATTCTGATGGCAAAAGAGCCAAACGGGACAGAAAAAAAAGAAAAAGAAAATAATCATTTACTTACTGATTAACTTAACATTGTTCATATTGTGCAATATAATGTTAATATTTACCTGAGGTTATTATTGCTGCAGATGACACTCCACTTTGGTCTTTCTTGTTGTTATCTAAGACCATATGAGAAATAAATAAATACCACTCCACCTTAAAGTTCTTTGAACTTGTGTATTTTTACTACAGCTGCTGGTTTCCAGTTACCAGATCTGGGTATCGTGTCTTCAAAGAGAGTTGACTGATGAAAAGTGAGCCTCTTCAAGCATCTGGTTTGGTGAATCACCCTTTTTTCTGAACTCTTATTCACAGTCTTTGCTGTGTCTTGGCTTACATAGGCCTGCTGCATCTGAAAAATGATGATCGACAAAGAAAAACAAGGTTACTTTAGCTCATCTAGATGTAATGTTCAGATTTGTTATGTAACAACTGGAATTTGGTGTTGTAATCGTAATGAGCTCATCGCCGTTTCCCTCTCCTGTACATATAACACACAGAAATGCAAGAAGAAGAAAAAAATTATAAACCAGTTTCATGTTGGTATTGATGGTTTTAGAAACAAATCAAACTGCAAGGAATGAACTTTAGCCCCCTATTTGTGAGTAAAAGCATTTTGTAATAGTGCACCACTATAAGTGCCTGTGCTGATTTGTTAGCAAATAGTTTTTGGACCGTCCAAGTCCTCAGAACTCACTGCTGGTATTATACATACACCAGCACGATCATTAGATTTACTGCAGCTTTCTACTCCTCCTCATGACCTCACTAAAAATGGACTGCAGCTAACTCACCTCTTCCTCAAACACATCTTTTCTGAATTGTCTTTGAATTTATCTGGTGAAGGTTTCCCATCATGTTCCATCCTCTTCGAATAAGCTGAGTTCTTCTTCTTCTGGTTCCTCCCTTTAGGGGTCACTACAGTGGATCATCTGCCTCCATCTTATCCTATCCATAGCCGCCTCCTCGTTCATACCAACCCTATCTATATCCTCCATCACTATATCCTTGAACTCCCTCTAAGGGCTTGCTCTTTCCCTCCTGCCTGGCAGCTCCATATGGAACAATATATTCACTATGCCTCTTCTACATATGTCCAAATCATGTCAGCTTTGCCTCTCTAACTTTGTGTCCAAACCACTCAACATGAGCTGTCTCTCTGATGCACTCATTTCTAATCTTCTCCATTCTGGTCACTCCCAAACAAAGTCTTAGCATCTTGAGCCCTGCCATCCCCTGCCTGGCCTTTTGCACTGCTTGTTGCTTTGGATGCTTGACTCCAGGTATTTAAACTCATGTACCTTCAATACCTTTACTCCTTGCATATTTCATATGAGCTGACCATCTGACGTCAAAGAATACAAAGACATATTTTGTTGAATGCATTGAAACAGAGGACAAATTTTACCTTTTCCATGGCCACTTTGTGAATCATTTGTCCCAAATGTTCTGCTTCATCCTTTGAATCATCTTTAGATTCATCCTATGTGAGTCTGCTATCATGTGTCCCATCCTCTTCAGATGCTGCCGCCATCTGTTTTCAGAGAAGACAACAATATGTTTGGCTCATTTTTGATGGATTGATTGTGGAAGCACCTAAACTGAGGATGAATTTCACCTCTCTTTGTGGCACAGGACACCCAGTTTTGTTTTTCATGGCTACCTTAGGAATCCTTTTACGTTCTTGTTCTTCCTCCTCTTCTGAATAGCCTTCAGATTCATCCTGTGTGGGTTTCCAGTCATCTGTCCCATCATCTTCAGATGAGCTAACAGACTGCTTTTAGAGCAGAAAAATATATATTTTACTCATTTTCATGGATGTTTGGAAACAAAACACTTACATCTTTAACTGCAGGAGAAGAAACTGCTGGATTTTTCCTGCCCACCTTAGGAACCCATTCCCTCGCTTCATCCTCCTCCTCCTCTTCTGGATTGTCTTCTTGTGTGAGTTTCCCCACATCTGTCCTATCATTTTTGTAAAAGACCACCATCTGATTTTAGAAAAGTAAAAAGCTAAAAGATTAGTAATCAGTGAAAACACTAAAAACAAGTACAAGAACATACATTACATACTTTTCTCTTGCGCAACTGGTATGTCACTTTTTGTAGATGCTCCACCCCCTTTTTCAAATCCTGTTTAGTTTCGTTTATTGTGGCTCCGGCACTACCGGCACCCTCACCCTGACCTGGGCTCACCATCTGTTTATGGTACAAATTAAATATGTTTTGTTCATGATGGAGTAAATGATTATATATGAAAGAAGTGCAACCAATCAAAACTCTTACCAAGGGAATCAGGGCACACATACCTTGTTACTGCTACACTGGAAGAGCGTTCTGTCTAAAAGCTCCTCTGTTCCTGATGACTGCTGCTCTTCCTTTTCAGATCCTTCACTGTCCTTGTCCTGCACAGATCCTCTGTCCTCTCTCCTTTTCCTTTTCCTTGCTGCATATTTTGCAATTGCATTGGTGGTCAGTGCTCGGCTCTGGAGTGTGTCCTCTGCAGGGTCCTCAGCTGTGCAAAGCAATATTACTAAATATGAATAAATGTAAGTGTATAGATAAATATATGACTTCACTTTAGCTTATTTAAATAACCTTGATAAAATCTTTTGGCTGTGATGGCATCATGGCACATAAATGTTGCCACTCTGTCGTAAAATTTACGTCCCAACTGTCGCTTGGCCTGAAAGAATAATGTTTTAAAAAGAAACCACATGAATAAAACCCATGACACTTTAACCTACTTCAATGTGTGTCAAAAAATAAAAATGAAAGGTTTTCTCACGTAAGTGCTACAGGAGGAACGTAGCATGTTGAAGGTGGGGGCAATCCCCAGATTCATCATCTCCCAGGCTGCCTTGAAAAATACCGGTAGTCTATGAAGAACACCTCCACTAGAACTGTGGAAAAAAGTCGGTGCCTCCAAACAGCCTTCAACATACTCTGTGATATGATTGTAACGCTGCAACCAGGTATACTCATTCTTGTACAGGGGGACAGCTGCTTGCCCATGGTATCTTTGAGTTTTGTGCTGTTTAACCTAATACATGAAAAGACATGTTTATTCAACTGAATAAAAAAATGTCTATGTATACTTAGATTTATATAGTTTTAGTACATACACGGATGATGCGGGCACCCTGCTTAGTTTTTTCTGCCATTTCAACCTCAAAAAAAGAGAGAAAGAAGGAAAAAAAATCATTATGACGCTATAATTTGAGATACAATAAATAAAATAAGTTTTTGTACAAAGTATCGGTATCGGATCAGTATCGTCGATACCACCCTGAATATTACTTGGTATCGGATCGGAAAGGAAATCAGTGGTATCGCACATCACTATATAAAACCAGTGCTGTTTTTCAAGGTGGTCAGAACCGTTTTTAAACACGTGCACTATCCTGTTGGAGCTGTCAGCTGTGCACGCAGTCTGTCAAATCAAATCACTTTTATTGTCACATCACATGTGCAGGTACACTGGTACAGCACATGCGAGTGAAATTCTTGTGTGCGAGCCCCACAAGCAACAGAGTTGTGCAAAATACAATAATGTAAACAGGCAAAATATACGAATGGCTAAATCTGAAACTAATAAATATATGTACAATATATAATAGCATATGCAAAAAAAAAATTTCTGGATGTGTATACTAAATGTTTTTCTACGTGTGTGTGTGTGTATACACATATTTTACAAATTAAATAGAGTAAACAATAAAATAAAATATATAAAAATATACAGAGTTGAGACATATGCAAACAGTGGCATTACTGTACAGTATGTAGTGCATAATGTTGAAGTTCCAGTAGTGAAGCTGAGGTGTCTATGAAGTGTTCAGCAGTCTGATGGCCTGATGGAAGAAGCTGTCTCTCAGTCTGCTGGTTCGGGACCGGATGCTGCAGAACCTCCTTCCTGATGGAAGCAGTCTGAACAGTTTATGGCTGGGGTGACTGGAGTCCTTGATGATCCTCCCCGCTTTCCTCAGGCAGCGCTTCCTGTAGATGTCTTGGAGGGAGGGAAGCTCACCTCCAATTATCAATTGTCAAAGCCCCCATGTTTGACATGTAAAGTATGTGAAGGGAGCAAAGAGTAATTCAATTAGTATTCTAGACAAATAGCTGCCGTTTGTCCTCAGGCTCCTCAATGAGAGAGAGGAGCCTGTTTTGCAAAATGCGCTGGAGGATTCCTTAAGAACATGAAACATGGGGAAACACTGGTTTGTGTTTTATTGAAAGAAAGGAGACAATTAAAACCACCTATTAACATAACTAATAGATTAAGAAGAAGTAAAAACACTACAAGTCAAGTCAAGTAAAATAAATCTGAGGTTTAGGGATGATTCAGATTATTCACAATGCAAACACGTCACACACACAACATACCTTCCTTAAAATAGCTTCTGAAGTGAACTCCAACACCCACGATGACAGCTGCAACTACAGCCAGGACACCCAGAGCCACTGGGACACTGATGGGAACTTATAACACAATGAAAACATGAACATTACATGATGTTAACATAAAATGATTAACACTCTGTGACACTACATGTGATTTTGAATCTCTTTGCACTGACCTCCACCTTTGACCCGCTGAACCTGCAGTTCCACTCTTGACTGACCCAGTTCTACTCCAAACTTACGGATGGTGCAGGTGTAGCTGCCGCTGTCAGACAGCTGAAGCTTTTTCAGAGTGAGACTGAGGTCTCCGGTTTCCAGAGCGTCAGGATTCATGGCTATTCGGCCGCTGAACTGGTCAGTTTGGTTCTGAAAGTCAGAGCCCGTCCTCTTAAACCTGATGGATCTGAGCGGTGGTCCTGCAGAACACATGGGTCCTGATAAAACGCAGACCTGACCCGCAGACATAGATTAGGACAAATTACTCTTCACACACACACACACACACACACACACACACACACACACACACACACACACCCTGACACTAAGACCACATTTTGAGCCACAAAAATGCCTTTAAACTTGTGGGGACGGGCAGTTTTGTCCCCATAGAGCTGCTGGTCCCCACAAGTATAAAACATTCCAATTTTTGGTCCCCACAAAGATGTGTAAACAGGTACACACACACAGCCAAACTCAGTGATCGACATCTCTGATCCTCACAGGAAACTCAGGACTGTGTTTAAAGTGCAGCATGTGAGGGCTGACCTTTGACCCGGTGTTGAGACTGAAGGTTAACTGAGGTTAGAAACAGCTGAGAAGGAACCTCTGTACGTGTGTGTGAGAGAGATTCATCAACAGAGGTCAGAATTACATTTTAAATGTGTAAAGAAGATGCTGCTGTTTCAAACGCACTATTCACACACACACACACACACACACACACACATCTGCTCACATCTGTTGGAAAAGATCTTGTCAGACAAACGAGTGTGTGTCTAATTCAATTAGGCTGCTGTGAATTTTACACTTCATCAACACACACACATTTGCACCAGATGTGTGTGAAGAATCAGTTTGTGTTGAACATGTTTCACCTTCATGCAACCTCACAGACAAGGGAGGAGGAAACGTGGAGGCAGGAATCAAGGAGACACATGGAGGAGACAGAAAAGAAGAGATTAAAGAAGAGTGAAATTATTGAGGAGACAAGGAGAGAGGAGGTAATGAGGCAGGAGTCAACGGTGAAGGAAACTTTGAGACAAGAATGCACAAGGAGGCAGGAGATGAGCTGAAAGAAGAAAAGGGTAAAAAGAGTAAAGAAGGAAGGAACAAGGAGACTGGAGACAAGAAGTAAGGATGTGAGAGTGGGGAAGAAGAGAAGGAGGCATAAAGAGGGAACAGAAATAAGGAAGCTAACTTATAAAAAATTAAGACAGGACACAAGGAGAAGTGCAGCTGCTGTTGGGCCTTCTCGATGTCAGCTGAGATGTTGTCTGTCCGGGCGATGTCAGCTGACATGAGGACACCAAGGAACTCTGAGTTCCAACTCTGCTCATGGTTTATAGGTGTTCATTCCACCTCAGCTGTGGGATGAACTGCCTGCAGAAGCTGTTTTTATTGCTGTTATTTGCAGGTTTACGTCCTGTGTGAGTCTCGGTCTGCTCATGTTTGAATCATCAAAATAACAAAGCATACGAACTCTGAGAGAAATGAAATTAGATTAAGTGCAGATAACGGACAACAGAGGAAGTGAAGACTGCGTAACAAAGGCTGGTCAACATTTAGTACATGCAGCTAGCAGCTGTGGTTTCCTGAGTGAAAGCTGACATCTGTGATAGATGAGTGAAGCACTTCAGTGTTTGACTCACCGAGGTTGCCTAAGCAAACAATTGTTTGATCAGCAAAGATCAGCAATTTCTGAAATTCTGATGCTCAGTTTGGTCTGGAGTCGTCTAGGTTGATTCTGTCTACGTGCCTTAATGAGCTGGTTTGCTGCCATGTGATTGACTGATTAGATATTTGCAGTTAGGGCCACTAATAAAGTGTCTGGTGGTAGAACAGTAACAGTGTTGATCAGAGTGGGTGTGAAAGTTTTTCAGATAAGAATCAGATGTTCTTCAGCTTCAGGATGACTGAGCTGTGTAACTTGTGTCAGTGTGAGTTTTCATTGAGCTCTTTAATGTTTCAAAGTAAACACAGATTTACCTGCTTTAATAAAAGTGTTGTTGATATGTTAAACATAAACTGGGCTATGATCACTGTTGTGTTTGTAACGTCCTTTTTCTTCTGATTTGGGTTTCACTTAAGATGTTCTCCTTTCTTTTTCTTCACCTCTAATTAGGATTTCTTTTTGTTATTAACCTCATTACTTGGGAAATTGTTGTTTTGTTTAAATCTTTTCAAACAGTGCGGTGGTCATCATTTGTTTTTACTCACAGTCTGAAAGAGTGCTACGTTTGTTCAAAGAGAAGAGACGGGTTCTTCTCCATCCTGTGCAGAGATGGGGGAAGTTTTAGGGATGGGATTGGGGGTTGGCATGGTAGCCAAGAAGTCAAAACCCAAAGCAACAGTAAGTTTAGTGTATTTTAAACAAAAACAAGAACAGCGTATTAATAAATTAAAACTAAACTCCCCAAATAAACCAACAACTTTTAATTATGTGCACGGGTACGTGGGTATGTTCTAGAAACATTTAACAATCAATCTTTCACCAGTTGTGTCTTACTGAAAACCACCAGTTACTGTTTCAACTCCTGCACCAGCTCCACAAACCTGGTCCTCAGGTTTCCTTGACATCCATTTCTAATGTCTATTTTGCTGCTTCCCATCTGTTCTGCTGAGTTTCATCACAGACTCAGGTCCAAAGATTTTGATAAATCAGAGATTTGTGTTTATTTACTGTTTAGTACATTTTCATGTATCTGTATTTTACTTGAGTAGTTTTTTTCTGACTGCTTTTCAGTTTTACTGCCTACATTTTTAAACAAATAGAGATGATGCGTGCTAAAGTCATGGGTTAAAGTGGAACATATTTTTTTTTTATTTATGTTTTTTTGTCCCACTCTGGAACCACTGCAGGTGCCCATAAGTTGCAGTTGCGGTACTTTAGCATCTAGCTAGCCCTGCTGAAGAGGAGCGAGCATAAAGGGACGTTTTTGAAGTGGTTTTTACAACTTTTATTTCAGCACAGATGTTGAATCAGTACTTCAGTTTACAGCAGTTGTATTTATTTATCTTTTAAGCACATCTTGAAAACATCCTCCTCACTTCTCAGCCAAAAGCGCATCTCTGCCTCCAGCTCATTCAAAAAACTCTCAGACTTTCAGAGGTTCAAATTGAGAACATTTGACTGGCTGCCTCTTGGATATAGAAGTGATTAAAGTTCTCTTTTGTTTGTTTAAATAAAGGTTATATTATTATTAAAATATTATATATGTTGTTGTGAATCTGCAAGGCTTTCATTTGGGAACTTTAGCTTCATGCTAGACTGGTGCTTTGAAATTCTAATGACCTCCTACCAAGTTTATGCTGAAGTTTAAAAACTTCTTTTAGTTTGTGCTACAACCAAATGCAAGACCTGAAAAATCATAAATCAGTTCTTTAGAAAGTCATATGCTTGGTATTAAACCTGCTGATATAAGGCCAATGAGAAAAACAACAGAAGACTCATTAACAAGAGTTTTATTTAAACAAGTTTTAATTAAACAAAGATATTAACTGAAGGTTCATCTGTCAGTTTCTACACTCATTTTAAATGAGTGCTTGTTGTTTCCTTTAAAAAGAGGTTGGACAGCCCATCAGTTACCTTCTTCTGACACACCTGTAATGAGAGAGAGGAGATGAGAGGAGAGAAAAGAGGGAAAGAAAGGAGAGCGGCAGTAAACACTGCAGAGTATGTAGCTACACCCCCACCCCGCTGTAAGTTAGGGATTTTTATTGTTAAGACAGGATCTGTCACATTATGTGTGTCACCAATATGTTGCACAACAGTAAAGGCTTGAATAAGAACTATATGTGATTGGTGCAGAACATCAGGTGTCCCAGGCTAGCATTGACCTCTTTTTAAACCGGGAGAACATGTGTGAAGGTTGATTCTGTTCATCGTCAGCCGCAACTTTGAGACTGAAGAAGTCACTTGGACGTTTCTCCCACTGAAATCACAGTGCAGGATGAGCAGGCCGGGCAGGACGTGCACGACGTGCAGGAACAGACAGTAGGGAGACCTCAGGAGCAGACGAAGCTGAACACTCGGAGGCCGGACCAGGCGGAGCTGCAGAGGCCGGACCAGGCGGAGCTGCAGAGGCCGGACCAGGCGGAGCTGCAGAGGCCGGACCAGGCGGAGCTGTAGAAGCTGAGGCCGAAGCCGGACCAGGCGGAGCTGTAGAAGCTGAGGCCGAAGCCGGACCAGGCGAAGCCGAAGCCGAGGCAGAAGCTAATGGCGGCTGGACGGGCTCCTCGGGCCCTCCAGCTGACGTGGCGGGAGGCTGAACGGGCTCCTCGGGCCCTCCAGCAGGAAGAGGAGGCTGAAGCGGTTCCTCGGACCCTCCAGCAGGAAGAGACGGCTGAACGGGCCCCTCGGACCCTCCAGCGGAGACAGGAGGCTGAACGGGCCCCTCGGACCCTCCAGCGGAAACAGGAGGCTGAACTGGCCCCTCGGATCCTCCAGCAGGAAGAGACGGCTGAAGCGGTTCCTCGGACCCTCCAGCGGAGACAGGAAGCTGAACGGGCGACCGAGGAGAGGAGCGACGGTGGCGTCGCTTCCTTTTAGACGAGGGAACAGGAACAGGTGGAGAAACGGAGACCTCCTCCTCATCCTCCGACCACACAGCCGCCAGGAAAAAGGCAGGCGAACGGACAGGCGAACAAGGTCCCAGCTGGCGTGAGGAAGGGGAGGAAGCCTGTAGTGGCAATGAAGCAGAGTGTGCGTTGTCCTGCGGCAGCGGTGGGGAAGATGTAGTGAGGGAGAGAGCAAGCTCACTAGCCCTGACCTGCTCTCTCCAGGCAGTTATGGTGTTCCCCAACTCAGTGTCTGGGGATTATGCTGAATGATGGCCTCCACCGCGCTCAGCCCCACTGCCATGGTCCTTAAATCCGGGTGATAGGTTTGTAGCTTGAACCCATCCGCTGGAACGTTGAAGACAATATAATTACACTGCTAAGCAAGACACAAATAGGCAAAGTTCTTCATGTTACTCGTGCACGGGAGAGACCGGACAGAGCGCCGTCCCTTCGCTTGACCCCAGTTGCTCTCGTCCGTCCTCCCGTAACACTGTCCTTTTATTGAGGTTACATGAATATGCATAGGTTCATTAACATACGACGTCTACATACAAACAAAGAGTACCTTGCGTGTGCGTGTGCGTGTGTGTTGCTGATCAAAGGGTCAAACATCCTTGGTCAGGAAGAGGGTAGACTAGACCCCCCCCCCCGGTGAGGAAGTCCAGCAGTTCATCTAAACAGAAAAGCACTTAGACTAGAACAGACGTAGCTACGTTAATCCTACCATAAAACAATTAAAACAAGATGCGACCTCTTCCCGTGCTCCCAGGATGTAGGTGTGCATTCTAGTGTGGAATGCACACCAAGCCTCTGTAGCCTGTTAAAGATCACACAACTTATCACTACACAATTGATTATACACCTCTAAGCATCTATGGTTAAATATTTCTAAGCATAAATAACAATCAACAATACAAACTCTAACATTTCCCCGTTTTTGACCTTTATGCTAGAAAGTTCCCAGTTATGCATACCTCATGTCTGACAGTTTCAATGCAAACATTTTTTTACTCAGCATAATGTCAAATCACCCTAAATTACTGTAAAAGTTACACAGTTTAATAAATGTATTAGCAGTTACCCCATTCATTGAGCTCATCTCATGGCAAACTGCATCTTACGAGCAACCAAAGAAATTGTTAATTTAATAGTGAAACTAAGAAAGTAACATTTTCAAAAACATCTCAGCTTGGTGATGCTTCCTCCGGGTGTGCAAATCACATGTCTCTCTGCAGAGTGGTTTGAGTTCTGCAGGGCGTCATGAATGTCTCTTCTAGTTGTTTCGTTGTCCATAGGACCAGAGTCCAAATGTATGTAGAATAAACATTCAAACATACCAGTTAGTTTTGTTGTTTGTCAACATGGGTCTCAGCTATTTCCAAAGCTGCAGACGTCTCAGCACTCTAGTTTTATGGCCTCCCATCACCTCACTTCAGGCCTTCATCCTGCGTGGGGGATATTTATGACTCCTTCATTGTCCACGCTCTGCAGAGAAACACCTCTGTGGAAAGGGTGCAGGGTTCAGTTGTCTTACTGCTGTTATGATCCCAGCAGCCTTCAGAGTGTCATCGTATGCACAGTATAGTGGCACAGCATTAGGTGATGTTCATAGGAAACTGCTGTCATCACCACCATAGCTTCTGGTTCCTGTGCTTTCACAGAATCATGATGTCATCCCCGAACTCCTTCTGCGCTGTCGATGGAGCTTGGCACGCTCCCCTCATCCCACGAGTTTTCATGTTCCAACGCTGCTGAAGGTTTAAGGCAGAGCACGTCGTACACCTTAGTTGTCTTCCTCAGCGTCAATATTGAATCTTTCATTTTATTTAAAATCTCCTGGAAACTCAGTAGCACAGCTCTCTGTGTGATGTCTGCTGTGCTGAAGATGATCTCTGATCCTCCTGAAGCCTCTCTCCTGGCCTCAGCTCCCATCTTGTGGACGATCCTCTCCTCTATTTTGCAGGCAGTTTCATGGTCCTTGCTGTGGCTCCAAGGTCTGATCTCATGATGGGCCCCAACCAGCTTGACCTTTGACCTCAACCACTGCCTGGCTGTCAGCTATGCCTGGAATGGTTCACGCTTCTCACTGGGCCTCTGAAGATTTCTCAGGAGATTACTGCTGCACCTGTATTTCCTTGCTAAGAAGAAAAACTTCTATTTGGAGAGCATGTCAACAATCATCAAACCACATTCTTTAGTTCAGTGAACTTCACTTATAGGCCATCAAAGCCTCATCTGAACATGGATGCACCACTTGCATAGGTTTAATACTTGTAAATAAACGGCTAATCACACAAATCACTGCAACAATAATAGTAAACATTGTTTAATGTTAATCCTTGCACTCCACCTCTTGACGCATGGACATTCCCATGCGTCAACTCACCAAACCTGGATCCCTGTCTTAAAGAAAAAGATTAGCTAGATCATGTCCCAGGCAACATCAGGGCATCTCCTCTGGAGTAGCTCTGTAACCCTGCAATAAAAGATGTTAGCGTGTGTTGCATATTAAGTTTGCTTAACACCTGGCTCTCCCAGGAGCCTGCATACACACCATCACGGCCTGGAAAGCAAAATCTGGAAGTGAAATCAAACTTCATACCCGTAAACAATTGTATCATAAGAGTAATAAGCATTCAACATCAGCAAGACAAGTGTCATGTGCAGGTTTTCTCAAATCAGTAACTACAACTATTACCCTAATTCACCTCAGACATGGATTATCCCATGTACTCTGTTAACATTAATGTAATCAGTGACTTCTCTTAAGCAAAGTCACTCCACTCATATATTATTATTATGGGTTCAAAAGTGGCCAGCAAATGAGCCCATAATAAACTATTCCATAAATACCGTAATCTCTTATTTGTTATACTCATGTCACTTGTCCGCTCCAGCTGAATCTACTACAGCATTCTCAAAGAAACAAACATTAGCAATACACATTGACTGTGGTCAGACGGAGGTCAGACACAGGTCAACAGATTCTAGAGGTGCCATAAAACACCATAAAGTTAACACTCGCTGTGGAAAAAGTAACACTGGTCTCATCACAGTATGTCTCAAACTATATTAATTTCTCCATCAACATATAGCCTGTAACTACAGTTTTCGTCACACATAAACCCAGAAATCTTGTAGTAGAGAAACATTAGCCAGTATTCCTATAAATCACATGATCAAACACATGAAGAACCGTAATGCTGTAAAAACGAAAATGCAAATGTTAGCGCTTGCGCAGGCGTATGCATACTTTGTCACAGCTATCTCTGTGAGCACACAAGCTAGTGAATGACACACACATAGTAAATTCACAGACACAGAAAATGGCATTTAAAATGTTAAATCATCACGCAACCTCGAGTGTTGCTGTCATCTTTCTGCTTCTGTAAAGGGAAGCACACACAGACTCATCTGCACCCCTGCCAGGCGGGGGTCAACTTCACACAGTCGTGTTACATCAGTAAAGTCTTGTCAGCTTTTGTCAGCTTTTACCAGTCAGTCAGTTTGTTTTCCTTTCACTCACTCATTCATGCATTCATTCTTTCTTTCTTTGCTGATAGTGGAACCTATCGTCGCATTTAGTTTCCACTCTCAGCAAAATGACGTCATTTCAAAAAGAAAAAGAAGAACTTTAGTTTGGATTACATCGCTGAATCCTTTTGGACTGGGACTGTCATTTAATAATTGTCCCAAATAAGTAGCTTTCTCCAGAGTCCATTTAAATGTGGAGAACTCACTTGGCACAATTTTCTCGACGACGTGTAGCGCTTTTAATTCCCGACGTGCAGATCTGCTTAAAGAACAGAGATTATCAAACCAAACTTTCAGTGCACTGTGAAAGTATCAAAATAAAAAGGCCTTGTTAAGTCATGACACAAACTCCTCATCTCAGGAGGGTAAATCATACCATTAGCATGGTTCATCATACCATCATACTAATCGGCAGGCTCAACTTCACAACAAAAGAAAAATCATCAGCTAGATTCACTCCAAATCAACCATCAGCTGCACAAAACAACATAACCTTAATGCCTTATTAGCTATGAGTTTAATCACCAGGTCTGTGCTCTTCACTCATTTAGGTCACAGATCTATTTTATTCAATTTTCCTTTTCCCTTCATCATAAAACATGTGACATGCTGTCATGCACTTCACAAAACAGTCTGTTCTGACGTATTCAGAGTTGTATATCTAAATACAGGATTCACTCGCACATCAAAGCAGGAAACTCAGTGTTTTAGAGTCTCCACTCAACACACAACAACTCCAACACATCTCATTCACTCATACTAGAATTCAGTCACCTTTCATTAATCTAAAACCGATCAACTAATTTGCATATCAGCTATTAACCCACTAAGTTGACAGGACGACAGAAAAGCATGTTCAAAATAGTATCACAAAAGACAATTTCCCTCATACAGTAAATCACTTGTGCTGCATTAATCAAGCAGGAAGCTTCTCCCAATTTACTATATTAACAACTAAATTTATTGTCTGATCACTGGTTGGTGGTCAACCCAGGATCAAAGGTTAAACTGTTGTCCTGCAACCCAGAGAGTCAATTTTTTGCATTGGATACATTCAGTATTTAATAACAAGTGTCTGCTAAATTGACACTAATTTAACACTGATGAAAGATAACAAGCTAATTTTCATTACATGTGTTTGTGTTATTAGGCAGGTCTAATGCATGTCTGTGGAGCTGCATCTCCAGCAGAGCATATTCTTAAAGCTGCCTTTCCTACACACTTCTCTGCTATTATTTAATCATTTCTTAACTAATGTGCTATGAGTCTTCATGAGTCATTTTGTGTTTGGAATTGTTAGTAGGGTTAATGCATGTTCTGCTTGTGTGTGTGTGATTTTGTATATGTTTCTATTTTCGCAATGTTTCAGACTCCGTCTCAATTTTCCAACTTAAGCAGTCAGTTTTCTTTTCCCCAGGTTTGCTAACCCAAATTTTGATTTCCCACATTAAATAATTCCTATGTGTTCTCACCTAGTCTTCTCACTCTGTTGTCCTCTCACTCTTTTGTCCTCTCACTCTTCAACAGTCCCGGCAGTTCTCCTTCAGCTTTGTCCTGTCTAGTAGCTGAAGTGCTGCTGCTGCCTTCTTGGGCGACTTCTTAGCAGCTGCTGCCGGTTTCTTGGCTTTGGCCGCGGCGGGCGTCTTAGCTTTGGTCTCAGTAACCCTGTTCATCTTGAAGGATCCGGAGGCCCCGGTGCCCTTGGTCTGCACCAGAGTGCCCTTCGCCACCAGACTCTTGATGGCGGTCTTGACACGGGCCTTGTTCTTGTCCACATCGTAGCCTCCGGCAGCCAGAGCCTTCTTGAGGGCGGCCACGGCTTTCACAATCAGCTCGCCCACACTGGGGCCGACCTTCTTGGGATTGGAAGTCGTCGTCTTCTTCTTCTTGGCCTGCACCTCTGCACAGGGCGCAGGGCGTGTTTATGATGGAGCCTTTCCCACCACAGCGCCGGCACGTTGAGCGCATCATGAAGGGTCCATTTCTTTCATGTAGCTATGGTCGCTAGCCAGCATGCTAGCCGCATGTGGCTTGCCCGAGTCACTCAGTCCTTTCTGAGCATTTCGACATGCTGCCGCCGCAGAACCTGGCCTCAAATCCAGCAAGCTTAGCGCGCTGATCTCCAAAAAAGTCCCGAAAGCCAGAAAGACGTCAAATAAGTGTCTCGTGCTAAGCGCTCGAACAAAAACTCCTCTTCACGCCGCCATCTTGCTCGCCCTTCCGTGGAATTCATTCAATCAGACAGGAAGATGGGTTCGCTTTCTTCTTCTGCTGCTTTTGCTTCTGCAGCCTCTGCTCCGATACTGCCGCTGCTGATCAGGTTTTTTCAGGGAAGAGTGAGAGTTTTGAGACAGATCGTGCTGTAAATAAGTCAGCCAGAAACTTGGCTTGAACGTTTCCAATTGTTAAACTATAACTTTTCTTCCGACCGCTGCATGTGGAAAATTGATTCAGGTCTGCTTTTCACCTGAAAGTGACAACTAAGACATTTTCATTATTATCATCAATGCTTAATCAACACATATCTCTCTCTCTCTCTCTCTCTCGCTCTGTGTTTTTGTGAACAATCCTTTCTTAAAAGCAGAAAATGAAATTATAGTTGTTTTTTGGTTGATCAACACAACTTTTCCTATGATTATTTTTTTTCTACAATATAAATTCTCCCTCTTATTCACTCTTTTTTTTTTATTTACAATAGCTGGTGACCTGCAAAATCACCGCTGTCACTCACAATCAAAGGCAATTACTCTTGCACAGTGCACAAAAACACTGATGTCAGACACATTCACACTCACTTTGTCATCTGCATAAATAAATCATATGGCTGGAGATATGTGCCATGGTGATCCATAAATATGATCGCCAGTTTATTTAATTATTTTTAATCCAACAAAACAAATAAACAAAAACATGATGCTGATGCTATGAACACTCCACACACAAGAGTCAAGATTCAGGAAAACTGCTCATGGAAACGCTGCACACTCCAGTTATCACAGTTATCATAGCTCTGTTTCCCTGTCTTTGAGTAGTTCTCAGACAGCTCTCGATCTGATAATGTGTAGCCTGCTCATCAGCTCAGAAGAAAAAAAAAAAACAAAAAAAAAAAAAAAAAAAAAACTGCAACGCAACATCACACAGTAGTTGCTCTGCCCACAGCGGCAAAGTCTTACACTTTCATATTCAACTCAGCTTCTCCATCATGTACTTTTAGATGTTTCATACAGGGTTCAGCATATTAGTTGTTTTCACAGGTGTGCTCTACATCTCAACAATGGTTCATAATAAGACGACAGTCTTCCACACAGGTCAAGTGCCTCTATGCACTTCATTAGTTTAAATATTTACCTATATCACTTCACCTCACATGTCATCGTACTGAATTTAAGCAACCACAAGCGTAATGTAGATGACTTTTAACAACTATCCACCTCAATTACGTCTATGGTCTGGCACACAGGCTGAAGAGTTAACGTTTTGTGTCAGCAAGGGGTGGGGGGACAGCCACCCACCAGAGCATAGCTGCTGATGTGGGCTGGCCTTCTCCACACGCTCTTCAAGGCTGGTGTGTTTTCTGAAAACTTCTAACATTTTAATCTCTTCCATTTTTAAGCCTGCGATTAACCGCACGGCTCAGGTCCGCGTGAAACCCGCGTGACCGCGCTCGCGTGAACCCGCGCAGCTGTGGAGCCGTCGCTCCCTCTCTTTTTTACATAAATACTTTGTGCTGCCAGGAGCAAAGTCCAGCACAAACGTCTGTCTCCCTCCGACTCACTCTTGGTTGCTTAGAAACCCATGATAACAACAGTCGATGTCACAGACCACGTGTTCTGCTCCGCACACACCCACACAACAACGATGACAACAAAAACAACACAAAATAGGCCTATCGTCCAGCACAGTCTGGACCCCGCGGAACCTCTCAACGCCCCACAAAGTGGCGGAGAACTCACCTCTCGCCACACAAAGTAGCGAGGAACCTCTTGCTCCACAAAGTAGCAAGGAACCTCTTGCTCCACAAAGTAGCAAGGAACCCGGGTATCGCTCCACAAAGTAGCGAACTTCTCAACGCCTCACACAGTGGCGGAGACTGCACAACCACACGGTTATAGAGTCGGGCTCTTTAAACTTACTTGGCGTTGCTTAGAGTGTAATATCAGCCCAAATCCCGCCGACCGTCATTCATCGAGGAGAAAAGACAGACCGCGAATCCACAGGAACTTCCTGGCTGACGTCAGTCTTTCAGCGTGCCTCTCCTCCCCTCGGTGAATGCGATTCCAGGGCTCCGGCATCGAAGGACCAATTAATGATAGGTTTGTAGCTTGAACCCAGCCGCTGGAACGTTGAAGACAATATAATTACACTGCTAAGCAAGACACAAATAGGCAAAGTTCTTCATGTTACTCGTGCACGGGAGAGACCGGACAGAGCGCCGTCCCTTCGCTTGACCCCAGTTGCTCTCGTCCGTCCTCCCGTAACACTGTCCTTTTATTGAGGTTACATGAATATGCATAGGTTCATTAACATACGACGTCTACATACAAACAAAGAGTACCTTGCCTGTGTGTGTGTGTGTGTGTTGCTGATCAAAGGGTCAAACATCCTTGGTCAGGAAGAGGGTAGACTAGACCCCCCCCCAGTGAGGAAGTCCAGCAGTTCATCTAAACAGAAAAGCACTTAGACTAGAACAGACGTAGCTACGTTAATCCTACCATAAAACAATTAAAACAAGATGCGACCTCTTCCCGTGCTCCCAGGATGTAGGTGTGCATTCTAGTGTGGAATGCACACCAAGCCTCTGTAGCCTGTTAAAGATCACACAACTTATCACTACACAATTGATTATACACCTCTAAGCATCTATGGTTAAATATTTCTAAGCATAAATAACAATCAACAATACAAACTCTAACACCGGGGACTGGGCGATGCGGTCGAGCAGGCGCACCAGCCGCTCCATCTCGCCGTTGAACTCAAAAGAAAAAGAGTCTGCAGGGTCCATGTTCTGGTCGCGATCTTCTGTTAGGTGAGGCTGTGTGCAGGCAGGAACAGGACCCAAGGTGCAGACTCCGGAGACAGAACTTAAACAAAAACAGCTTTAATGCTGAACGCAAACATGACATAACTGGGAAAAAACTCAAAATAAACTTACACCGGTGGACAGGCAAAACACACAGCAACGTAAACAGTAGATCGCAACACAGACACAGAGAAACACTGGGCTTAAATACACAGAGGGAGCAATCAGGAAATGGGTAACAGGAGGGAAACACAGCTGGGACAAATCAGAACTGACGAGACCAAAGAAGCGTAAACTGAACACACTGAGATAAGACAGAGACCTTCAAAGTAAAACAGGAAACGCATAGCACAGACTGAACAAAGACACAGGCTCATAAGCAGGCACTACAAAGGGAACAGAGACGTGGGAACAGGGCAGACACAAAACACTGACTGAACACGGGGATATAGGAACTTAAGATACACATAGATGCGAACTAGACAAGGGGATGCAGGTGATAGGGGAGACAGAGCAACTAAAGAAGACAGAGACCTAAGCCATAAGACAGAACTCAAAGAAACCAAAAACTAGACAGTATAAATAATATCATAAACTCAAAAACCCGGGGTCGACGACCCAGGCATCCTAACAGATCCAGGAGACACAGAAAAACTACAGCTGCCATGACTGGAACGGAGGAGGAGGAGGAGGAAGGAGGAGGAAGGAGGAGGAGGATGGGAGATATGAGTGGTGATGGTTGTTGTTGTTGTTGTTGCTCTTTCTGTTGTTGCAACAGAGATTGGTGTCACAGAACCTGCAGGAGAGATGAGGAAGCTGGTTCAGTCAGTTTATCATCAGCTCAGCAGATTGGCTTTAAACAGGAAGTGATGTCAGTGATCTGACCTCTGACCCTCAGAAAGCTCTGAGGAGATGATCCAAACTCATCAGTAGAACACCAGTAGAGACCTTCATCAGACTGCTGCACTTTAATGGTGATTATGTGCTCTGATTTAGGTCCAACAGGACGTCCATTAAAGTAGAAATAAGCTGTGACCTGGCCATCAATTTTGTTTTTACAGCGTAGTGTGACATCACTTCCTGTCCTCACAGGAAGTGCAGGGATCTCCAGGATCACATGTTTATCTGAGGAAAAGACCCACAGAGTGATGTAGAGGTGGTATAACAGTCTGCTGTTAGTCTGATGAAATGAAAGACTTCATTACCTGATACAGTGATGTTGACTTCTTCACTCTTCTCTCCAGCTTCACCTTCACACCAGTAACCTCCACTGATTGGCTTGAACTCATCAAACAAACAGGATGAACCAGTTAATCTCCCGAAGCCCCGCCCACCTGCTCCACATGACTCAGTCGCACTTCCTGTGTCCCTCTTCACCGTCCATCCATCAGAGCCCAGCTGACCTTCACATGTCAGAGACACTGAGGCTGCTGTGAAGAACTGCTGAAGGTTTGGACTGACGCTCAGAGAGACTGGAGGACAGACGGACAGTTTCTATCAGTGTTTACACTCAGTGTTTGTCCTGGACCATGGTGCACTTCATCTACTCACCTGCACAAACAGTCAGTGCAGACAGCAGCAGCACACACACACCTGCAACAGGAGGTCAGAGGTCACTGAAGGTCAGAGGTCATTTAAAGAAAGACTGAGGCTGCACAGTTTTTTTTTGTTATTTTTTGTTGTTTTTTGTTGTTTTTTTTTCTCTCAGGAAACTTTTTAATCTCCTGAAGTATCTGCCACAAGCTAAGGAGCTTGGAAAGAAAAGCGTCTGGACTTTTTTAAGTTGCTTGAAGACGTTTCACCTCTCATCTGAGAAGCTTCTTCAGTTCTAGGATCAAACGGTGAAGAGACCCACATTTAAGCTCTGTGGGAGTTTCCCACTGAGAGGGACCATGGACCCCCTGATGATCCTCTACCTAATCACATGAGCCAAGGTGTGGTAATGGGTGTGGGTCACAATCAGCCAGGGTTATACTGCTACTACTTTGTACTTTCTTACTTTGAGTACTTCCTAGTCTGTACTTTTTTTTACTTTTACTTGAGTTAATAAGTTGAATCAGTACTTCATCTTTTACTGGAGTATTTTTGAACAGTAGTATTTGTACTTCTACTTAATTATGGAAGGTCTGTATTTTTGCCAGATCTGTGAGCCACGCAGATTAAACTACACAAACACCACCGTGCACTGTAACAGGAACAGGAAGTTATAAAATACCACCGAGACAGCAACGCAGGTTAGCCTGTCTTTTCCTGTTTTCTATACATTTTTTGATCAGATGGCAATCAACGGTAAACATCACAGTGCACAGCATTGTAAACAATGGAGAACTGTGCATGGATGAGCTTTCATTCATGTGCAGAGAAGAAAGTGTGGGACTAAGAAGCCACCCTTCAAAAGCACAGTTTTTATTTCCAGATTTGCGGCCTGTTTCACTCCCACACTGCTGCTGTTTAAAGGTCATCATGTCAATGGGAATGGGAACTTTAACAGTCAAAACCGTCTGTGGTTGTTTGAATACACTCAGTCCTCTTAATGGAAAATTGGCTGTGAATAGAGGAAGTGAAGACTAGATAAAAGAGGGGACGCAGTCAGAGGACCCTGTGCTTCATGCAGTCAGAGGCTGTGGTTTCCTGACTGAAGAGATGTTTGATGAAAAGAGGTCAAGTCTCTTTTGTTCTTTTGGTCTTCATGTTACTGACACTTAGCTGGGCAGAAAGTTTAATCGCTGACTTAGTCCAGACTATATGGTGACTTTCCTGCAGGACTCCAGGTTAAACTGCTGAGAGTCTGAACCTCTGAGAGGTTTGCAGTGATGATGAGATCGATTTCATCATGCATGTTTGAAACCATTTTCTATCACTCTTCATACATTTCAGTTAGAACTGTGAGCTCCATTATTCAACATTAACATCACTTCTTGGTTCCTGCCCAACTTCACAGCCACCAATCAAATGAAACCAGAAAGACATAAGAAGGAGAATGAACTGTTCCTCCTGCCTTGACGAAACTTTTCAGAATTTTTACATGAACTTTAAAGTCAGTAGCTGCAAGCTTGTAACTGCTGAAAGGTTGTTTTCCTGCCATATTGTTTGTTGGAGCTGTGATAAATAAATCGATGATTTTAGTGTTTGACTCACCGAGGAGCAGAGAGACCGGTGCAGTCTTCATGTTGTCTGGATGACGACTGAACGTCAGTCTGAGCAGCAGAGAGACGCCTTCAGCTTCAGCACTTCCCCGTTAACAGTCTTCAGTATGTCACGCTGCTGCTCCATCACAAAGAGGCAGAGCAGCTTCTCCAGCAAATATATGTATATATATATATATATATATATATATATATATATATATATATATATATATACATATATATATATATATATATATATATATATGTATATATATATGTAATACATATATATACATATATATGTATTACATATATATGTATTGCTTTTCGTCTCTTGGAAAGAGACCCTGAAATAATCTGTTTGTTTGTTTATAACAGCAACCAAGAAAAGGGCAGAGCACAAAAAGACAGGTGGTGGTCCTGCACCCCCTCGTCACACCCCGGCAGAGGAGCTGGCCCTAGGGTTGAATGCCACCAGACCCATTGTTGAGGGCATCCCTGGGGGAAGCTCTTCCTTAGACCAGCAGCCGGGTTGCAGTAGCAGTAGCACCTTCATAACTGGTAAATGAGCTCATAATGCTATTTGTACAATGTAAAATATTTGGTTGTTGCCTTAATTAAAATGCTTTTTGTACTTTGACATTTATTGACATTGTGGGTTTTTTGTGTGTAGTTTTACATGACACTCCATCACTTTTACCTGTTCCCATGCAAGGGGTGACTGAAGCATGCACAGTAAGTTGGGATATATATATATATATATATATATATATATATATATATATATATATATATATATATATATTTTATTTTTTTTTTAAATTATTTAGACCAATAGGCTGTACCACATCCCTTTGTAACACCATTTTGTTTCCATTGCACAGGACAGTGAAGCAACCCTGTCAGATGACTGTGGTTTGGAGGAAGTCCCTGTAAGTGCATGCATAATTTGACCTGAATTTGTATCTACTTGTGTACTTCTATGTGTTTCTGACTGGTGGGCAGTCTTGTAATTAATTTTTCTTCCTATGTGACATGTATTGCCCGTTAAATGTTGTCTCTACAATTGAAACAGGGTGACATTCGTTTGCTCTATAAGAGAAGTCTCCAGCAAAAAATGGAGTGTACTGAGCTAAAGAAACAAAAGTTTCTAGGTGAAATCGAACTTCAAGCTCTAATGAGGCAAAAAGTTCAACTAGAAATCGAGTTGCTTCAAAAGGAACTTCAGAGTAAGTAAAAATACACTTTCATACAGAGCACTATTGATGACCTTGCGTGATACAGTACATATGATTTTTTTTTTTTTCCAGGCAAATGATGACTGGCTTTTTTTTGATGAGACAGAAAAAGATGCTCCAATAAATTTCAATGAAAAATATGTTTTGTCATGTTTTTAATATTCGAAATTGTGTTGCACAATTCTGTCCCGTGCAGCTCTGCCACTAGGTTGGTCCAAGTGCACTGGCTGGAGGTCATCATCAGGCTGCACCTCCACCACAGGAGTCCTCTCCTTTCTGATGGTGGCAATGTTGTGCAGTACGGCACATGCAACAGTAATGTCACATGCCCTGTCAGGTGCAACCCTCAGACTTTTCAGACACTGAAATCTTCCCTTTATTTGCCCAAAGGTCATTTCAATGCGTGCCTTGATCACAATGTGTGTGCAGGCTATGGTACCAATCACATTAGGGAAGCCTGCGGACAATCGAGCTATAGTTACAGACATGGGTCATGATTGCATCACATTCATTATCGAATTTAATGTACCTGCAATAGAAAAAAAGCCCTGTTTGACAACCTGTGGTCTTAAGTGGCTTGGAAAAACCACAAACACACGCAGGAAATGCTTGAGTGCCAGGTATAATTTGCGAATGGAACGGCAGACAGCACTTTTGCCAATGTTCCCTGCGTCTCCAACAGCGTACAGAAACGTGCCACTCGCAAAGAAACGCAAGGCAATGCACACAGTTTGTGCAGTTGTTAATGCCTGACTACGGTGAGTGGAACTCTTAACATAGGGATCCAGCAAGTTGGTTAAGTAAATAATACCCTCACGGGAAAATCGATATCTCTCTATGAGCACACTGTCGCGCTGAGCTAAAGGATCCTGTCTGTCCCGCAATATACGCTGAAATCTGAAAACTCTCCTTATCAATCTTGCACCTTCCGCAATGGGTGGCTCGCGTATACGGACAGGACATGGCTGCGACAGACTTCCCAAATCCACCTTCGCTTTTATAGCCGCGGTCTCCCATCTTGATTACATGAAGTAATTTACTATTTCTACTCTAACATATGAATTACATCTGAAATAATCTAATACATGAAATAGAATGATTAATAGTACATTTCCCTTTTTTTAGGAAATGACCTGTATGTATCTGTATGGAATCAATAAAAGGATCAAGTACTGCATTATCTTTAGTTACATTGATAATATTTATTTATGGAAAAACAGTGGTAAAATATCGCTGTTGCTTTCGTATGAATGAAGCGGACATACCTGAGTGGCCGCGATCTGATCCTGTTTACATAAAGTAAACCTGCTCCCAAGCAGGTTTACGCTTACGGATCTGTTGCTATGACAAGTCCCAGATGAGCTTCGGAGAACCGAACGATCCAAGATCACGCGAAATCGTCAACAATCAAATCCAGCTAACTTACTTAGCGAGGTACGAAGAACGGACCCCTGGTCTGACTCTCTCAGTGATCCAGTGTTTGGTAAAATGGCCTGTATTTATATAGCGCTTTACTAGTCCCTAAGGACCCCAAAGCGCTTTACATATCCAGTCATCCACCCATTCACACACACATTCACACACTGGTGATGGCAGCTACATTGTAGCCACAGCCACCCTGGGGCGCACTGACAGAGGCGAGGCTGCCGGACACTGGCGCCACCGGGCCCTCTGACCACCACCAGTAGGCAACGGGTGAAGTGTCTTGCCCAAGGACACAACGATCGAGACTGTCCAAGCCGGGGCTCGAACCGGCAACCATGTTTATATGATAAGATACGTGTTTAATGCAGAGAGTTGGAATTACAAGCTGGTAAGAAGCTTTTTAACAAAGGTTTGATTTAAGCTTTAAGTTCAAAGGTGAAAGAAATTTCACGTTTGATGAAGGAAGATCAAGGCTAACAGGGACATAGGTCAAAGGTCAAAATAAGGTAAGGTGAGAAAATATAATAGATATATATAATCAATCAATAAGGTGAAAATATCAGATAAAAGGGTTTTTTTGGTTATAAGGAATAAAGAGGTCAAAGGTCAAAACAAGAGTACTGTTAAGTTAAAATTAAAAGGGCAAAGGTCAGATTAAACAGGTTACACAGAAAGGATCGGCAAAACTTAAACAAGGATAAAGAAATAATACATTAAACAAGGAAATAAATTAAAAGTCTGAGTTAATGAGAAATTAAACGTTTAAATCAGGTTAAGAGTTAAATTTTAAGCTTTTCTTAGTTAAACTAAATAAAATAATCAGAATAAACGATTGGAGGAAAAAAGCAAAGATGTTGTGATCAAATAGTTTGTACGGCAGAAAGAAAAACATGTTTCAGTAGATTGTATGTTGGAAACCACAGTAGACACAGTAGACTCAAATCATTGTTACTGAGGAATTCTGCCTTAAACAGTAAAGTGTTCTTTAACAGTGTGTGTGTGTGTCTGCAGCTGTTCTTTGTGTTGTTGCTGCATCGTTGCCTCAGGGGGAAAGTTGTGTGTGTGTTATGCAGACTAGCAGAGACTGCAGCTGTCAGCAGCCACACACACTTTCTATTCTTCAAATCAAATCACAGTGAAACATGTTCACTGACAGCTCAGCTTCAGCATCGTCTTCATGCTGTGACTGCAGCCGTTCAACTCTGTTTGTCTTTAACCCAAATCATCACAACATGCAAATATAATCATCAAAATGATGTGACTGGAAGGATGTAGCAGTCTGTGCTCCACCTTTCTCCTCCACACCTGCAGGTGGAGAACATGGATGCATGAATCTCTACAGAGTTCTTTGAATATTATCCGTCTCATCAGTTTTCAGTGAACAAAACTCCTCACAGAGCCAAAATAAGCAGTTTGTATCCAACATAACTCAGCTGGACTCTGATGCTCCGTATAACAGCCACACATGAGTCTGGATTCACTCAAAGCATTGAACAAACTTTATTGGAAATGAAGCTTTTGGACATTTGTTCTCTGATATTTGCTCTTCAGCTCGAGTCTCCATCAGTGGGAACATTTCCTGATTCAACTTTTCTTCTGTTCAAATCAAACTCCATGAGAATCAAAGTGTGAATCAGAGTCCTGATGATCAGATTCTATAGAAACATGGAGACTGTAGAGGATTTACACTCAATATGTTCATTTGTTCCCTTCAAGAAAAATCAATCATTCATCCAATAAAATCAGTCATTGATCAGTTTGATTGACAGGACAGATGATCAGAGGTGCAGAGTTTTTACCTCCATAATTTAGACTGGGACAGAAGTATGGGTGGAGTCTGTGAGTGAAGGAGCAGCCAGTAAAGGAGTAGATCAGAGCTGCAGCACCTACATCATAAAAGGAGACCAGACCCTCCTCATAATCCACAAACACCCCCACCTTCTCAGGACCAGGATGGAGACAGAGGGGGACTGAAGGGGAAGCAGCAGCTTCGTACTCATTTCCATTTCTCAGCACTACAGTCCAGAAACCATCCTGAGGTCTCAGTGTGATTCCTCCCTTCCTGTTGATCGACTCTGTGGCCACTCCTAAATCCCACTCAGTCTTTCCTTTAACCTGAACCTCAAAGTAAAATCTGCCTGAAGAGAAACTCTGCTCTCCTAAAACATTAACACACACAGAAAATCTCTCTGGGTTGTCTGGAAGTTTCTTCCACACATCACTATCATACACTTGTTTTCCATCATCAGACAGGATGAGATCAGGATGAGCTGTATCAGGATCCAGAGTCACATCCACCTCATGCTGCTGCACCCTCTGCAGCTCAGCCTCAAACAGCTTCTTCTTCATGAGTTTCCAGACTGTCTCCTCCAGCTGAGCCACAGCTCTCCCCACAGTCCCCTCATATGATGGTGGATGAACTCTGACCTCTGTCCAGTCCTTGCTGGGTGGAGCAGCTTTCAGGGAGGAGAAGCTTTGGAGGAGGTGGAGGTGGTCTTCAGAGCGTGAGAGCTGCTCCACCTCAGAGCTTCTCTCCATCAGCTCAGAGATTTCCTGTTCCAGATCTTTGATGAGACCTTCAGCCTGTTTCTCTGTAGCTTCCTGTTTGTCTTCGATCTCCTTCATGAGCTCCTTCAGGCGTCTCTCAACAGACTCCATCAGAGCCGTGAGGACCTGAACACCTTCTGCTTTCTGTCTGTCTGCAGCATCTTTACTCATCTTCACCGACTCTGTGATCTCCTGAATCTTCAGTCGTCTCTTCTGGATCATCTGCTGAATCTCAGCCTCTGTCTTCTCCAGCTCTGCCTTCTTTCCTTCATATTCTTCTCTCAGAGGAACAAACTTGTGGTTCTTGTGGTCTAAAACAGGGCAGAGCGTGCAGACACATGTCTGGTCGGTCTTACAGAACAGCTGCAGAAGGTTATCGTGCTTCGTGCACATCCTGCCTTCCAGGTTCTCCACAGCATCAACCAGCTGATGTCTTTTCAGGCCTTTCAGTGTCAGATGAGGCTCCAGGTGAGTGTGACAGTAGGAGGTCTGACACACCAGGCAGGACTTCAGGGCCTTCAGTCTGGTTCCAGTGCAGACGTCACAGGGAACTTCTCCTGGTTTGGCAGCTTGTTGCTCTGAGCTGCTGCTGCTGGCTTTCTGCTGAGCTTCACGTCTGAACTGAGCAACCATCTCAGAGAACAAAGTGTTGATCTTCAGCTGAGGTCGAGTGTAGAAAGTCTCTTTACACATGGGACACTTACAGCTCTGATTCATGTCCCAGTGCTGACTGATGCAGGTTTTGCAGAAGTTGTGTCCACATGGTGTAGTGACTGGATCAGTGAACACATCCAGACAGATGGAGCACAGAAACTGATCTTCAGATCGCAGATTGCTGGCAGCAGACATGTCTGCACTCTGAGGGAGAAAGAAGAGAAACATTTGATTCAAAATTCACTTTAAATTTCATTTTACAAAGAGAGAAACAAGCGTCAGTAGTCTGAGGAGCTTGGAGAGAAAAGCGTCTGGACTTCTTTGAGTTTCTTTTCATCACAGAAGCTTCTTCACCTCATCCTCAACACGGACCAAGGAATGAATACTGCACTTTTGGAAGAACTCCCTCCCCTGCAGCCTCTTATCGTCAAAGCGACGGAGGTGGAGAGGGCAAACAGCCACAGATTCCTGGGACTGCAGGTTACATCAGACCTGAGCTGGACTCTCAACACTACAGCAACTGTGAAAAAAGCCCAGCAAAGGCTTTATTTCATTCGGCTGCTCAGGAAAGCTGGCATGAACCACCACCCTCTCACCCAGGCCTGCAGAGGACTGATAGACAGCATCCTCACCGCAGGCATCACTGTCTGGTATGGAAACACTACACAGACAGAGAGGAAGGCTCTGCAGAGTCAGAAAGTCTGCAGAGAGGATTATGGGAACAACACTTGCATCCATGGACCTGCACATACAAAGCTGCACATACAATCTCAGACACAACAGAGCGGACAGCAGCATCACACACAGAACACGATTCTTCAACAGCTTCTTCCCCACAACTGTCAGACTGACGGCAAACAAAAACACACTGAACACTTAAAATAACACAGCACTACTTAACCTCACTTTGAATGTATCATCGGTTCACTGACCATCGGGCAATACACTCACAACAGACTTGTGAAACAGATCTGTGGAACAAATGTGCAACACTGTGAGTGCGATAAGAGGTAGAGAACTACACACTCTCTGTACATTTTCTTCTTTTTCTTTGTATATAGAAAATAGTACGACTACCCTACTCCGGACTTCATTTCTATCCTTCTGCTTTTTCTGTCTTTATATTGTTAAAGTGTGATTTGACTTGGAAAGCTCTGCACAAGTATTCCACTGTGCATGGACTGTTGGTCCTGTGTGCAAATGTCAAAATAAAAATCTTGAACCTTCAGTTGTCAGAGTAACTGGTGGAGACCCAGCAACACACTCAGACACAAACTGGTTCATCTCAAACACAAACTGAACAACGTCGTGTCTGCTGTACAGTGCAGCATCCAGATGAACAGGATCAACAGGATGAACATCTTTTTAACAGTCGTTACAAAGATGTGAAGTTGTTTGGCTGACACAGACAAACAGTATCCCACATTCTTGATTTTTAGCTCACAAACACGTCTTATAAGGACTTATTGATCCTGAAATGTTGGAGGTTTTAGCTCTTTAAACAGTAAAGTTACAGGAGGATACAGATAATTATCAGGAAAATGTCCTCGGTTTGTTAAAACGATCCCGTCCGATAACACACGAGAACAATAAATGTATCATTTTCTGTTGTAACCCACAAACTGAACGGTCACACTCATCTTTCATGTTGTCACTAAAACATCACTCCTTCCACGTCTAGTTGGTCGTGATGGAGGCGGAGTGCGTTGGGTCCGCTTTCCCTGCCCAGCCGATGTTCCTGACGCAGGGAAACAGATCCTGTTGGGGATCCCTACCTTGGCACAACACCTGCCATGGTCTTTGCACACTCACCACAGTAAATGCATCATGTTGTCAGCTTTACAGTATCATAGTCAGAGAAACTGGTCAGGCCGCTCTCTTCCAAATGTCTACACTTCACCCTTTTACTGTCAGTGGGCTCAGAGTCCATCTAATGTGGCTCATTATCTGATGCCGTCTGCAGACCAGTGTTAGACACTGAGAGGTTGATGGCTCCGTGTCAGAGCACCGGCCTTAACGAAAAAGTTATCAATCGTTCTTTTCATCTTTTCTCATTACCCACAGCTACATCCACTCCTATCACGCTGCTCACCTCTGCTGCGACGATTCAAACAGCCGGAAAGTAAATAATTTGGAGACGGTGCGTTTGTGTCACATTGTTAGTCCATTTTAAAACTCGGTGCTTTTCCTCCACCTTTTGCCGCGACGTTTCAAACAGCCGGAAAGTGAATAAGCGGCAGACAGAAATGAGACCGGTTGAATCGTCTTGCGTTTCACGCATGCGCAGGACTGGAACGTAAGCGTTTTCAGCCGTCTTAATGTGGACGCACAACTCTGTGAAAACGACTGAAAACACTAGTGTGGACGCGGAGCGCTGTTTTCAAATCTATCCGGGCGAGTGTGGACGTAGCCTAAGTGGCACCATGGAGAAATGAGGTGGCGCTCTAGAGCCCTGATGAAGTGAACAGAGTGAAGATTTGTGTAGAAGCAGGAAGTGTGATCAGCTGCACTCACCACTGTTGCTGAGAGAAACCTGATGGACTCCAGTGAATCTTCTTTTAGAGACAAACAGGACTCGACTGCAGCTCTGCTGCTGCTCTCTCACACTTTCACTTCTGCAAAATGACGTTGAGCTTCTTGTTTTTCAGCTGTTGCTCCGCCTCTTCTTGCCTCTCCCTTTACAGGAATCAGCCGGTCTGTACTCAGTGACTGTGTGCAGCGGGTGGGAGGAGTGAGGAGTGGTGTGTGGGTTCACACAGTAATGACGGCCTCAGGTGATCAGGAGAAACTCACCTGGATTTCCTTTTTCCACAGCAGACTGAGAGCTTCAGGTGGACCCTGAAGGAGGTCTCAGACACAGGTGGTAAAAGTACACACAGTCTGTACTGAAGTAGAAGTACTACTGTTAAAAATACTCCAAGTACTGTTTCAACTTCTTTACTCAAGTAAAAGTAAAAAGTACTGGCTGTGAAATGAGAGTAAAAAGAGCTGATTGAAGAACATTTCTAACACGTGTTTATACAAAGCTAACTGAACCATGTGCTGCATCAACGTGATAATAAAATAATATTATTCACTTTGTTTCTAATAAATATTCCCACACTCAAAAAAATCTGTTGTTGGATGAACACAATTTAATCATGGCACCCTTTTTGCACACAATTTAACCAAGTACAATAAACCCTTTTCGATCATGTCAAACCAACACATTTAGCATTTGGTGGTTTAATGTAATCAGATTACGTTGGATCAACATACTATACTTACATTGATTTGAAGTGATTTATTTAAGTATGTAGAGTGAAATTTGTTTTAATTCATTCTACACAATTTAAAAAGTTTAGGAAAACAGAATTAAATCTTGTTGTTTCAACAACTACTTTGTTAATCAAGGCAATGATTTCACTCATTTCAACCAAATTATTTCAATTAGATTTGTTTACATTTGTTACACATTTAGAAACCCACTACTTTACAAAAAAAGTCACAATCAGATTATGATAACATTATCTTTATTAACTGGATTTAGTGGACAATATAAAAGCTTACCATTTTTGTACACCTGCAAGCATTATGCCACTACAAAAGGTAAAATGTTAGAATACTTATTTACATAGGTAATATGTTGGAACCAAAGCTTCCACAACTAAAAACAGATGCAAAATTTGCTCAATATATCGAATGCATTTTAAAAAATTAAACTAAAAGATAAAAATACATCTCCCACTTGGCAAGTTAAAACATGTGACAAAATCGAATTGTGTGAATTTGGAAAAATAAAATAAAATAATTAGAAATATTTTGGGGGCAATACAACAACAACAAAAAATTCCATAGGTGATGAAAATCTATATTTGTTTGGTGTATCTCATTGAAATAATTATTAGTTTGACCAATTTTTATATTTCTGTATTTATTTTTTTTAATTTTGGTTGCAGTCCTCCACAGCTAGCAATATAGTTTTGCTGTGTTTTAAAACATGCTAGCAAGCAAAATGGAAACAATAATACAGTGAACTTAACAGGTGGCAGTGGTCTTAAACTTTACAGGACCTTGATACATAAACACAACATAGTACTTCTGTCAGTACTTCTGATCCATTTTGAGCCATCTATATAAGGACAAACAAAAATCATCTGCAGTGCTGTATAAAAGGTGAATTGCCCAACAGAGAGAATCCAAAAACTTAAAAAAAAAATGTTTTAAATGAAAGAAAAAAAATATAAACAACTCAAATATTAACATTATATATTGGAAATCACCATTGCACCAATGAACCATTCAAGACCTATCAGTCATTTTCAAGTGCTCTCACCCCATAAGCTTGTTTTTCAGAAACTGTACCTTTGAAGACAGCTTTTGTCCATCAAGATTTAAAAGTATCTTCTGGAGGACTTCAAAGGTGCATTTAAGTTCTGGTGGGTAGCTCAGGTTCAAACGGTATATGAGTCCAAACAACAGAGCACATGCTTGTGCAATGTTACCCAAATCAGTGTTAGCCTCCACACCCTCAATCACGACACCAACGTCCTCTGGGTCATCTTCAGGTTCAGCACCCTCCTTCTGGATGACGTACACCCCCATCACAGTTTGCTCCATGCAGCTTTTTGCCTCGCTGTCCGTATCCTACATGAAAAAGTATAAGACAACAAAGTAAAATTTAAGAGATTGTTTAAACAACTGTTTCTATGCTGTTCATAAAATCCAAGTAGTCAAAGTAATAAACAGAAAATTACACCACTAAAGTAGTTGTTAGTAATTACTCCAATACATAAATTATAAAATACACCTCTCATGTCAAAAGAGGTGGCATAATTGACCTCTCACCGGGCCATTGTCCAATTACACATTATAGCAACCGTTACTGTGTCTGACAAACATTAACCTCAAGCAAGATGGAGAAGCGGTGTGCCCACCGATACGCCGAGAGATTGTGTCTGGAGGAGTTGTGTTCTTTCCATTCACAAAGTCAAAAACAACGTGAATGGATTAAACAGTGTGTATGGCCCCATTCCCAGGTAAATGTACCGAACATTATGAAGCATGTCTGCTCGCACATTCGGGTACCCATTGGTGCGCAGAGGAAACCATTTGTTTGTCGGACGTAGCAAGAGTAACTTAGGGGGACAGGACTCGAGAAAAGGCTAACTCAGCTGCTAAAATAAAACAGGTATAGAAGTGTTAGTACTAAACAGCTCAAAGTTCATAGACATTTCTATTTACAAATACTGATGACCATAACAATGAAAAAACAACAGGACTTGTTTTAATCCAAGTACAGATTCAAAAGCAATATAGTCTTGATGCATGTTAAATGCATTGTATGTTTGTGTATCAAGTTTAAGTAGGCATAAATTTCTTTCCTTCCAATACCAAATTCCAGAAATTCTTTATTGCAACGCTTAATACTGTTTGGTATTCAAGACATCCTTTCCCCAATACCAGGTGTCTTGTTGCTAATCTCAAAATTTTAATTTTAATGATTTGCATTTGAGGCAACGTCACAATTTGTATGAGAATGTTACAGACAACATGCTGTCACAATGGCTCACCAAGTACTCCTTTATTAACTTCTCATAGTCTTCGTTTAGGTGGATGCACAAAGACTTCAAGATGCATGCTCGTCTGGTATGGATGTTGTCATGCTGGAGAGGAGGAGGAGATAATATGAGCCAAAACCAGTCTGTTTTTCTTAAAGCTAGGGTAATCAGTTAACTTGCATAATTATTCTTTAGGTTAGAACCTGGCATGTACCACTTGTTAAGCCGAAACAAAATTGACAACTTCATCTCCAAATAAAAGTTATTTTTGCTGCCTATGACAAAGTCTACTCAATCCTAATACAAACCTTGGAGATGGCAAGCATGAGACCTCTTATTTTCTTTCCACGTGTCCCTCCTTTGGTCAGAAAGATTTCCATTAAGCGTGGCGCGTATTGGTCAAGCTCGGCAAAGAAAGTAGATAGCAGAGGCTTTGTGGTGATTCGCAGAAACTCCTTCTCAATCTGCAATAGAGAACAAATACATTGATTAAAAACGCAACTGTATATTTCACTCACTTCACATCTAAGCTGACTAAAGCTGCTTTTAGAAGACCATGCAGACATCAGTGCTGTCTGTGTAGGACATGAATCAGTCTGTGTCAGATACTGAATTTGAAATTTCCACTAAAGTCACAAGTAAGAGGCAAGTGGAACCAAGATCTAGGCCATTTGCTTTTTGAAGTTTGCAAAGACTGCTAAATTGCACCAGTGGTAGTTCACTCTTTGCAACACAGTATGCTGTTCTAAACAGATTTTTCAGGTTTATTTTTAGTATATTATTTGCAATTGGTGTTTGTTCTGGGAAAGATATTGCAGACTGAGCAATAATCCATTTCTAATGGGGGCCTTTCTTAAAATGACTGGTCCCAGTAACAAAGGCGCTTGTCGACTCAGAAATCGAGGGAAAACCAACAACACACCCGGCAGAACATTATGTTATTTACACGGGTGCACATAAGTGCTCCGCATGTGCGCATTCGCTGTCAAAATAAAAGACGCGCAACAGATAAGAAGTTGCAACGCACGTTTGCATCCATATAAAAGGCACTGTTTTTGTCCGCTAGAGTGGGATTTTCACGGCACATTCTGCACCACATCTGTGTGTTCATCATTTGTTTGAAGCCAGCTCACCTCCTGCAACCACTTTTGCGAGAATACGCGCTTCTTTTGTGGTTCGGACTCCTTCTGACATTTCTTTGGAGGTGGAGGAAAACCAAAGTAATTGCTTAAAGGAGCTTCTTCGACATATTTAAGAGTTCTAAACAAATATGTCCTCCTCCAGAAAATCTTATGTATGCAAACACGCGTTGCAACTTCTTATCTTGTGCGCGTTTTTTATTTTGACAGCAAATACGCACTTGCGGACCACTTATGTGCAGCCCCGGTTATATAGCTCGTCATGTTGCAGCCACAGAAATTCTTTTGTCCATGAAACCATAAAGCTGCACTTTCTTTTTGCCTTATAGTCTGATTTGTCATAACTTTTCCGTTTTGTGGTAAGCTTTTCTTTGGCTGTCACTTCTTCACCCTGACCTGTCTTATTTGGCTAAGCAGAACTACAATTAATATCCTGCTGCTTTTACACACGCACTCACATAACACTCAGCGATTGTCTGCGCGATCAACCTCTCACATGTTTAAGCTTGCTGCGGGAGATTTCACTTGTCATGTTTGCATAGTAAGCTAACGATTGATAAGACGATGTCAGAGGAATTGGTGCACAAATTATCATCACTCACAGATCAGTGCTGTCGCTCTCTATACACAGGTCGCGCGATTGCAAAGTGAAAGCAAAAAACAAGCGCAAATTCAAACGCGATTTCAATATGTCACATATTGACAGTGGGACGTCGGGCTAGCCATTTTGCGAGCCCTGTACAGTGTTTCAATAATTGTACCTACTACTCTCCCTGATGGAACAACGCTTGCACTGCCACATACAAGTCACTGAAAGAAAAAAAGAAAAGCAGTTTTAAGGATAGTTTTATTGGCACCTTTTTTTCACTTTGATTAAATCATAAAACTATCATAAAAAATATATGATGGTAAAAGGCTTACCATGTATTAAAGAGGAGGCACAAACAATCAGAAAAAGGGGTCAGCTTTCTTTGTGGTGTTACTATGGTAAAGAAAACAGAAAAAATTATTTTATAAAAATTCCACAGTGGATTTTTTTTTACTTTGTTGCAAATGTATAAAAAAAATACAAATACATATAAATACCTCTTGCAATAAAAAATTCACAGATAAATATCCAATCTGTTGCCAAATGTAATAGCAGTGTTTCACACTATGCAATAAAGATGCTGGTAGTTGCGGTATAGGTCCGACAGGCAATTTTCATAACTATCCGCCATTGCCTTTTCCTCTGACCTCGTGTTTATGCTCTTTTTCCCATGCACTAGCATCAAGTCAATTCGAAGGATGCAGCCCCTGAATTTGGACACAGCTAATATTTAGCAAATCGCGCATGCTAGTTTAACTTGCATTACTGTGAGAGGCCGAATGCTTAAAATAAAAGGAGAGAGAAAGAAAGAAAGAAAGAAAAAATGCAAATGATAATAAAAAAAGTGAACAAAGACCATGTCTTGCAATAACCGTCATTTAAAACCAAAGTGAATGCTAACAGAGCTAGGTAGAAGTTCAATGAGACAACCATACTAGCTTTAGCTAACTTCATTTACTTTGAAAGTGAATTACAAACGTGTTAAATATTGAATTAAACATATCAATAACCGCTAAAACCACTATAAGACTAACTGCAAAAACGGGTAAAAAAAAAAAAAAGAAAAACAATGAAGTGGACATGCTAATAATAGTATAAATATACCCAGAGCGGATTATAAATCAGGTATTAGACGGTACCGATTGGCACCGTCTAATACCAGATTTTCACTGTATTTGCTCCACTCCCGCTGTCTAATGACAACTTACACATTTGGAATTAAAAACATTGTTAAACAATTAATGGACAAAACAACTTCGTTTGACTAAGATATTTTGAGTTATTTATTACTTACCTGTATTGTGGAAGATTCTGCAGAGGGAAATGGCAGTCCACTGAACACATATAACTTCTCCGCGTTCCCGCCTCTTCACTTTTGGGAAGTTTGAGCATGCGCACTAGGCATCGGTTTTAGAGTTGTTGATTTAAAATAATTACATTTAATTGAACTGAAGAATGCAAATCTAGTTCATTAAACTTTTTGTTATTTTATGTTAAACCAACAACTGATAATGATTTAAAAACCTAAACTCAATATGTTCATGTTAAATAGACAAATGTCTATTGAATTAATCAAACAACTGCCTTAGTTGACTTTTTTGAGTGCAGATTGAAATAAGTGAAAAAAATCTGCCAATGGAACAAGTTAAAACTCTCTATTTTTTCTCTGGTTTCAAGATTCACTGTCTTGAAAAAAGTTCATATCCGGTGGCGGACCCCCTCAGACGTCGGTGCGTTGGTGGTTCTTTGTGTCCGGGGATGGGCGTCCAGGTACACGCCGGCTCACTCCTTGGCGGCCGCTTATCGGGGCCTGGAGCCTGGGGCTCGCTCGGGCCACTTCGGGGGTGGGGTGCCCTCGGCCTCTCGGCCTGGGGCTCGGTCACTCAGGCACAGCTGGCTGCCGGCGGAGCTCACGGGCGCGTCACTGCAACTCCCCCTGGCTTCTGCTCCGCGGCTGCTGAGTGAGCCCCCATCTGGGACTCTCCTCAGCTCTTTCTGGGACAGTGGCGCGGCTGCCCCTCTGTGGGTCTTCCTTGGTCTCTTGTGTTCTGGGGGCCTCTGGATGTCTGGAGTTTTGATCTCCTCCATACCTGCTTCATGCCCTGGAGGACGGGGCTGTGGCCCCCCCACACCCTCTAGCAGATCATTACATGAAGGAACCTTTTAAAAACAAGCGCGTCCATGCTCACAGGTGTACACACGGGTGATCACACCCACAAACTACACCCCTTTTGGCTCCTACCTTAAGGTCAAGGTCAAATTTATTTATATAGCACATTTCAAACAGCCGATGCTGCACAAAGTGCTTAACAATATAAAAATGGTATTAAAAAGCAACAATGTAATACAATAATAACAATAAAAAACAATAATAGGACAGTAAAAGAATTAAAACAATAACTAAACTAATTCAAATAAGACCAAAATGTTTGGGTCATAGTGTGTTAAAGGCCAGGGCATAGAAATGTGTCTTTAGTAAAGATTTAAATTGCTCAAGTATTTGTGTAGATCTAATATTTAAGGGGAGACTATTCCAAAGTCTGGGACCTGCCACAGAGAAGGATCTATCAGCACGGGATTTGAGGTTAGTCCGTGGGATGGACAGCATTAGTTTTGAGCTAGACCTCGTGGTTTTTCCTGGAGCATAGGCAGAGAGGAGCTCAGACAGGTAAGGAGGGGCTCGGGCGTTAAGTGACTTAAAAACAAAAAGTAAAAGTTAAAATTGGATCCTGTAGGAGACAGGAAGCCAGTGTAAAGAAGCTAAAAGTGGGGTTATATGCTCTCTCCGTTTGGTACCAGTTAGCAGGCGAGCAGCTGCATTTTGAACCATCTGAAGATGATGGATGGTGGCCTGATCTAGACCATAATACAATGAATTGCAGTAGTCTAATCTGCAAGTAAGAAAAAGGTGAATAACACGCTCAAAGACGTTAGCCGGAAGGTATGGCTTTACCTTGGCTAGCTGTCTTAACTGAAAAAAACAGGACTGAACTACTGCACTCACCTGCTTATTCAATTTAAAAGAACCATCAATATAGACACAGAGGTTTTTTACATGTGTTTTACAATACGAGGAAAGGGGCCCAGAGTGCTGTCGATATGATTAAAGTTGCCAAAAATGACAACCTCAGTTTTATTTTCATTTAGCTTTAAAAAATTTAATGACAACCACTGTTTGACATCATCAAGGCAGCGTAATAAGAGCTGGGGATGATCTGACCCTGCTTTTAAAGGTAGATAAATCTGCAAATCATCAGCAAAACAATGAAATGAAATGCTGTACCGCGAGAAGATGGAGCCCAATGGCAACAAATAGAGTACGAACAGGGTGAAACAGTTGCTATTGTAATGCAGTGTATCACCACATGGCGGCGCCTCCTGTCTCACGACTGGTGTCACCCCCTTTTTGTTCTTCTTCGCACTCCTCCTGTAATGGATGCTCCCGTGTGTACGCGGACTAGTGTGCTCTTTAGTAATGTGTGGTAGAGGTAACACTTTTATTTTTGATATTGTAAATAAATGAGTACTTTTTGGAAAGTCAGAAGCTGTTGCTCATTCGCTATCCACCTGCACACCTCCACGGCTGGCTTCATCTCCACTGCACGTTACAACTGGCGCCCGAACTTTTTCCCCTTGGACTTCAGACGATTTTTGCATCCCGCCGAGGATTCTTCTCTTCTAGCACGTGAACTGTCTCGGAAATCCCCCAAGTTTTGTGGACGCTCGGACATTTTCTCCAGCCATGGCTGCAGCCTCAGCTCAGGTGGGACCCGACTAATTTCTGGATACCGTGGTGTGCCGCTGCTCCGCTTGGGAGAAAGAAAAAGAGAGAAGCTGACTCCGCGACGCGAATGGACTCCGGTGTGGATGCAGGTGTTTATCATGTTGTGAACATGCAACCGTTCCATACCTGGGACTCTCTCACTTCCAAAGAACATTCTGTTTCATCGCCTGCTGAGAGAGAGACCGCAGAGGGTCTGAACTCTGACTCTCAGGCCCACCCTGGCCCCCCTGCAGACACTGACATTGACTCTGAGCCATTCCCCTTTGATTTACCGGACATTGACTCTTCTTCTGGTGTGGGTGCTGTTCCAGAGAGTGTTTCACTCAGATCTGTCCAGCACCCAGCTGCTGGTGGACATTACAATCTCAGGCCCAGACGTTGCCCCAGAGTTACGTCTGGCTGGAGCAACAAAAGATGGACTAATGATTTTCACACAACCAGGCTTGATCTGAAGTGAAATGTTTTGGTTAAACCTGTTTGATGCTGTCTTGTTGCATTGCTACTTTGAGTCATGTTATGTAGATGTTTCTGTTTGCTCTACCTAATCCAGTTTTATGGCTCTTTAGTGCGTTGAGGTTCATTCTTGGCATTTACTTTGAAAAAAAAAAAAAAGTGAAAAAACTAAGAAAACTGATTTTCCACTGTACATATTCGTCTTATTTTCACCAATTTCATTTTTTAAATGGTCTTTTGCCCTGTGTGTGCACCAATCTTAGCTGTAACCTCTATGTATAGGGTACTGTTAGGTGTGGTGTGTGCTTCTTCAGCTGTGTACGGCTGAGGACAGCCTTTTTCTCACCAGGGGAGACTATGTAACAGTTGCTATTGTAATGCAGTGTATCACCACATGGCGGCGCCTCCTGTCTCACGACTGGTGTCACCCCCTTTTTGTTCTTCTTCGCACTCCTCCTGTAATGGATGCTCCCGTGTGTACGCGGACTAGTGTGCTCTTTAGTAATGTGTGGTAGAGGTAACACTTTTATTTTTGATATTATAAATAAATGAGTACTTTTGGAGAGTCAGAAGCTGTTGCTCATTCGCTATCCACCTGCACACCTCCGCGGCTGGCTTCATCTCCACTGCACGTTACAAGGGCAGGACCCAAAATAGAGCCTTGAGGTACACCGTATTTAAGAGGGGCTATTTTGGAGTTGTGGGGGCCCATACTGACATAAAAAAACCTTTCTGACAGATAAGACCGAAACCACTGTAAGGCAGATCCTTTTAGGCCAGCATGAAATTCTAGCCGTGATAACAGGATGTCATGGTCGACCGTGTCAAAAGCTGCTGACAAGTCCAACAATAAAAGGGCAGCAGGGCTGCCAGAGTCCAGAGTTAAAAGAATAGCGTTAAAAATCCTTAAAAGTGCCGTCTCAGTGCTATGTAGTGGAGGCCGGAGACAGCCCTGATGCCAAAGGATCCCAAGAAGCAAGTGGTCTCACCCGAATACCTCGGTACTTCATATAAGTTCCTGTTAGGCATAGCAACAAAGAGGAATAAGGATTAATATGTGAGTGGGGCACACAAAGGAAAACTACACTGACCAACATATGCACCACCTGCATTTACTACAAGAAAGCCTATGACTCTGTGCCTCACACAGGGATCCTGGAAGTGCGCAAGATCAACTGGACTGCAAGGACCTTCATAAGTCACCATCAAGTGCATTATTTACCAAGGAGTTGCTCTGTCCTCACAGCTGTTTCTTGAAGACGTTTCGTCCGAGAAGCTTCTTCAGTTCTAGGGTCGAACCGTGGAAAATCCCAGATTTAAGCCCTGTGGGAGTGTCCCCCCCAAGAGGGACAATGGTGTGAAAACGGGTGTGGGTCACAATCAGCCAAGGTTTTTGGGTGAATTCATTGTGAAACCTAACGCCACCCTATCATGTGATTTCCTGAGGTCAGATGGCCCAGGGTGTGAGTGGGCGTTAAGGCGTCTGGGAAGGATCTCAAAACTGGATTATAGATGGCAGATAGTTGGTGTCGTAAACCACCGCCTCTGTTCAAAGATGGTCACTCACAGTGGACATAGATGGCTTGTGAACTTTGGCATCCTCAAAAGAGTGACCTTTGTCCTTTAGATGCAGATGGACTGCTGAGTCTTGTCCTGTGGAGGTGGCTCTTCTATGCTGTGCCATACATTTATGAAGTGGCTGTTGGGATTCCTTAATCTTAGATAAGTAAAAGCCATATCTGAACCATGGCTGAATGAAGGCTCCTGTGAAGCCAGAAGAAAGTGTAGAGAGCTGAACGTAAACGGAAGAAGGATGAACTTCAGGTGTCAGCAAATATTACAGTATTACTGGAATTCACATCCTGAAATGACTGCAAATTACAGACCTATTTCCAAATTGAGTTTTATCTCAAAGATTCTTGAAAAGGTAGTTTACAAGCCATGAATATCCATTTTTAGAAGAATGTTGTATTTCGGAAGTTTTTCAATCTGGTTTTAAAGCTTTGCATAGTACAGAATCTGCACTTTTAAGAGTTTTTAATAATTTTTTTTAGGAACTGCATCACATGACTGTGTTATGATCGTGCTTTTAGATTTAACAGCTGCCTTTGATACAGTGGATCATAAGATTTTAATTTGCAGTTTAGAGCAGGTGGTGGGTGTTAGGAGTACTGCACTGCAGTGGTTCAGATCCTAATTGGCAGACCAAACTTTCTCTGTGAAACTTGGTGAGCTTGTATCCTCTGCTGCTTCTTTTCAATGTGGGGTTCCACAGGGTTCAGTTTTAGGCCCGCTTCTTTTCTCCTTATATCTGATACCACCCGAGTATATTTTCAGGAAACATGGGATTTCTTTCTACTGTTTTGCCGATGACTCCCAGATTTGTTTCCCACTTAAAAGATAAATGGTTTCTCAGTAGGCCCTCTGCTCAGATGTCTTGATGAAATAAGGGCCTGGGTGCCTTTGAACTTTTTACATTTTAATGAGCAGAAAACAGAAGTGATGGTTTTTGGTGGCACTTCTGAGACCACTACTATGGATCTTGGTTTGCTGGCACAGTTTGTTAAACCAATCACCACTAACCTGGGAGTTTAAATGGAGGCAGATGATGAAGTTGAAAGCCAGGTCAGAGCTGTTGTAAAATCTGTCTTTTTTTCATTTGAGACAACTGGCAAAAATAAAGCCCATCTTATCAGAGCAGCTTTTTGAGACAGTAATCCATGTCTTTGTTACATCTAAGATAAGAGATGAGATAAGATGTACCTTTATTAGTCCCACATGTGGGAATTTTCTAGACTCCATTATTGTAACGCACTTTATAGTGGGGTTAGTGATGCATCTGTTAGGCGTCTGCAGGTTATGAAGCGCATCTTTTAACTGGAACAAAAAGGTCTGAGCACATTACCCCCATTTTAATTTCACTTGCTGGCTTCCTGTCACAAACTGGTAGTAGGAACTCAAGAGCAAAGTTTCTTTTAAACTTATGACACACACACACACATATTTACACAAGCACACACACACTGGTTTTGCTTACAGAAACAGTCAGACAGGTTTGTGCATGTTGATCTGGAAGATAAGTTCTCAAATGCCGCAGGTTATTCTCACATAGTTAAAGCCAAAAGAGAGAATTGTTTTTTGTTCTAGGACCAAGTGTATGTTTGCACCAGACTTTTACCATAAGAAGTATGTAAATGAGAAAAAACTGAACTGTAGTCCTCTCATTTCTTTTAAAACAATGACGGGACTCAAACACAAACACACTGAAACTGAAGTCCAGCTGTAATCCAGGCCAGAGTTCTGAACAGTAAGACAGTCAGTGGGTAAAATATCACAGGCAAGGGGGAGAGATGACAGACAAAATATAAAAACAGCAAAGGTAAACACACACACACACGGCATTATTATAGACAGGAGAAACGTCTTGGAAATAGTCTTTGAGCATGAAGAATCCACATCTGTCACTGGTGGGCAGATAAACTGAATCCGTTGATACAGCCATCCTTGGATGTGCATCTGAGGAGAAGGATCAGACGAAGCAGGTGGTGGTCAACCTCCCGAGCAAACCACACCTCATCCAAAGTTTGGGCATGGAGGTGGTCACCACGTACAAGCTGCTGGGTGTTCACCTTAACGATAACCTGGACTGCTCAGAAAACACTCAAACTCGGCACCAGGACCAAAGTCGACTGTGCTGACAGGCTGAAGTCTGCAGGACATTACTGAGGATGTCTGCAATCTTTTATCCAGAGCTCTGCTGTGGAGGCGGCAGCAGAGAGAGGGGCAGGTAACAGCTAAATAGCCTGGTGAAGAGGGCCAGCTCTGTCCTGGACAGTCCCCTAGACCCCATAAAGGAGGTGGGTGGGCTATTATGCACAACATCTCTCATCCCTGCATGAGACTGTGGACGGAGACTGTGGACGGTGACAGTGGACGGAGACTGTGGACGGAGCGCTATCACAGGTCCTTCATCCCGACAGAAGCCAGGCTGTAACATTATAAACAGGATAAACACTGTTTAGAAATATGTGTGTATAACTATCACTGCCTGCACTTTATGTGCACATAAAACATCTTGTGTTATTTTTCTGCATATAGTTGCACAGAATCTTTTTATTATTTATTTTTTCTATTTTTATGTGGGATCAATAAGGTCTTTGTCTATGTCTGTCTCCTCAGTTTCCCAGTGTGCCTCAGGTGTGGAGGTACTAGAGGGGGCGGAGTTTGTTCTCCTGCCCTGTGAGTTTCCCACTTTTGAAGAAAAAGAATCCACAGCTGTGTGGAGTCGCTATGACCTCAATCCCTCCACAGTGCACCTGCGTCGACGAGAAGGCGATGACCTCCAGAACCAAAATCAGAATCAGAATCAGAAAGGGTTTTATTGCCAAATGTTGAGCAGGTTTACAACATTAGGAAATTGCTGCGGTGCTTCAGTGCAAACATAGTGTCATAAATTGCGCTTAAATAGACATGAAAATAAAAATAAGAGTAAGAATTAAAAGTGCTAAGTAGATAGATATAATAATAATAATGGATTGGATTTATATAGCGCTTTTCAAGGCACCCAAAGCGCTTTATAATACCACTATTCATTCACTCTCACATTCACACACTGGTGGAGGCAATCTACGGTTGTAGCCACAGCTGCCCTGGGGCAGACTGACAGAAGCGAGGCTGCCATATCGCGCCATCGGCTCCTCTGGCCAACACCAGTAGGCGGTAGGGTAAAGTGTCTTGCCCAAGGACACAACGACCAGGACAGAGAGCCCGGGGATCGAACCGGCGACCTTCCGGTTACAGATACGCTTCCCAACCCCCTGAGCCACGGTTGCCCCACAATCATGTATATATATCATATATACATGATATATACATGAGTGCAGGTGGTGATCAGTGCCAAACATGGAATGATGCAGTGAACACAGCGTAGGGTCATGTGTTAGTGGTGGGAACAGTCATACAGTTATTGTTCATGTGTCCAACAGCAGAGGGGAAGAAACTGTTCTTATGGCGAGAGGTTCTGGTGCGAATGGACCGGAGCCTCCTGCCTGAGGGGAGCAGGTCAAACAGACTGTGTCCAGGGTGAGAAGGGTCAGCTGTGATCTGAGCTGCACGCCCCAGTGTCCTGGAGGTGTACAGGTCCTGCAGAGATGGGAGTCTGCAGCCAATCACCTTCTCAGCAGAGCGCACAACACGCTGCAGTCTCTGTTTGTCCCTGACAGTGGCTCCAGCGTACCACACGGTGATGGAGGAGGTGAGGATGGACTCGATGATTGCAGTGTAGAATTGCGTCATCGTCCGTGTTGGCAGGTTGAATTTCTTCAGCTGCCTCAGGAAGTACATCCTCTGCTGGGCTTTCTTAATGACGGAGGTGATGGTGGGCTCCCACTTCAGGTCCTGGGTGATGGTGGTACCCAGGAAGCGGAATGAGTCCACAGAGGTGATGGGGGTGTCAGACAGGATGATGGGGGGGAGTGGAGCTGTGTGCTTCCTGAAGTCCACAATAATCTCCACTGTCTTCTGGGCATTTAGCACCAGGTTGTTGTGGCTGCACCAGGACACCAGACGTTCAACCTCCCTCCTGTAGGCAGACTCATCCCCGTCCGAGATGAGTCCAATAACAGTGGTGTCATCTGCAAACTTGATTAGCTTGACAGACTGGTGGGTGGAGGTGCAGCAGTTGGTGTATAGGGAGAAGAGCAGAGGAGAAAGAACACAGCCCTGAGGGGAGCCGGTGCTGATGGTCCGGGAGTCCGAGACATTCTTTCCCAGCCTCACATGCTGCTTCCTGTCCGTCAGGAAGTCAGTGATCCACCGGCAGATGGGATCAGGCACATTCATCTGGGAAAGCTTGCCTTGGAGATGGTCTGGAAGGATGGTGTTGAAGGCAGAGCTGAAGTCCACAAACAGGATCCTGGCGTAGGTTCCTGGGGAGTCCAGATGCTGCAGGATGAAGTGTAGGGCCATGTTGATGGCGTCATCTACAGACCTGTTGGCTCTGTATGCAAACTGCAGGGGGTCCAGGAGGCCGTGAGGGTCTTGAGATAGGAGAGAACCAGGCGCTCAAATGACTTCATGACCACAGATGTCAGAGCCACGGGTCTGTAGTCATTTAGTCCAGTGATCCTAGGTTTCTTGGGGACAGGGATTATGGTAGAGGACTTGAAGCAGGCAGGCACATGACATGCCTGCAGTGAGGAGTTGAAAATGCCAGAAAACACTGGGGCCAGCTCGTTTGCACAGTGTCTGAGGGTGGCAGGAGACACACCGTCTGGGCCGGGAGCTTTCCGAGCATTCAGACTCTTAAACTGCTTCCTCACACCTGCTTCATGAATATGAAGAGTTGTGGTGGGAGGAGGTGGTGTGAAATCCTCTTTTGTGTGGGGTGAGGAGGGGGGTGTTGTAGGTGAAGTGTTTGAATGTGGTGATGGCTCTATGGAGGGGGGAGAGGTGGGGGAATGAGTGTCCAAAGTGCCTCTATTGTTGGGGCCGTTGGAGGTGTGAAGGCTGCCTGATGGCTCGTCAAAACGGCAGTAAAAGTTGTTAAGGGTGTTGGCCAAGAGCAAGTCATCAGTGGAGTGGGGGGTTTTAGGCTTGTAGTTGGTGATATTCCTAAAACCTTTCCACACAGAGGCCGAGTCATTCTCTGAGATCTGCTGCTGCATCTTCTCAGAGTGCTGGTGTTTTGCAATATAAATGAGCAGTTCAGCGGCCGAACATCCATGAATCCCGACGCTCTGGAAACCGGAGACCTCACTCTCACTCTGAAAAAGCTTCAGCTGTCTGACAGCGGCAGCTACACCTGCACCGTCCGTAAGTTTGGAGTAGAACTGGGTCAGTCAAGAGTGGAACTGCAGGTTCAGCGGGTCAAAGGTGGAGGTCAGTGCAAAGAGATTCAAAATCACATGTAGTGTCACAGAGTGTTAATCATTTTATGTTAACATCATGTAATGTTCATGTTTTCATTGTGTTATAAGTTCCCATCAGTGTCCCAGTGGCTCTGGGTGTCCTGGCTGTAGTTGCAGCTGTCATCGTGGGTGTTGGAGTTCACTTCAGAAGCTATTTTAAGGAAGGTATGTTGTGTGTGTGATGTGTTTGCATTGTGAATAATCTGAATCATCCCTAAACCTCAGATTTGTTTTACTTGACTTGTAGTGTTTTTTCTTCTTCTTAATCTATTAGTTATGTTAATAGGTGGTTTTAATTGTCTCCTTTCTTTCAATAAAACACAAACCAGTGTATCCCCATGTTTCATGTTCTTAAGGAATCCTCCAGCACATTTTGCAGAACAGGCTCCTCTCTCTCATTGAGGAGCCTGAGGACAAACGGCAGCTATTTGTCTAGAATCCTAATTGAATTACTCTTTGCTCCCCTCACACACTTTACATGTCAAACATGGGGGCTTTGACAGACTGCGCGCACAAATCATTATTTGTTTTTCTTACTTCACAGTCTCACAGGTGGATGTGGATTCGGGGGTGGAGTCTGTTCAGCTGCCCTTTATAACCACAGGTCACCGACATGAAGATGTAACCATGAGACAGTCTACAACATCGGCTGCAGACTCACCCACCCCCACTGCTGCTGTTCCACCTCTGACACCTCAGACACTTCACACCTCCTCTATTCACCCTGCTCACTCCCCCCCACCCCCAACTGCAGCATCCAATACACACTCAACACAAGGCTCCAGCCTGTCTCTCTCAACCACCCAGGTTAGGAGGGAACTGAGGAGGATTAATGGCAAGAAGGCAGCGGGCCCAGATGGCATCAGCTCGAGGGTCGTCAGGTCCTGCGCGGACCAACTGTGTGGGGTGATGGAGCACCTCTTCAACCTGAGCCTGAGGTTGGGAAGAGTCCCACAGCTCTGGAAAACCTCCTGTGTTGTACCAGTGCCAAAGACTTCACGCCCCAAGGACCTCAACAGCTACAGGCCGGTGGCTCTGACATCCCACCTGATGAAGACCCTGGAGCGGTTGGTCCTGGCTCAGCTTCGGCGCCTAACAAGCTCATCACTGGACCCACTTCAGTTTGCCTACCAGCCTGGCATTGGAGCGGATGATGCCGTCATTCACCTCCTACATCGTTCCCTCGCTCACCTGGAGACCGCTGGAAGCACTGTGAGAATCATGTTCTTTGATTTCTCCAGTGCCTTCAACACTATTCTTCCCTCGGTTCTGAAGGACAAGCTGGTGAACTCTGGAGTGGACCATCACCTCACTACCTGGATCCTGGACTACCTCACCGACCGACCACAGTATGTGAGGACTCAGGGCTGTGTGTCGGACAGGGTCGTCTGCAGTACGGGGGCCCCACAGGGAACGGTTCTGGCTCCGTTCCTCTTCACCATCTACACTGCAGACTTCTCCCACAATTCCACCCAGTGCTTCCTGCAGAAGTTCTCTGATGACTCTGCAATAGTCGGCCTCATCACTGATGGGGACGACAAGGAGTACAGAGGACTGACTCAAGACTTTGTGGACTGGTGCCAGCTGAACTACCTCCAGATCAACGCCAGTAAAACCAAGGAGCTGGTGGTAGACTTCCGCAGGCACAAGCATTCTCCACTGCAACCACTGAACATCCAGGGTATGGACATTGAGGCTGTGGACAGCTACAGGTACCTTGGTGTTCATCTGAACAATAGACTGGACTGGACTCATAACTCAGACGCCCTCTACAGGAAAGGGCAGAGCAGGTTGTACCTGCTGCGGAGACTCAGGTCGTTTGGGGTGGAGGGCCCACTCCTGAAGACCTTCTATGACTCTGTGGTGGCTTCTGCTATCTTTTATGGTGTGGTCTGCTGGGGCGGCAGCATCTCTGCTGGGGACAGGAAGAGACTGAACAGGGTGATCCGAAGGGCCAGCTCTGTTCTAGGATGCCCTCTGGACTCAGTGGAGGTGGTGAGTGACAGGAGAATGGCGGCTAAGCTGTCATCCCTGATGGACAACATCTCCCACCCCATGCAGCAGACTGTGACAGCACTGAGCAGCTCCTTCAGTGGGAGACTGCGGCACCCACGGTGTGGGACGGAGAGATTTCGCAGGTCTTTCCTCCCCACTGCTGTCAGACTCCACAACAAAGACTTTAACTGAACAAACACACACATCCACACATGTGCAATAACACTAAGTGCAATAATCCTTTCTGGCATCGTTGTATTTTTACTCAGTTGTATATAGTATTTGTATTTGTATTCTATTTTTATCTTATTGTATATTTTTATTCTATTTTATTCTACTGTATATAGTATTTTATTTTATTCTATTCTGTACAGCTGTGTACTGTATTTATTCTTATTGTATTCTAATTTTTGCGTCATAACTTTTGCACTGTCCACTTCCTGCTGTGACAAAACAAATTTCCCACGTGTGGGACTAATAAAGGTTATCTTATCTTATCTTAACTGTAGAGTGGACTGACAGCTCCAACAGGATAGTGCACGTCTTTAGAAACGGTTCTGACCACCTTGAAAAACAGCACTGGTTTTACAGAAATCGAACAATGATGAACAAAAACCTGCGGATAGCTGTGGACCTCAGCCTGACTCTGAAATACCCGACAAACAGAGACGCACTCACCTATACCTGCACCGTCTACAGGGGGGAAAACATCCTAAAGAAGAAACAAGTGAAGCTCTACGTCAGAGGTGAGTGCTGTAGACAGAAGATGAAGATGGTGAGTCATGAATTAAAGAGCTTGGTGACCACACTGATAATCTGTCCCTGAGGTGAACAGGACTTGATGAGTGAGCTACAGTAAGATCTATTAAGTTAGGTTTTTCAACCATTACTTTTTTATCAGCTCAAACTGAAGATGTGACACTAGTCCGAGAAATTGAGGAGTTTAAGAGAAATTTATGAAATGATTTAGAATGAAAATATTATAATGATAATGTTTTTGAGTCAATGTCAGCCTGAAAGCACCAGGATTTTGAGGATCAGATGTTTTCTTAAGGAAACTCACACGAGCTTCTTCTATTTCTTCTATTCCACACTAAAACAACCTCATTAAAATGCTGCACGCTTTGTCTGGGCCTGCATAGCCCAGAATAATAGCTTATTTAACAAAAGTTCATAATAATCTACATGTAGAGAGAAAATTCAAAGGAAATATTAAGTAGGCAAGCTCCCATTATGGTCTATTAACATTTCCAGTTTGGGTGTAGGAAGTGAAGATAAAGACAGATGATAAATTTCTTCCCATAATTGATTTAGGACACCAAAGATAACACTGTGTCTGCTCAGTGGAGCAATGGGACAAATCCCAGGCTGCAGCCAGTCAAACATGTTTTCAGTGCAGATGTTTCACTTCATCCAAACAAAATGTTCTCAGTGCTGATGATGCTGTGTTCAGCTCATTGTGGTATTTTTTCTCCTTTCAGTCCCCCTGGTGGAGGTGGAGCAGGGGGTCGAGTCTGTGCAGCTGCCCTGCAAAACCAAACTTCACCTGCTTAAAGGCAGTAAAGTGGAGTGGACCTGCATTTACATCCGGACCACAAAGGTCCACGTGTCTGAGAACGGCTCTGACCAGCCTGAAGAACAAGACCACTTTTACAGAGACCGAACGAAGATGAATGAAGACCTGCTGAAAACTGGAGACCTCAGTCTGACCCTGAGATACCCCACAGACAGAGACAACGAAGTCTACACCTGCACCGCCTACAGCAGCGAGGGAAACATCCTGCTGAAGAGAGAAGTGAGGCTTCGAGTCAAAGGTCAGAAATGAATTTAAGTCAGTTATTTATACAGCACCAAATCACAACAACAACTGCGTCAAGGCACTTTATATTATAAGGTAGTTCCTTCAATAATACAGAGAAAACAGAGAAAAACCCAACAATCATATGAGCCCACTATGGGTAAGTGCTTTGGTGATAGTGGGAGGAAAAACTCAGTTTTAACAGGAAGAAACCTCCGTCAGAACCAGGACTGGGGCGGCCATTTCTGACCCATTCCAACAAAATGATGGCTGATAAACACACGTGCTGTGGTAGAGAGGCAGAGGTTATTAATGACTAATTATTACATTCAGAGAGGTGTATTAGTGTATTAACACATCATCACAACCACAATCAACACAATCATCATCTCGGCTCCTCTGACGACCTGTTTGCTGTTGCATGCTGTTGAAAGGCAGTGAGGAGAGGGGACACTCGGGCAGTGCATTTATCACGTATAATGTGTTTCCTGGATACACTGCTGCTTTTACAGCATTCAGAGATCGATGGCTCCGTGTCAGAGCTGGCTATGAACTTCAGACGGATCAGACTTTAACTTAACAAAAAAGTTATCAGTAGTTCTTTTCATCTTTCCTTATTACCCACACCTACATCCACTCTGTCAGGCCTAGGCTGCTCACTAGGGCTGGGTATCATCGCTGATTTCTATAATCCCTTTGATTCCAATTCACGAGGTCCCGTTTTGATTCAATTTAGCCTCAGACAGTCAGAAATATTATAATTCTGATCATTTATCAGCACTGATACATGTGAGACTTCATCACAATTGTGAGCATCACAGCAGATGTCTTTGTGTGAAAGTAACTGAGGATAAAACAGAGAAAAACATGAAGGAGATTTTCCTGGTCTGGCGTTTTATAGCAGATAACCTTAAAAATATTCTGCAGTAGATCAAAAACTGTAGAAAACCATGAATCGACATAGCATAACTAAGGGAGGATCCAGGGTCACCTGGTCCAGCCCTAACTATATGCTTTAGCCAAAAGGAAAGTTTTAAGCCTAATCTTAAAAGTAGAGATAGTGTCTGTCTCCTGAATCCAAACTGGAAGCTGGTTCCACAGAAGAGGGGCCTGAAAACTGAAGGCTCTGCCTCCCATTCTACTTTTAAATACTCTAGGAACAACAAGTAGGCCTGCAGAGCGAGAGCGGAGTGCTCTGGGTAAACTGGTGTAAGATCCAATAAAGTGTCATCTTGTCATTATATGCTCCACTTTCTTGTAACTAGTTACCAAAATAGATTGTACTGATACAATACAATAGATACTTTATACCCAAAATGAGTTGAGATCAGGAGTATCTGTACTTCATTGATTTGATTGATCGCAATCTGTGTGTTACATGAACACACAGATTGTAGTTTTGGGTAAGTTTAAGGGTCCAAATATGTGTTTCACTCAATGATATACAGATGAATTTACACTTTTTATGTAATCTTTCTTTTTTTGGATTTTTTGTTAATAAATGGTAAATGGCCTGTATTTATATAGCGCTTTACTCAGTCTCTAAGGACCCCAAAGCGCTTTACACTACATTCAGTCACCCATTCACACACACAGTCACACACTGGTGACAGCAGCTACAGTGTAGCCACAGCCGCCCTGGGGCGCACCGACAGAGGCGAGGTGATAATTTGTCTCCCTTTATTAAAATCAAACTACCATAAAAAATTAGAGACTCGTTCTTTCTTTGTGAGCAGTCCCACTCAAATCCTACTAAAGTGGACTGAAGGCAACAATTCAAAAGAAATGAAGAACAACCAATAAAATACATTATTGAATTATTATTGTACTTGTCTTGCTCTCAGCGAAGGCGGTCGCACTTTTTCTCCTCTTTTCTCCCTCTTTTCTCCCTTTTCTCCTCACTCCCTTATCTTCCCTGGGAAGATAAGGGAGTGAGGAGAGGGGACACTCGGGCGACATGACAACCCAATCCTGTGGGTTGTCATGTCTTGTGCTGTGGACATTTATGTGCTTTTTGTGCAGAGGAGTTTTTTTGTCTCCTGTTCTCGTGCTGTCCTACCATGGAAGCACAGCATGAGTAGAGGTCTCTTTTTTTCCTCTTGTACTTTCCCATTGTAGTGTATATTTCAGTGTTTTTCTGTAACGCTACCGATCTCTGACTTGTATCCTCATGTGATGTCTGTGTTGTGTGTGTAAGGTCGAGGGGGGGGGGGGGGGGGGGGGGGGGGGTCCCATTTCACTGCAGGGCAACCTGCATGTGGCGAATAAAGCTTTGATTGATTGATTAATCCTGAATTAAATGAGTGTAGTATATTTCATCTTTAGGAAATCAACACAAGCAAAGACAAATATCATAGTTTGAGCTTAAAATTGAATATTAAAGTTCTCTTTGGAATCATTGAATAAAACTGCTGCTGTGTCATGTTGTGTTCGTTGTCCTCTCAGTCTGTCAGGTGGACGTGGAGGAGGGGGCGGAGTCTGTCCAGCTGCCCTTCACAACCACACAAAACCTGCCTGGAGATGCTGAAGTGGAGTGGTGGCGCTATGAACCTGAACCACCGATGACTGTTCACAAATATCACGCCGGCTCTGACCAGCCTGACGCACGAGACCAGTTTTACAGAGAGCGAAACGAAATGAGAGACGACTCACTGAAAACTGGAGACCTCAGTCTGACCCTGAAACTCCCCACAGACAGAGACACTGGAAAGTACATCTGCAGAGTTGAGGGGAAAGGGATCAAGAGAAAGAAAACAGTTCTGCTGAGAGTGATGAGTCAGTGCAAATACCTATGAAATATTTCTTACAGTGTATTTGTTTATAAAATAACAATAATTAAATGTAAATATCAGACTGCAGCATAAAGAAGCTTAATAAGGTGTTTTCTAGATTCACTGCTGTCTGTACAGCTCATGTTGTGTTTGTTGTCCTCTCAGACTGTGTGGTGGAGGTGGAGGAGGGGGCGGAGTCTGTCCAGCTGCCCTTCACAACCACACAAAACCTGCCTGAAGATGCTAAAGTGGAGTGGAGACGCTATGAACCATACAGGAAGGTCCACGTGTATAAGAACGGCTCTGACCAGCCTCACAAACAGCACCAGGTTTACAGAGACCGAACGAAGATGAATGAAGACCTGCTGAAAACTGGAGACCTCAGTCTGACCCTGAAACAGCCCACAGAGAGAGACAGTGGAGAATACATCTGTAATGTCTGCAGCAAAGAAAAATGCATTTCAAGAGAGACCACGGTGCTATTAAAGGTCAAAGGTCAGTATAAAAATATAAGTTTGTCTCTTGTTGTCTGTCCCTGTCTGACTGTCTTGTCTCTGCAGGGAGAGTTCAGGTCCAGGATCAAACAGGGGACATCAGGAACAGAAGCAGCTCCATTGATCCGACTCCTCTGATGGCTGATCAATCAGTTTGATCTGTGCTTAGTTTAGGATCAGCTTTTAGTTCAAGTTAAAATCAAAGTCCCTTTCTCATGACTACACTTTAAGAAAGGGACTGGAGCACACCAGCCTGCGTGGCAGAGTTCCAAGACTTTTGGGGAAAAAAACCCTGGACTGATGAGTGTGTGTCATTACACACTGCATTTCAGAAAAGGAAGCTCATACCAACAGTAAAATATGGTGGTGATAGTCTGATAGTCTGAGGCTGTTTTGCTGCCTCGGGACCTGCAAGACTTGCCTCCCTAAATGGAACCATGAATTCGGCCCTCTTAAAGAAACAATTCTTTAGGAGACTATCTGGCCATCCGCTCTCATCTGACCTGAAGCGCACTTGGTTTCTGCAGCCGGATAATTATGCAAAACACCCAAATAAGTCAAAGTTCTTACCTGAATCTGATTTATATGCTGTGACATGACCTTAAAAAGGTGGTTCATGCTTGAAAACCCAGCAATGTGGCTAAATTACAACAATTCTGCAACAGTGAGTGGGCTGAAAATCCTCCACAGTGCTGTTAAAGATTTATTGCAGGTTGTTACAAATGCTTGGTTGCAGTTATTTATTAAATTCAGGGGGCAATAGCTTTTTCTGACATGTTCATCTAGGTTTGGGTTTTTTCCCCTTAATAATAAACACATTTATTTAGAAACTGCATTTTGTATTTACTTCTGTTCTTTGGATAATATTGTAATTCAATTAATGTTTTATCACTCACCTTTGAAAGTTCAGGTCAGGGGTTAACGTGTAATAATGAGAAATAACAGAGAAAAACAAAAGGAAGGTGCAATGAGACATAGGAAATCATGATTCATGGCAAATGAAATTTATCAATAATTGAAAGCCATCCTGACAGTTATTACAAATTAATATTAGCAGGTTCAGTCCCAACTGATGACCTATAAAGATCTGTGTCATTACCAAAGTGTCACAAAAGAAACATCTCATGATGGGTAAAACCAGTGAGCCGTCTCAAAACCTTCACAACCGTATTGTTGCAAAACATACTGAAGGTATTGGTTCTAAACTACTGGAGGTTCTAGTGAGCACTGTTGGGTTCTTAATGCAGAGGTGGAAAGAACATCATTTCACCATATATAATAATGATCAGAAGAGTCGTTGAAGAGCCAAGGTGCTAGAGAAAAACCTGGAATCAGCAGGTACAATTGTTTCAAGAAGGCATGGCATGTAGGTCACCATCCATGGTGCCATTGCTGAAGAAAAAGCATGATGAAGAGCTTTTAAAGTTTGCTGAACATTTAGAGAAGCCAGTGAAATATGGTCTGGTCAGATGATCATATGATTGTTTGGTTTTTCTCTGTAGGGTCTACCTTACAATATAAAGGTAACTGTTATTGTGATTGGTCGCTATATGAATAAAATTGACTGGAAATGAAAAGATGACTTGTCCATGGATACGCAGACTGGAGCATCCAGGAAAGGATCCCATCAATTTTCCAACTGGGAAATGATCTGCTTTACCTCCTGAGTTGGTAGATTAACACCCCAAGTTGCTCTCTGATGCAAAGAATGAATGTTAGCATATCTTAGCTAGAAAGCACTAAAGCATAGAAACCAGTGCTCGTCTGGTTGAATGAGGCAAGTTCTTTAAAATGACCGTTGCTCTGAGCTGATGTCCTGAAACTGTTTGTGTCCACAATGTGGAAAAACCACGGCGATGTGTTTCCAGACTTTTGACTGGCAGCTTTCAAGACAATGTTTCATATATTCAGCTTCAGCTACGTGCTCTGATGTGTGACTTTCAGAAAAGAAGTTGGTGACAGCGTTTATGTGGCTCGTTGGTCTAGGGGTATGATTCTTGCTTAGGGTGCGAGAGGTCCCGGGTTCAAATCCTGGACGAGCCCACCTCACGTCTGTAGAGTTACAGGGTAACCTCCTACATCTTCTAACGAAACCTCTTAGAAATCTGTTATCTACAGCCTGAAATCACACGTTCCCATAGTACCTCACACAGATGTAGCTGAGAGATCTGATTTCCATTTCTTACCATTTTAATTCTCCAACAAGTTTTTTGAAGATAATTATTTGTCTTTCATGTTGGCCTAACAAAAGAACACAGAGTATTATTTTAGATTAAATCAGAGGGTTCAATCCAAACTTGTGCACAGAACTACAAAAATACACAGCTTTCTATCAAATATTATAAGTGTGTAACTCTTTGACACAACATTAACAAAATGCATGTGGAAAAATGCGCATACATTTCTTTCTTTTGCACAAAGGGATCAAGATTGAACATCAGTAACTATTAATACTTTAGTATCACAAAAGAATCTAGTTCAGTGCATTATGCACACATTATCTACCAACTTAAATACAAGTTTACAAATTTGATTACAGCAAAAGTCTGAAATGCCATGTCAGCTGTTATTTGGAGTGTAACTAAAGCAAAAAAACAATTAGTTAGAAAAATAATGCTGGGAAATTATTTTAGTCCTTGCCAAGCTCAATACAGGAAGGCTACACAGATAAAGGTCAGTAAAAATAGTGTTCAAGCTTGTGGTTTATTTTCCAGCTCTACATAAGAAACGCTTCAACCACGAGTGATGGCAGTTCACTGATCATCATTTATACATGTAAACTGGTTGTTTGTGTAAACGAACTGCTGCTACTGCTCTAATCCAGCTGAGCACTCAAGACTCAGCTATTCACACACTGCTTTCTAAGCACCTTTATCAAACACTCACGTTTGGATGGAGGCGTCAGAAGAAATTTGGGGTTCAGTATCTTGCCTAAGAATACTTCAGCATGCAGACAAGAAGACACATTTAGAAGACAACCCACTGCATCACATGAGCCTCAGTCAGTGTTCACAGTGCACAGAGAGATCCTGCTGGTTTGCTGTTTATGCATTACTAATGTAGATTTATTTTTGACATGCGTGTTAAAGGTTCGGTGCCCAAACTGACAGTGACTGATGGCAACATTTAGACTGAAAACCAAACAATGAAACTCTGAGAGACACAGGACGATTATCGACTCTGTCCACACAGTGGAAAATTTGTTCTTAATAGAGGAAACATCGTCTACATAACAGACCCAATCAGCAGGAGCGATGCTAAACACAGCAGCTGTGGTTTCCTGTTTGATGAAAACAGGTCGTCTGCCTTCATGTTCAGTCGTCATGTTACAGATACTAACTGAACTGAACCTTCAGCAGGTTTTGGACGTTTATGAGACAAATTTAAATCACAAACTTTCATCACTTTAATCCTGCAGGTTTGAAACTGTTTTCTATTATTAGAAAGATTCTTTGTGTATTTCAGGTAAAGTGTGATGCTCATATGTAAATAACATCTTGTTTTGTTTCCTGTCCAACTGGCCAGCCTTGAGATGAAACCAGTCATTTTTAACCAGGATATGTCCTTTAATGCACATATTAAACAAATATGTAGGACTGCTTTCTTCCATCTGAGCAACATCTCTAAAATTAGAAATATCCTGTCTCAGTGTGATGCTGAAAAACAAGTTCATGCATTTATTACTTCTAGGCTCAAAATCGTTTTCTGTGCCTGTCATGAACAGCTGTGTGGCAGGCAGAGGCAAGACCCAAATGCAGGACTTGGAAACAAAGGGGTCGGCTAAAAGAGGCAGCTTTATTAATGTTAGAAGATACTCACAGAAGAACACAGCAAAACAGGCACGAGGGAGACTGAGGACCTAAACACAGGGATGGGATTACAAACACAATGAGACAGAACACAGAGAAAACAGACAAACGCAGGTACGTGAGCGGGGAGACTGAAAGAATAACAAAACACAGAGAAGAGGCTGGCACAGACTGGACACGAAGGAAATAAACATGAACAACAAGAAATAGAGAATAAGAAATATAAATAATGACGACTCTGACAAATAAGGGAACCTGAGCTCAAGAGACACCAATATAGAACCAGAACAAAGGTCATTGAAACAAGGAAACAAATAAACACATAGTCCATAACAAACACAAAAACTAGCTCAAAGACTGAGGACCATCACAGGACACTCTGTGTCAAACATGAGTGTTCATAAGTTCAGAGTATTGATCAGTTTGAAATGATGGAAGCAGCTCCTGAAAGTGACGACTCTTCACCTCGCAGTAGACCTTTGTCAGAGTTCAAGCTGCACAGACTCAAACCAGCAGCAGGTCGATTTCTTTAGTTCCCCGTCAATCCTGGTTCCTCAGGAGGAACTTGCTCCCACAATGACATCACTGTGTGAATGAATGGGAGTGAATGAAGAAAGGAGGAAGCTGATGACTGCCTGTAAATGTTCCCACGGTGACTGACAGAGTGAGACTGTCCACAGGAAGTCTGCAGGTCTGTCCTCAGCTTCCTGTTTACACTTCTTCTGTGGTGTCTGTGGTTCCTTTAGCTTCTGTAAAAATGGGACAGTTGAGTGTGCAGTCATGGTGCAGGTCACTAGAAGGGTGAGGCATTTATTGTCCTACCAACTTTAAAACCTAATTAAAATGTATATGTATGTAACAAATATACGAAACTTTAAACCTAATTTTTAAACTGAAGCTTAAAGAGAAAAAAGTTAATGATGGATTGCATTTATATAACACTTTTCTAGGCACCCAAAGTACAGTTCCACAGTCACTCTCACACACTGGTGGAGGCAGCTACAGTTGTAGCCACAGCTGCCCGGGGGCAGACTGACAGAAGCAAGGCTGCCATATCGCGCCATCGGCCCCTCTGGCCATCACCAGTAGGGGAAGTGTCTTGCCATAGGACACAACCACCAGGACAGAGAGAGAGCAGGAGGGATCGAACCGGCGACCTTCCACTTATAGAGGAGCTTCCCAATCCACTGAACCACAGTCGCCCCGATAGTTCAGCATGTAATAACACTGGGACATGAGTCATATAGGTGCAGCCTCCCTACCTGTGTTCTCAGGGGTCTGAGTGATGATGTCAGCATTGGTCATGTGTGTTTTTGGGATGACATCATCAAGACAAGAACATGCCAATGAGTGACTGAATATCCGGGTTTTATTTACAACTCACTGAACTTGGATTTCCCATCAACCCTGTTTGCCTGCTGAACTGAATTCAAATATATATTGTTTTCATTTAATAATAATCCTGCAGAGAAATCTTAATTCTTATGAAGACGTTGTGAGGGGCTTCATGAATCTCTCTCTGAAAAAGAACTCATTTTGTTTCACTTTAAACACTAGTCACACAAAGAGATGAAGACAAGAAACAAAGTTAAGAACATCTTTTGCTGTGTGGTAACTTTACATCTTCCTTTGTTCAGTCCTGTATCTCAGCACCGGTATCTGCTGACATGCACTCTCTCTACTCTCAGACACTGTTTATCTCTACAGAGTCCACAACATTCAAATAGCTGCTAGACTGATCTTAAACACATAAAACACTTCATGGTTTATGTGTTTTACCTTTGATCATTTCCCACTGATCTCAACAAAGAAGCTCCGTCACAGAGAGCTTCTCTCAGCAGTTAACCACACCAGCAGCACCTGTTTTGATGTGGGTGAATGAACGCTCGACTCCGGGAAATATGAACTACTGACTCAGGTGACTTCACTATTTATGTGCTTTTACATCTGATTACTGCTACTACTGTGTATAACCCTCAGATTTACATGGCAATAAAAGAAATAATGTGGTCACTGAACTAGCTTCTCCTGCTAGTCCCAAAAACGTGACTCAAAGTGAGAGCTGACTGGGCTTTTTCAGCTGTAGCCTAAACTGTGGAAGCATCACCCTGCCCTTGTTAGTTCAGCCCACTCGCTGCCTGTCTTTAAATAATGTCTTAAAATGTGTTTTTGCTCCTCAGATTAGAGTCAGAACGCGAGCAGTACATTCTCACCTTGTACTGGTTGTTATTTTCCTAATTTTGCTGGTTTGCTGGTTTGTAGAGTATTTTTATTAAACTGTCCAACGTGTGCTTCTCCGATTTATTTTTGAAAAGATACATCTGGATTAAAAACAAACCAAATCCGCTCAGATTATTTTTAATCTTCAGTTCAGGCCGACAGCTCCTGTTACACTGTGTCATACACACAAACCTGAATTGACTCCCATCAAACACCGATCATATCTGTTTAAGCTGCAGGATTTCCTGTCTCAGTGCCACGTCTCTCTCTGCTGACTGCCTCATGTTATAAACACTGAACTGACCAACGAAACCACAGTACAGCTTTAATTATGAAACCAGTGACAGGTTTTACTGAGGAAACAGGAACCTAAAGAGTGAACTGCACCTGCATTCAGGTCCCACTTTCAAAACACTAGTTTGATAAATGTGAGAAGAAGATTCTCATTGTTTCACTGACCACATTTTACAAGCCCAATGAAAACTACTTTTGGGTTTATCTCTCATTGATGTCCCTCGCTAGAACACAGGTGAATGTGTACCTGCAGTGTTTGTCCTCAGACTGGAGTAAAGTACTTCAGGTTCGCTGGCTGGAGTCTTATTGGTCCAGGCTCTACTGGTGACCTCAGCATAGGTGACATCATTTACTGGAGCTGACTGGTATCTCCCTGCAAAGATGAAGTGATCTGAAAGAATACTAGTATTTGTGTCTGTGGAGTTTTAGTCTGAATCTACTTTCTAAGTGTTCTAAAAATAGAAACGCTGATGGAGGCTGTCTTGATGTGTCCAACATGATGACTTTGGATGAAAATTTGAGACAGACGCTATACCTGTGCGCTTCTTCCACAGAAGATGAAGTACAAACAGAACCAGAACCAACAGCACCAGGGAACCTATAGCAGCTACAATTGGGGATATGAGGGAGGAGGGGGGAGAGGGAGAAGGGGGAGGAGAAAGAAGGGTAGAAGAAGAGGAGATATGAGTGTTTGTCAGTGACGTTATGGTTGTTGTTTCTTCTTTTGTTGTTGTAAACAAGGCTGTGGTTGAAGGACCTGCAGGAGAGATGAGGAAGCTGGTTCAGTCAGTTTATCATCAGCTCAGCAGATTGGCTTTAAACAGGAAGTGATGTCAGTGATCTGACCTCTGACCCTCAGAAAGCTCTGAGGAGATGATCCAAACTCATCAGGAGCACACCAGTAGAGACCTTCATCAGACTGCTGCACGTTAATGGTGATTATGTGCTCTGATTTAGGTCCAACAGGACGTCCATTAAAGTAGAAATAAGCTGCAGCTGTGCCACCAGTTTTCTTCTTACAGCGTAGAGTGACATCACTTCCTGTCCTCACAGGAAGTGCAGGGATCTCCAGGATCACATGTTTATCTGAAGAAAAGACCCACAGAGTGATGTAGAGGTGGTATAACAGTCTGCTGTTAGTCTGATGATGAAATGAATGACTTCATTACCTGATACAGTGATGTTGACTTCTTCACTCTTCTCTCCAGCTTCACCTTCACACCAGTAAACTCCACTGATTGGCTCGAACTCATCAAACAAACAGGATGAACCATTGAACCTCCCGAAGCCCCGCCCCCCTGCTCCACATGACTCAGTCCCACTTCCTGTGTCCCTCTTCACCGTCCATCCATCAGAGCCCAGCTGACCTTCACATGTCAGAGACACTGAGGCTGCTGTGAAGAACTGCTGAAGGTTTGGACTGACGCTCAGAGAGACTGGAGGACAGACGGACAGTTTCTATCAGTGTTTACACTCAGTGTTTGTCCTGGACCATGGTGCACTTCATCTACTCACCTGCACAAACAGTCAGTGCAGACAGCAGCAGCACACACACACCTGCAACAGGAGGTCAGAGGTCACTGAAAGTCAGAGGTCAATGAAGGTCATAGGATATTAAAGGTGAGAGGTCACTGAAAGAGAGTGGAAATTATGACCAGAAGGCAGTAATAGGCCTGGGAGAGCATCTTCTATGTTACCATGTTCACCCTTCACCCTGCTGTGATGGCACTTGTTTAGCCATTTGTCACATAGACTCTGGATGTTATATTTCAAAGCTGCACACTGGTTATCTGTGTAGGTCACAGTTAGGTAGTGATGGCCCGCTTGAAGCTGGCGCTCCGGAGCGTGTGTCGAAAAAAACAACACACTGGTTCAGAAGCACTGTGTCGAGGCTTGCTTCGTTTGGCAAAAGTCACGTGACCAGTGACGTCCGAAGCTTCATTACGCACGTAACTGCTTCGGTACCTGATTCAAACGGATATAAGGAAGCGAATCATCCACGGGATTCGTGGAGTGTGTTGATGGTGACAGAGAGCGACGAGGTGATCATTCCACTGACAGATATGGAGCCAGCGAGGAAGAGAGGACGTTCTGGCGTGTGGGAATATTTTGAGTTGATTTTGCTCAATTCATTTTATCTGCCGAAGTGAAAAACTTGAAATGTCCAAAATCATGTTTTCATAATGTAAATATCATTACAGCATATGACTTTAGGAACACTTCCATGTGAATTAAAGCTGATGAAGACTACAAAAATGTATTTGACACTATACGTACATTACATTGCTACAGTTTAGAAAATCCTTTTGTTTATTGTTGTTAGGTGATAGTCTGCAGGACCCAGGAATACCTGCATATCTACCAGCTTGCAGTGTAGTTCCTGCACTCCACAGCCTCTTCTGTTCCATGCAAGTGGATTTTCTCCAGGGCAGGAGAAACTATTTCTAAGAAAAGAAACAGACTCAGCCAGCGCACAGTAACACTAATCCTCTTTTTAAATGTAAATAACAAAAGGGCTACCTGACATAGATCATGTTTTTACTTTGCAAGTTCTTGATTAGGGGTGGGTTTTGATTATCGCCTTTCTGATTACAATCCATGCTAAATTGAATAAAGTGATATTGATTCATTACAATCCTGTGTCGATTTGTAAATTAACGTTATTATGCCTGAAACGCCAGCATCTCAGGTTAAACCTCACAACATGTCGTCAAACACCATACAGTAAAACAGTAACTGGGAGCAGGTTTACGGATTCTGCATACAAACGTGAACACAGAGCGCGGACCCGACGCGTCAGAATCAGATTTTGGTGTGTCGGCGGGTCCGCGCTGTGTTTGCCTCCTTTTTTTCCCCGCTGGCTTCTGCAGCTGCAGGTTTCATAACTCTCTGTTTACATCTCTAATTAAGTCTCACATGTGTCAGCTTTCTTTTAATAGATACGAAATTATGGATATATACTGTTAAATGACCAGAATTGTAATATTTCTGACTGAGGCAAAACTTTCCAGATTCCAATCAAATTGAATCGGATCCTGTATCGAATCAAAATGATTCTACAAATCAGTGACGATGCAGCCGTACTCAGCTCCCTAAGCATTTTCCCTTTCCAGTTCACAATCAATCCCACCCCTAGGTCAAAAATATGTATAGGACAATTGGCCTAATCTAATATTCTGTATGAACCTGTCCAGCTGTCCAGTGATTAAATGACAAGTAGATGGAGGCAGGACTCCACAGCAGAGGCATACTCCATAATGTGCTGTGCATTCTCATATGTATATTATATATATTGCTCACTTATTGTATTTACCAACATCAAGGAGTTATGAGCAAAGAAAGGCCACACCATAGTGCATGTTTAAATAGGGAAAGTTTATTGATCAAAATGTATTACGCAAATACGCATTACATTTTTTTCAGCCCCCCAATCGAGAAAACAAAACCAATTACATGTTCAAAGCAACGGAACGGTGGCCCAATATCAGAGAGAACTCCACTCTTGAGTGAGCAGTGATGATTGAGCAGTCCGTTTTATTCTGCAGATTCAAGCTGCTCTTTAAAATTTTCACCACCAGATGTCACCGGAGAGGACTGTGTTGAAAAGCTTCGAGTAATGAACCGTTTTTCAATACAAGCTTCAGTGCTTCGGAAAGCTTCATTTGGCCATCACTACAGTTAGGTGTTGTGAGAAAGTTGGTGACACCCAGTTGGTGGGGAGGTCCTGGTGGTGAAGTCTTCTGTTCTCCTGTGTCAAGAGTGTAGACAACAGCTGTTGAAACACCTTCTCTTTTAACGTCTATTCAACTAAATGCTGTGCTATTTATCTTTAGTGACTGTGTACCTGCCCCCCCAATAGTATCTTCAACCTCTTGTATACTCTGAGTGGAAAACAGTTAAAACATAAACATGTTTAATCAATACCTTTCATAACTTGAAATGCAAATAGAAATGATACATTTTTAAAAATGATGCAAACAACAAAGTAAAATGTTGCTATTTACCCCAAAATGCAGCCAAGGCCTCAGATTTTTTGCACAATCATTTCAAACTATTTACAGAACAATCAGGTGTGTTGCATCAAATAAGAAGGCACACAAAGTATTCATGCAACTCCCAAAGAATAGGTCCTGTCCACTATAAAACAGAGGAGAACACCACAAGGTCTGACAGCAGGAGCACCTGTGACATTCACTAGTATAACTCACAAAAACCCAATAACTGCATAACACACTAACTACAGCCTCCAAACACACTAAACGTCACTAATCTCTCACATGTGAAAACTCGCTCTCTCTCTTTCTTTCGCTCTCTCTCTCTCATTGGTGTCACTCCTAAAACTTCTCCCTCTTCCTAAACAACCAAACGCCTCATGTTGCCATATCATTTTTTGATTGGTGGACATGGTACACTTCAACATGAATAAGGAAGGGAAGTGGTGCTTTTTCTTTTTCACTCGCAAGCGGAGTGCGTTTGCTAGCGCTGTCCTTAGAAAACGCAGTTGCTGAGGCGGCTGAGGTCATTTGGAGTCCAGGGAGCGCTTTGAAGACCTTCTGTGACTCTTTGGTGGCATCTGTCATTTTTTACAGTGTTGTATGTTGGTACCTCAGGTCCCACATCTCCAGATTCACTAACAGCTTCTTCCACCTGGGCCATTCGGACATTTAACAAACACCATGTCCCCTCTGTTCTATCTCTGCTGTGATCCCAACAACCTACATGTAAAGGTCGCCCAAACTAATAAAATTGTCAGGGATTATAGTGGAGAGAGAAAACAGGCGGCTCCCACCCTCTTATCTGAACATCAGTTTTGAGTGGCTATACAGTATATCTGCAGAGATACGGGCAGTACAGGTGCAGCAGTTAGGTATTAAGAAATAAAAAAGAAAAGAAAAACATAAAATGAATTCATATTCAATTTCCACATTTACTAAAAGCAAACAATGTAATGATATTAAAGTAACTCCCTGATGGATGACATGAGCAATGAATAGCTTCACTGATTTTATTAGGTTCTATTTGAGTCTCAATCTGCTGCTGTTTGAAGCTCATCACCAGAAAAACAACAAAACATACAAACTCTGAGGGAAATGACCAAAACAGTCTCCAGTCTTTTGTTAGACTCTGTGTTTATAGTGGAAAATTTGCTCTTATTAAAGGAAGTGAAGGCTACATAATAGGCAGATAAGACAAACGTGTGGTGAGTGCAACTAGCAGCTGTGGTTTCCTGAATGAACGTCGATGTTCGAAGAAACGAGGTTACTACACCGGGGGACCCCATCCTTGGGGTGGACCCATTGTTGTTTTAGCGTGTTTTGGGGTTTAAAAGCCACAGAGACGCGGTGCTTAGGAAAAACGCATTTCAGCTGTGCTGATGCTCCTGACACGTATAAGACCTGGAAACCTGCATTCAGCTGGAACTGAAAAACACTATGTCCAGATAAACACAATCAACTTTTGGAGAAAAATAAAAGATTCTTCATCAGACTAACAACTAAAAACATGACACTTACCTTAACAGTATGGGCTACATCAAATATATTCAAGACCGACAACAACACTTCTCACTGCTGCTAATTTTAACAAAACTAAACAAAAAGTAGAAAAAGGCAATTCACCAAGTCTTGAAAAGTAAAACTGAAAATAAAAACACAGAATAAAGTAAAATATCCATCCAGATCTTTACCACCAACAACATAAAATCTATCTTAATTAAATGGCCAAATTCTCCAATAAATGAGCAATAATAAAGTAAGAAAAAATAAGACATTCAATTTATGGACGCTCAAATTAACAGAGCGACATTAAACGCACCTCATTGCCTGCCGTAGCGTTCTTCGCAGCTGCACTTCACCTCAAAGGTCGGTTAATACATCGGATTTAACTTAACCAAAGTCCAATTAAAGGAAAATAAATGTTTCTAACAAATACAATGAAGAAGATTAAAATAATTCACTGTCAGTTACTGTCGCTGTGAGTTTGACGAGGTCAGCTGCTTCATTTGGTTCTGCCTAAAGTTCTCTCAGTGATCCAGTGTTTATATGATAAGATACGTGTTTAATGCAGAGAGTTGGAATTACAAGTTGGTAAGAAGCTTTTTAACAAAGGTTTGATTTAAGCTTTAAGTTCAAAGGTGAAAGAAATTTCACGTTTGATGAAGGAAGATCAAGGTTATCAAGGACATAGGTCAAAGGTCAAAATAAGGTAAGGTGAGAAAATATAATAGATATATATAATCAATCAATAAGGTGAAAATATCAGATAAAAGGGTTTTTTTGGTTATAAGGAATAAAGAGGTCAAAGGTCAAAACAAGAGTACTGTTAAATTAAAATTAAAGGGTCAAAGGTCAGATTAAACAGGTTACACAGAAAGGATCGGCAAAACTTAAACAAGGATAAAGAAATAATACATTAAACAAGGAAATAAATTAAAAGTCTGAGTTAATGAGAAATTAAACGTTTAAATCAGGTTAAGAGTTAAATTTTAAAAAAGCAAAGATGTTGTGATCAAATAGTTTGTACGGCAGAAAGAAAAACATGTTTCAGTAGATTGTATGTTGGAAACCACAGTAGACACAGTAGACTCAAATCATTGTTACTGAGGAATTCTGCCTTAAACAGTAAAGTGTTCTTTAACAGTGTGTGTGTGTCTGCAGCTGTTCTTTGTGTTGTTGCTGCATCGTTGCCTCAGGGGGAAAGTTGTGTGTGTGTTATGCAGACTAGCAGAGACTGCAGCTGTCAGCAGCCACACACACTTTCTATTCTTCAAATCAAATCACAGTGAAACATGTTCACTGACAGCTCAGCTTCAGCATCGTCTTCATGCTGTGACTGCAGCCGTTCAACTCTGTTTGTCTTTAACCCAAATCATCACAACATGCAAATATAATCATCAAAATGATGTGACTGGAAGGATGCAGCAGTCTGTGCTCCACCTTTCTCCTCCACACCTGCAGGTGGAGAACATGGATGCATGAATCTCTACAGAGTTCTTTGAATATTATCCGTCTCATCAGTTTTCAGTGAACAAAACTCCTCACAGAGCCAAAATAAGCAGTTTGTATCCAACATAACTCAGCTGGACTCTGATGCTCCGTATAACAGCCACACATGAGTCTGGATTCACTCAAAGCATTGAACAAACTTTATTGGAAATGAAGCTTTTGGACATTTGTTCTCTGATATTTGCTCTTCAGCTCGAGTCTCCATCAGTGGGAACATTTCCTGATTCAACTTTTCTTCTGTTCAAATCAAACTCCATGAGAATCAAAGTGTGAATCAGAGTCCTGATGATCAGATTCTATAGAAACATGGAGACTGTAGAGGATTTACACTCAATATGTTCATTTGTTCCCTTCAAGAAAAATCAATCATTCATCCAATTAAATCAGTCGTTGATCAGTTTGATTGACAGGACAGATGATCAGAGGTGCAGAGTTTTTACCTCCATCATTAGGACAGGGACTGAAGAATGGGTGGAGTCTGTGAGTGAAGGAGCAGCCAGTAAAGGAGTAGATCAGAGCTGCAGCACCTACATCATAAAAGGAGACCAGACCCTCCTCATAATCCACAAACACCCCCACCTTCTCAGGACCAGGATGAAGACAGAGACGGACTGGAGGACCAGCATTAGCTTCGTACTCATTTCCATTTCTAAGCCTCACAGTCCAGAAACCATCCTGAGGTCTCAGTGTGATTCCTCCCTTCCTGTTGATCGACTCTGTGGCCACTCCTAAAGTCCACTCAGTCTTTCCTTTAACCTGAACCTCAAAGTAAAATCTGCCTGAAGAGAAACTCTGCTCTCCTAAAACATTAGCACACTGAGAAAATCTCTCTGGGTTGTCTGGAAGATTATTCCTCACATCACCACAGTACACTTGTTTTCCATCATCAGACAGGATGAGATTAGGATTTGCTGTATCAGGATCCAGAGTCACATCCACCTCATGCTGCTGCACCCTCTGCAGCTCAGCCTCTAACAGCTTCTTCTTCATGGGTTTCCAGACTGTCTCCTCCAGCTGAGCCACAGCTCTCCCCACAGTCCCCTCATATGATGGTGGACGGACTCTGACCTCTGTCCAGTCCTTGCTGGGTGGAGCAGCTTTCAGGGAGGAGAAGCTTTGGAGGAGGTGGAGGTGGTCTTCAGAGCGTGAGAGCTGCTCCACCTCAGAGCTTCTCTCCATCAGCTCAGAGATTTCCTGTTCCAGATCTTTGATGAGACCTTCAGCCTGTTTCTCTGTAGCTTCCTGTTTGTCTTCGATCTCCTTCATGAGCTCCTTCAGGCGTCTCTCAACAGACTCCATCAGAGCCGTGAGGACCTGAACACCTTCTGCTTTCTGTCTGTCTGCAGCACCTTTACTCATCTTCACCGACTCTGTGATCTCCTGAATCTTCAGTCGTCTCTTCTGGATCATCTGCTGAATCTCAGCCTCTGTCTTCTCCAGCTCTGCCTTCTTTCCTTCATATTCTTCTCTCAGAGGAACAAACTCGTGGTTCTTGTGGTCTAAAACAGAGCAGAGCATGCAGACACATGTCTGGTCGGTCTTACAGAACAGCTCCAGGAGTTTATCGTGCTTCGTGCACATCCTGCCTTCCAGGTTCTCCACAGCATCAACCAGCTGATGTCTTTTCAGACCTTTCAGTGTCAGATGAGGCTCCAGGTGAGTCTGACAGTAGGAGGTCTGACACACCAGGCAGGACTTCAGGGCCTTCAGTCTGGTTCCAGTGCAGACGTCACAGGGAACTTCTCCTGGTTTGGCAGCTTGTTGCTCTGAGCTGCTGCTGCTGGCTTTCTGCTGAGCTTCACGTCTGAACTGAGCAACCATCTCAGAGAACAAAGTGTTGATCTTCAGCTGAGGTCGAGTGTAGAAAGTCTCTTTACACATGGGACACTGACAGCTCTGACTCATGTCCCAGTGCTGACTGATGCAGGTTTTGCAGAAGTTGTGTCCACATGGTGTAGAGACTGGATCAGTGAACACATCCAGACAGATGGAGCACAGAAACTGATCTTCAGATCGCAGATTGCTGGCAGCAGACATGTCTGCACTCTGAGGGAGAAAGAAGAGAAACATTTGATTCAAAATTCACTTTAAATTTCATTTTACAAAGAGAGAAACAAGCGTCAGTAGTCTGAGGAGCTTGGAGAGAAAAGCGTCTGGACTTCTTTAAGTTTCTTTTCATCACAGAAGCTTCTTCACCTCATCCTCAACACGGACCAAGGAATGAATACTGCACTTTTGGAAGAACTCCCTCCCCTGCAGCATCTTATCGTCAAAGGGACGGAGGTGGAGAGGACAAACAGCCACAGATTCCTGGGACTGCAGGTTACATCAGACCTGAGCTGGACTCTCAACACTACAGCAACTGTGAAAAAAGCCCAGCAAAGGCTTTATTTCATTCGGCTGCTCAGGAAAGCTGGCATGAACCACCACCCTCTCACCCAGGCCTGCAGAGGACTGATAGACAGCATCCTCACCGCAGGCATCACTGTCTGGTATGGAAACACTACACAGACAGAGAGGAAGGCTCTGCAGAGTCATAAAGTCTGCAGAGAGGATTATGGGAACAACACTTGCATCCATGGACCTGCACATACAAAGCTGCACATACAATCTCAGACACAACAGAGCGGACAGCAGCATCACACACAGAACACGATTCTTCAACAGCTTCTTCCCCACAACTGTCAGACTGACGGCAAACAAAAACACACTGAACACTTAAAATAACACAGCACTACTTAACCTCACTTTGAATGTATCATCGGTTCACTGACCATCGGGCAATACACTCACAACAGACTTGTGAAACAGATCTGTGGAACAAATGTGCAACACTGTGAGTGCGATAAGAGGTAGAGAACTACACACTCTCTGTACATTTTCTTCTTTTTCTTTGTATATAGAAAATAGTACGACTACCCTACTCCGGACTTCATTTCTATCCTTCTGCTTTTTCTGTCTTTATATTGTTAAAGTGTGATTTGACTTGGAAAGCTCTGCACAAGTATTCCACTGTGCATGGACTGTTGGTCCTGTGTGCAAATGTCAAAATAAAAATCTTGAACCTTCAGTTGTCAGAGTAACTGGTGGAGACCCAGCAACACACTCAGACACAAACTGGTTCATCTCAAACACAAACTGAACAACGTCGTGTCTGCTGTACAGTGCAGCGTCCAGATGAACAGGATCAACAGGATGAACATCTTTTTAACAGTCGTTACAAAGATGTGAAGTTGTTTGGCTGACACAGACAAACAGTATCCCACATTCTTGATTTTTAGCTCACAAACACGTCTTATAAGGACTTATTGATCCTGAAATGTTGGAGGTTTTAGCTCTTTAAACAGTAAAGTTACAGGAGGATACAGATAATTATCAGGAAAATGTCCTCGGTTTGTTAAAATGATCCCGTCCGATAACACACGAGAACAATAAATGTATCATTTTCTGTTGTAACCCACAAACTGAACGGTCACACTCATCTTTCATGTTGTCACTAAAACATCACTCCTTCCACGTCTAGTTGGTCGTGATGGAGGCGGAGTGCGTTGGGTCCGCTTTCCCTGCCCAGCCGATGTTCCTGACGCAGGGAAACAGATCCTGTTGGGGATCCCTACCTTGGCACAACACCTGCCATGGTCTTTGCACACTCACCACAGTAAATGCATCATGTTGTCAGCTTTACAGTATCATAGTCAGAGAAACTGGTCAGGCCGCTCTCTTCCAAATGTCTACACTTCACCCTTTTACTGTCAGTGGGCTCAGAGTCCATCTAATGTGGCTCATTATCTGATGCCGTCTGCAGACCAGTGTTAGACACTGAGAGGTTGATGGCTCCGTGTCAGAGCACCGGCCTTAACGAAAAAGTTATCAATCGTTCTTTTCATCTTTTCTCATTACCCACAGCTACATCCACTCCTATCACGCTGCTCACCTCTGCTGCGACGATTCAAACAGCCGGAAAGTAAATAATTTGGAGACGGTGCGTTTGTGTCACAGTGAACAGTGAAAACAGAGACTTTCTAAAACAATGATGCATGTTAGTCATGTGATGCAGGCATGTGACCAATTAAACAAAGATAGTGGAGAGCATTATACAGCAGCAGTTTTGACAGTCCTATTAAAGATGAATATCAGTCTGCACATGCTCCACAGAGCTTTTCTTCAAATTCTTTATTTCTCTCTCGCTTTTGCAACTTTGTACTTTTGTGTTACTCGCAGCAACAACTCCACCTCATTGTTAGTCCATTTTAAAACTCGGTGCTTTTCCTCCACCTCTGCTGCGACGTTTCAAACAGCCGGAAAGTGAATAAGCAGCAGACAGAAATGAGACCGGTCGAATCGTCTTGCGTTTCACGCATGCGCAGGACTGGAACGTAAGCATTTTCAGCCGTCTTAATGTGGACGCACAACTCTGTGAAAACGACTGAAAACACTAGTGTGGACGCGGAGCGCTGTTTTCAAATCTATCCGGGCGAGTGTGGACGTAGCCTAAGTGGCACCATGGAGAAATGAGGTGGCGCTCTAGAGCCCTGATGAAGTGAACAGAGTGAAAATTTGTGTAGAAGCAGGAAGTGTGATCAGCTGCACTCACCACTGTTGCTGAGAGGAACCTGATGGACTCCAGTGAATCTTCTTTTAGAGACAAACAGGACTCGACTGCAGCTCTGCTGCTGCTCTCTCACACTTTCACTTCTGCAAAATGACGTTGAGCTTCTTGTTTTTCAGCTGTTGCTCCGCCTCTTCCTGCCTCTCCCTTTACAGGAATCAGCCGGTCTGTACTCAGTGACTGTGTGCAGCGGGTGGGAGGAGTGAGGAGTGGTGTGTGGGTTCACACAGTAATGACGGCCTCAGGTGATCAGGAGAAACTCACCTGGATTTCCTTTTTCCACAGCAGGCTGAGAGCTTCAGGTGGACCCTGAAGGAGGTCTCAGACACAGGTGGTAAAAGTACACACAGTCTGTACTGAAGTAGAAGTACTACTGTTAAAAATACTCCAAGTACTATTTCAACTTCTTTACTCAAGTAAAAGTAAAAAGTAGTGGCTGTGAAATGAGAGTAAAAAGAGCTGATTGAAGAACATTTCTAACACTTGTTCCATTGGCAGATTTTTTCACTTATTTCAAGCTAAAATATTTATTAGAATTCAAATTTAGACAGAAACAAAGTGAATAATATTATTTTATTATCACGTTGATGCAGCACATGGTTCAGTTAGCTTTGTATAAACACGTTAAAACTCTCTATTTTTTCTCTGGTTTCAAGATTCACTGTCTTGAAAAAAGTTCATATCCGGTGGCGGACGCCCTCAGACATCAGTGCGTTGGTGGTTCTTTGTGTCTGGGGATGGGCATCCAGGTACACACCGGCTCATTCCTTGGTGGCTGCTTATCGGGGCCTGGAGCCTGGGGCTCGCTCGGGCCCCTTTGGAGGTGGGGTGCCCCCGGCCTCTCGGCCTGGGGCTCGGTCACTCAGGCACAGCTGGCTGCTGGCGGAGCTCACGGGCGCGTCACTGCAACTCCCCCTGGCTTCTGCTCCGCGGCTGCTGAGTGAGCCCTCATCTGGGACTCTCCTCAGCTCTTTCTGGGACAGTGGCGCGGCTGCCCCTCTGTTGGTCTTCCTTGGTCTCTTGTGTTCTGAGGGCCTCTGGATGTCTGGAGTTTTGATCTCCTCCATACCTGCTTCATGCCCTGGAGGACGGGGCTGTGGCCCCCCCACACCCTCTAGCAGATCATTACATGAAGGAACCTTTTAAAAACAAGCGCGTCCATGCTCACAGGTGTACACACGGGTGATCACACACACAAACTACACCCTTTTTGGCTCCTACCTCAAAGCACACTGTGTTCTGTTGATCTTACAATAATGTTTAATATTTAGTATTTACTGTTATAGTCACATAGATCATCGTGATGTTGTTTATGCGATTGCTCTAGTCTTCCTCTGCTTGTTTTCTTTTTTCTTTCTCAACAGGTGATCCAGGGAAAGGAAAAAGAGAAAAAAAAAGTGATGAAGCAGATTTTCATCGTCTTTTCTCTCTCTCTCTTTTCTCCTTTTTCTTTCTCTCTCCTTCTGTTAACTTTCTTCTGAACTTTTCTTCTTGTTTTTCTTTCCCGTCCCCGAGTCCAGTCCGGCCTGATTACAATAACTTATAAAAATAACTAATAAAGATCAAATAAACTATGACAATCAAGTGGACCAGTATTGCAAAAGGCCCACTTGGGAAAGTAAATCTGTTGGGCATTTGTCTTGGCCTTCAGACATAATTCTGATTGCTACAGTGCCAGACAGGACACACACACACACACACACACACACACACACACACACACACACACACACACACACACACACACACACAAAGAAAAAGATAGACCTGAAAAGCTCAATTGAAGGCCGGACAGCCCTGATGCCAAAGGATCCCAAGAAGCAAGTGGTCTCACCCGAATACCTCGGTACCTCATACTGAATCTTGTCCATGCCCGCTATGACTCCCCACACCCACTATCAGATCGTTACACGGAAAAACCTTTTGAATATAAGTGCACACAGGTGTGCGTCAAGATGAACCGAATCAACCTTTTGGGACTGCAGGGAGGGCACTGGCTGCCTCGAGAGCGAAATGCCGTGACCTGTTATTGGAGATACAACATCAGGAAATCTTTATATGGTATTAACCTGCTGTGCCCAGAAAATGGCGCAGCTCATGGTGTGTTCGAAAAGCTGGGAAATCTAATATTGGATGCACTTAAGCTGCAACTGGGAACCAGCAAAGTAACACATTCACATTTAATGAAGTTTGGTGTGAGTGAGCAAGTATTTCACTGAGGCAATTCAGTTCAGGGGGATGTGTAGGCTGGGATATCATCCACGTAGGCTTCTAGTTGAACAGCGTTGACCAGCCTCATCAGGAATGTTGCTCGTTCACGTCTGCTAAATTTTTAAATCCAAAACTTCAATTATATTGTACGAAATGGTCAGGTGTGACAAAAGCATGTATGCATGATTACAGTTTTTACTGCCACGAGGACTGGACCGGATTCTGGACCGGAGTTTTTCCCATTTTGTGGATAAGCTGTCGGTCCACCGTTTACCTCAGCTGTCAATGCTGGAGCTGAGAAATGTCCACTTTTATTTACTCTCAAACAGGGTGTAAAACTTTGTGCAAGTTAATAAAGCTCACTGCTGACCGAGGACAGCCATGCTGAGGTGAGCTGTCGACGATATGCTAAACTGTTGGTTAGTGTTGGTATTAGCCTCTGTTAGACTGTGCCAGCTGCAAACAGCAGCTAACAGAGGCTTTTCCACTTTCCTTGAAGTGGATCCTTCATCATTTGTTTTTATTCATGTGTTTTTGGCAGTTCTAGTAAATTGTAAACTCAGTCAAGAAAATCTGGATAAATGACAGATTTGTGTATGAAATGTTTTTAAGTATAGTTTTTAAAGTACTTCATCTGCAAACAGACTGTTTTTCAATGAGGCCTAATACTTTTCTTATGTTGAAAGCTGATAGAGGACAGGGTTTGATGAATGTCTGTGAGAGATTAGAGATTCAGAACAGAAACGCTAAGGCTGCTAGTGTTTGTCTTCATACCATTTTTCTTGTATCCACTGATATTAGCTAATAAATGTACGGTCTGTACATTTCTTCTGTGTGTGATGATGATTTATTTGTATAAAGAAAAAACTAGCTGTCACAACACAAATCAGTCAAATGTCTGATGTTCGACATATGTATATGTGTTACAGTGCTGCATTTCTGTCCTGACCTTTGACCCCATGCTCAGACTAAAGGTTCACACAGGCTGGTGTGTAAAAACAGCTAACAATGCATTTCTGTGTAAAGCATCATTTGTAGTAAACATTTAATGCCTGTTTCAGTTTTACACAACCTGATGGAAAAGAGAAGGAGAGCAAAGGTCAGTGAAGGGAATGACTGTAGTGCAAATACAGGTGATGTCAGTGAGGATGTGACCCTGCTGCCCTCTCCTAAACAGAGGAGACATTGTTACCCCAATACTGTCAGGCCAACATCAGCAATAAAACAGGGAAGATGTGGGGTTAATGCGCACTAATGTTAAAGAAGATTGTGTCACAGGGTTTTAGAGAAGCATTACATGTTAACTACAGTAGCTCCATAATGAATGAGTAACACGGGAAAAGCTGTCCTGTAAAATTCAAACAAATCAAACAGCTGGAGCTGTTTAGTAAAGCAGCCGCCGACTAATATCATGTAAAATGTGTAAGAATTCAAGAAAATTACCGTATTTCCTGGACTACAAAGAGCACCTGAATATTAGCCGCACAAGCTAAAATCAGGGGAAAATCCTGTTTTGTACATACATTACCGCACGTGACTAAAAGCCGCAGGTGTTTCAATGTTGACTTATCATATGTAAGAGAATATGCACAAAGTGAATTGTCAGGAAAGAGATGGCTGTTTGGAGACACACCCCTTTTATTAATATTTTGAAAAACAAGTTATGGGTACATATTTGCATAACTTTTTAGGTATACGTAAAAGTAGCAGTAATTACAAGTATGAAACATGTACTGTGCTTCATAAATGGGTAACAAATGTAGTACATAACAATAACCTACAGCACACCAGAAGAATAGCTTCGGACTACTGTTATGTATGAACCAAGAATTATTGTGTGCTATGCAAGCCATCGCCAGTAGGGGGCACCACGCCCAGTTATGTGTGTGTGTTACTTCTGTGTTATCCCAATAAAGAAGAAGTCAACTTGTAAACAAACTATTGTGTGTGCAGTCTGACTCGGCATAAGCTCTAATAGTGTATTGACACTACAGTGGAAATATAACAACTACCTTTTAGGCTCAGGTGCAGCGACACGGCTTTAACAAGAAGAAAAGTCAGTCATTCACCATCTTTCTCTTCTTCCTGCGCACTAAAACCACCAAAGTCCTCTTCTCCAGTGTCGGATACGAACAGGCTCAGGGTGGCTTCGTCATCCACTCTCAGCTTCTTTCCTTCGTTGTCACTTTCAAAACCAAAGAAATCCTCGTTGTCAGTGTCAGAGTCGAACACCCTCAGAAGGGCCGTGGCGGTGTCCTCCTCTCCATCATGCAGCAGTCCAGCCCTTCAAAATCCGTTGGTGATCATGGATGTTTTCACACTTTTCCACGCTGTCAGATTCCACCGGTGGAGTTGAGCATAACTTGCTTCTCGCAAGTTTATCGCCGCTCATCATCCACGCCTCCTGCTGAACGCGAGGAGGAGGAGGAAGGAGGAGGAAGGAGGAGGAGGATGGGAGATATGAGTGGTGATGGTGGTTGTTGTTGTTGCTCTTTGCCAAATCAAACATGCTGAGCTACCAGCTCCACCTGTTTATTATTTATTAATAATAAATTATAGAATGTGTTACTGTTTATCTGCAAGACCTTCATTAGGAACCTGGAATTTTAAATCATTATGCTATTATTATCATTTCAAAATGCCAGTCACTGGCTGTCACTACAGGTCTGTGCTGGACTTTCAGTAACAGCCACTTCCATGCAACAACTGCCTGAAACATAGTACACTAAAAACTCATTCTTTACAAATCCCTTTGCAGCCCTGGCAAAAGCCTGCTTTTAGTAAATGGTAGAAGGACTGGTTCTTATGTAGCACTTATATAGCGCTACTCTGACGCCACAGCCAGGGTTCAGTTTATCAGCAAGAGATTTTTATTTAAACAAAGGAATAAACTGAAGGCTTATTTTTGGCCAAGACAAACATCAAAGTTGAAGGCAGCTGGACATTTGGATGCAGAATGTACACTTTTTAAGCCATGGCAAGAAAAACAGATGAGCAGGGCCTTCATACTGAAAAACAGGACAAGCTCTAAATCTTAGCAGGGAGCTGACGGGACTGGCAGAGAGAAAATCCTCTTCTTCCCATCCTCCTTTAAATTTGATCTGGGAAACTCCATCAATAACTCAGCCCTGATGCACAAGAGAACGAGAATGAGTAGATGGTTAAAAGAGAATCCAGGAGATGGAAAGACAAGAAGAATAGAGGAGCAAAGAAATTATCACAAGGACCCACAGTGGACAAAGGGTCATAATCATATTTTGTGAAGCAATAACTTGTTGGATAACAGCTGAATGTGTACCTGCAGTGTCCTCGGACTGGAGAAAACAACATGTGAGTGTGTATCTGTAATTTTATTGGCTGATTGTCTGAAGTTCATATCCTGATAGGTGACTTGACTCAGACTTGATGACAGCGTCCTTTCTGCAGGAATGAGAAAGACGAGGATTTAAACACGAGACAAATAATAAAAGTTTCTAAACCGAAGATGTCTGCCAGCATGGAGCACAAACTGGGAGTCATCAGGACGCTACAACACAGAGCGAACACCATCCCCACAGACACAGCAGCCAGGAGGAACATCACATCAAGAAGGCCCTGAGTAAATGTGGTTATCCCAGCTAGTGATGTGTCGGTCGCGAAGGAAACTCTCAGAGCCGACTCTTTGACGTGAACGACACGAGCCGGCTCCTTATCGCGAGCCGTGGGTTTTTCTTTCTCTCACCCTCTCTCTCTCTCTCTTTTTTCGCTTCACTGAGCAGAGGGGGGAGGGGCGGTAGTTACACTCAGTAGCACAGGAACAGAGCGGGAGGGAGAGAGAAAGAGAGCCAGGGACAATACACACATGCTTTCATGCTTTCAATTGTGTAATTTAAGTGATCTGCTCTGTTTGGAAGTTCAGTTAAAGCTAGAAATGTGTTTTGGAGTTTGCACGTGCTTTGTGTCGTGGTCCTCGTGCCTCGCTGGCTCACTCTGTGTTTGGCAACATGTTTTGTTTGTTTTGTTTCCTTTGCGCTCTCTCTCCTCTGCTGGGGCGGTGCTCATTACGGGCCCCGCCCCTGGCCCACGCACCTGTGCTCACCGTCACACCTGCAGCCGATCCCAGCTGATTTGGAGCACTATTTATGACGGCGGACCTGAACCTGTATCTGTGAGTTTGAGACTATCCCTAACCTGGACGTCTCTCTCTGTGTGTATATAGATCTGCCCTGGACCCGAGAGAGTGTGTGTGTGTTTGGAACCCACTGAGAGCATGTATGGGATTAATCCCTGCTTCCCCCCGGACCCTGGAGCCCCGGACCGTTTTTAATTAAAGCAACAAAACAACCTGAAGAGCCGCTTGGGAGCCCGAAGAGCCGGTTCTCTAAAAAGAGCCGGAAATCCCATCACTAATTCCAGCTGGACTTTTGTCAAAACCTGTAGTGATACTGTTGTGACAGGAGTATCGGAGCAGTTGAGATGCATTTTTTCTAAACACTGGGTCTCTGTGGAATTTAAACCCCAAAACACGCTGCGCCAAAAATTGTTCCACCCCAAGGATCGGGTCTTATACTTTATCAATGAAAGTGTCTCTATATTTTTCATGTAAGATAAGTTCTCTGCTAAACAATGTGAATGGGGACAGTTTATAATTGAATTATAGTATATAATCACATAATTATTAAGGAAAATTTATTTTTCCATGTAAAATGTTTAATCTAATGAGCTCTGGGGGGTTTGACACACTTTATACCTTGTTTTTTGTTCCAAAACAGCAAAGCTGCAACCAGAATAAGATCTAGAAGACCCAGAGAACCCAGAGCAGCTACAGGTGAGATGATGGAGGAGGACGATGTAGAAGGAGGGGAATTGAGATTGGTAATTGTTGTTGGTGGTGGTTTGGTGGCACTTGGTGAAATGGTGGTGGTGTCATAGACATCTGCAGGAGAGATGATAAAACTGGGTCATTGAATTTATTATAAGCTCAGCAGGTTTGCTTTAAACAGGAAGTGATGTCAGTGATCTGACCTCTGACCCTCAGAAAGCTCTGAGGAGATGATCCAAACTCATCAGTAGAACACCAATACAGACCTTCATCAGACTGCTGCACGTTAATGGTGATGTTTTTCTCTGATTTAGGTCCAACAGGACGTCCATTAAAGTAGAAATAAGCTGCGACTGTGCCACCAATTTTCTTTTTACAGCGTAGCGTGACATCACTTCCTGTCCTCACAGGAAGTGCAGGGATCTCCAAAATCACTTCTTTATCTGAAGAAAAGACCCACAGAGTGATGTAGAGGTGGTATAACAGTGTGCTGTTAGTCTGATGAAATGAATGACTTCATTACCTGATACAGTGATGTTGACTTCTTCACTCTTCTCTCCAGCTTCACCTTCACACCAGTAAACTCCACTGATTGGCTCGCTTTGCTTATCAAGCAAACAGGATGAACCAGTTAACCTCCCGAAGCCCCGCCCCCCTGCTCCACATGACTCAGTCCCACTTCCTGTGTCCCTCTTCACCGTCCATCCATCAGAGCCCAGCTGACCGTCACATGTCAGAGACACTGAGGCTGCTGTGAAGAACTGCTGAAGGTTTGGACTGACGCTCAGAGAGACTGGAGGACAGACGGACAGTTTCTATCAGTGTTTACACTCAGTGTTTGTCCTGGACCATGGTGCACTTCATCTACTCACCTGCACAAACAGCCAGTGCAGACAGCAGCAGCACACACACACCTGCAACAGGTCAGAGGTCACTGAAGGTCAGAGGTCATTTAAAGAAAGACTGAGGCTGCACAGTTTTTTTTTTGTTGTTGTTTTTTTTCTCTCAGGAAACTTTTTAATCTCCTGAAGTATCTGCCACAACCTAAGGAGCTTGGAAAGAAAAGCGTCTGGACTTCTTTAAGTTGCTTGAAGACGTTTCACCTCTCATCTGAGAAGCTTCTTCAGTTCTAGGATCAAACGGTGAAGAGACCCACATTTAAGCTCTGTGGGAGTTTCCCCCTGAGAGGGACAATGGACCCCCTGATGATCCTCTACCTAATCACATGAGCCAAGGTGTGGTAATGGGTGTGGGTCACAATCAGCCAGGGTTTTACTGCTACTACTTTGTACTTTCTTACTTTGAGTACATTTCCTAGTCTGTACTTTTTTTTTTACTTTAACTTGAGTTAATAAGTTGAATCAGTACTTCATCTTTTACTGGAGTATTTTTGAACAGTAGTATTTGTACTTCTACTTAATTATGGAAGGTCTGTATTTTTGCCAGATCTGTGAGCCACGCAGATTAAACTACACAAACACCACCGTGCACTGTAACAGGAACAGGAAGTTCTAAAATACCACCGAGACAGCAACGCAGGTTAGCCTGTCTTTTCCTGTTTTCTATACATTTTTTGATCAGATGGCAATCAACGGTAAACATCACAGTGCACAGCATTGTAAACAATGGAGAGGGAACTGTGCATGGATGAGCTTTCATTCATGTGCAGAGAAGAAAGTGTGGGACTAACAAGCCACCCTTCAAAAGCACAGTTTTTATTTTCAGATTTGCGGCCTGTTTCACTCCCACACTGCTGCTGTTTAAAGGTCATCATGTCAACGGGAATGGGAACTTTAACAGTCAAAACCGTCTGTGGTTGTTTGAATACACTCAGTCCTCTTAATGGAAAATTGGCTGTGAATAGAGGAAGTGAAGACTAGATAAAAGAGGGGACGCAGTCAGAGGACCCTGTGCTTCATGCAGTCAGAGGCTGTGGTTTCCTGACTGAAGAGATGTTTGATGAAAAGAGGTCAAGTCTCTTTTGTTCTTTTGGTCTTCATGTTACTGACACTTAGCTGGGCAGAAAGTTTAATCGCTGACTTAGTCCAGACTATATGGTGACTTTCCTGCAGGATTCCAGGTTAAACTGCTGAGAGTCTGAACCTCTGAGAGGTTTGCAGTGATGATGAGATCGATTTAAACCGAAAAACTTTCATCATGCATGTTTGAAACCATTTTCTATCACTCTTCATACATTTCAGTTAAAACTGTGAGCTCCATTATTCAACATTAACATCACTTCTTGGTTCCTGCCCAACTTCACAGCCACCAAGTTCGCAGATGACACCACCGTTATTGGGCTCATCTCGGACGGGGATGAGTCTGCCTACAGGAGGGAGGTTGAACGTCTGGTGTCCTGGTGCAGCCACAACAACCTGGTGCTGAATGCCCAGAAGACAGTGGAGATTATTGTGGACTTCAGGAAGCACACAGCCCCACTCCCCCCCATCATCCTGACTGACACCCCCATCACCTCTGTGGACTCATTCCGCTTCCTGGGTACCACCATCACCCAGGACCTGAAGTGGGAGCCCACCATCACCTCCGTCATCAAGAAAGCCCAGCAGAGGATGTACTTCCTGAGGCAGCTGAAGAAATTCAACCTGCCAACACCGACGATGATGCAATTCTACACTGCAATCATCGAGTCCATCCTCACCTCCTCCATCACCGTGTGGTACGCTGGAGCCACTATCAGGGACAAACAGAGACTGCAGCGTGTTGTGCGCTCTGCTGAGAAGGTGATTGGCTGCAGACTCCCATCTCTGCAGGACCTGTACACCTCCAGGACACTGCGGCGTGCAGCCCGGATCTCAGCTGACCCTTCTCACCCTGGACACAGTCTGTTTGACCTGCTCCCCTCAGGCAGGAGGCTCCGGTCCATTCGCACCAGAACCTCTCGCCATAAGAACAGTTTCTTCCCCTCTGCTGTTGGACACATGAACAATAACCACATGACTGTCCCCGCCACTAACACATGACCCTACGCTGTGTCACTGCATCATTTCATGTTTGGCACTGATCACCACCTGCACTCATGTATATATCTTTCTACATAGCACTTTAATTCTTATTGTTTGCACTGAAGCACCGCAGCAATTTCCTAATGTTGTAAACCTCAACATCTGGCAATAAACCCCATTCTGATTCTGATTCTGATTACCAATCAAATGAAACCAGAAAGACATAAGAAGGAGAATGAACTGTTCCTCTCGCCTTGACGAAACTTTTCAGAATTTTTACATGAACTTTAAAGTCAGTAGCTGCAAGCTTGTAACTGCTGAAAGGTTGTTTTCCTGCCATATTGTTTGTTGGAGCTGTGATAAATAAATCGATGATTTTAGTGTTTGACTCACCGAGGAGCAGAGAGACCGGTGCAGTCTTCATGTTGTCTGGATGACGACTGAACGTCAGTCTGAGCAGCAGAGAGACGCCTTCAGCTTCAGCACTTCCCCGTTAACAGTCTTCAGTACGTCACGCTGCTGCTCCATCACAAAGAGGCAGAGCAGCTTCTCCAGCAAACGTCAGTGAATGAGATGTTCCGTTGGGTAATTCAGCTCCGAATCTATAATCCTTTTAAAAAACAAATTCCCTTTTCCTACAAAATGTTAATTGAACTCACATGTAGTTATAAGGAAAAACAGACTGTATGTGTCCAAGTCCAAACTATAAATGTATATCATCACTTTAGCTCCATCTTTGTAGAAGTAGTCGGTTTAAATCTGGTTTTACTATCTTAGAAAACATTATGAGTTGCAGCACTTTATAATAACTAAGAAGCTGTAAAATTAAAGGTGTTGAGGTGGCAGGCAGGATGTAGGACCCAAACGCAGGACCCAGAGACAGAATGATTAACTAAAGTGGCAGCTTTATTGCTGGAGAACATTCGAATAGAAATAGAAGAAAACAAAACTAGAAACTCATAACTTAAGCCCAAACTAGAAACCCGGGAAACTAGAAAATCAAACCAGGAAAGAGTGAACCAGAACATTACCAGAAGCACATAGAAAACAAAACACAGTACAGTGAGGGTACAACACAACAACTAACAGAGAAACACAGGGCTTAAATACACAAGCAGGACTACGAGAAGATGGGGAATAGGTGGTAACACATCTGGGACAAATCAGGCCTAATGACAGAAGGGAAGCAAAACCAAGCACACTGCACACAGGACAGGGACTATCAAAATAAAACAGGAAACACATGAGGCACAGACTTGATACTGAACAGATGGAACACAGAGCACAGGGACAGGATTGACAAACTGCAACATGAGACACGACTGAACAAGAAAATCAGCATGAAGACAGAACTAAACCTTGAGTAAACATGAGGGCTGCAGGAAGAAAACCCAAGTAGATTAGATTAGATTAGATGAAACTTTATTAATCCCTCGGGTGGGTTCCTCCAGGAAATTCAGTTTCCAGTAGCAAAGCACCGAAAGAAGTTGCATGTTACAGATACATTAAGGGGAATAAGAGTAAGGATATAAGCATAAATACACTATATATACACATATAGATACAGAATATACAATATGGATAAATAGGATTGCTCATTTGAGTGAGTATATTTCACCGTTGCTTTCGTATACATGAAGCGGACATACCTGAGTGGCTGTGATCTAATCCTGTTTACATAAAGTAAGCCTGCTCCCGAGCAGGTTTACGCTTACGGATCTGTTGCTATGACAGCAAGTCCCGGATGAGCTTCGGAGAACCGAACGATCCAAGATCACACGAAATCGTCAACAATCAAATCCAGCTAACTTACTTAGCGAGGTACGAAGAACGGGCCCCTGGTCTGACTGTTAGCTGAATGTGTGTGTGCAGGTGTGCGTCTCACTCTTTGTGACCAAGCTGGGAGGAGTCTGCAGGTGTACCTGGACTTAAGCCACACCCCCTACCCACCTGGCCTGTTGCCGGGTAACACTCTGCTGTTGTCTGGTTTCCAGAGGAGGCTGTCCAGGTGAGACACACATAGACAGGCTTATAAATGTTTGGACTCTTTATTTGGACTCATTTCCAACAATGTCAGCCCCAATAAAGTTATGGATTATCTTGCATTAATAGGCTGCTGGTTTTCTTTACTGGTTTCAGGTGTTACCAGCAAAATAGTTGTTTAATCATCTGGAAATGTACCCAGATTTATTTATTTAGACAGAGATCTTGACCCCCCAATGTTCAATACAAAGTCACGCCGATGGTTACGTACCTGTGCGGTTTACCTGTGTGTGTGTTTCAGGACAGGAAGTGTGTACTGCACGTACTTACCTGTCAGCTCCATAACTGTGGTCTCCCTGGGAGACACCAGGTAAGTTTACAGGTAAAGTCTGGTTCACGTGTTTGTCGTGCTGTTGTTTATTTGTTTGTTTGGTTTCTATACGCTCGGCCCAGCCTCCTCCTCCTGCTCCCATCATGCACCTGGGTGAGTGGGCTCTGAGCAGTGAGTCACGTGCTCATCGTCGTCTTTAAACTTTATTTTATCTTTAAAAATTTAAGATCGGGTCATGTTTTTATTCCTGAGGCTTTAACTGTGAAAGGGCACATCCTGTTTACATCCTGGTAACAGCTCCGTCTACTCACGCTTTACTGCTGAACTGGTTTGGGGGCGTGGCGTCAAACTGAGGGTTTTCTTCATATTTACAGTCGGTGTGAAAACGTCAGAAGGTTTGAGTGAAAAGAGAGAAAAAGATGTTTGTGAGGATTCACGTTGTGGATATCTGAGGTTATCAGAGTGTCAGGAAGGGAAACCTGAAGAAAGTCAAAGAGCCGCCCAGCACAGAACAAGCCTGTCAGAGCAAAGACTTCAAAGACTCTACAGGCTGCACAGGGACGCACTGTGAGCTCACAGAGCTCCACGTCTGCAGACACCTTCAGCCACACTGCTGAGGACGAAGACCTGCAGACTGAAACGTCCTGTGGTCAGAGGAGGTGAAACGAGAAGAAGATGCAGCTACAACCCAAAGAACAGCGTCCACACAGTGAAGCACGGTGGGGACGCTGTGGGGGGGCCACCACAGAGAGAAACAGGCGTCCTGCAGGACGTTTCCACAGGGCCGAGCCGTGACTCTGCAGAGACATAACCTCTGTGTCTGTCTCAGGTGTGTGACGGGGACGCTGACGACTTCCTCCTCCACTTCCTGTTGTGTCTGTGCAGCAGTGATGTCATGATTCGGCCGCTCAGCCTCACCTGCAGGAAACACACCAACCAGAGACCAGAAGATAACCCCACCCTCACCACCCTGACCAACCCTGACTGCAACCTTCAGAGTCGTGTGTGTGTGTGTGTGTTTCAGAGGTGAGGAGGTTCACTCGAGGAGACAGAGTTCCTGACCAGACTGGCTCCTCCCCTTCAGCTCACCTGTCTGCACCTCCACCCTGACTGAGCTCCACCTGCTTCGTTCTGACTTCATCTGTTCTACGTGTTCGTACAAATAAAACTTTATTGTTCCTCCTCCTGTCACATGGTATCTCACCTTCACTGACCCTAACGCTGGTGATCAGGGTCAGAGGTCACACGAAGCTCTCTGGGTTTAACCTCACACGAAAGGGGCGTCGCTGTCATCATCACAAAGGGGCCAGGTCATGTGACCCTTCTACAGGAAGTGATCCCTGTGAGTGGCGCCCACATCAGAGACGTTCTCAGATGGTGATTCATCAAACCTGCACCAGTAAAATCTGACAGTAGAAGGATGATGAGTGAAACTGGTTAATCTGGTGTTTGTGGCACAGAAGGTTTGACCTCCACTGTGTGACTCGGGTCAGACTCCAGCTGGGCCTGCCGCTCTCAGCCTCACTCTGAGGAAGCCCACAGTCTGTCACAGTGGAAACTACACCGGGGGACCCCATCCTTGGGGTGGACCCATTTTTGTTTTAGCGTGTTTTGGGGTTTAAAAGCCACAGAGACGCGGTGCTTAGGAAAAATGCATTTCAGCTGTGCTGATGCTCCTGACACGTATAAGACTGGGGAAACCTGCATTCAGCTGGACCTGAAAAACACTATGTCCAGATAAACACAATCAACTTTTGGAGAAAAATAAAAGATTCTTCATCAGACTAACAACTAAAAACATGACACTTACCTTAACAGTATGGGCTACATCAAATATATTCAAGACCGACAACAACACTTCTCACTGCTGCTAATTTTAACAAAACTAAACAAAAAGTAGAAAAAGGCAATTCACCAAGTCTTGAAAAGTAAAACTGAAAAATAGAAACACAGAATAAAATAAAACATCCATCCATCCTTAATTAAATGGCCTAATTCTCCAATAAATTAGCAATAATAAAGTAAGAAAAAATAAGACATTCAATTTATGGACGCTCAAATTAACAGAGCGACATTAAACGCACCTCATTGCCTGCCGTAGCGTTCTTCGCAGCTGCACTTCACCTCAAAGGTCGGTTAATACATCGGATTGAACTTAACCAAAGTCCAATTAAAGGAAAATAACGGGAGGGTTAGGAGTCACAGGAAAGACGGGCTCCTCAGCAGCGCAGCATCCGATTTTCAAAACCTGCTCACCTGAAATCTCAGCCAGCAGGCCACAGCCAGGCTCCACCATCAACCAGCAGGCCACAGCCAGGCTCCACCATCAGCCAGCAAGCCCAGCCACGCTCCTCCATCAGCCAGCAGGCCCAGCCACACTCCTCCATCAGCCAGCAGGCCACAGCCAGGCTCCACCATCAACCAGCAGGCCACAGCCAGGCTCCTCCATCAGCCAGCAGGCCACAGCCAGGCTCCTCCATCAGCCAGCAGGCCCAGCCACGCTCCTCCATCAGCCAGCAGGCCACAGCCAGGCTCCACCATCAACCAGCAGGCCCAGCCACGCTCCTCCATCAGCCAGCAGGCCACAGCCAGGCTCCACCATCAGCCAGCAGGCCACAGCCAGGCTCCACCATCAGCCAGCAGGCCTAGCCAGGCGGCATCATCAGCCAGCAGGCCACAGCCAGGCTCCACCATCAGCCAGCAGGCCTAGCCAGGCGCCATCATCAGAAATTCCGCTTCCGGGTCCCTCGTGGTGGCCGCCTCGTGCTCTCGCTTCAGTATGCCACCCAAGAAAGGCCCAACACCAGAGGAGGTTGAAGACATTAAAACCTCCCTCGGAGCGCTGTGCGGAGACGTGGCCGCAGTCAGGGCGCAGCAGGAGCTGCTTCTGGGGCTTCTGGAGGAGGTAAAACAGCTACGCCTCCAAAATGCCGAGAAGGACAGACGGATCATGGATCTCGAGCGGCGGGTGGATGACCTGGAGCAGTACACCCGTACGAACGACGTGGTAATCAGCGGTATTAAAATCAAGCCGCGCTCGTACGCGCGCGCGGTGGCCGGGAACGTCGGGGAGCCCAGCGACGAGGAGACCCGCTCGGTGGAGCAACAGGTGGCGTCCTTCCTCCAAAGCAAGGGGATAGAGATGGACCTGGAGCACATAGAAGCATGTCACTCACTGCCCAGGAGGAGTGACAGACTGCCGGCCGTCGTTATGAGATTTGTCAATCGGAAGAACAAGGTCGCACTGCTGAAACAAGGACGCAAACTGAAAGGCACGGACGTTTTCATTAATGAGCATCTGACACGAAAAAACGCAGACATCGTGAGGAAGGCAAGGCAACTGAAGAAGAACGGTAAAATACAACATACATGGGTAACAAACTGTAAGATTTTCATTAAGCTAAACGGGACACCAGAAGAGGCAAAAGTACTGATAGTGAGGAACATGGAGGATCTGGACAAGTATAACTGACACCAATGTATCAATTACACCAGGAAATGACATGGACACGTTGAAATTAGTTCTTCAACAGAAAGTAATTGATCTAGATTGTGAATATAAGGAGCATAATATAATAGATCCAGAAATAGATTCTGAAAGTAACTTTCTCTCTTCTTTTGTTAAAAATTGTAATTATTTCACTCAGGAACAATATGAAAAAGAAATTAACCTAGACGGGAAGCTCTCATTAATTCACTTTAACAGCAGAAGTATGTACTCTAATTTTGATTTCATTAAGGACTATTTGCAACAATTTTCTCGCCCCTTTAGTGTTATAGCCATCACTGAAACTTGGTTCAATGTCGATAAAGGAATAGATTTTTGTTTGAATGGATATGATTTAAAATACATGAATAGATTAAATAAGGCGGGCGGCGGGGTTGCTATATATGTTCATAACTCTATAAAATATAATGTTGTAACAACTATGTCTATGGCTATTGATGGAATTTTGGAATGTTTGACTATTGAGATTATGAATGAAAAAAAGAGAAATGTTATAATAAGTTGTATATATCGGACACCCAGTTCAAGTATTGACGCTTTTAATGAATGGATAGAAAAAACGTTTGCTTCGGTGAACCAAAAATTACTATTTATCTGTGGTGATTTTAACATTGATTTGCTAAATCCAACAAGGTTAAAAGCCATTGATGACTTTACTGACACAATGTACAGCTTATCACTATATCCAACAATAACAAAGCCAAGCAGAATAACTTCACATAGCGCCACTATTATTGACAACATTTTTACTAATGTCATGGATTTCCAAATTAATAGTGGTCTGCTTGTCTGTGATATAACTGACCACTTACCAGTTTTTACTTTGTGTGACTGTGATTTAAAAAAAATAGATACCAAGATCATGATAGCAAAGCGAACAATAAATGAAGAAGCAATTCATGCCTTCAATTTCGATTTAGCACAACAAGATTGGAGTTCGGTGTATGAAGAGTCAGATGTGGACAAGGCTTATGATAATTTCCTAGATATTTTTACTATGTGGTACAATAAACATTGTCCTGTAAACGAACACATGACAAAGAAAAAAAAGATAAAAAGTCCTTGGCTCACAAAAGGAATTATTAATGCTTGCAAAAAGAAAAACAATCTGTATAAACAGTTTATCAAAGTAAAAACAAAAGAAGTGGAACAAAGATATAAAGCATATAGAAATAAATTGACTGATATTATAAGAACGAGCAAACAACTTTATTATAGAAGAAGATTATATGAAAATAAAAACAATATAAAAGGAACTTGGGATGTGTTAAACAACTTAATTAAACAAGGATCTTCTGGAACATCATATCCTGAATATTTTACTGATGCAAATGGTGAAAAACACAACATAAGTAATATTGTCGATGGGTTCAATAAATTCTTCATAAATGTTGGCCCTGAACTAGCAGCGGACATCCCGTGTCATAAAAATGAAAATATCAGTAATATAAAATCAAATCCCTTTTCACTGTTCCTCTCAGCTACAAATGAGCAAGAAGTAATAAATATCACATTAAAATGTAAAAGTAAGTCTTCAATGGATTATCATGACATAAATATGTCTGTAGTTAAACAGGTTATTCTGAATATTGCTAGTCCCTTAACATATGTCTGTAATTTATCATTTCAGTCCGGTTGTTTTCCAAAAAAAATGAAAATTGCGAAAGTAATACCACTATATAAAAGTAATGACAAACACAGTTTTACCAATTATAGGCCTATTTCTCTACTGCCTCAATTCTCAAAAATTCTAGAAAAACTTTTTAATTCAAGATTAGAAAAATTCCTTGAAAAACATCAAATAATAAATGTTGGTCAGTATGGTTTCAGAACGCAAAGAACCACTTCAATGGCGATAATTGAGGCAGTAGAAAAAATTACTGATACACTGGATAAAAATAAATATGCAGTTGGTATTTTTGTTGATCTCAAAAAGGCCTTCAACACAATCAATCACTCAATGTTATTGGATAAATTGGAAAGATATGGTATTCGAGGGAAAGCTGGTAACTGGTTAAAAAGTTACCTAACAGGTCGGGAACAATATGTTAGCATAGGGCATTACCATTCAGAGAAACTTGGTATTACATGTGGTGTTCCCCAAGGGTCAGTGTTGGGACCAAAACTTTTCAATGTATACATAAATGATATTTTTGATGTTTCTCAAGTACTTAAACTCATACTGTTCGCAGATGACACCAACATATTTTTCAGTAGCGATGATTATACTGATCTTGTAATGACTGTAAACAGGGAGCTAAAATTAATAAAAAAATGGATGGACATAAATAAATTATCATCCATCCATCCATCTTCATCCGCTTATCCGAGGTCGGGTCGCGGGGGTAGCAGCCTAAGCAAAGAGGTCCAGACCTCCCTCTCCCCAGCCACCTCCTCCAGCTTGTCCGGGGGAATACCAAGGCGTTCCCAGGCCAGCCGAGAGATATAATCTCTCCAGCGTGTCCTGGGTCTGCCCCGGGGCCTCCTCCCGGTGGGACATGCCTGGAACACCTCGCCCAGGAGGCGCCCAGGGGGCATCCTTGCCAGATGCCCGAACCACCTCAGCTGGCTCCTTTCGATGTGGAGCAGCAGCTGCTCTACTCTAAGCCCCTCCCGGATGGCCGAACTTCTCACCCTATCTCTAAGGGAGAGGCCAGCCACCCTTCGGAGGAAGCTCATTTCCGCCGCTTGTATCCGCGATCTCGTTCTTTTGGTCACTACCCACAGCTCGTGGCCATAGGTGAGGGTAGGGACGTAGATCGACCGGTAAATTGAGAGCTTCGCTTTTACACTCAGCTCCCTCTTCACCACGACTGACCGGTGCAGCGTCCGCATTACTGCAGCCGCAGCCCCAATCCGTCTGTCGATCTCCAGCTCCCTTCTCCCATCACTCGCGAACAAGACCCCGAGATACTTGAACTCCTCCACTTGGGGCAGGAACTCATCCCCGACCCGGAGTGGGCACTCCACCCTTTTCCGGCTGAGAACCATGGCCTCAGATTTGGAGGTGCTGATCCTCATTCCCGCTGCGTTACACTCGGCTGCGAACCGCTCCAGTGCGAGCTGGAGGCCCTCACCCGATGAAATATTAAATTATCATTAAATATAAATAAAACTAAAGCAATGTTTTTTGGTAATTTAAAATATAATATAGGATTACCAATTATCATTGAAGGCGTACCAATTGATAATGTGAGTGAAAACAAATTTTTGGGAGTCGTAATTGATAACAAAATTTCATGGAAACCCCACGTCAGACACATAAAAACCAAAATTTCCAGAAGCCTCGCAGTTTTGAACAAAGTGAAACAATTCCTTGATAAAGATGCACTTCGTACTCTGTACTGTACCCTGGTTCTTCCATATCTTACATATTGTGTGGAAGTGTGGGGAAATACATATAAAAATACAACTAATCCATTAGTCACAGTACAGAAACGAGCACTGCGTATTATTCACAAGGCTGGTTATCTAGATCATACTCATAAACTCTTTCTTCAGGCAAAGTTACTTAAATTCCAGGATCTGGTTAATTACAATACATCCATAATTTTGTATAAAGCTTTTACTAAACTTTTACCGGCAAATTTACAAACTAGATTTGAAATTCGAGAAAAGGTTTATAATGTGAGAGGCTTTGGAGAATTCAAATTACCCAGAACTCGAACAACCCGTAAAGGTTTTTGTGTGTCTGTATGTGATGTGAAAATCTGGAACAGTCTGAGTTTACAATTGAAACAATGCAAAAAAATTCCAAAATATGTATGTACATATATGTACTTGTGTGTGTAGATATATATGTATGTATATGTATGTGTGTTTGTTACTTGTAGTTATTACTGCCTGTTACCTGTGGTAATGTAATTTATAATTTATATATTCTGTATTCAGTTATGAAGGCTCTAATTGTTGTTTGCGAGCTGCCGTTTAGAAGCTTGTATGTGCCCGGGGCTGTTGATGGGTCTGTATGCAATGATGGGCGTAGCTGCGGGAAGTTTATTGTTTTTTTTGTTGATGAGTGAGTATAGGGGTGGGATTTAATAAGTTTTCTTTGTCCCACTCCTTTTTCAGGCAATTTTTGTTTTTTGTTTTGTGTATTTTATGTTCAATATACGTATTTGTTGTGCCTGAAAATGAAAAAATAAATGAAATGAATGAATGAAATGAAAGGTAAGGTGAGAAAATATAATAGATATATATAATCAATCAATAATGTGAAAATATCAGATGAAAGGGTTTTTTTGGTTATAAGGAATAAAGAGGTCAAAGGTCAAAACAAGAGTACTGTTAAGTTAAAATTAAAGGGTCAAAGGTCAGATTAAACAGGTTACACAGAAAGGATCGGCAAAACTTAAACAAGGATAAAGAAATAATACATTAAACAAGGAAATAAATTAAAAGTCTGAGTTAATGAGAAATTAAACGTTTAAATCAGGTTAAGAGTTAAATTTGAAGCTTTTCTTAGTTAAACTAAATAAAATAATCAGAATAAACGATTGGAGGAAAAAAGCAAAGATGTTGTGATCAAATAGTTTGTACGGCAGAAAGAAAAACATGTTTCAGTAGATTGTATGTTGGAAACCACAGTAGACACAGTAGACTCAAATCATTGTTACTGAGGAATTCTGCCTTAAACAGTAAAGTGTTCTTTAACAGTGTGTGTGTGTCTGCAGCTGTTGTGTTGTTGCTGCATCGTTGCCTCAGGGGGAAAGTTGTGTGTGTGTTATGCAGACTAGCAGAGACTGCAGCTGTCAGCAGCCACACACACTTTCTATTCTTCAAATCAAATCACAGTGAAACATGTTCACTGACAGCTCAGCTTCAGCATCGTCTTCATGCTGTGACTGCAGCCGTTCAACTCTGTTTGTCTTTAACCCAAATCATCACAACATGCAAATATAATCATCAAAATGATGTGACTGGAAGGATGCAGCAGTCTGTGCTCCACCTTTCTCCTCCACACCTGCAGGTGGAGAACATGGATGCATGAATCTCTACAGAGTTCTTTGAATATTATCCGTCTCATCAGTTTTCAGTGAACAAAACTCCTCACAGAGCCAAAATAAGCAGTTTGTATCCAACATAACTCAGCTGGACTCTGATGCTCCGTATAACAGCCACACATGAGTCTGGATTCACTCAAAGCATTGAACAAACTTTATTGGAAATGAAGCTTTTGGACATTTGTTCTCTGATATTTGCTCTTCAGCTCGAGTCTCCATCAGTGGGAACATTTCCTGATTCAACTTTTCTTCTGTTCAAATCAAACTCCATGAGAATCAAAGTGTGAATCAGAGTCCTGATGATCAGATTCTATAGAAACATGGAGACTGTAGAGGATTTACACTCAACATGTTCATTTGTTCCCTTCAAGAAAAATCAATCATTCATCCAATAAAATCAGTCGTTGATCAGTTTGATTGACAGGACAGATGATCAGAGGTGCAGAGTTTTTACCTCCATCATTGTTACAGGGACTGAAGTATGGGTGGAGTTTGTGAGTGAAGGAGCAGCCAGTAAAGGAGTAGATCAGAGCTGCAGCACCTACATCATAAAAGGAGACCAGACCCTCCTCATAATCCACAAACACCCCCACCTTCTCAGGACCAGGATGGAGACAGAGACGGACTGGAGGGGAAGCATTAGATTCGTACTCATTTCCATTTCTCAGCACTACAGTCCAGAAACCATCCTGAGGTCTCAGTGTGATTTTTCCCTTCCTGTTGATCGACTCTGTGGCCACTCCTAAATCCCATTTAGTCTTTCCTTTAACCTGAACCTCAAAGTAAAATCTCCCTGAAGAGAAACTCTGCTCTCCTGAAACACAAACACAGTCAGAAAATCTCTCTGGGTTGTCTGGAAGTTTCTTCCACACATCACTATGATAAACTTGTTTTCCATCATCAGACAGGATGAGTTTAGGATGAGCTGTATCAGGATCCAGAGTCACATCCACCTCATGCTGCTGCACCCTCTGCAGCTCTGCAGCCTCAAACAGCTTCTTCTTCATGGGTTTCCAGACTGTCTCCTCCAGCTGAGCCACAGCTCTCCACACAGTCCCCTCATATGATGGTGGATGAACTCTGACCTCTGTCCAGTCCTTGCTGGGTGGAGCAGCTTTCAGGGAGGAGAAGCTTTGGAGGAGGTGGAGGTGGTCTTCAGAGCGTGAGAGCTGCTCCACCTCAGAGCTTCTCTCCATCAGCTCAGAGATTTCCTGTTCCAGATCTTTGATGAGACCTTCAGCCTGTTTCTCTGTAGCTTCCTGTTTGTCTTCGATCTCCTTCATGAGCTCCTTCAGGCGTCTCTCAACAGACTCCATCAGAGCTGTGAGGACCTGAACACCTTCTGCTTTCTGTCTGTCTGCAGCATCTTTACTCATCTTCACCGACTCTGTGATCTCCTGAATCTTCAGTCGTCTCTTCTGGATCATCTGCTGAATCTCAGCCTCTGTCTTCTCCAGCTCTGCCTTCTTTCCTTCATATTCTTCTCTCAGAGGAACAAACTCGTGGTTCTTGTGGTCTAAAACAGAGCAGAGCGTGCAGACACATGTCTGGTCGGTCTTACAGAACAGCTGCAGAAGGTTATCGTGCTTCGTGCACATCCTGCCTTCCAGGTTCTCCACAGCATCAACCAGCTGATGTCTTTTCAGGCCTTTCAGTGTCAGATGAGGCTCCAGGTGAGTCTGACAGTAGGAGGTCTGACACACCAGGCAGGACTTCAGGGCCTTCAGTCTGGTTCCAGTGCAGACGTCACAGGGAACTTCTCCTGGTTTGGCAGCTTGTTGCTCTGAGCTGCTGCTGCTGGCTTTCTGCTGAGCTTCACGTCTGAACTGAGCAACCATCGCAGAGAACAAAGTGTTGATCTTCAGCTGAGGTCGAGTGTAGAAAGTCTCTTTACACATGGGACACTGACAGCTCTGACTCATGTCCCAGTGCTGACTGATGCAGGTTTTGCAGAAGTTGTGTCCACATGGTGTAGAGACTGGATCAGTGAACACATCCAGACAGATGGAGCACAGAAACTGATCTTCAGATCGCAGATTGCTGGCAGCAGACATGTCTGCACTCTGAGGGAGAAAGAAGAGAAACATTTGATTCAAAATTCACTTTAAATTTCATTTTACAAAGAGAGAAACAAGCGTCAGTAGTCTGAGGAGCTTGGAGAGAAAAGCGTCTGGACTTCTTTAAGTTTCTTTTCATCACAGAAGCTTCTTCACCTCATCCTCAACACGGACCAAGGAATGAATACTGCACTTTTGGAAGAACTCCCTCCCCTGCAGCCTCTTATCGTCAAAGGGACGGAGGTGGAGAGGGCAAACAGCCACAGATTCCTGGGACTGCAGGTTACATCAGACCTGAGCTGGACTCTCAACACTACAGCAACTGTGAAAAAAGCCCAGCAAAGGCTTTATTTCATTCGGCTGCTCAGGAAAGCTGGCATGAACCACCACCCTCTCACCCAGGCCTGCAGAGGACTGATAGACAGCATCCTCACCGCAGGCATCACTGTCTGGTATGGAAACACTACACAGACAGAGAGGAAGGCTCTGCAGAGTCAGAAAGTCTGCAGAGAGGATTATGGGAACAACACTTGCATCCATGGACCTGCACATACAAAGCTGCACATACAATCTCAGACACAACAGAGCGGACAGCAGCATCACACACAGAACACGATTCTTCAACAGCTTCTTCCCCACAACTGTCAGACTGACGGCAAACAAAAACACACTGAACACTTAAAATAACACAGCACTACTTAACCTCACTTTGAATGTATCATCGGTTCACTGACCATCGGGCAATACACTCACAACAGACTTGTGAAACAGATCTGTGGAACAAATGTGCAACACTGTGAGTGCGATAAGAGGTAGAGAACTACACACTCTCTGTACATTTTCTTCTTTTTCTTTGTATATAGAAAATAGTACGACTACCCTACTCCGGACTTCATTTCTATCCTCCTGCTTTTTCTGTCTTTATATTGTTAAAGTGTGATTTGACTTGGAAAGCTCTGCACAAGTATTCCACTGTGCATGGACTGTTGGTCCTGTGTGCAAATGTCAAAATAAAAATCTTGAACCTTCAGTTGTCAGAGTAACTGGTGGAGACCCAGCAACACACTCAGACACAAACTGGTTCATCTGAAACACAAACTGAACAACGTCGTGTCTGCTGTACAGTGCAGCGTCCAGATGAACAGGATCAACAGGATGAACATCTTTTTAACAGTCGTTACAAAGATGTGAAGTTGTTTGGCTGACACAGACAAACAGTATCCCACATTCTTGATTTTTAGCTCACAAACACGTCTTATAAGGACTTATTGATCCTGAAATGTTGGAGGTTTTAGCTCTTTAAACAGTAAAGTTACAGGAGGATACAGATAATTATCAGGAAAATGTCCTCGGTTTGTTAAAATGATCCCGTCCGATAACACACGAGAACAATAAATGTATAATTTTCTGTTGTAACCCACAAACTGAACGGTCACACTCATCTTTCATGTTGTCACTAAAACATCACTCCTTCCACGTCTAGTTGGTCGTGATGGAGGCGGAGTGCGTTGGGTCCGCTTTCCCTGCCCAGCCGATGTTCCTGACGCAGGGAAACAGATCCTGTTGGGGATCCCTACCTTGGCACAACACCTGCCATGGTCTTTGCACACTCACCACAGTAAATGCATCATGTTGTCAGCTTTACAGTATCATAGTCAGAGAAACTGGTCCGGTGTTCCAGATCTACTGGCGTTTAGATCAACTGGCGTTGGTCGAACAGATGTGTGTCAGTCTTGCGTTTCAGGAGCTGCTACCGACAAACCAGCAAAAAAACGCCAAATGTGTCACCTGTGACACGTGTGAGGTTATCTCAAACACACTCCGTCAGTCTTGATGCTGTTGAACAACAAAATGCTTAAAAATGTGGCGAGTTCACCTGGTGATATCCTCATGCGCGACGCGATCGCGAAAACAGCAAACAAGTAACACCACGCCGTTGTTGTTCACAGGACACAAAGAATAAACGATCGGGAGACTCTTGTCGTCGTTATCGTTCCCCTCGCACGGTTTATTTCTCCGAATTCAGCGTTTTTGCTTCACAACTACAGCGTGCTGTTTACTTTGTGCACTAACATGGACTCGAGTCAACCAGCGCCACCTCTGGCCAAGTGCCACAGCCTACAGCCAGATCAACCTGTGACACACATCTGCACCACGTTTGAATTCGTGTCATGCACATTTGTACCTTTCAATTGTCTCTGTTTGTGCGTCATGCAAATAAACCTTTGAAAAGAATGAAATGATATCATATATTCCTTATTGGCCTACATTTGTACAAAATTCCAAATTATATACACAAAGTCATAGAAATCACCACTCCAATTGGTCATCATGATTTTGATATTCTCTTTTTCCATAACAATGAAATACGCCTTGGACAAATATGACACATCAATATTTCATTAGTGTTGTAACATCACATGTCGCTAGCATAGTCTGTCTGTGTCTTTTCCCTGAAAATGAATATTTCCAGCCAATATAGGCAATTCATCAACATGGCTGGAGTTATATACAGTCTGTATAAGTGTGGTTAATCTAATGAAGATTTGTAAGGAGACGGCAGTTACTGTGAATTCACAGCAGTTACACAGTGATTAGTAATAAACAGCCAGTGAGAGTGAGTGGATATGACTGTTCCCACCACTTACACATGACCATAGCCCACTACTAGATTAACTTGTGACACATCTGCACCTGCTGCTATGATCACATTGAGTAGAGGCTGAGTGGCTGCACTTACCCCTGGTACATCCAAATCTACCCACAAACATGTTGAAAGATGCAATGCCAGCAATGTGGATTGTCAACACTAAAAACAATCAGTAAGCAAAGACAACAGGGATCAGTTTTTTCTGTTTATTTAGCACCCACAACATTTGTAGTCGCCTTCTGCACAAGGGAAGTCCACACACACCGTGTGGTACCACTTTCCACAGAAGGTGCAATCTGCAAGATTGAATGAGATTGTCAGAGTCATTGTCTGGCTGTTTATTACTAATCACTGTGTAACTGCTGTACATTCACAGTAACTGCCATCTCCTTACAAATGTTTATTAGATTGACCACACTTATGCAGACTGTATATCACAACCAACTCTAACATGTTTGTTTGCAGAGGGCAGACACAGACAGACTACGCTAACGACATGTGATGTTACAACACTGGAGAAATATTAGTGTGTTCACGACATTTTTCGTATGGGCAAAAGTATTGATATCAGGATGGTGATTCTTATGTGTATGTCATTTGGCATTTTGTACAAATGTAGGCTGTGTAGAATAAGGAGGGGATGTTTTTCTCATTATCATTTAATATTTTAATATGCCATTATTAGTTCCTTAGAAGTATATAACCAGCTTTGCATTAAGCATAAATTGAAGTTTTTGATCTTACATTATTCTTTGCATTACAGTGATGGTGATAACTTTAATTTGATCTTTCTTACAGGTACCAGAATAATAACATGATTTTCCATTGCAGATGTAATCATGATCATTCCATACACATTGCAGTTTGTTGCTCATTCTAGAGTTGTGCTCAAGGTAATTAAAGGTTAAAAGCTACAGCCAGTGCGAGTCTGGCTGATCTATGGAGGGCAAAGGCTTTGAGCTTGGAAGGCCGCACGCGCTTACACAGCACTTATAAGATGTCATTCTTGGTGATTTTGTGCTTAGTCATGTTTTAATATGTTTTAAGTAGAAGTAGCTGATCCAGCAATATTCATTTAATATTATATACTTGATTTAGAGCAATACACACTGATGGTCTTAATAAATGAAAGAGTCCTTGTAGTTGCCATGTTGTGTCTCAGCAGGGTACAGACGGTTCCAGGAGAAGGGGGGCAGTTAGCGTCTGCCCTCGGGAAGGAGACAATGTTATTCTTTGTGTTAAATAAAATTGTCAACATTGATTGTATTACACCTGTCACTACGCATGAGGGGGCGTTCTAATACCCTGATTTCATAAAACTATGGAGATGTGTTTTTTGAGATGAGATCTGAGACTGTCTGCATACAGTGTCCATCTCCCACGTGTGTGATCATTAAATCATCGTTTGACTCAACCCGACCGGACCAGTGTTGTTATTGTGGGTTTTTCCTCTGGTGTCCATCTCCAATATTTTTGAACCATAACATTTTGGGGGCTCGTCCTGTGGTATTGGGGTGGACGTGCGAGGTGTGGACGGTCTGAGGTTGTCGAGCGGACAGGCACGGACCAGGGATCTGATGTGAGTGAGCTTCCCGGGTGCATCTAAAAGGTAAGGCACTGCCTGTTGAGTTGATTCCCAAATTGTGCCAAATTGGGCTGCATTAAATTAAAAGCCTGCTCACTGACGTTGCTGGTGGGTGTCTGTTTTGATTTTGATGAGAATCACCGTGTGTTATGCAGTTAAAGTTGTTTAAGAGTATTTAATGAAGTTGAAGAAATATGAAACTGTTCCCAGAAGTAACAGAGAATGTTGGGTTTGAGTCCCTGGATATTGAGCTGAAGGCTCAGGTAGTTTGGTAGGGAAATTAGGACAGAAACTGTTCCCAGAAGTAACAGAGACTGGTTAATAGTTTTACAAATTAGGACAGAAACTGTTCCCAGAAGTAACAGAGACTGTTTAATTGGTCGTAAAAAAGTTATCTTTCTTCGGTAGGACCCGTTATGGTAAAATTTTACAAAATCGGTTAGGTTAAAATTATTATAGGACGGCAGCCCAGAAGTCTGCTAAGAAGCACATAGCCCGGGGGTTACGCCCCCTCCTGGCCGTGGACGCGCGGTCTTGACCTGTCGGCGAACAGGGGTAGTTCAGTTTTGGTTTAACTGTGGGGTACAGGGCATCCCGAAATAAGCTAGGAGTTACCGAGACTCCTCATCGTTTAAAACGGTGTCATGTGCTTGTTTGGACAAAGTTAAATTGAGTTAGGGATTTAGAAGTTAGGTCAGAAACTGTTCCCAGAAGTAACAGATACTGTTTGATTGATTACAAAAAAGTGAAACTTTCTTCGGTTGGACCCGTTAATTTAAATTTGTCGAAATTTGTTAGGTGCTGAATCTGTCAGGCCTGTCAGTGATTGTAAATATAAGACGTCTTTGTGATATAAAATAGAGTTTTGTCTGAGCTTTGTGTGACCCTGTGTGTGATGAGAGCGCAGCTGCAGCGCTGAGAGCTATTTTTAGACGGTGTGAACATGCAAATGAGCGTGTGGCTGGGAGGAGAACGGAGCTTTTCACTTCCTGCCCAGAGTGTGTGTGAGCCTTAGAAGCAGAAGGCTTTTTATTGCTGAAAGTTTGTAAATATGCTGCTGGTTTTGATGTTATAGCAAAGTAAATAGTTTTTGATTTAAAAAGAGTGGTTTAAATAATTTTCAGACACACCTTGCAAATGTGCTTATAATGAGTTGGCACTCGGCCTTTGAAGGTCAGAAGCTTCATTCGGCGTGACTGTCCGGATTGATAAAGTGTAGTAAATGCCTTGAGTGCAGAGGGTTAAATGCAAACAAGCTTACAAACACATAGGTTATGATCAGAATAGGTCCCTAGAAGACTTTTGAATGTTTTAAACCAAGTGGGAATCACTAGAAGGTTATTTGTTAATCACAGTTGATTTATGTAATGTAAAAAGCATTTAAGACTGAGTAACTTCAGTTTTGAGGAGCATAAGAGAGTGTTCTTAGATCAGAGTAAGCTGCTGTAAGCCAATTGAAAATAAGTTAATTAAATCTTAAACATTTTATACTGATAACACAACTGATTTTAAGCCATATCTTTAAATAAGTAAAGTTCATGAAGTTTTCTGAGCTGCCATGACACAGAGAAAGTGGAGTGTTTCACCCTGAAAGGATGAAATGATGCTCTGCCTTTGTTGTCAAGTTCAAACATAGGCCTTAAATAAATATGAGCCACTAATAAGCGTGACATAATTAATAATCTCAAACAATAAAGCACATTGGGTGAGTGACCCAGATAACAATAATTTATGAGCACGCAATAAAGTGGACCTGTTAGAACCCCTTTGACATTTGTCCCTTCAACAATAAATGATTATATTGTGTCCCATGCACTAAACAGTCCCATTTAATACTGTTAAATCGTTGTTTAAATAGAATAAGCAAACATGTCTGTGCTTTATTTTGCAACCTGTAACATACAAATAGCAGAGGAAGACGGTCAATTGGAGGTGACCTGTAAATGTCACATAGTGACTGAGGAAGGTGTTTCACCTTATGAGATGACAGTGTGGTCCGTGATTGAGCTGCATGAGCTAAAAGCCTATATACAACGTTGCCTATTTTTATTTCAAGGCTTAAAGGACAAGACTGAGCATGAAAATGATCCAAATTGGGAGCCCACAGAGGCCGCCCACTTTGCTCAGACTATGGTAGAGTCGGTATTAGACGGTTTTGATTTTGATATGCTTGCTTGGGAAATAATATAATTATCTGTGGAGATGTCTCCAAGCGATTAGTAGATTTAAAGGAGACAAATGTGTGCTTGAGAGTGCGTGGTTGAAATTGTGTGTGTGGGTGTGCGTTTGAAAGGCTTTGAAACATAGGTTTGATTTGAATAAAGCTAATCACAGTACTATGGTTTGGCATTGAAGTAGAGCGAGCTATACAGCTAATTATTGAAGAGTTTGGAATTAATTGGTCCATTGCTCCCTCGCTCGGTAAACAACACAGTGAATTTGTTAGTTTGTGAGCAAACATGATATTGCTTTGGAGCAATTTTCTGTGAAAAATTTAAGGCTGTGTGAATGCATTTGAGCTGTGTTATTGTTTTGTGCCCCAAAGTTAACATGCAGTGTGTATGAGTTTATAACATTTATGTTACAGAGTGAAAAGTAATTATTAAAAGTGAATATTGAAAGAGGCTTGGTTAAGTCTTGACACACTGCGTTGGCTGTGTGTCTTACCAAGCAGATCACAAGGAGACAGTGACCCTGGGAGGAGCGAAAGTATTTCTGAAAGCTAACAGGCAGACATTGCGGAGTGATCCAGAAGGAGGAGCCGTAAAACGTCACAAAAAAGGGAGGTAAGCTTGTGTTCTAGGATAATGGCTGACGGCCCGAACACGACACCTACTGGGCACAGAGGCTATAAGCCTCTAAAGGAGCAGCAGCAACAATTAAAAAAAGCTATTCGCTTAGCTTCCCCTGGATCAACAAAGTTAGCTGAGAAGGAAGGCAAAGCAATGGAAGCTGAGCTAAACAAGCTTATTGCTTCCCAACAGAGAGGGCTGGATGACAAAATAGCCCTAAGTCTTGTGCTCAAAATAGAAGGAGAGAGATGTGAGCAGCAATTGGAACAACTGCAAGCCGAGGCAGAGAAACGTTCAATCAACTGGAAGATTAAACAACAAATCAAGAAACTACAGCAAACTCATGCAAAGTGTTGCAAGTGGATGTTCTTGTGGAATGGAGCATCTTCCTGGATGGAGGAGGATGACACAGCTGAAACAGAAGATATGGAAAGCATAATGGAGGCTTTGAAACAACTGAAAGACCAAAATAAGAAGCTGGAAAACCAAATGAAGAACTGGATTCCAAAACCAGGAGATGCTAACAAGTATCACACAGCAGAGATTCTTCCTTGGGCCACATTAACATCTAATGCCGTAGGACGACAATATGTCATGCCTGTAATGACCCTCAGAGGAGGACAAGTTCAAGGCCCCGATGGACAGACGGCAGTGGTTGTGGGAGGAGTAGCTGATGTTGAATACACCAGAGCACCACGGGTGTTTCATAATGAAGGGCCTATGACAGTTAAATGTCAGTCCCTGAATGGGGAAGGGAAAGAGATAACATCAGCCGCAGAGGAAGGCTCGCCTTTGCCTTCTTGTTCACATGAGGGAGGAGACAGGCCAAAAGCCGAAGCATCAAGAGAAAGCCTGCCAGACCAGACTGGAGAAGCGGATTGGACCCCAACAAACGAGGAAATGATTTCACCGGTGGAAAGGATGGCACAACCGGCTTTCATCGGACTGCCAACACCAGCAAGAGAAGAGCAGGCCCAAACCAGGTCAAAACACTCCAAAGCAATAGCCAAGTCAGACACATGGGCAGGAGAAGTATTCGGACGAATGCTTGAAGCCCCGCAAGGGCTATTGGAAGTATTAAATACACTGAAGACCGTAAAGGACAAAATGACCAAAAGCATGGCAGAAGAGGAGAGTGACAATGATTCATCTACCACAGAGGAGGAAGAAGATGATGAAGATAACGACAGAGGAGGAGTCGCGTCAGAACCAAGTATAGCCAGGAATCTTAGGTCAAGACAGGTGAAAAAAGAGCAGGGACAGAGGAGGCCTATTTTTAAGAGTTCAAAAGGCAAGGGAAAATTGGGACAGTGTAAAACTGTGACCAAAGCAGAAAAAGCTGCGGGTACTCATTATAATTTGCCTTTAGTGGCTGGTGCAAAAAATGAACCAGTGTACCGCGCATACAAAGTAAGAGATTTGGAGGCATTGGTTAAACAGCTTCCACCTATAACTGGGGGAGGAGCAAGGTGGTTGCGTGAATTAGGCAGACTAACAGAAGGAGAGGAGCTTGCGATTGGCGATTTTCGCGCCATTTCTGCGCGGTGTATGCTCGGTGGTGGGCTAGCAGATGTAGAGGCTATAGCTCGCACAACTCGCCATGCAAATGATTTGCCTTACCATGAAGTGCAATGTGCTTTGTCTGACGCAGTCCGTGAAAAGTACCCAACCCCTAATACAGGAGCCATACCTAAAATAATTTGGGACCCCCAAAACACACCTAGAGAGTTTTTAGAAAAAGCCAGAGATCAGTGGTTGTTAGAAACAGGTACCCATCCGGGTAGAGAAGGTGAACATCGGGCATGGTTTCGCTCAGCGGTGCTGGCAGGGCTGCCAAACCAGGTCACAGAAGATCTACAGAAAAACCCAGATTTTGCCGTAGCAGATTCGGTGCAGTGGGAAAGACACGTCTCACATCGTTTGCAGCTGGAGCAGGACAGGGCGAACAAGCAGAAAAAAGAGTTGGAGGAGGCACAAGCGTCTCTACTCAAACTACAGTTGGTGGAGGCCAGAAACAAAGCCAGCGAAAAGAAAAAAGAGGAAAAAGAAAAAACAGAAAAAATTATGATAGTTGCGACCCAGCCTGGTCCTGGGCCTGAATGGCCAGATAGTGGCCCGGGTCCCTGCACTAATGACGGATGGCCCGCCAATGCACCAAGGCAGAACCAACCCACAGGGAATTGGGGAACCGGTGGATCGTACAGAGGGCGTGGTGGCTCAGCGGGGGGAGTACAAAGAGCTCGTGACACGGGGAATCTCAGCAGTGTGCCTTGGAATGTCTGTTGGAGGTGTGGAGCAGAGGGTCATTGGAGCAGAAATTGCCCAGAACGTCGTCAGAACAATCAAAGAAGAGGCTACCAATCCCAGGCACGTGGAGCTCCGAGAGCAAGAGATGGCTCTAGGGGAGCATATCAGGCCCCAAACCCGAGTGCAGCACCAGCCGCGCAGTATCCAGTGGCTGACTGGAGGGAGGACCAGTACTGAAGGGACCCGGAAGGACCAAACAGTATGGTGGTGGCAGATCCCATGCTGTTGATGACTGTAGAAGGGACAGAATTGCCCTTCTTAGTAGACACTGGAGCAACATATTCAACCTTGAGAGCAGCACCAGACAGTGCAACGTTGTCCTGCCACACAGTGAACGTGGTGGGTTTTTCCGGGATCCCGACAACTCTGCCAGTGACTGACCCAGCTTTGACAAAGCTGGGCAAGCAGACTTTGAAACACAACTATGTGGTGTCATCGCAAGCGCCAGTAAATCTTATGGGCAGGGACCTGCTCGTGAAGTTGGGCGCCACAATCACATGTTCAGCAGATGGATTATCTGTGACTCTGCCAGGGGGCCAGCATTTTCCGTGCCTGGGAACAAGTTCAAAGACTCAATACCTGCTTCAAGACTGTGAAAGAGCAAAAGTCAATATCTACTGGGGGAGACTAGTGAAAGAGGATGTTCTGAGGCAATTTCAGCTGTGGAGACCCTGGATAATGAGCTTGGCAGTTTACTCCCCTCCGCGCGACCCTTACCACGTTACCCTGTTTTATGATAAAGAGAATGACGACACCTATCGTGAATTATTTCAATCTGATCTTGAAGGTCAGACGTGGAATGTGCAAACACATGACATCTACATCGGACTAGAAGGTGTAGCCGCGGCTGTGAAATTAACTGATGAACAACTGCCTTGGTACAATGTGGAAGAAATTTCAACCCCTCACATTACATTGGCGGTCCACCAAGGTCATGGTGCAGGTGATCTAGGTCCAATGGTCAGGCGAGCACTGGACGACACAGGGTGGCAAAGAACCCAAATTCCTAACTTATCTTATGCTCCAAATTGTAAAACCTATCGCATTACTTGTGCCTGTGAGGATACAGTGATCTTGGAACATAAAGAAATTTCAAAAACACATGGTGAGGAGTGTGTAGATCATCCTCACGCAGTTGCTGGACTGTCGAATCTGCCTGACAGTCTATGGTCAAAAGGGCCCACGGATGTTGGCCTAGCTAAGTGTCCTCCTGTCTTGTTCCAGCTCAAGTCACACACACCAATCAATAGACCACAGTATAAACACAAGCCTGAAGCAGAGGCAGGAATTACAGAAACAATAGAAGGCCTGCTAAGGGTCGGGGTGTTAGAGCCCTCTCACTCACTGTGGAACACACCAATTCTACCAGTGGAGAAACATGGAACAGGAAAATACCGTATGGCACATGATTTGAGAGCCATTAATGAAATATTGCTCTCTACTACTGCACCGGTACCAAATCCGTACACAGCTTTATCAGCTATCACACGTGACCAAAAGTGGTTCACGTGCATTGACCTGGCAAATGCATTCTTTTGTCTTCCTCTGCATGAGTCACTCAGAGACATTTTTTCATTCACATACAGAGGCCAACAACTCAGATACACACGTTTGCCACAAGGCTTTGCACTTTCTCCAGGCATTTTCAATCAGGTGCTTAAAGAAGCCCTGTCGTCATGTAATTTGCCTAATGATTGTACATTAATACAATATGTTGATGATCTTCTCATTGCAGCCCCGTCAGCAGCGGATTGTACAGCGGCATCGTTCGTTGTGTTGAATAAGTTGGCGGAATGTGGCTTTAAAGTAAGTAAAGACAAGCTGCAGTTAGTTCGCCCTGAAGTGACCTTTTTGGGCCGGGTAATCGCACACAAATCAGTGGGTTTGATGAACACACACAGAGACCAATTTTTGACACACCCAAAACCGCGAACTGTGAGAGAAATGCTTTCTTTTCTTGGTTTAACAGGTTACAGCAGGCAGTTCATTCCGGATTATGCAGGCAAAACTGCCCCTTTAAGGGGCCTAATGAAGCAAGTTGGTGTTCGAAACTTTAAGGCTGAGTTGCCTTGGACGCCTGAAGCTGAAGCCGCATTTATTAGGGTAAAACAGGATTTGTCAAGGGCCTCAGATTTAGCCACACCCAATTATGACGAGCCATTCTATTTAGATGTTTCTGAAACAAACTCAATTGTAAATGGAGTGTTGTTTCAGAAAAAAGGGGGGGGTAGAGAAGTGCTCATGTATGTTAGTGTAAAACTACATCCAACAGAAGCAAAGCATCCTACATGTACACAACATGCAGCAGGGGTCGCTAGAATTATCCAAAAAACAGCATATGTAGTGAGAGAACACCCACTAAAAATACTCACTACACATAGCATAGTGGCATACGTAAATTCACAAGCATTTTGTATGTCACCACGGGCACAACAGAGACTGAGCAAAGTCTTAGAGGCCCCAAATTTGACATTCACACATGAAGGAATTAACATGGCAGATTTAATGGGTGTAGGGGAACCACATGACTGCGCCAAAAGAGCACAGATCGAGGAAAAGATTAGAGAGGACCTGAAGGCCGAACCCATACCGGGAGCTGAGGACTGGTTCACCGATGGATGTTGCCACCGAGACGAAGGAGGACTGAAAGCAGGGTATGCGGTGGTCTGCAGAGTAGAAGGAGATTATCAAGTCAGAGAGTCAGGAAGGATTGAGGGAAAGCAGTCGGCCCAGAGAGCTGAAGTGATAGCCTTAGCTCGAGCTTTGAGACTAGCCAAGAACAGGAGAGTGAACATCTACACCGATTCGGCATATGCGTTTGGAGCAGCGCATGTGGAGCTGCCTCAGTGGAAAAGAGCAGGATTCAGAACAGCAACCAATGCACCTATTTCCCACAAACATGAAATGGAGGAACTGGAAAAGGCCTTGGCTGACCCAGAGGAGGTGAGCATTATAAAATGCAAAGCTCACTCCCAAGGAACCAGCATGGTGGAAAAAGGAAACCAGAGAGCAGACGAAGCCGCAAAGGAGGCCGCAGGCTACAAAGGACAGAGACAAATGATACAGGTAACCCCAGAAGAGGAGAGATCTGTTGACCTGATTGAGGAAGTTAAACGGGCCCAGGAGGAGGCATCCCCAGAGGAAAAGGGGGTGTGGAAAAACAAAGGAGCCTGGCAGGATGGACATTTGTGGAGGGGGCCAGACGGGCGCCCCGTGCTGACAGCCAAAATGGCAGAACAGAAGGTGGATGAAGCCCACGGACTTGCCCACGTGGGGAGAGCCCAGATGGAAAGAAATTTGTGTCATTGGTGGCATCCTGAGCTGCGAGGAATGATAAGGGAGAAGGCCAGGATGTGCTTAATTTGTGGGGCACACAATCCTAAGCCAGCAGTAAAACCGGAAGTGGGTAAGTTTCGGCCCCCTGAGAGGCCGGGAGAGGAGATTGTTATTGATTTCACTGATATGATTGATTCCGGGCCGGGCGGTGTAAGATATTTGCTAGTGTGTGTTGACGCTTTGACCGGCTGGCCAGAGGCCTGGGCTACAAAAAAGGAGGATGCTAAGACTGTCATTAAGTGTTTAATCAATCATTACATTCCCCGTCATGGGTTCCCGAAAAGAATTAGATCAGATAATGGAACCCATTTTAAAAATCAAGATTTGGAAAAAGTAGAAAAAATGTTGGGCGTCCAGCATAAATTTGGAACGGTCTATCATCCTCAGTCTCAGGGGAAAGTAGAAAGAATGAACCTAAATTTGAAAAACAAATTGGCAAAAATCTGCGCGCAAACAGGGCTAAATTGGGTCGCAGCCCTGCCGGTTGCGTTGATGACCATAAGATGTTCTGTTAATCAATCCACAGGTTTTACACCATACGAGCTGCAAACCGGGAGACAGTTTCCGGCACCTTGGACGGTGGGCTCGGGTGAACGGGACAAAAAGGGGAACCGGTCCCACGCAGACTACTGGAACGAGCTAAAGGCGCTAGTGTCCAGTTTCACGAAACAGGCGGCTTGTAAAGGGCCCACAGGAGAAGGAGAGGTCCCGGACGCGAAAACAGTGTGGCTGAGAGTCATCAAACGAAAGTGGAAGGAGCCCCGCTGGACTGGTCCATATGAGGTATCGGCTCGGACGGCGACAGCGGTCCAACTGAAGGGGAAAGGCGACACCTGGTATCACTGGACGCAGTGCGCAGCTGCGCACGAGGGCTTGGTGGGGAAGGATCAATCTCAACTCGACGCAGGTGAAATTGAGCGGCACAATAATCCCTCACACCTGTGCAACGAACCGACCGGTAGTCTACCCGGAAGGTCAAAGAAAGAAGAGCAGCCAAGGAGGAGATCGCCGCGCCAACGAAAAGGAGCGGTACCACACTGAACACCTAAAACAAGAGAGAGGCTCTGACAAAGGGCTTTGAACTTTTTACTACACCATAACATTCATATACCACCATGCCATCACAACAATTAGACACTGGTGATGAAAGAAGAGTTTCAAAAGCCATCACAATGTTCAAAATTATTATGAGTTTGATGTTAACTATGTTGCTAATCATGGCTATTTGTTTTTTGATTTGTTTGTTGCAGACCGACCCTGGAAACCAGTCTGAGCACGGAGGCCATGCCAGTCCGGCGTTGTTTGATACACCAAGTACATCACGCGTGGTCCATAGTGATTTAAGGTTGCGGGCAAGAGCGAAGCGCGAGGTCTCTGGTAAAAAGGATGAGTGTCTCAGCACATATGGTGGTTTAGAATTAGATTATGTTATTGGCTCCACAACTTCCTTTACGTTTGATCTGTGTGATGTTGTTAATTGCAGGGACGTCGGCAGGGTTTGGAGGGGATACAATGTGTGGGTCTGTTGGGATTATTCAGTGAGTACGCACTGTGAGAGGGGAAATCGTCCTTATGACAGCTGGTGCCGTAATTGGGACCAGGTAAGGGGTTACACTGGGCAAAATTGGGAACCGTTAGAATCAGGATCAGAAAACGGGCTTAAACTACAGAGGGATTTTAGCCCCTCTGGAAACGCGTTAACTTTATCATTGGGGAATTGGGATCGCAAACAATCTATGTATTTAATTTTGGGGGTGGAAATAGCGGGGGTTGATCCAAAAGGGTTAATTAAAGTTAATTTCCTAGAAAAAACTAATCGTTCTGCTTTCTTTCCAGTGACTCCAAACAAGAATGTAGATAGGATTAATTATGTTCATTACAATGTACTGAGGCTCTCTAACCTGACCAGAGACGGATTGGAGGGGCTAGCGGAGCAGGTGGGTCCGACCTCGTTAATGGGAGTGCAGAATAGAATGGCCCTTGACATGTTGTTAGCGGAAAAGGGGGGCGTGTGTGCTATGTTTGCCGACCAGTGTTGCACCTTTATTCCAAACAATACTGCTCCAGATGGGTCGGTAACCAAGGCTCTGGAGGGCCTGAAGAGCCTTTCTGAAACTATGCATGATCACTCCGGTGTTGGTAATCCGTTAGAAGGCTGGCTGACCTCAGTGTTCGGACGGTGGAAGGGGGTCATCGCTTCGGTCATGTTTTCTTTGTCTATTGTGGTGGGTATTATGGTTATTTGTTGTTGTATCATCCCTTGTGCCAGAAGAATGTTCAAAAGTATGTCTGTGAGGGCAGTGGACCCTGGAGTCATTACTCCAATGTCCATGATGCCGATGATGCATGTGGAGCTGAATGTGTAGGCCAAGGGGGGACACAACTGTTTGTGACCTCTGGATTCTCCAGAGGTCAACAGAGGGAATTGTAGAATAAGGAGGGGATGTTTTTCTCATTATCATTTAATATTTTAATATGTCATTATTAGTTCCTTAGAAGTATATAACCAGCTTTGCATTAAGCATAAATTGAAGTTTTTGATCTTATATTATTCTTTGCATTACAGTGATGGTGATAACTTTAATTTGATCTTTCTTACAGGTACCAGAATAATAACATGATTTTCCATTGCAGATGTAATCATGATCATTCCATACACATTGCAGTTTGTTGCTCATTCTAGAGTTGTGCTCAAGGTAATTAAAGGTTAAAAGCTACAGCCAGTGCGAGTCTGGCTGATCTATGGAGGGCAAAGGCTTTGAGCTTGGAAGGCCGCACGCGCTTACACAGCACTTATAAGATGTCATTCTTGGTGATTTTGTGCTTAGTCATGTTTTAATATGTTTTAAGTAGAAGTAGCTGATCCAGCAATATTCATTTAATATTATATACTTGATTTAGAGCAATACACACTGATGGTCTTAATAAATGAAAGAGTCCTTGTAGTTGCCATGTTGTGTCTCAGCAGGGTACAGACGGTTCCAGGAGAAGGGGGGCAGTTAGCGTCTGCCCTCGGGAAGGAGACAATGTTATTCTTTGTGTTAAATAAAATTGTCAACATTGATTGTATTACACCTGTCACTACGCATGAGGGGGCGTTCTAATACCCTGATTTCATAAAACTATGGAGATGTGTTTTTTGAGATGAGATCTGAGACTGTCTGCATACAGTGTCCATCTCCCACGTGTGTGATCATTAAATCATCGTTTGACTCAACCCGACCGGACCAGTGTTGTTATTGTGGGTTTTTCCTCTGGTGTCCATCTCCAATATTTTTGAACCATAACAGCTGATAATAAATATATGATATCATTTCATTCATTTCAAAGGTTTGTTTGCATGACGCACAAACAGAGACAATTGAAAGGTACAAATGTGCATGACACGAATTCAAACGTGCTGCAGATGTGTGTCACAGGTTGATCTGGCTGTAGGCTGTGGCACTTGGCCAGAGGTGGCGCTGGTTGACTCGACTCCATGTTAGTGCACAAAGTAAACAGCACGCTGTAGTTGTGAAGCAAAAACGCTGAATTCGGAGAAATAAACCGTGCGAGGGGAACGATAACGACGACAAGAGTCTCCCGATCGTTTACTCTTTGTGTCCTGTGAACAACAACGGCGTGGTGTTACTTGTTTGCTGTTTTCGCGATCGCGTCGCGCATGAGGATATCACCAGGTGAACTCGCCACATTTTTAAACATTTTGTTGTTCAACAGCATCAAGACTGACGGAGTGTGTTTGAGATAACCTCACAAGTGTCACAGGTGACACATTTGGCGTTTTTTTGCTGGTTTGTCGGTAGCAGCTCCTGAAACGCAAGTCTGCCACACATCTGTTCGACCAACGCCAGTTGATCTGAACGCCAGTAGATCTGGAACACCGGCCGCTCTCTCTCCACAGAGCTTTTCTTCAAATTCTTTAATTCTCTCTCGCTTTTGCAACTTTGTACTTTTGTGTTACTCGCAGCAACAACTCCACCTCATTGTTAGTCCATTTTAAAACTCGGTGCTTTTCCTCCACCTCTGCTGCGACGTTTCAAACAGCTGGAAAGTGAATAAGCGGCAGACAGAAATGAGACCGGTCGAATCGTCTTGCTTTTTACGCATGCGCAGGACTGGAACGTAAGCGTTTTCAGCCGTCTTAATGTGGACGCACAACTCTGTGAAAACGACTGAAAACACTAGTGTGGACGCGGAGCGCTGTTTTCAAATCTATCCGGGCGAGTGTGGACGTAGCCTAAGTGGCACCATGGAGAAATGAGGTGGCGCTCTAGACCCTGATGAAGTGAACAGAGTGAAGATTTGTGTAGAAGCAGGAAGTGTGATCAGCTGCACTCACCACTGTTGCTGAGAGAAACCTGATGGACTCCAGTGAATCTTCTTTTAGAGACAAACAGGACTCGACTGCAGCTCTGCTGCTGCTCTCTCACACTTTCACTTCTGCAAAATGACGTTGAGCTTCTTGTTTTTCAGCTGTTGCTCCGCCTCTTCTTGCCTCTCCCTTTACAGGAATCAGCCGGTCTGTACTCAGTGACTGTGTGCAGCGGGTGGGAGGAGTGAGGAGTGGTGTGTGGGTAAAGTTCAAACAGTAATGACGGCCTCAGGTGATCAGGAGAAACTCACCTGGATTTCCTTTTTCCACAGCAGACTGAGAGCTTCAGGTGGACCCTGAAGGAGGTCTCAGACACAGGTGGTAAAAGTACACACAGTGTGTACTGAAGTAGAACTACTACCGTTAAAAATACTCCAAGTACTGTTTCAACTTCTTTACTCAAGTAAAAGTAAAAAGTACTGGCTGTGAAATGAGAGTAAAAAGAGCTGATTGAAGAACATTTCTAACACGTGTTTATACAAAGCTAACTGAACCATGTGCTGCATCAACGTGATAATAAAATAATATTATTCACTTTGTTTCTGTCTAAATTTGAATTCTAATAAATATTTTAGCTTGAAATAAGTGAAAAAAATCTGCCAATGGAACAAGTTAAAATTCTCTATTTTTTCTCTGGTTTCAAGATTCACTGTCTTGAAAAAAGTTCATAGTCGGTGGCGGACCCCCTCAGACATCGGTGCGTTGGTGGTTCTTTGTGTCTGGGGGTGGGCGTCCAGGTACACACCGGCTCACTCCTTGGTGGCTGCTTATCGGGGCCTGGAGCCATGGGCTCACTCGGGCCACTTCGGAGGTGGGGTGCCCACGGCCTTTTGGCCTGGGGCTCGGTCACTCAGGTACAGCTGGCTGCCAGCGGAGCTCACGGGCGCGTCACTGCAACCCCCCCTGGCTTCTGCTCCGCGGCTGCTGAGTGAGCCCTCATCTGGGACTCTCCTCAGCTCTTACTGGGACAGTGGCGCGGCTGCCCCTCTGTTGGTCTTCCTTGGTCTCTTGTGTTCTGGGGGCCTCTGGATGTCTGGAGTTTTGATCTCCTCCATACCTGCTTCATGCCCTGGAGGACGGGGCTGTGGCCCCCCCACACCCTCTAGCAGATCATTACATGAAGGGACCTTTTAAAAACAAGCGCGTCCATGCTCACAGGTGTACACACGGGTGATCACACCCACAAACTACCGTAATTGTCGGGCTATAAGCCGCTACTTTTTGCACAAGCTTTGAACCCTGCGGCTTTTAGTCAGGTGCGGCTTTTCTATGGATTGTCCGTGATTTTTGTCATATCGTAAGACGATTTGTTTTGTTTGTTCCGCTGTTGTACGGCACTACGTTGCCTGGCGGAAGGGCATGCGATCAGACACACAGTATCGGGGTTCAAGAGTGGTATGTTGGTCACGTGTCCATCCGCCAGGCAACATAGTGCCGTACAAGTAGCGTGAAAAACAAACTTCAAATGTACGCATTCAGCGGGAGTCGTGGATGACGAGCGGCGATAAACTTGCGAGAAGCAAGTTATGCTCAACTCCACCGGTGGAATCTGACAGCGTGGAAAAGTGTGAAAACATCCACGATCACCAACGGATTTCGAAGGGCTGGACTGCTGCATGATGGAGAGGAGGACACCGCCACGGCGAGGATTTCTTTGGTTTTGTAAGTGACAACGAAGGAAAGAAGCTGAGAGTGGATGACGAAGCCATCCTGAGCCCGTTCGTATCCGACACTGGAGAAGAGGACTTTGGTGGTTTTAGTGCGCAGGAAGAAGAGAAAGATGGTGAATGACTAACTTTTCTTCTTGTTAAAGCCGTGTCACTGCACCTGAGCCTAAAAGGTAGTTGTTATATTTCCACTGTAGTGTCAATACACTATTAGAGCTTATGCCGAGTCAGACTGCACACACAATAGTTTGTTTACAAGTTGACTTCTTCTTTATTGGGATAACACAGAAGTAACACACACACACACACACACACACACACACACACACACACACAAACACACAAAAATAAAAAGATAGACCTGAAAAGCTCAATTGAAGGCCGGACAGCCCTGATGCCAAAGGATCCCAAGAAGCAAGTGGTCTCACCCGAATACCTCGGTACCTCATACTGAATCTTGTCCATGCCCGCTATGACTCCCCACACCCACTATCAGATCGTTACACGGAAAAACCTTTTGAATATAAGTGCACACAGGTGTGCGTCAAGATGGGAAATCTAATATTGGATGCACTTAAGCTGCAACTGGGAACCAGCAAGGTAACACATTCACATTTAATGAAGTTTGGTGTGAGTGAGCAAGTATTTCACTGAGGCAATTCAGTTCAGGGGGATGTGTAGGCTGGGATATCATCCACGTAGGCTTCTAGTTGAACAGCGTTGACCAGCCTCATCAGGAATGTTGCTCGTTCACGTCTGCTAAATTTTTAAATCCAAAACTTCAATTATATTGTACGAAATGGTCAGGTGTGACAAAAGCATGTATGCATGATTACAGTTTTTACTGCCACGAGGACTGGACCAGATTCTGGACCGGAGTTTTCCCCATTTTGTGGATAAGCTGTCGGTCCACCGTTTACCTCAGCTGTCAATGCTGGAGCTGAGAAATGTCCACTTTTATTTACTCTCAAACAGGGTGTAAAACTTTGTGCAAGTTAATAAAGCTCACTGCAGACCGAGGACAGCCATGCTGAGGTGAGCTGTCGACGATATGCTAAACTGTTGGTTAGCGTTGGTATTAGCCTCTGTTAGACTGTGCCAGCTGCAAACAGCAGCTAACAAAGGCTTTTCCACTTTCCTTGAAGTGGATCCTTCATCATTTGTTTGTATTCATGTGTTTTTGGCAGTTCTAGTAAATTGTAAACTCAGTCAAGAAAATCTGGATAAATGACAGATTTGTGTATGAAATGTTTTTAAGTATAGTTTTTAAAGTACTTCATCTGCAAACAGACTGTTTTTCAATGAGGCCTAATACTTTTCTTATGTTGAAAGCTGATAGAGGACAGGGTTTGATGAATGTCTGTGAGAGATTAGAGATTCAGAACAGAAACGCTAAGGCTGCTAATCTTTGTCTTTATACCATTTTTCTTGTATCCACTGATATTAGCTAATAAATGTACGGTCTGTACATTTCTTCTGTGTGTGATGATGATTTATTTGTATAAAGAAAAAACTAGCTGTCACAACACAAATCAGTCAAATGTCTGATGTTTTACATATGTATATGTGTTACAGTGCTGCATTTCTGTCCTGACCTTTGACCCCATGCTCAGACTAAAGGTTCACACAGGCTGGTGTGTAAAAACAGCTAACAATGCATTTCTGTGTAAAGCATCATTTGTAGTAAACATTTAATGCCTGTTTCAGTTTTACACAACCTGATGGAAAAGAGAAGGAGAGCAAAGGTCAGTGAAGGGAATGACTGTAGTGCAAATACAGGTGATGTCAGTGAGGATGTGACCCTGCTGCCCTCTCCTAAACAGAGGAGACATTGTTACCCCAATACTGTCAGGCCAACATCAGCAATAAAACAGGGAAGATGTGGGGTTGATGCGCACTAATGTTAAAGAAGATTGTGTCACAGGGTTTTAGAGAAGCATTACATGTTAACTACAGTAGCTCCATAATGAATGAGTAACACGGGAAAAGCTGTCCTGTAAAATTCAAACAAATCAAACAGTTGGAGCTGTTTAGTAAAGGAGCCGCCTACTAATATCATGTAAAAATGTGTAAGAATTCAAGAAAATTACCGTATTTCCTGGACTACAAAGCGCACCTGAATATTAGCCGCACAAGCTAAAATCAGGGGAAAATCCTGTTTTGTACATACATTACCGCACGTGACTAAAAGCCGCAGGTGTTTCAATGTTGACTTATCATATGTAAGAGAATATGCACAAAGCGAATTGTCAGGAAAGAGATGGCTGTTTGGAGACACACCCCTTTTATTAATATTTTGAAAAACAAGTTATGGGTACATATTTGCAAAACTTTTTAGGTATATGTACAAGTAGCGGTAATTACAAGTACGAAACATGTACTGTGCTTCATAAATGGGTACCAAATGTAGTATATAACAATAACCTACAGCACACCAGAAAAATAGCTTCGGACTACTGTTATGTATGAACCAAGAATTATTGTGTGCTATGCAAGCCATCGCCAGTAGGGGGAACCACGCCCAGTTATGTGTGTGTGTTACTTCTGTGTTATCCCAATAAAGAAGAAGTCAACTTGTAAACAAACTATTGTGTGTGCAGTCTGACTCGGCATAAGCTCTAATAGTGTATTGACACTACAGTGGAAATATAACAACTACCTTTTAAGCTCAGGTGCAGTGACACGGCTTTAACAAGAAGAAAAGTCAGTCATTCACCATCTTTCTCTTCTTCCTGCGCACTAAAACCACCAAAGTCCTCTTCTCCAGTGTCGGATACGAACAGGCTCAGGATGGCTTCGTCATCCACTCTCAGCTTCTTTCCTTCGTTGTCACTTTCAAAACCAAAGAAATCCTCGTTGTCAGTGTCAGAGTCGAACACCCTCTGAAGGGCCTCCTCTCCATCATGCAGCAGTCCAGCCCTTCGAAATCCGTTGGTGATCATGGATGTTTTCACACTTTTCCACGCTGTCAGAATCCACCGGTGGAGTTGAGCATAACTTGCTTCTCGCAAGTTTATCGCCGCTCATCATCCACGCCTCCTGCTGAACGCGAGGAGGAGGAGGAGGAGGAGGATGGGAGATATGAGTGGTGATGGTGGTTGTTGTTGTTGCTCTTTCTGTTGTTGCAACAGAGATTGGTGTCACAGAACCTGCAGGAGAGATGAGGAAGCTGGTTCAGTCAGTTTATCATCAGCTTAGCAGATTGGCTTTAAACAGGAAGTGATGTCAGTGTTCTGACCTCTGACCCTCAGAAAGCTCTGAGGAGATGATCCAAACTCATCAGTAGAACACCAGTAGAGACCTTCATCAGACTTCATCAGACAGCAGCAGCACACACACACCTGCAACAGGAGGTCAGAGGTCACTGAAGGTCAGAGGGCAGGGAATTGTAATCTGTTCCTGTGTGGTTCTGGAAACATCATTCAAACCTGATCAAGCAGATTTGGTGTAAAATGCTCGAGCTGAATTCAAATGGACTATTTTTCCTTTTAATTTCTTTTTAGGTAGAAATCTGAAATTACATGAACCTGCTCTCAACTCAGGCATTTTAGACTAAACCAACTTCAGAATTCTCAAAAGAACCTCAAACCTATTTTCAGCTCTGGAGACCAGAGTCACTGAATAGGAGACTTGGATTTGCACCCTTTAAAAATGTGTAGCTAGTGTTAGTGTGTTTATTTAGGAATCACAAGCCAAAACACTTTATTTATGACTATTTTTTTTTAATGCATTGGATGATTAAAAAATCGGCGTGTACATGGATCTCTTCCATTCAGAAATCCGCATGGCTGCAGCCAACTTCCCAGGAGAGAGTAACCTGTCCTAGCAGTTTTATATCAGGACCAGTTAAAACTGCTGGGGTTGACCTGCTTGTTTTGCAGGCCCTAATTCTTTTATATCGATACGTCTGCAGGTTTTTATTCATAATTTACACACTTCAAATCTGCCACATATATTGGAAATATAATATTAGCCTTCATTTTTATGCAGACGACACTCAGCTGTGTATTTCTTACAAACATAATTCCACCCATCTCCTGCTGCGACTGCCTCATGGAAGTTAAATCATTGTTGTCCTTAAACTTTCTCAAACTAAACATTGATAAAACTGAAGCTCTTGGTTACGACTGTAATCTGTCATATGTGTCATCCTCTGCAGTATTTTGTCATATCAGTTTCATATTAATCACTCACACTGCCTCGTTTCACTTAAGCAGTACAGTCGTCTCTGTCCTTTGGGGACATGAGCTGCAGAGCCACAGCTGGCAGGACCTGGATGTGCTGTGCAGCCTTTGTTTCTCCTTTTTAATCGCATCATAATTATTACATTTTTACAGTCATTACAGAATTTCACCTTTCAAGTACGTTTCATGACAAACACTCATACACAGACACTCACAAACACACTCTGTAAAAATGTATATTTGTTTGCGTTTTGTCTGTTTTGTCTTTCAGGCGTTGTGTATGATTTAAGTGTGCTTTGTTTTGTTGGAGTGGGCCTTTTTTCCCTTAACCCCTGTCCACTCCAGCACAATATTCAGATACCAATAAGAATATTAAATAAATCAAAGATAACGAAGCATTCAGATTCTGCTGTCTCCAAAAACAGAACTTCCCATCTTAGAGTAAAATGCTGAAAAACTAGTTGATGCATTTATTACTGCTGGGCCCCTCCTGAAAATCACTGGCTGTACCCAAAGAGATAATTAAGTGTGCCCCCTCTCTTCCTGATATAAACAGGAAAGTTCCTGATCGATGCAGATCTGTCTGTTCATTAAATCTGTGTTAAATCACACCTGCTGAAATTACAGCAGGAGTTCAGAGTATTGATCAGATTGAAATGAAGGAAGCAGCTCCATCGTAGACGACCTTTGTCAGAGTTCAAGCTGCAGAGACTCAAACCAGCAGCAGTTTGATCTCTTCAGTTCCTCCTCCTGGTTTCTCTGGAGGAACTGGAAACAGGACGCCTTCCTCACTTGCTGCCATCATGACTCCATTGATTGGATTAAATGGGAGTGAATGAAGAAAGGAGGAAGCTGATGACTGTCTGTAAATGTTCCCACGGTGAGCCCGACACAGTGAAACGTGTCCACAGGAGCTCTGCAGGTCTGTCCTCAGCTTCCTGTTTACACAGAGAAACTCGTCGTTTCTTTCACTTTTTAATTTCTTCTGTGGCGTCTGTGGTTCCTCCACCTTCTGTAAAAATGGGACAGTCATGCACGTTGGTCACTGCGCTGAAGGAATCAAAGACAGAAACAAGCCACTGTGTGACCGAACATCTGGGATTCATTTTCATCTCACTGTGAACTTGGAGTTCCCATCAAACCTTGTCTGCTGAACTCAATTCAAACTATTATTTTTTTTTATTGATAACACTGAAGAACAATGTGAAACAATATGATTCAGCAAAGCTTCAGGTTCAGTATCTGCTGACATGCACTCTTTGGACTCCACATCATTCAAACAGCTGTTAAACTAAAGGTAAACAGATAAAACACTTCATGGTCACAACAAGGAAGCTCTGTCACACAAAGATTTCAGCTTCTCTCATCAGCTAACCACACGAGCAGCACCTGTTCTGATGTGGGTGAAAATAAACACTCGACTCTGGGAACTACAAACTCAGGTGACTTCACCATGTACGTGCTTTTACATCTGACTGCTGCCCCAACACAGTGAACTGAAACATCCTCGTCAATCAAAGTGAGTCTTCCTCAGCTCCTTTCTACTACGAGGTGTAATTCTTGAACAAATTCTTCTCTCTCTTCATCGTCTCTTTCACAGAGTCTTCATGGCCTAACCTTGTTTTTATGTGTATAACCCCAAACTTACATGCCAGTGAAACATCGGTGGCTTGTGCTTTCATGTTCCACGCTTATGTTATTGGGGCAATCGTGGCTCAAGAGTTGGGAGTTCGCCTTGTAATCAGAAGGTTGCCGGTTTGAGCCCCGGCTTGGACAGTCTCGGTCGTTGTGTCCTTGGGCGAGACACTTCACCCATTGCCTACTGGTGGTGGTCAGAGGGCCCGGTGGCGCCAGTGTCCGGCAGCCTCGCCTCTGTCAGTGCACCCCAGGGTGGCTGTGGCTACAATGTAGCTGCCATCACCAGTGTGTGAATGTGTGGATGACTGGATGTGTAAAGCGCTTTGGGGTCCTTAGGGACTAGTAAAGCGCTATATAAATACAGGCCATTTAGCGTCACCTCTGCCTTTTATTTTCAGATGTTTTTATCAGCCTTGTTAGACGGCTCCCCTTTTGTTTATCTTCTATGTTCATTCGTGTCAGGATTTTGGGTCCACTCCTCACTCCTGGTGCTGCTGCATGCTGTGACAAAATCTCCCCAAATCATTTTCACACTGGAGTTCAATCAGCCAGTTCGTGCTGCATGGTGTCATACACACTAATCTTCCACATCATGCAACAATCACTTCCTTCCATTTCAGCGTTCTGACTGAGCTGCAGGATTGCTGCCATGGTTTTCTCTGACACTGACCCATTTTTACAAACTGCGACTCGAGCAGTGAGACCACAGTAAGGTTCAGACGTGAAACCAGTAACATGTTTTACTGTCAGACAGGAAACTAAAGAAAGTTTATGTTTCATAAAGCTTGAAGCCGTTGAGTCACAGTTCCTCTTTGTTTTGATGCATTTGAGGAAAATATAAGTCAATGTTTCCACGACCACAGTTTACTCCAATTCTAAAAACCACAGGGACCCTGTGCAAACACAGACTGAATGATGTGCAAATCTCACAAACCTGTATTTTATCATGAGATAAGAAATGAGCTGAGATAAGAAAACCACAAAGAAGAGGCTGATTCTGGAGCATGCTCACATGTGGTTCTTCTTTGCATTATAGAGCTTCAACCTGCATTTGTGGAAGGCAGGTGAACAATGCTCACAGACACAGTTTCAGGAAGTGTTCCTCCACCTGTTTGTCTTTGGGACCACCTGCTTTTTCTCCATTTGTGCATTCAATCCCTTTACTGTGTTCTATTTATTAAAATATGGTTTTATAAGATACACAAATCATTGCATTCTGGCTTTATTTATACAACATCACAAAAGATGTATTAACCTAAGTGTATCTCTAGTTTTCCTGCTTTTATCCCTCATTTCCGTACCTGTAGTGTTTGTCCTCAGGGTGGAGTAAACCATTTCTGGTTGGATGACTGGCATCTTATTGGATGACTCTCTACTGGTGACCTCAGAGTAGGTGACATCATTTGAAGGAGCCTCATTGTGGACTAGGCAGAGCCATGAAGGCAGCATAAGAGTGATAAGACCAAGAATCACTGATCCCATACAACACATACATACATGTATACTGCTTCACTTACAAGTGCTCAGTTGGGTCAAACAGACTCTATACCTGTGTGTTTCTTCCAAAGGAGCCGGACCAGAACCAGAGACGCAAGAACCAGAGAAACCAGAGCAGCTACGACTGGGATGATGAAGGGCTGGAGAGGAGGAGGAGGAAGAGAAGGAGAAGGTGGATGGGAGACATCAGTGTATGTTGTTGTTGTTGTTGTGGGAGGAAGAGGACCTGCAGGAGAGATAATGACGCTGATTCAGTAAATTTATCATCAGCTCAGCAGACAGGAAGTGATGTCAGTGTTCTGACCTCTGACCCTCAGAAAGCTCTGAGGAGATGATCCAAACTCATCAGTAGAACACCAGTAGAGACCTTCATCAGACTGCTGCACTTTAATGGTGATGAGTTTCTCTGATTTAGGTCCAACAGGACGTCCATTAAAGTAGAAATAAGCTGCGACTGTGCCACCAATTTTGTTTTTACAGCGTAGAGTGACATCACTTCCTGTCCTCACAGGAAGTGCAGGGATCTCCAGGATCACATGTTTATCTGAAGAAAAGACCCACAGAGTGAGTTAGAGGTGGTATAACAGTCTGCTGTTAGTCTGATGAAATGAATGACTTCATTACCTGATACAGTGATGTTGACTTCTTCACTCTTCTCTCCAGCTTCACCTTCACACCAGTAAACTCCACTGACTGGCTCGAACTCATCAAACAAACAGGATGAACCATTGAACCTCCCGAAGCCCCGCCCACCTGCTCCACATGACTCAGTCCCACTTCCTGTGTCCCTCTTCACCGTCCATCCATCAGAGCCCAGCTGACTGTCACATGTCAGAGACACTGAGGCTGCTGTGAAGAACTGCTGAAGGTTTGGACTGACGCTCAGAGAGACTGGAGGACAGACGGACAGTTTCTATCAGTGTTTACACTCAGTGTTTGTCCTGGACCATGGTGCACTTCATCTACTCACCTGCACAAACAGTCAGTGCAGACAGCAGCAGCACACACACACCTGCAACAGGAGGTCAGAGGTCACTGAAAGTCAGAGGTCAATGAAGGTCATAGGATGTTAAAGGTGAGAGGTCACTGAAAGAGAGTGGAAATTATGACCAGAAGGCAGTAATAGGCCTGGGAGAGCATCTTCTATGTTACCATGTTCACCCTTCACCCTGCTATGATGGCGCTTGTTTAGCCATTTGTCACATAGACTCTGGATGTTATATTTCAAAGCTGCACACTGGTTATCTGTGTAGGTCACAGTTAGGTAGTGATGGCCCGCTTGAAGCTGACGCTCCGGAGCGTGTGTCGAAAAAAACAACACACTGGTTCAGAAGCACTGTGTCGAGGCTTGCTTCGTTTGGCAAAAGTCACGTGACCAGTGACGTCCGAAGCTTCATTACGCACGTAACTGCTTCGGTACCTGATTCAAACGGATATAAGGAAGTGAATCATCCACGGGATTCGTGGAGTGTGTTGATGGTGACAGATAGCGACGAGGTGATCATTCCACTGACAGATATGGAGCCAGCGAGGAAGAGAGGACGTTCTGGCGTGTGGGAATATTTTGAGTTGATTTTGCTCAATTCATTTTATCTGCCGAAGTGAAAAACCTGAAATGTCCAAAATCATGTTTTCATAATGTAAATATCATTACAGCATATGACTTTAGGAACACTTCCATGTGAATTAAAGCTGATGAAGACTACAACAATGTATTTGACACAATACGTACATTACATTGCTACAGTTTAGAAAATCATTTTGTTTATTGTTTTTAGGTGATAGTCTGCAGGACCCAGGAATACCTGCATATCTACCAGCTTGCAGTGTAGTTCCTGCACTCCACAGCCTCTTCTGTTCCATGCAAGTGGATTTTCTCCAAGGCAGGAGAAACTATTTCTAAGAAAAGAAACAGACTCAGCCAGCGCACAGTAACACTAATCCTCTTTTAAAATGTAAATAACAAAAGGGCTACCTGACATAGATCGTGTTTTTACTTTGCAAGTTCTTGATTAGGGGTGGGTTTTGATTATCGCCTTTCTGATTACAATCCATGCTAAATTGAATAAAGTGATATTGATTCATTAAAATCCCGTGTCGATTTGTAAATTAACGTTATTATGCCTGAAACGCCAGCATCTCAGGTTAAACCTCACAACATGTCGTCAAACACCATGCAGCTAAAACAGTAACTGGGAGCAGGTTTACGGATTCTGCATACATAACGTGAACGCAGAGCGCGGACCCGACGCGTCAGAGTCAGATTTTGGTGCGTCGCTTCTTTTTTTTCCCGCTGGCTTCTGCAGCTGCAGGTTTCATAACTCTCTGTTTACATCTCTAATTAAGTCTCACATGTGTCAGCTTTCTTTTAATAGATACGAAATTATGGATATATACTGTTAAATGATCAGAATTGTAATATTTCTGACTGAGGCAAAACTTTCCAGATTCCAATCAAATTGAATCGGATCCTGTATCGAATCAAAATGATTCTACAAATCAGTGACGATGCAGCCGTACTCAGCCCCCTAAGCATTTTCCCTTTCCAGTTCACAATCAATCCCACCCCTAGGTCAAAAATATGTATAGGACAATTGGCCTCATCTAATATTTTGTATGAACCTGTCCAGCTGTCCAGTGATTAAACGACAAGTAGATGGAGGCAGGACTCCACAGCAGGGGCATACTCCATAATGTGCTGTGCATTATCATATGTATATTATATATATTGCTCACTTATTGTATTTACCAACATCAAGGAGTTATGAGCAAAGAAAGGCCACACCATAGTGCATGTTTAAATAGGGAAAGTTTATTGATCAAAATGTATTACGCAAATACACATTACATTTTTTTCAGCCCCCCAATCGAGAAAACAAAACCAATTACATGTTCAAAGCAACGGAACGGTGGCCCAATATCAGAGAGAACTCCACTCTTGAGTGAGCAGCGATGATTGAGCAGTCCGTTTTATTTTGCAGATTCAAGCTGCTCTTCTAAATTTTCACCACCAGATGTCACCGGAGAGGACTGTGTTGAAAAGCTTCGAGTAATGAACCGTTTTTCAATACAACCTTCAGTGCTTCGGAAAGCTTCATTTGGCCATCACTACAGTTAGGTGTTGTGAGAAAGTTGGTGACACCCAGTTGGTGGGGAGGTCCTGGTGGTGAAGTCTTCTGTTCTCCTGTGTCAAGAGTGCAGACAACAGCTGTTGAAACACCTTCTCTTTTAACGTCTATTCAACTAAATGCTGTGCTATTTATCTTTAGTGACTGTGTACCTGCCCCCCCCCCCCCCCCCCCCCCCCCTCTCTCTCTCTCTCTCGTGCTCATAAGAATAAAAATGAATAGAAAGTTGTTGATTACTTCTACTCATGTGACAAAGTGCAGGAAGACCACGCCCGGGTGCATATTTTTGGTAATAGCCCGTCACCAGTAGTAACCATCTATTACCTATGACAAGCCACCTGGGAAGGCGAGACAAACTTTGGAGCAGACACAAGACACTTTGTCGAGAGACACTTCTGCATCGATGACGGGCTGATTTCAGTTCCCACAGAGGCTGCAGCCATCGATCGGCTTAAGCACACATGTGCAGCCGAGTCCAACCTCAAACTCCACAAAATTGCCTCAAATAGTTTCTTAGTCATGCAAGCCTACACCCGGTGTGGAGTTCTCTCCGTATGTAATAGTATCTTCAACCTCTTGTATACTCCGAGTGGAAAACAGTTAAAGAAAAAAAAACATAAACATGTTTAATCAATACCTTTCATAACTTGAAATGCAAATAGAAATTATACATTTTTAAAAATGATGCAAACAACAAAGTAAAATGTTGCTATTTACCCCAAAATGCAGCCAAGGCCTCAGATTTTTTGCACAATCACTTCAAACTATTTACAGAACAATCAGGTGTGTTGCATCAAATAAGAAGGCACACAAAGTATTCATGCAACTCCCAAAGAATAGGTCCTGTCCACTATAAAACAGAGGAGAACACCACAAGGTCTGACAGCAGGAGCACCTGTGACATTCACTAGTATAACTCACAAAAACCCAATAACTGCATAACACACTAACTACAGCCTCCAAACACACTAAACGTCACTAATCTCTCACATGTGAAAACTCGCTCTCTCTCTTTCTTTCGCTCTCTCTCTCTCATTGGTGTCACTCCTAAAACTTCTCCCTCTTCCTAAACAACCAAACGCCTCATGTTGCCATATCATTTTTTGATTGGTGGACATGGTACACTTCAACATGAATAAGGAAGGGAAGGGGTGTTTTTTCTTTTTCACTCGCAAGCGGAGAGCGTTTGCTAGCGCTGTCCTTAGAAAACGCAGTTGCTGAGGCGGCTGAGGTCATTTGGAGTCCAGGGAGCGCTTTGAAGACCTTCTGTGACTCTTTGGTGGCATCTGTCATTTTTTACAGTGTTGTATGTTGGTACCTCAGGTCCCACATCTCCAGATTCACTAACAGCTTCTTCCACCTGGGCCATTCGGACATTTAACAAACACCATGTCCCCTCTGTTCTAACTCTGCTGTGATCCCAACAACCTACATGTAAAGGTCGCCCAAACTAATAAAATTGTCAGGGATTATAATGGAGAGAGAAAACAGGCGGCTTCCACCCTCTATCTGAACATCAGTTTTGAGTGGCTATACAGTATATCTGCAGAGATACGGGCAGTACAGGTGCAGCAGTTAGGTATTAAGAAATAAAAAAGAAAAGAAAAACATAAAATGAATTCATATTCAATTTCCACATTTACTAAAAGCAAACAATGTAATGATATTAAAGTAACTCCCTGATGGATGACATGAGCAATGAATAGCTTCACTGATTTTATTAGGTTCTATTTGAGTCTCAATCTGCTGCTGTTTGAAGCTCATCACCAGAAAAACAACAAAACATACAAACTCTGAGGGAAATGACCAAAACAGTCTCCAGTCTTTTGTTAGACTCTGTGTTTATAGTGGAAAATTTGCTCTTATTAAAGGAAGTGAAGGCTACATAATAGGCAGATAAGACAAACGTGTGGTGAGTGCAACTAGCAGCTGTGGTTTCCTGAATGAACGTCGATGTTCGAAGAAACGAGGTTACTACACCGGGGGACCCCATCCTTGGGGTGGACCCATTTTTGTTTTAGCGTGTTTTGGGGTTTAAAAGCCACAGAGACGCGGTGCTTAGGAAAAATGCATTTCAGCTGTGCTGATGCTCCTGACACGTATAAGACTGGGGAAACCTGCATTCAGCTGGACCTGAAACACACTATGTCCAGATAAACACAATCAACTTTTGGAGAAAAGTAAAAGATTCTTCATCAGACTAACAACTAAAAACATGACACTTACCTTAACAGTATGGGCTACATCAAATATATTCAAGACCGACAACAACACTTCTCACTGCTGCTAATTTTAACAAAACTAAACAAAAAGTAGAAAAAGGCAATTCACCAAGTCTTGAAAAGTAAAACTGAAAAATAGAAACACAGAATAAAACATCCATCCAGATCTTTAACACCAACAACATAAAATCTACCTTAATTAAATGGCCAAATTCTCCAATAAATTAGCAATAATAAAGTAAGAAAAAATAAGACATTCAATTTATGGACGCTCAAATTAACAGAGCGACATTAAACGCACCTCATTGCCTGCCGTAGCGTTCTTCGCAGCTGCACTTCACCTCAAAGGTCGCTTAATACATCGGATTGAACTTAACCAAAGTCCAATTAAAGGAAAATAAATGTTTCTAACAAATACAATGAAGAAGATTAAAATAATTCACTGTCAGTTACTGTCGCTGTGAGTTTGACGAGGTCAGCTGCTTCATTTGGTTCTGCCTAAAGTTCTCTCAGTGATCCAGTGTTTATATGATAAGATACGTGTTTAATGCAGAGAGTTGGAATTACAAGTTGGTAAGAAGCTTTTTAACAAAGGTTTGATTTAAGCTTTAAGTTCAAAGGTGAAAGAAATTTCACGTTTGATGAAGGAAGATCAAGGCTAACAAGGACATAGGTCAAAGGTCAAAATAAGGTAAGGTGAGAAAATATAATAGATATATATAATCAATCAATAAGGTGAAAATATCAGATAAAAGGGTTTATTTGGTTATAAGGAATAAAGAGGTCAAAGGTCAAAACAAGAGTACTGTTAAGTTAAAATTAAAAGGTCAAAGGTCAGATTAAACAGGTTACACAGAAAGGATCGGCAAAACTTAAACAAGGATAAAGAAATAATACATTAAACAAGGAAATAAATTAAAAGTCTGAGTTAATGAGAAATTAAACGTTTAAATCAGGTTAAGAGTTAAATTTGAAGCTTTTCTTAGTTAAACTAAATAAAATAATCAGAATAAACGATTGGAGGAAAAAAGCAAAGATGTTGTGATCAAATAGTTTGTACGGCAGAAAGAAAAACATGTTTCAGTAGATTGTATGTTGGAAACCACAGTAGACACAGTAGACTCAAATCATTGTTACTGAGGAATTCTGCCTTAAACAGTAAAGTGTTCTTTAACAGTGTGTGTGTGTCTGCAGCTGTTCTTTGTGTTGTTGCTGCATCGCTGCCTCAGGGGGAAAGTTGTGTGTGTGTTATGCAGACTAGCAGAGACTGCAGCTGTCAGCAGCCACACACACTTTCTATTCTTCAAATCAAATCACAGTGAAACATGTTCACTGACAGCTCAGCTTCAGCATCGTCTTCATGCTGTGACTGCAGCCGTTCAACTCTGTTTGTCTTTAACCCAAATCATCACAACATGCAAATATAATCATCAAAATGATGTGACTGGAAGGATGCAGCAGTCTGTGCTCCACCTTTCTCCTCCACACCTGCAGGTGGAGAACATGGATGCATGAATCTCTACAGAGTTCTTTGAATATTATCCGTCTCATCAGTTTTCAGTGAACAAAACTCCTCACAGAGCCAAAATAAGCAGTTTGTATCCAACATAACTCAGCTGGACTCTGATGCTCCGTATAACAGCCACACATGAGTCTGGATTCACTCAAAGCATTGAACAAACTTTATTGGAAATGAAGCTTTTGGACATTTGTTCTCTGATATTTGCTCTTCAGCTCGAGTCTCCATCAGTGGGAACATTTCCTGATTCAACTTTTCTTCTGTTCAAATCAAACTCCATGAGAATCAAAGTGTGAATCAGAGTCCTGATGATCAGATTCTATAGAAACATGGAGACTGTAGAGGATTTACACTCAATATGTTCATTTGTTCCCTTCAAGAAAAATCAATCATTCATCCAATTAAATCAGTCGTTGATCAGTTTGATTGACAGGACAGATGATCAGAGGTGCAGAGTTTTTACCTCCATCATTGTTACAGGGGCTGAAGAATGGGTGGAGTTTGTGAGTGAAGGAGCAGCCAGTAAAGGAGTAGATCAGAGCTGCAGCACCTACATCATAAAAGGAGACCAGACCCTCCTCATAATCCACAAACACCCCCACCTTCTCAGGACCAGGATGGAGACAGAGACGGACTGAAGGACCAGCAGCAGCTTTGTACTCATTTCCATTTCTCAGCCACACAGTCCAGAAACCATCCTGAGGTCTCAGTGTGATTATTCCCTTCCTGTTGATCGACTCTGTGGCCACTCCTAAATCCCAGTCAGTCTTTCCTTTAACCTGAACCTCAAAGTAAAATCTGCCTGAAGAGAAACTCTGCTCTCCTAAAACACAAGCACACTGAGAAAATCTCTCTGGGTTGTCTGGAAGTTTCTTCCTCACATCACTATGATAAACTTGTTTTCCATCATCAGACAGGATGAGTTTAGGATGAGCTGTATCAGGATCCAGAGTCACATCCACCTCATGCTGCTGCACCCTCTGCAGCTCAGCCTCAAACAGCTTCTTCTTCATGAGTTTCCTGATTGTCTCCTCCAGCTGAGCCACAGCTCTCCCCACAGTCCCCTCATATGATGGTGGATGAACTCTGACCTCTGTCCAGTCCTTGCTGGGTGGAGCAGCTTTCAGGGAGGAGAAGCTTTGGAGGAGGTGGAGGTGGTCTTCAGAGCGTGAGAGCTGCTCCACCTCAGAGCTTCTCTCCATCAGCTCAGAGATTTCCTGTTCCAGATCTTTGATGAGACCTTCAGCCTGTTTCTCTGTAGCTTCCTGTTTGTCTTCGATCTCCTTCATGAGCTCCTTCAGGCGTCTCTCAACAGACTCCATCAGAGCCGTGAGGACCTGAACACCTTCTGCTTTCTGTCTGTCTGCAGCATCTTTACTCATCTTCACCGACTCTGTGATCTCCTGAATCTTCAGTCGTCTCTTCTGGATCATCTGCTGAATCTCAGCCTCTGTCTTCTCCAGCTCTGCCTTCTTTCCTTCATATTCTTCTCTCAGAGGAACAAACTTGTGGTTCTTGTGGTCTAAAACAGAGCAGAGCATGCAGACACATGTCTGGTCGGTCTTACAGAACAGCTGCAGAAGGTTATCGTGCTTCGTGCACATCCTGCCTTCCAGGTTCTCCACAGCATCAACCAGCTGATGTCTTTTCAGGCCTTTCACTGTCAGATGAGGCTCCAGGTGAGTCTGACAGTAGGAGGTCTGACACACCAGGCAGGACTTCAGGGCCTTCAGTCTGGTTCCAGTGCAGACGTCACAGGGAACTTCTCCTGGTTTGGCAGCTTGTTGCTCTGAGCTGCTGCTGCTGGCTTTCTGCTGAGCTTCACGTCTGAACTGAGCAACCATCTCAGAGAACAAAGTGTTGATCTTCAGCTGAGGTCGAGTGTAGAAAGTCTCTTTACACATGGGACACTGACAGCTCTGATTCATGTCCCAGTGCTGACTGATGCAGGTTTTGCAGAAGTTGTGTCCACATGGTGTAGAGACTGGATCAGTGAACACATCCAGACAGATGGAGCACAGAAACTGATCTTCAGATCGCAGATTGCTGGCAGCAGACATGTCTGCACTCTGAGGGAGAAAGAAAAGAAACATTTGATTCAAAATTCACTTTAAATTTCATTTTTACAAAGAGAGAAACAAGCGTCAGTAGTCTGAGGAGCTTGGAGAGAAAAGCGTCTGGACTTCTTTGAGTTTCTTGAAGACGTTTCATCAGAGAAGCTTCTTCAGTTCTCAGAGTAACTGGTGGAGACCCAGCAACACACTCAGACACAAACTGGTTCATCCAAACACAAACCTAACATCGTAGTGTCTGCTGTACAGTGCAGCGTCCAGATGGACAGGATCAACGTTTGGGGATGAAGATAAATACAGTCGTTACAAAGATGTGAAATTGTTTCTCTGACTGTTTTACAGAAGGTCCAAGATTCATCCAGATCATTTGTATACTTGAATAAATCAGTTTGTTGGATATTTTCCATCAATCACTGTGAAGTAAACTTCGACCTTGTTGGTGACTGAATACTTCTTATTGTACGTCCAGATCAACGACCCATTAATATTAACCAGTGACTGTTCCAGTAGAGCTGACAGTGAGGAGGACGATGAATCACAAACCTCAGAAATGTGTTATTAACTGTTGATCCAGTATTTTAATGGCATTGATGAGAACATGTTTATTCAGAGGTGTCTGTATATTTGGTCCATTTGTGCGTCAGTAAAAACTGTCCTGTTTTCTCTCACAGATACTGGAACATCACAGCTCCTCACAAACTCAGGATGTGGAAGAAGATGAACTTTCCCAGTCACTCGCTGGGATACATCATTCATGTTATTCTGGATCCTCAGAAAACATTGATTTATTTTTGTGTTTCATATATTTGTTTGTCCAAATCAAAGGTTGATGTTAGTAGAGAAGAAGCCACCATGATAAAGCCTGTGTGTGAAAATGAGATCAGTGCATTTGATCAAAATCCCATTTAAGGAGGAATTCTGTCCTCCAGTTTGTTTAAATAAGCTTTGGGATTAAACAGCATCATCTATGTTTGTGTCTGATGACATGTTTGATCCAGGTCAGCTTGAATATCACAGCTGATGTGTGGAACTCTGACATGTTTAAAGCCTGATTATCAGGATGATTCAAACACATCTGTCTAAATAATGAGATTCATGTTTCCACACAAAGTTATAAAGTGCAGCATCGACTGTTTTCTGAATGATTGAGGATCATCTGTGACTCTTACAGGATACACTAAGTCAGATAATCTTTGTAAAATGTGTGAATGACTTTTTGAAGTACTGACCAAAATCTGCTGGTTTACAGTGTCAAAGGCTTTATATCAATAAAGAATAAATAGGTGTTTTCACGTCTGTAATCCTTATGATCAATCAGATCCAGAATCAATCTAAGAGGAACAGGAAGTGATGAATAACCAGGAAGTGTGGAGTCAGTCTGAAGTCCAGAGCACAGCCTGAGTCCACAGTCCTGAGCAGAGCCACAGTGAGACTGAAGCAGCAGCTCGATGCTCCTACAGTGGATCTGTGGTTACATGAGCAGATTTCTATGGATCCAGTGTGACTGTGATGAGTCCTGATGAAGTGAACAGAGTGAAGATTTGTGTAGAAGCAGGAAGTGTGATCAGCTGCACTCACCACTGTTGCTGAGAGGAACCTGATGGACTCCAGTGAATCTTCTTTTAGAGACAAACAGGACTCGACTGCAGCTCTGCTGCTGCTCTCTCACACTGTCACTTCTGCAAAATGACGTTGAGCTTCTTGTTTTTCAGGTGTTGCTCCGCCTCTTCCTGCCTCTCCCTTTACAGGAATCAGCCGGTCTGTACTCAGTGACTGTGTGCAGCGGGTGGGAGGAGTGAGGAGTGGTGTGTGGGTTCACACAGTAATGACGGCCTCAGGTGATCAGGAGAAACTCACCTGGATTTCCTTTTTCCACAGCAGACTGAGAGCTTCAGGTGGACCCTGAAGGAGGTCTCAGACACAGGTGGTAAAAGTACATACAGTGTGTACTGAAGTAGAAGTACTACTGTTAAAAATACTCCAAGTACTAATTCAACTTCTTTACTGAAGTAAAAGTAAAAAGTACTGGCTGTGAAATGAGAGTAAAAAGAGCTGATTGAAGAACATTTCTAACACGTGTTTATACAAAGCTAACTGAACCATGTGCTGCATCAACGTGATAATAAAATAATATTATTCACTTTGTTTCTAATAAATATTCCCAGCTTGAATCAGACAAGTTGAACATGAGCAGAGAAAAAGAAGGAAATCCAAATATTCCTGTGTTCAGTTTTCTCCATTTACAGGCCGACTGTGCCTCTAAACAGGAACATGAGCAGGAAGAGGCTGAAGTGGATTCAGCAGGTGGAGGATGCCTAACATCAGCTGGAAAGATTTACTGTGACGTTTGTTTGCTGTTTTCGCCTCGTGCACGAGAACATCACCAAATAAACTCGAGACAGTTTTTAATATTTCACTGTTCAAGAGCAAAAAGACTGACGGACTGTGTTTAAGGCCACCTCACAAATGTCACACATGAAATATTCAGTGTTTATTTGCTGGTTTGTTGGCAGCAGCTCCTTAAAGTCTGTCACACATCTGTTTGACCGTCTCCAGTTAATCTGAGACTCCAGTTAATCTGCAACAGCAGCATCAGGCGGCTCAGCTGATCTCTGGTGTGTAGCTGCTGTGCTGCGCTCCCATTCCTCAGTGAAAGCAACAGCAGAACAAAAACTCTCTCGATCCACATGTTTGAAAAGAAAGCTTTTAAACAGATGAACACACTCAGTAAAGGACAAAGAAAGAAGTAAGAAAAAATTAGAGTAAAGAGTAAAAGCAGGAGCAACTGAAACAGGCTGCATGCTAGCTGTCGCATGCTAGCTGACGCATGCTAGCTGATGCATGCTAGCTGACGCATGAGCACTAGAACTGTTAAACTTCATTGTTATGACTTTAGCACCGAGTTACATGAAATCCTGCATCAAAAAGAACAACACAGCGATCACAGACATGTTTCTGCCAACAAACCAACATTAACCCAGAAAAGCCTCTAAAACAACCTGCTGTGGTTTGGAGTAGAGATTCCTGAATTTACCAGGTGCACCTGAAGGCAGCACAATTTAAACCGTAAATAATGATGTAGGTGCGCAAATCCTTTTCAAGCTTCACAGTGTCAAATGAGCCGGCTTACATTTGTTGCACTTCTACACCAAGTTTTACGCTCGCGTTTCTTCGTTGCTGATTTTTGTTCCACAAACCAAAAGAAAAAAGATTCAACCTTTAATATATTTTCATGTGTGTTTCAAGCACTATGACATATCACACACACACATGCTGAGTGTGTCACTGATAAAGCTGTGACACAGCAGCTCACTCAGTCCAGTCCAGGTAACAGACTCACCTGTTAGCAGCAGCTCTGCCCTCACAGAGCTCAGCTGCTTATTTTAGTCAGCAGGAAACATTAATATTATGGACTACAGCCGTCTGTCAGGGCCGTTCAAGGACACAGTCACACACAGGTTTAAACTGTTAGACTCTGTTAAGGTTCAAATATTGAGGAAGGAGAGTACAAACAACCATGGGCCAAGAGCTTGGTCAAACAATTGATTTTAATGAAATACACGCGTGGGAAGACCAGTTCCGTTCGCAGACAGGGCTGATCTCCGACTACTCAAAACATAAACAGATATTTTATACCATCAGGGTTTGAATTTAATGACGCCCCCTCAACGTCAAATCAATTTCATACATAGGTCAGATCAAAACCACAATGACTTTTAACACAGTTTAAAAAGAACATTGTCTTCGTCTTCACGGCAGGTACTTCCTGTCACTGAAGGATGCTCGCTTATCATCTTGACACATCAGCAGCAGTTCTGCGACAAACTGCTCTTTTGCAACCCCGAGCAAAACATGATTAAACTTCCACCTATAAATGATTCTCTCTAACTGTGTGTGTGTGTGTGTGTGTGTGTGTGTGTGTGTGTCTGTGTGCTAACCACAATTGCACCCTATTTCACCTCACCGACCAGCTCCTGACCTCTCACCAGACAGAGAGACAGAAGCCACTCTCATATATGTAATAACCGAACTGAAACTATGTATATGTCATCTACTAAATAAATGTTTTAATCAAGAACCTCTACTAAAGGCTTAATACAAGAATATGAACTTATAAACAATAATAAGAATGACCTGCTATAAGTGTTTTGTAAGCATGTATTGCAATTCCTTCTATGTTCTAGTTTCCCTCAGCATGGATCACCTGGACACTCTCACCAGTGAAGCTTAAGACCCTTAATGAACTGAACATCAACTCAAAATAAGCACAGATATGCAATATGTATAAAATAGTTATAACTGCATCTGGAATACAAGGTTAATGTATAATGTTAATGCTAACAGTATGCATAAGCCTCTTAAGGCCATCTTAAAACTATCGGTTACATTGTTAAAGCAATGATCATACTGCAGATTATATTGTGCTGGTAAAATACTTTTGTTCATCCCCACAACTCATGAATACCCACAACGTTCGATGCACATTTATCTTTAACAGGAGCAAACGGCCTGATCAGATAATATAAGAACTCATAAAAGCTCATTTATGTAAATCTCTGCTTGGACCAGTGAAACAGTCTCACACTGACTAAACACCATCACTACTTCAGTAATGACAGAGGGGCGTAGGCGTGCTCGTGGGACAGCTTCCTCCAGCTGTGGAAACCAGATGTGGAAGCAGACTCCCTGATGTTGCAGTCCAACACCAGTGTGAGCAGAGAGGACTCAGCTGCTGGGCGGAGCTTATCTTCCTGTGCTGTTCAAATCCAGCATGAAACTCTTCTTATGTTCCCTCTTCAGTCTGATCCTGTCTAACAAACATCACTGTTCACCTCCTCCTCCCTCTGTGACTCCTTCATGTCCACTTTACTCCTCAGTAAGTCTCCACAGCTCCAAAGCAGCTCTGCATTCAGAGTTAGTCCACGTTCTCACCTCCATCTTCAACCTTTCCTCAGCCAGAGTGCTGTGTCTGTGCTTCCACAGGCCCCGCTGGTTTACAAACTTGTTCCTGTTAACGGAAACAAGACGAACAGCTTTTACTTGCTAGCAAGGGAGGACCGCTCGGTGTGTCAGGAAAGCACTGAATCCACCCACAGACGACCTTTTACTGAAAACAGTTACAGTACACTATGTGTGTGTGTGTGTTTGGGGTGCGTTTGTGTGACCTCCTGCCCACAAAAGGATGATAAAGCAGGAAGCTTACTAAGCAGCAAACAGAGCCCTCACATAGATGTGCCTATAAGAAAACACTGCAGCCTCCCCACCAACAAACTGGCTGGAGAGGTGGTCAGAGACAAAGGAACGTCTTTGATCAGGCTGCTTGAACCAAGACTTACAAACTTAAGTAACACAATGACAACATTTAACAATTTGACTCCAACACAGATTTGTTGTCCTGTTTTTACACTGAAATGTAGACGAGTAACAGATGAACACAAACACCTCTCATTATCTTGTAGTATATTTCCTTGTTTTATTATAAACAGTAAAATAGATGCACTCTGCCTGATCTGATCATGTGGGTAATAAACCTTTAAATAAGTGACTTATTTCTACAGCAATTCTTAGAACTGCTTCTATCAACAGTTTTCTCAATCTCCCTCCCACCTTTCGTGCTTCAGGTGAAGTCCCGCCTTCTTCCAGGAAGCAGCTCACCTGTGTGTCCGTGTTTAGTGTCCAGGGCCCTATTTCAGGAAGCCGGTTTAGAAAACTCAGAGTGAAAAACGATACTCAGGGTTGAGTAACCCCGAACTGTCCAACTCGGAATATTCGGTTTCAGAAAGGCTGATAACAAGTAGTTCAATCAACGCGGAGTTGCTTTAACCCCAAGTTAAACGCGCGCACGAGGATACATAAAGCCCTGATTAGTGGAGCACAGATTAAGCGAGTCATCATGGAGACGGAGGGAAAGAAGGCGCGGTCAATGTATTTCACAGCGCTTGAGGCCGAAATTCTGATGGCAGCATATGCCGATAACATGCAAATTCCGCGGAAAAAAGTAACACAGCCTCAGCTGCAAAAGAAAGGGAGCATGCATGGCAAAACATAGCCGACAGAGTCAATGCGTGAGTGTTAATTTAAACATTGATCTAGGGATTTCCACCCATTTAACACGTTATTTTATCATATGTTATTTTTTATTTTACACATTTTATTTTGTGACGTGATGTGAGCGCAGGTGCAACCCAACAGGCCCCAAACGTTCCTGGCAGCAAGTAAAAATGAAATATAAAAATATAGTCCAAACAGGTAAGGTGTAATTGTATTATGAGCCATAGTGCTTGGTCTGTTTGTCCCATGTAAATCAATTGCAGTTAGAGGCTACATTAATTTTCTTTCTGTAAGCACTTATTGAAATTATCTGAGCACATTACAAGTACATATTTGCTTACTCTGTATGCTCAAATGTGACCCGTTATGGCCACTAGAAAAAAAGCGGAGGGGGTCCTCCACCACCACCACTCACAGAGCCTGGCCACTTGGCTTCCACATTTGTGATAATGTTGGCAGCATCACATATGATCTTCACAGTGCAGAGAACACAAATTAGCATCCATTACTATAATGAAATAATTTGTTAGTTTGAAATGCTACAGGGAACTATGTACCTGCACATTAATGCTGTGGAAAGACTTCCTGTTCACATAGTCTCCTTCATTTACTGAAGGAGCAATGATTGGAATGTGAGTGCCATCTGTACAGCCAATCACGCCTGGGAACCGTGAGAATAAATGTAAAATTTAAGTAGTAGTTCAAGTATCACCACATCATGAATTAAGTTTTGTTCATCCTGATACCTGCAATTTTGTGGAATTTTGTGGAATGTCCGCGATGTGTCACATGAGCAATATTAGGCCTGAGGATGTTATTCAAATAAATTATAGATTGTGCTGAAAAACGGTGACGTTCACACAGGAAATCATCAGGAAATGATAAAATGTCCAAACGCGCTCTAATCACTCTCTCCCGGCAGAGAGCTCTGCGGAGAATTTGGGCTTCAACATCTACTGGCTCTTCAAGGAAGGGGCACGCCATGTCTGACACTTCCTACAGTCAGGTTTCCGACAAAGAGGCGGAGAACGTCAGGGTTAGTTGAAGTAAACCTGCTAGGGGGCACGTTAGCTTCACGGAGTGTGTCGTCATAGTAACTCACTCAGGATTAATCTAAACTCGCTTTGTGAAACCGAAAACCCAGAGTTTTCGTTCACTCAGGGTATACTTACTCAGAGTTTGCACTAAACCGGCTTCCTGAAATAGGGCCCTGGACCATGGTGCACTTCATCTACTCACCTGCACAAACAGTCAGTGCAGACAGCAGCAGCACACACACACCTGCAACAGGAGGTCAGAGGTCACTGAAAGTCAGAGGTCAATGAAGGTCATAGGATATTAAAGGTGAGAGGTCACTGAAAGAGAGTGGACATTATGACCAGAAGGCAGTAATAGGCCTGGGAGAGCATCTTCTATGTTACCATGTTCACCCTTCACCCTGCTATGATGGCACTTGTTTAGCCATTTGTCACATAGACTCTGGATGTTATATTTCAAAGCTGCACACTGGTTATCTGTGTAGGTCACAGTGAGGTGTTGTGAGAAAGTTGGTGACACCCAGTTGGTGGGGAGGTCCTGGTGGTGAAGTCTTCTGTTCTCCTGTGTCAAGGGTGTAGACAACAGCTGTTGAAACACCTTCTCTTTTAACGTCTATTCAACTAAATGCTGTGCTATTCATCTTTAGTACCTGCCCCCCCCCCCCCCCTCTCTCGTGCTCATAAGAATAGAAATGAATAAAAAGTTGTTGATTACTTCTACTCATGTGACAAAGTGCAGGAAGACCACGCCCGGGTGCATATTTTTGGTAATAGCCCGTCACCAGTAGTAACCATCTATTACCTATGACGAGCCACCTGGGAAGGCGAGACAAACTTTGGAGCAGACACAAGACACTTTGTCGAGAGACACTTCTGCATCGATGACGGGCTGATTTCAGTTCCCACAGAGTCTGCAGCCATCGATCGGCTTAAGCACACATGTTGTATGAAAGGCTCTGGGATTTTATGTCTATGTTCTGCAATATTGTGTGGGGTGGAGTCGTAGGAAATGACGTAGGCAGAAGTTGGGGGTATCGCGATGCTACTCGAGAAGGGGAGATTTTTTCAGTGTTAGTTCTGTTTACCTCGTAAGCTGTGTTCCTGGTTGCCATCCTTCACGGTGATGCTCCGAGTGTTAAGTTGATGACTGGAAGTAAGTTTCCTTAAATATGTTTATTTTCCGATTCTGATGTTGGCCGCGGCTTTAGTTACATTCTACCGCATTGTAGCACCGCTTTTTTTTCATCTCGTAACTCGAAGCATGTGCCGCCGGCCGCCGCCATTATGTAGTAATTTTATTCGGCCACACGTTGGTGTCAAAGTCCTTTGTTTACAGTTAGAGTGGATGTTTCGGCTATGTATGACATTCTCACTGTGTTTAATTGTGTCCTTTCTGTGTTTGGAGCAAGAGATGTAAGATTGGCATAGTTCAAATTATATATGTTCTGTTATGTGTATATTCAGATGGATGTGTTGGTTTATTTCATTTAATCCGTTATGTTTATCTTAGTGAAGCTGTTGCTGTATATATTTATATACTGATGGCAACTTGTTTGTTACTACAGACTGCTGGCAACACTGAGCATCTAGGTGGCAATAAAACAGCTGGTGGTGACAATCCAGCAAAGTGGAAGCCTGTTGTCCTCCTTCCTGTATCCTGACCGATACACCGTCTTGTTAGCTGCTGAACCTTAAAGAACTAGCCCTCACCACAAGTACTCCTCAATACATGTGCAGCCGAGTCCAACCTCAAACTCCACAAAATTTCCTCAAATAGTTTCTTAGTCATGCAAGCCTACACCCGGTGTGGAGTTCTCTCCGTATGTAATAGTATCTTCAACCTCTTGTATAGTCCGAGTGGAAAACAGTTAAAGAAAAAAAAAAACATAAACATGTTTAATCAATACCTTTCATAACTTGAAATGCAAATAGAAATTATACATTTTTAAAACTGATGCAAACAACAAAGTAAAATGTTGCTATTTACTTTGGTGGCATCTGTCATTTTTTACAGTGTTGTATGTTGGTACCTCAGGTCCCACATCTCCAGATTCACTAACAGCTTCTTCCACCTGGGCCATTCGGACATTTAACAAACACCATGTCCCCTCTGTTCTAACTCTGCTGTGATCCCAACAACCTACATGTAAAGGTCGCCCAAACTAATAAAATTGTCAGGAATTATAATGGAGAGAGAAAACAGGCGGCTCCCACACTTTATCTGAACATCAGTTTTGAGTGGCTATACAGTATATCTGCAGAGATACGGGCAGTACAGGTGCAGCAGTTAGGTATTAAGAAATAAAAAAGAAAAGAAAAACATAAAATGAATTCATATTCAATTTCCACATTTACTAAAAGCAAACAATGTAATGATATTAAAGTAACTCCCTGATGGATGACATGAGCAATGAATAGCTTCACTGATTTTATTAGGTTCTATTTGAGTCTCAATCTGCTGCTGTTTGAAGCTCATCACCAGAAAAACAACAAAACATACAAACTCTGAGGGAAATGACCAAAACAGTCTCCAGTCTTTTGTTAGACTCTGTGTTTATAGTGGAAAACTTGCTCTTATTAAAGGAAGTGAAGGCTACATAATAGGCAGATAAGACAAACGTGTGGTGAGTGCAACTAGCAGCTGTGGTTTCCTGAATGAACGTCGATGTTCGAAGAAACGAGGTTACTACACCGGGGGACCCCATCCTTGGGGTGGACCCATTTTTGTTTTAGCGTGTTTTGGGGTTTAAAAGCCACAGAGACGCGGTGCTTAGGAAAAATGCATTTCAGCTGTGCTGATGCTCCTGACACGTATAAGACTGGGGAAACCTGCATTCAGCTGGACCTGAAAAACACTATGTCCAGATAAACACAATCAACTTTTGGAGAAAAGTAAAAGATTCTTCATCAGACTAACAACTAAAAACATGACACTTACCTTAACAGTATGGGCTACATCAAATATATTCAAGACCGACAACAACACTTCTCACTAATTCTCCAATAAATTAGCAATAATAAAGTAAGAAAAAATAAGACATTCAATTTATGGACGCTCAAATTAACAGAGCGACATTAAACGCACCTCATTGCCTGCCGTAGCGTTCTTCGCAGCTGCACTTCACCTCAAAGGTCGCTTAATACATCGGATTGAACTTAACCAAAGTCCAATTAAAGGAAAATAAATGTTTCTAACAAATACAATGAAGAAGATTAAAATAATTCACTGTCAGTTACTGTCGCTGTGAGTTTGACGAGGTCAGCTGCTTCATTTGGTTCTGCCTAAAGTTCTCTCAGTGATCCAGTGTTTATATGATAAGATACGTGTTTAATGCAGAGAGTTGGAATTACAAGTTGGTAAGAAGCTTTTTAACAAAGGTTTGATTTAAGCTTTAAGTTCAAAGGTGAAAGAAATTTCACGTTTGATGAAGGAAGATCAAGGCTAACAAGGACATAGGTCAAAGGTCAAAATAAGGTGAGAAAATATAATAGATATATATAATCAATCAATAAGGTGAAAATATCAGATAAAAGGGTTTTTTTTGGTTATAAGGAATATGCAGACTAGCAGAGACTGCAGCTGTCAGCAGCCACACACACTTTCTATTCTTCAAATCAAATCACAGTGAAACATGTTCACTGACAGCTCAGCTTCAGCATCGTCTTCATGCTGTGACTGCAGCCGTTCAACTGTTTGTCTTTAACCCAAATCATCACAACATGCAAATATAATCATCAAAATGATGTGACTGGAAGGATGCAGCAGTCTGTGCTCCACCTTTCTCCTCCACACCTGCAGGTGGAGAACATGGATGCATGAATCTCTACAGAGTTCTTTGAATATTATCCGTCTCATCAGTTTTCAGTGAACAAAACTCCTCACAGAGCCAAAATAAGCAGTTTGTATCCAACATAACTCAGCTGGACTCTGATGCTCCGTATAACAGCCACACATGAGTCTGGATTCACTCAAAGCATTGAACAAACTTTATTGGAAATGAAGCTTTTGGACATTTGTTCTCTGATATTTGCTCTTCAGCTCGAGTCTCCATCAGTGGGAACATTTCCTGATTCAACTTTTCTTCTGTTCAAATCAAACTCCATGAGAATCAAAGTGTGAATCAGAGTCCTGATGATCAGATTCTATAGAAACATGGAGACTGTAGAGGATTTACACTCAATATGTTCATTTATTCCCTTCAAGAAAAATCAATCATTCATCCAATAAAATCAGTCGTTGATCAGTTTGATTGACAGGACAGATGATCAGAGGTGCAGAGTTTTTACCTCCATCATTCAAACAGGGTTCGAAGTATGGGTGGAGTTTGTGAGTGAAGGAGCAGCCAGTAAAGGAGTAGATCAGAGCTGCAGCACCTACATCATAAAAGGAGACCAGACCCTCCTCATAATCCACAAACACCCCCACCTTCTCAGGACCAGGATGAAGACAGAGGGGGACTGGAGAGGAAGCACAAGCACTGTACTCATTTCCATTTCTCAGCCACACAGTCCAGAAACCATCCTGAGGACTCAGTGTGATTCCTCCCTTCCTGTTGATCGACTCTGTGGCCACTCCTAAATCCCACTCAGTCTTTCCTTTAACCTGAACCTCAAAGTAAAATCTGCCTGAAGAGAAACTCTGCTCTCCTAAAACCATAACACAGTAAGAAAATCTCTCTGGGTTGTCTGGAAGTTTCTTCTCCACATCACTATGATAAACTTGTTTTCCATCATCAGATAGGATGAGATTAGGATGAGCTGTATCAGGATCCAGAGTCACATCCACCTCATGCTGCTGCACCCTCTTCAGCTCAGCCTCAAACAGCTTCTTCTTCATGGGTTTCCTGATTGTCTCCTCCAGCTGAGCCACAGCTCTCCCCACAGTCCCCTCATATGATGGTGGATGAACTCTGACCTCTGTCCAGTCCTTGCTGGGTGGAGCAGCTTTCAGGGAGGAGAAGCTTTGGAGGAGGTGGAGGTGGTCTTCAGAGCGTGAGAGCTGCTCCACCTCAGAGCTTCTCTCCATCAGCTCAGAGATTTCCTGTTCCAGATCTTTGATGAGACCTTCAGCCTGTTTCTCTGTAGCTTCCTGTTTGTCTTCGATCTCCTTCATGAGCTCCTTCAGGCGTCTCTCAACAGACTCCATCAGAGCCGTGAGGACCTGAACACCTTCTGCTTTCTGTCTGTCTGCAGCATCTTTACTCATCTTCACCGACTCTGTGATCTCCTGAATCTTCAGTCGTCTCTTCTGGATCATCTGCTGAATCTCAGCCTCTGTCTTCTCCAGCTCTGCCTTCTTTCCTTCATATTCTTCTCTCAGAGGAACAAACTCGTGGTTCTTGTGGTCTAAAACAGAGCAGAGCGTGCAGACACATGTCTGGTCGGTCTTACAGAACAGCTGCAGAAGGTTATCGTGCTTCGTGCACATCCTGCCTTCCAGGTTCTCCACAGCATCAATCAGCTGATGTCTTTTCAGACCTTTCACTGTCAGATGAGGCTCCAGGTGAGTCTGACAGTAGGAGGTCTGACACACCAGGCAGGACTTCAGGGCCTTCAGTCTGGTTCCAGTGCAGACGTCACAGGGAACTTCTCCTGGTTTGGCAGCTTTTTGCTCGGAGCTGCTGCTGCTGGCTTTCTGCTGAGCTTCACGTCTGAACTGAGCCACCATCTCAGAGATGAAGGTGTTGATCCTCAGCTGAGGTCGAGTGTAGAAAGTCTCTTTACACATGGGACACTGACAGCTGACATTCATGTCCCAGTGCTGACTGATGCAGGTTTTGCAGAAGTTGTGTCCACATGATGTAGTGACTGGATCAGTGAACACATCCAGACAGATGGAGCACAGAAACTGATCTTCAGATCGCAGATTGCTGGCAGCAGACATGTCTGCACTCTGAGGGAGAAAGAAGAGAAACATTTGATTCAAAATTCACTTTAAATTTCATTTTACAAAGAGAGAAACAAGCGTCAGTAGTCTGAGGAGCTTGGAGAGAAAAGCGTCTGGACTTCTTTAAAATAACACAGCACTACTTAACCTCATTTTGAATGTATCATCGGTTCACTGACCATCGGGCAATACGCTCACAACAGACTTGTGAAACAGATCTGTGGAACAAATGTGCAACACTGTGAGTGCGATAAGAGGTAGAGAACTACACACTCTCTGTACATTTTCTTCTTTTTCTTTGTATATAGAAAATAGTACGACTACCCTACTCCGGACTTCATTTCTATCCTTCTGCTTTTTCTGTCTTTATATTGTTAAAGTGTGATTTGACTTGGAAAGCTCTGCACAAGTATTCCACTGTGCATGGACTGTTGGTCCTGTGTGCAAATGTCAAAATAAAAATCTTGAACCTTCAGTTGTCAGAGTAACTGGTGGAGACCCAGCAACACACTCAGACACAAACTGGTTCATCTGAAACACAAACTGAACAACGTCGTGTCTGCTGTACAGTGCAGCGTCCAGATGAACAGGATCAACACGATGAACATCTTTTTAACAGTCGTTACAAAGATGTGAAGTTGTTTGGCTGACACAGACAAACAGTATCCCACATTCTTGATTTTTAGCTCACAAACACGTCTTATAAGGACTTATTGATCCTGAAATGTTGGAGGTTTTAGCTCTTTAAACAGTAAAGTTACAGGAGGATACAGATAATTATCAGGAAAATGTCCTCGGTTTGTTAAAATGATCCCGTCCGATAACACACGAGAACAATAAATGTATCATTTTCTGTTGTAACCCACAAACTGAACGGTCACACTCATCTTTCATGTTGTCACTAAAACATCACTCCTTCCACGTCTAGTTGGTCGTGATGGAGGCGGAGTGCGTTGGGTCCGCTTTCCCTGCCCAGCCGATGTTCCTGACGCAGGGAAACAGATCCTGTTGGGGATCCCTACCTTGGCACAACACCTGCCATGGTCTTTGCACACTCACCACAGTAAATGCATCATGTTGTCAGCTTTACAGTATCATAGTCAGAGAAACTGGTCAGGCCGCTCTCTTCCAAATGTCTACACTTCACCCTTTTACTGTCAGTGGGCTCAGAGTCCATCTAATGTGGCTCATTATCTGATGCCGTCTGCAGACCAGTGTTAGACACTGAGAGGTTGATGGCTCCGTGTCAGAGCACCGGCCTTAACGAAAAAGTTATCAATCGTTCTTTTCATCTTTTCTCATTACCCACAGCTACATCCACTCCTATCACGCTGCTCACCTCTGCTGCGACGATTCAAACAGCCGGAAAGTAAATAATTTGGAGACGGTGCGTTTGTGTCACAGTGAACAGTGAACACAGAGACTTTCTAAAACAATGATGCATGTTAGTCATGTGATGCAGGCATGTGACCAATTAAACAAAGATAGTGGAGAGCATTATACAGCAGCAGTTTTGACAGTCCTATTAAAGATGAATATCAGTCTGCACATGCTCCACAGAGCTTTTCTTCAAATTCTTTAATTCTCTCTCGCTTTTGCAACTTTGTACTTTTGTGTTACTCGCAGCAACAACTCCACCTCATTGTTAGTCCATTTTAAAACTCGGTGCTTTTCCTCCACCTTTTGCCGCGACGTTTCAAACAGCTGGAAAGTGAATAAGCGGCAGACAGAAATGAGACCGGTCGAATCGTCTTGCGTTTCACGCATGCGCAGGACTGGAACGTAAGAGTTTTCAGCCGTCTTAATGTGGACGCACAACTCTGTGAAAACGACTGAAAACACTAGTGTGGACGCGGAGCGCTGTTTTCAAATCTATCCGGGCGAGTGTGGACGTAGCCTAAGTGGCACCATGGAGAAATGAGGTGGCGCTCTAGACCCTGATGAAGTGAACAGAGTGAAGATTTGTGTAGAAGCAGGAAGTGTGATCAGCTGCACTCACCACTGTTGCTGAGAGGAACCTGATGGACTCCAGTGAATCTTCTTTTAGAGACAAACAGGACTCGACTGCAGCTCTGCTGCTGCTCTCTCACACTTTCACTTCTGCAAAATGACGTTGAGCTTCTTGTTTTTCAGCTGTTGCTCCGCCTCTTCCTGCCTCTCCCTTTACAGGAATCAGCCGGTCTGTACTCAGTGACTGTGTGCAGCGGGTGGGAGGAGTGAGGAGTGGTGTGTGGGTTCACACAGTAATGACGGCCTCAGGTGATCAGGAGAAACTCACCTGGATTTCCTTTTTCCACAGCAGACTGAGAGCTTCAGGTGGACCCTGAAGGAGGTCTCAGACACAGGTGGTAAAAGTACACACAGTGTGTACTGAAGTAGAAGTACTACTGTTAAAAATACTCCAAGTACTGTTTCAACTTCTTTACTCAAGTAAAAGTAAAAAGTACTGGCTGTGAAATGAGAGTAAAAAGAGCTGATTGAAGAACATTTCTAACACTTGTTCCATTGGCAGATTTTTTCACTTATTTCAAGCTAAAATATTTATTAGAATTCAAATTTAGACAGAAACAAAGTGAATAATATTATTTTATTATCATGTTGATGCAGCACATGGTTCAGTTAGCTTTGTATAAACAAGTTAAAACTCTCTATTTTTTCTCTGGTTTCAAGATTCACTGTCTTAAAAAAAGTTCATATCCGGTGGCGGACGCCCTCAGACATCGGTGCGTTGGTGGTTCTTTGTGTCCGGGGATGGGCGTCCAGGTACACACCGGCTCACTCCTTGGTGGCTGCTTATCGGGGCCTGGAGCCTGGGGCTCGCTCGGGCCACTTCGGAGGTGGGGTGCAATCGACCTCTGGGCCTGGGGCTCGGTCACTCAGGCACAGCTGGCTGCCGGCGGAGCTCACGGGCGCGTCACTGCACCCCCCCCTGGCTTCTGCTCCGCGGCTGCTGAGTGAGCCCTCATCTGGGACTCTCCTCAGCTCTTTCTGGGACAGTGGCGCAGCTGCCCCTCTGTTAGTCTTCCTTGGTCTCTTGTGTTCTGGGGGCCTCTGGATGTCTGGAGTTTTGATCTCCTCCACACCTGCTTCATGCCCTGGAGGACGGGGCTGTGGCCCCCCCACACCCTCTAGCAGATCATTACATGAAGGAACCTTTTAAAAACAAGCGCGTCCATGCTCACAGGTGTACACACGGGTGATCACACACACAAACTACAGCCTTTTTGGCTCCTACCTCAAAGCACACTGTGTTCTGTTGATCTTACAATAATGTTTAATATTTAGTATTTACTGTTATAGTCACATAGATCATCGTGATGTTGTTTATGCGATTGCTCTAGTCTTCCTCTGCTTGTTTTCTTTTTTCTTTCTCAACAGGTGATCCAGGGAAAGGAAAAAGAGAAAAAAAAGGTGATGAAGCAGATTTTCATCGTCTTTTCTCTCTCTCTCTTTTCTCCTTTTTCTTTCTCTCTCCTTCTGTTAACTTTCTTCTGAACTTTTCTTCTTGTTTTTCTTTCCCGTCCCCGAGTCCAGTCCGGCCTGATTACAATAACTTATAAAAATAACTAATAAAGATCAAATAAACTATGACAATCAAGTGGACCAGTATTGCAAAAGGCCCACTTGGGAAAGTAAATCTGTTGGGCATTTGTCTTGGCCTTCAGACATAATTCTGATTGCTACAGTGCCAGACAGGACACACACACACACACACACACACACACACACACACACACACACACACACACACACACACACACACAAAGAAAAAGATAGACCTGAAAAGCTCAATTGAAGGCCGGACAGCCCTGATGCCAAAGGATCCCAAGAAGCAAGTGGTCTCACCCGAATACCTTGGTACCTCATACTGAATCTTGTCCATGCCCGCTATGGCTCCCCACACCCACTATCAGATCGTTACACGGAAAAACCTTTTGAATACAAGTGCACACAGGTGTGCGTCAAGATGAACCGAATCAACCTTTTGGGACTGCAGGGAGGGCACTGGCTGCCTCGAGAGCGAAATGCCGTGACCTGTTATTGGAGATACAACATCAGGAAATCTTTATATGGTATTAACCTGCTGTGCCCAGAAAATGGCACAGCTCATGGTGTGTTTGAAAAGCTGGGAAATCTAATATTGGATGCACTTAAGCTGCAACTGGGAACCAGCAAAGTAACACATTCACATTTAATGAAGTTTGGTGTGAGTGAGCAAGTATTTCACTGAGGCAGTTCAGTTCAGGGGGATGTGTAGGCTGGGATATCATCCACGTAGGCTTCTAGTTGAACAGCGTTGACCAGCCTCATCAGGAATGTTGCTCGTTCACGTCTGCTAAATTTTTAAATCCAAAACTTCAATTATATTGTACGAAATGGTCAGGTGTGACAAAAGCATGTATGCATGATTACAGTTTTTACTGCCACGAGGACTGGACCGGATTCTGGACCGGAGTTTTTCCCATTTTGTGGATAAGCTGTCGGTCCACCGTTTACCTCAGCTGTCAATGCTGGAGCTGAGAAATGTCCACTTTTATTTACTCTCAAACAGGGTGTAAAACTTTGTGCAAGTTAATAAAGCTCACTGCTGACCGAGGACAGCCATGCTGAGGTGAGCTGTCGACGATATGCTAAACTGTTGGTTAGCGTTGGTATTAGCCTCTGTTAGCCTCTGCTAGCTGCAAACAGCAGCTAACAGAGACTTTCCTTGAAGTGGATCCTTCATCATTTCTTTGTATTCATGTGTTTTTGGCAGTTCTAGTAAATTGTAAACTCAGTCAAGAAAATCTGGATAAATGACAGATTTGTGTATGAAATGTTTTTAAGTATAGTTTTTAAAGTACTTCATCTGCAAACAGACTGTTTTTCAATGTGGCCTAATACTTTTCTTATGTTGAAAGCTGATAGAGGACAGGGTTTGATGAATGTCTGTGAGAGATTAGAGATTCAGAACAGAAACGCTAAGGCTGCTAGTGTTTGTCTTCATACCATTTTTCTTGTATCCACTGATATTAGCTAATAAATGTACGGTCTGTACATTTCTTCTGTGTGTGATGATGATTTATTTGTATAAAGAAAAAACTAGCTGTCACAACACAAATCAGTCAAATGTCTGATGTTTTACATATGTATATGTGTTACAGTGCTGCATTTCTGTCCTGACCTTTGACCCCATGCTCAGACTAAAGGTTCACACAGGCTGGTGTGTAAAAACAGCTAACAATGCATTTCTGTGTAAAGCATCATTTGTAGTAAACATTTAATGCCTGTTTCAGTTTTACACAACCTGATGGAAAAGAGAAGGAGAGCAAAGGTCAGTGAAGGGAACGACTGTAGTGCAAATACAGGTGATGTCAGTGAGGATGTGACCCTGCTGCCCTCTCCTAAACAGAGGAGACATTGTTACCCCAATACTGTCAGGCCAACATCAGCAATAAAACAGGGAAGATGTGGGGTTGATGCGCACTAATGTTAAAGAAGATTGTGTCACAGGGTTTTAGAGAAGCATTACATGTTAACTACAGTAGCTCCATAATGAATGAGTAACACGGGAAAAAGCTGTCCTGTAAAATTCAAACAAATCAAACAGTTGGAGCTGTTTAGTAAAGGAGCCGCCGACTAATATCATGTAAAAATGTGTAAGAATTCAAGAAAATTGTTTCACTTTCTTGTACACAAACCAAAGAAACTTCCAGACATTTCACCAGAAAAAGATGAATCTGTTGATCTCACAGTTTTCCATGCTTTCATCTCCTCCAGTCTCCTCACGTAGTGCAGACTTTACTCAGTCAAGAGTCCAGCTCGTTCAAAACTCTGCTGCCACACTTTCAGCATATTTAAAAAACAGCGCTACACTGGCTACCTGTGATTTTACCATATTAATGGCTACTTTTAAAGCGTTCCTTGAGCTTGTTGAGACCCACATTACAAATGATGTTACATCCTCAGATCAGAGCCCCAAATAAAGCTTATTGTTATTCATGTTTTTATTATTGGCTCCAATGGAGAGGTTGTTGTTCAGTTCCACCTGCAAACACAGATCCCGTTTGAGTTGCCTCAGGAAGCTCATCTAGTGCAAAACTGCCAAATCAAACATGCTGAGCTACCGGCTCCACCTGTTTATTATTTATTAATAACAAATTATAGAATGTGTTACTGTTTATCTGCAAGACCTTCATTAGGAACCTGGAATTTTAAATCATTATGCTATTATTATCATTTCAAAATGCCAGTCACTGGCTGTCACTACAGGTCTGTGCTGGACTTTCAGTAACAGCCACTTCCATGCAACAACTGCCTGAAGCATAGTACACTAAAAACTCATTCTTTACAAATCCCTTTGCAGCCCTGGCAAAAGCCTGCTTTTAGTAAATGGTAGAAGGACTGGTTCTTATGTAGCACTTATATAGCGCTACTCTGACGCCACAGCCAGGGTTCAGTTTATCAGCAAGAGATTTTTATTTAAACAAAGGAATAAACTGAAGGCTTATTTTTGGCCAAGACAAACATCAAAGTTGAAGGCAGCTGGACATTTGGATGCAGAATGTACACTTTTTAAGCAATGGCAAGAAAAACAGATGAGCAGGGCCTTCATACTGAAAAACAGGACAAGCTCTAAATCTTAGCAGGGAGCTGACGGGACTGGCAGAGAGAAAATCCTCTTCTTCCCATCCTCCTTTAAATTTGATCTGGGAAACTCCATCAATAACTCAGCCCTGATGCACAAGAGAACGAGAATGAGTAGATGGTTAAAAGAGAATCCAGGAGATGGAAAGACAAGACGAATAGAGGAGCAAAGAAATTATCACAAGGACCCACAGTGGACAAAGGGTCATAATCATATTTTGTGAAGCAATAACTTGTTGGATAACAGCTGAATGTGTACCTGCAGTGTCCTCGGACTGGAGAAAACAACATGTGAGTGTGTATCTGTAATTTTATTGGCTGATTGTCTGAAGTTCATATCCTGATAGGTGACTTGACTCAGACTTGATGACAGCGTCCTTTCTGCAGGAATGAGAAAGACGAGGATTTAAACAAGAGACAAATAATAAAAGATTCTAAACCGAAGACGTCTGCCAGCATGGAGCACAAACTGGGCGTCATCAGGACGCTACAACACAGAGCGAACACCATCCCCACAGACACAGCGGCCAGGAGGAACATCACATCAAGAAGGCCCTGAGTAAATGTGGTTATCCCAGCTAGTGATGTGTGGGTCGCGAAGGAAACTCTCAGAGCCGACTCTTTGACGTGAACGACACGAGCCGGCTCCTTATCGCGAGCCGTGGGTTTTTTTTCTCTCACCCTCTCTCTCTCTCACTTTTTTCCGCTTCACTGAGCAGAGGGGGGAGGGGCGGTAGTGACACTCAGTAGCACAGGAACAGAGCGGGACGGAGAGAGAGAGAGCCAGGGACAACAAGGTCACATTAGAAAGGTATAGTAATCATCCACAACTATTTTCAGTTGCAGATGATAAAGGATTCAGAAAGTTTATTCATGCAGGTCCATATGACAGAGAATATGCATCTTCTTTTTGTTTTCATATTATAATTTATATTTAATTGTGTTGTGGTTTGCAGTGTTTTGTGTTGGTTCACTTTAAATTTGTTTAAAAGGAAAAAGCTAAAAATTTAACTAGTTAAAAGTTGAAATGTGACTAGTTGGTTTTTGTATTATATGATTTATTTATTACATTTTATGTGGAGTGAATAAATAAAAGTATATTTACGGTGGCCCCTACAGACAAAGCACATACAAACTCCGAGGCATGTACAGAAGAGAACAGAAGTGCTCCAGGATGCTAGGGGGCAGTGTTGAGCTTTTGTTACCTAGAGGCTACACAATCCAGCAAGTACCAACAACCGGATTTGGTGTGTGGTAGTAACAGGTAAATGAACATATTTTTTAATATATATGAGTGCTTGTGTATAAATACACAAACAATACACACATGCTTTCATGCTTTCAATTGTGTAATTTAAGTGATCTAGTAGCTCTGTTTGGAAGTTCAGTTAAAGCTAGAAATGTGTTTTGGAGTTTGCACGTGCTTTGTGTCGTGGTCCTCGTGCCTCGCTGGCTCACTCTGGTTTTGGCAACATGTTTTGTTTGTTTTGTTTCCTTTGCGCTCTCTCTCCTCTGCTGGGGCGGTGCTCATTACGGGCCCCGCCCCTGGCCCACGCACCTGTGCTCACCGTCACACCTGCAGCCGATCCCAGCTGATTTGGAGCACTATTTATGACGGCGGACCTGAACCTGTATCTGTGAGTTTGAGACTATCCCTAACCTGGACGTCTCTCTCTGTGTGTATATAGATCTGCCCTGGACCCGAGAGAGTGTGTGTGTGTGTTTGGAACCCACTGAGAGCATGTATGGGATTAATGCCTGCTTCCCCCCGGACCCTGGAGCCCCGGACCGTTTTTAATTAAAGCAACAAAACAACCTGAAGAGCCGCTTGGGAGCCGGAAGAGCCGGTTCTCTAAAAAGAGCCGGAAATCCCATCACTAATTCCAGCTGGACTTTTGTCAAAACCTGTAGTGATACTGTTGTGACAGGAGTATCGGAGCAGTTGAGATGCATTTTTTCTAAACACTGGGTCTCTGTGGAATTTAAACCCCAAAACACGCTGCGCCAAAAATTGTTCCACCCCAAGGATCGGGTCTTATACTTTATCAATAAAAGTGTCTCTATATTTTTCATGTAAGATAAGTTCTCTGCTAAACAATGTGAATGGGGACAGTTTATAATTGAATTATAGTATATAATCACATAATTATTAAGGAAAATTTATTTTTCCATGTAAAATGTTTAATCTAATGAGCTCTGGGGGGTTTGACACACTTTATACCTATTTTTTTGTTCCAAAACAGCAAAGCTGCAACCAGAATAAGATCTAGAAGACCCAGAGAACCCAGAGCAGCTACAGGTGAGATGATGGAGGAGGACGATGTAGAAGGAGGGGAATTGAGATTGGTAATTGTTGTTGGTGGTGGTGGTTTGGTGGCACTTGGTGAAATGGTGGTGGTGTCATAGACATCTGCAGGAGAGATGATAAAACTGGGTCATTGAATTTATTATAAGCTCAGCAGGTTTGCTTTAAACAGGAAGTGATGTCAGTGTTCTGACCTCTGACCCTCAGAAAGCTCTGAGGAGATGATCCAAACTCATCAGTAGAACACTGACTGATTTTCAGTTGCAAACGGGACAGACATGACTGTGGGATAGGACAGGGGGAAAGAATGAAAGAAAGAGAGGGAGAGAAAGAAAGAAAACCAAAGGGGAGAAGAGACGGTGAGAAGGGGGGGAAGAGAGAAAAAAAAAAAAACAAACAAAAAAAAAAAAACTCCTGGGTCACCTGTATGGAGAAAAAAAAACAGAGGAGACAGCAAACAACAAAGAGCAACATAATAAGAAAAAGAAAAAGCACCATCACAATAAACTAGCTAGCAGTAGATATCAATAGTTACTAAATAATAAACGATATTGTGCAACACGCAAGATAGACAGCGCACAATGTGCTTTGAGGCAGCAGCCAAGAAAGCTGTAGTCCGCGTCTGTGAATACCCATGTGTGTACACCTGTGTGCATACCTGTGTGGATCAGCATGCTTGCATTCCAAAGGTTTCTCCATGTAATGATCTGCTAGGGAGTGTGGGGAGCCACAGCCCTGTCCTTTATGGTATCAAGCAGGTATGGAGGAGATCAAAACTCCAGACATCCAGAGGCCCCCAGAACACAAGAGACCAAGGAAGACCCACAGAGGGGCAGCTGCGCCACTGTCCCAGTAAGAGCTAAGGAGAGTCCCAGATGAGGGCTCACTCAGCAGCCGCGGAGCAGAAGCCAGGGGGAGTTGCAGTGACGCGCCCGTGAGCTCCGCCGGCAGCCAGCTGTGCCTGAGTGACCGAGCCCCAGGCCGAGAGGCCGGGGGCACCCCACCTCCGAAGTGGCCCGAGCGAGCCCCAATAAGCGGCCGCCAAGGAGTGAGCCGGTGTGTACCCGGACGCCCACCCCCAGATACAAAGAACCACCAACGCACCGACACCTGAGGGAGTCCGCCACCGGCAGGGGAAGTGGTGCAGTGCAGGGATCTCCAAAATCACTTCTTTATCTGAGGAAAAGACCCACAGAGTGATGTAGAGGTGGTATAACAGTCTGCTGTTAGTCTGATGAAATGAATGACTTCATTACCTGATACAGTGATGTTGACTTCTTCACTCTTCTCTCCAGCTTCACCTTCACACCAGTAAACTCCACTGACTGGCTTGAACTCATCAAACAAACAGGATGAACCATTGAACCTCCCGAAGCCCCGCCCCCCTGCTCCACATGACTCAGTCCCACTTCCTGTGTCCCTCTTCACCGTCCATCCATCAGAGCCCAGCTGACCTTCACATGTCAGAGACACTGAGGCTGCTGTGAAGAACTGCTGAAGGTTTGGACTGACGCTCAGAGAGACTGGAGGACAGACGGACAGTTTCTATCAGTGTTTACACTCAGTGTTTGTCCTGGACCATGGTGCACTTCATCTACTCACCTGCACAAGCAGTCAGTGCAGACAGCAGCAGCACACACACACCTGCAACAGGAGGTCAGAGGTCATTTAAAGAAAGACTGAGGCTGCACAGTTTTTTTTTTGTTGTTGTTTTTTTTTCTCTCAGGAAACTTTTTAATCTCCTGAAGTATCTGCCACAATCTAAGGAGCTTGGAAAGAAAAGCGTCTGGACTTCTTTAAGTTGCTTGAAGACGTTTCACCTCTCATCTGAGAAGCTTCTTCAGTTCTAGGATCAAACGGTGAAGAGACCCACATTTAAGCTCTGTGGGAGTTTCCCACTGAGAGGGACCATGGACCCCCTGATGATCCTCTACCTAATCACATGAGCCAAGGTGTGGTAATGGGTGTGGGTCACAATCAGCCAGGGTTTTACTGCTACTACTTTGTACTTTCTTACTTTGAGTACATTTCATAGTCTGTACTTTTTTTTTTTTACTTTAACTTGAGTTAATAAGTTGAATCAGTACTTCATCTTTTACTGGAGTATTTTTGAACAGTAGTATTTGTACTTCTACTTAATTATGGAAGGTCTGTATTTTTGCCAGATCTGTGAGCCACGCAGATTAAACTACACAAACACCACCGTGCACTGTAACAGGAACAGGAAGTTATAAAATACCACCGAGACAGCAACGCAGGTTAGCCTGTCTTTTCCTGTTTTCTATACATTTTTTGATCAGATGGCAATCAACGGTAAACATCACAGTGCACAGCATTGTAAACAATAGAGAACTGTGCATGGATGAGCTTTCATTCATGTGCAGAGAAGAAAGTGTGGGACTAAGAAGCCACCCTTCAAAAGCACAGTTTTTATTTTCAGATTTGCGGCCTGTTTCACTCCCACACTGCTGCTGTTTAAAGGTCATCATGTCAATGGGAATGGGAACTTTAACAGTCAAAACCGTCTGTGGTTGTTTGAATACACTCAGTCCTCTTAATGGAAAATTGGCTGTGAATAGAGGAAGTGAAGACTAGATAAAAGAGGGGACGCAGTCAGAGGACCCTGTGCTTCATGCAGTCAGAGGCTGTGGTTTCCTGACTGAAGAGATGTTTGATGAAAAGAGGTCAAGTCTCTTTTGTTCTTTTTGTCTTCATGTTACTGACACTTAGCTGGGCAGAAAGTTTAATCGCTGACTTAGTCCAGACTATATGGTGACTTTCCTGCAGGACTCCAGGTTAAACTGCTGAGAGTCTGAACCTCTGAGAGGTTTGCAGTGATGATGAGATCGATTTAAACCGAAAAACTTTCATCATGCATGTTTGAAACCATTTTCTATCACTCTTCATACATTTCAGTTAAAACTGTGAGCTCCATTATTCAACATTAACATCACTTCTTGGTTCCTGCCCAACTTCACAGCCACCAATCCAATGAAACCAGAAAGACATAAGAAGGAGAATGAACTGTTCCTCTCGCCTTGACGAAACTTTTCAGAATTTTTACATGAACTTTAAAGTCAGTAGCTGCAAGCTTGTAACTTCTGAAAGGTTGTTTTCCTGCCATATTGTTTGTTGGAGCTGTGATAAATAAATTGATGATTTTAGTGTTTGACTCACCGAGGAGCAGAGAGACCGGTGCAGTCTTCATGTTGTCTGGATGACGACTGAACGTCAGTCTGAGCAGCAGAGAGACGCCTTCAGCTTCAGCACTTCCCCGTTAACAGTCTTCAGTACGTCACGCTGCTGCTCCATCACAAAGAGGCAGAGCAGCTTCTCCAGCAAACGTCAGTGAATGAGATGTTCCGTTGGGTAATTCAGCTCCGAATCTATAATCCTTTTAAAAAACAAATTCCCTTTTCCTACAAAATGTTAATTGAACTCACATGTAGTTATAAGCAAAAACAGACTGTATGTGTCCAAGTCCAAACTATAAATGTATATCATCACTTTAGCTCCATCTTTGTAGAAGTAGTCGGTTTAAATCTGGTTTTACTATCTTAGAAAACATTATGAGTTGCAGCACTTTATAATAACTAAGAAGCTGTAAAATTAAAGGTGTTGAGGTGGCAGGCAGGATGTAGGACCCAAACGCAGGACCCAGAGACAGAATGATTAACTAAAGTGGCAGCTTTATTGCTGGAGAACATTCAAATAGAAATAGAAGAAAACAAAACTAGAAACTCAAAACTTGAGCCCAAACTAGAAACCCGGGAAAGTAGAAAATCAAACCAGGAAAGAGTGAACCAGAACATTACCAGAAGCACATAGAAAACAAAACACAGTACAGTGAGGGTACAACACAACAACTAACAGAGAAACACAGGGCTTAAATACACAAGCAGGACTACGAGAAGATGGGGAAAAGGTGGTAACACATCTGGGACAAATCAGGCCTAATGACAGAAGGGAAGCAAAACCAAGCACACTGCACACAGGACAGGGACTATCAAAATAAAACAGGAAACACATGAGGCACAGACTTGATACTGAACAGAGGGAACACAGAGCACAGGGACAGGATTGACAAACTGCAACATGAGACACGACTGAACAAGAAAATCAGCATGAAGACAGAACTAAACCTTGAGTAAACATGAGGGCTGCAGGAAGAAAACCCAAGTAGATTAGATTAGATTAGATGAAACTTTATTAATCCCTCGGGTGGGTTCCTCCAGGAAATTCAGTTTCCAGTAGCAAAGCACCGAAGGAAGTTGCATGTTACAGATACATTAAGGGGAATGAGAGTAAGGATATAAGCATAAATACACCACATATACACATATACACATATATAGATACAGAATATACAATATGGATAAATAGGATTGCTCATTTGAGTGAGTATATTGCCCAGTTGCTTTCGTATACATGAAGCGGACATACCTGAGTGGCCGCGATCTTGTTTACATAAAGTAAACCTGCTCCCGAGCAGGTTTACGCTTATGGATCTGTTGCTATGACAGCAAGTCCCGGATGAGCTTCGGAGAACCGAACGATCCAGGATCACGTGAAATCGTCAACAATCAAATCCAGCTAACTTACTTAGCGAGGTACGAAGAACGGACCCCTGGTCTGACTGTTAGCTGAATGTGTGTGTGCAGGTGTGCGTCTCACTCTTTGTGACCAAGCTGGGAGGAGTCTGCAGGTGTACCTGGACTTAAGCCACACCCCCTACCCACCTGGCCTGTTGCCGGGTAACACTCTGCTGTTGTCTGGTTTCCAGAGGAGGCTGTCCAGGTGAGACACACATAGACAGGCTTATAAAAGTTTGGACTCTTTATTTGGACTCATTTCCAACAATGTCAGCCCCAATAAAGTTATGGATTATCTTGCATCAATAGGCTGCTGGTTTTCTTTACTCGTTTCAGGTGTTACCAGCAAAATAGTTGTTTAATCATCTGGAAATGTACCCAGATTTATTTATTTAGACAGAGATCTTGACCCCCCCAATGTTCAATACAAAGTCACGCCGATGGTTACGTACCTGTGCGGTTTACCTGTGTGTGTGTTTCAGGACAGGAAGTGTGTACTGCACGTACTTACCTGTCAGCTCCATAACTGTGGTCTCCCTGGGAGACACCAGGTAAGTTTACAGGTAAAGTCTGGTTCACGTGTTTGTCGTGCTGTTGTTTGTTTGTTTGGTTTCTATCAGCTCGGCCCAGCCTCCTCCTCCTGCTCCCATCACGCACCTGGGTGAGTGGGCTCTGAGCAGCAAGCAGAGGTGCGCTGTGGGACAGGTCAAAGGTCACGTGGTGTGTTTCCTGTTCCTGCAACTGCAGTGGAGCTGCTCGCTGTGTGGCAGCGTGTACACACAGGTACTGCATAAAATACACACAGTGTGTACAGGATGTGTTTAGTGTCAGTTTCTCAGGTGCAGTGAAAGTACTCAGAGTGCTTCATGTGTTGTTAGCGTGTTGGTGGCGTGTTAGTGTTGGTGCAGTAAGTAAAGTGTCGTTTTGGAGGAAACTGCTCACGATTTCAGGTGTGTGTGTTTACCTGTTGCTCTCTCTCTCTCAGGGCTGCAGCAGCTCTCAGTGTCACTCGACCTCGTCAGTGTTTCAGTCCAAAGCAAAGTAAGAGCAGCTTCCTGTTGAGCTCACCTGCTGATACGTGTTAATCACCTGGATGAGTCAGGTGACAGTCACATGATCAAACCATGTGGCTCTGCTCTTCGATCAGGCTGGTGATCGATGACGGGACAGGTGAGGCTGACGTCTGGTTCTCAGCTGCTCTGGTTCCTGCTCTGCTGGGATTGGCTGATGCTCAGTGGGAGGGGCTTCAGAGAGCACTCAGGGTCAGAGGTCACATCAGAGTCTTCCCTCGTGGGCAGAGCCAGGTCAGTAGCACCTGTCAGGTGTATATATTTACCTGTCACAGGTGAGTCACGTGCTCATCGTCGTCTTTAAACTTTATTTTATCTTTAAAAATTTAAGATCGGGTCATGTTTTTATTCCTGAGGCTTTAACTGTGAAAGGGCACATCCTGTTTACATCCTGGTAACAGCTCCGTCTGCTCACACTTTACTGCCGAACTGGTTTGGGGGCGTGGCGTCAAACTGAGGGTTTTCTTCATATTTACAGTCGGTGTGAAAACGTCAGAAGGTTTGAGTGAAAAGAGAGAAAAAGATGTTTGTGAGGATTCACGTTGTGGATATCTGAGGTTATCAGAGTGTCAGGAAGGGAAACCTGGAGAAAGTCAAAGAGCCGCCCAGCACAGAACAAGCCTGTCAGAGCAAAGACTTCAAAGACTCTACAGGCTGCACAGGGACGCACTGTGAGCTCACAGAGCTCCACGTCTGCAGACACCTTCAGCCACACTGCTGAGGACGAAGACCTGCAGACTGAAACGTCCTGTGGTCAGAGGAGGTGAAACGAGAAGAAGATGCAGCTACAACCCAAAGAACAGCGTCCACACAGTGAAGCACGGTGGGGACGCTGTGGGGGGGCCACCACAGAGAGAAACAGGCGTCCTGCAGGACGTTTCCACAGGGCCGAGCCGTGAGTCTGCAGAGACATAACCTCTGTGTCTGTCTCAGGTGTGTGACGGGGACGCTGACGACTTCCTCCTCCACTTCCTGTTGTGTCTGTGCAGCAGCGATGTCATGATTCGGCCGCTCAGCCTCACCTGCAGGAAACACACCAACCAGAGACCAGAAGGTAACCCCACCCTCACCACCCTGACCACCATGACTGCAACCTTCAGAGTCGTGTGTGTTTCAGAGGTGAGGAGGTTCACTCGAGGAGACAGAGAGTTCCTGACCAGACTGGCTCCTCCCCTTCAGCTCACCTGTCTGCACCTCCACCCTGACTGAGCTCCACCTGCTTCGTTCTGACTTCATCTGTTCTACGTGTTCGTACAAATAAAACTTTATTGTTCCTCCTCCTGTCACATGGTATCTCACCTTCACTGACGCTTACGCTGGTGATCAGGGTCAGAGGTCACACGAAGCTCTCTGGGTTTAACCTCACACGAAAGGGGCGTCGCTGTCATCATCACAAAGGGGCCTATAACAGGTCATGTGACCCTTCTACAGGAAGTGATCCCTGTGAGTGGCGCCCACATCAGAGACGTTCTCAGATGGTGATTCATCAAACCTGCACCAGTAAAATCTGACAGTAGAAGGATGATGAGTGAAACTGGTTAATCTGGTGTTTGTGGCACAGAAGGTTTGACCTCCACTGTGTGACACAGGTCAGACTCCAGCTGGGCCTGCCGTTCTCAGCCTCACTCTGAGGAAGCCCACAGTCTGTCACAGTGGAAACTACACCGGGGGACCCCATCCTTGGGGTGGACCCATTTTTGTTTTAGCGTGTTTTGGGGTTTAAAAGCCACAGAGACGCGGTGCTTAGGAAAAATGCATTTCAGCTGTGCTGATGCTCCTGACACGTATAAGACTGGGGAAACCTGCATTCAGCTGGACCTGAAAAACACTATGTCCAGATAAACACAATCAACTTTTGGAGAAAAATAAAAGATTCTTCATCAGACTAACAACTAAAAACATGACACTTACCTTAACAGTATGGGCTACATCAAATATATTCAAGACCGACAACAACACTTCTCACTGCTGCTAATTTTAACAAAACTAAACAAAAAGTAGAAAAAGGCAATTCACCAAGTCTTGAAAAGTAAAACTGAAAAATAGAAACACAGAATAAAATAAAACATCCATCCAGATCTTTACCACCAACAACATAAAATCTATCTTAATTAAATGGCCAAATTCTCCAATAAATTAGCAATAATGAAGTAAGAAAAAATAAGACATTCAATTTATGGACGCTCAAATTAACAGAGCGACATTAAACGCACCTCATTGCCTGCCGTAGCGTTCTTCGCAGCTGCACTTCACCTCAAAGGTCGGTTAATACATCGGATTTAACTTAACCAAAGTCCAATTAAAGGAAAATAAATGTTTCTAACAAATACAATGAAGAAGATTAAAATAATTCACTGTCAGTTACTGTCGCTGTGAGTTTGACGAGGTCAGCTGCTTCATTTGGTTCTGCCTAAAGTTCTCTCAGTGATCCAGTGTTTATATGATAAGATACGTGTTTAATGCAGAGAGTTGGAATTACAAGTTGGTAAGAAGCTTTTTAACAAAGGTTTGATTTAAGCTTTAAGTTCAAAGGTGAAAGAAATTTCACGTTTGATGAAGGAAGATCAAGGCTAACAAGGACATGGGTCAAAGGTCAAAATAAGGTAAGGTGAGAAAATATAATAGATATATATAATCAATCAATAAGGTGAAAATATCAGATAAAAGGGTTTCTTTGGTTATAAGGAATAAAGAGGTCAAAGGTCAAAACAAGAGTACTGTTAAGTTAAAATTAAAGGGTCAAAGGTCAGATTAAACAGGTTACACAGAAAGGATCGGCAAAACTTAAACAAGGATAAAGAAATAATACATTAAACAAGGAAATAAATTAAAAGTCTGAGTTAATGAGAAATTAAACGTTTAAATCAGGTTAAGAGTTAAATTTTAAGCTTTTCTTAGTTAAACTAAATAAAATAATCAGAATAAATGATTGGAGGAAAAAAGCAAAGATGTTGTGATCAAATAGTTTGTACGGCAGAAAGAAAAACATGTTTCAGTATGGGTTTTTTTTTTTTCTATTTATTTAGGACAGTGCATGTTAATGAACATAAATGTAAAGAAAAAATTACATGAATGTAAACATACCAGATTATAGCCAAGGGCTAATTTCCATCTGTTGTCCTTAAGCATAAAAATAGACATAATAATTCATCATTCATTCATAATAAAAACTCCATCACCAAACTTACACATACACACCATTCTGTTCCCAAATAAAACATTAAAACTATACAACTCATACATGATCACACACTTGATTTGTCCATAACCAGTTTTTAACCTTTGCCTTAAACAAGTTGAATGTCGAGCATTCTCTTATGGGTTGAGGAAGACTGTTCCACAGATGGCCTCCCTTGACAGAGAGGACGTTCTGCCCAAATCCTGTCCGTCTGTGGGGTATAAACAAGTCTCCTCGGATTGTAGCTCGAGTGGTCCTGTCTGAGCTTTCTTTATGCCTAATGAACTGCTTTAGTGGTGGTGGAGCAAGGGAGTGTAAGACTTTATATATTAAACACACTCTTTTAAGTTTCACTAAATTATTGAAGTTCAGTAATTTATGTTTTTTTAACACATGACAGTGGTGGTGGGAAGTCGGTTTTTTGTCAAGTAGTTTTAAACTTCTTTTATAAATGTTTTCAATAGTTATAAGTGTTGTTGGACAAGCAAGTGACCAGGACGTCAAACAATAGTCCATATGAGAGATGATCATTGAGTAAAAATAAGTTTTTGCAACATTCATATTTAAATTATTACGTATATGATTAAAATTTCGATTATTAAATTTAAGAACCTGTGACACTTTATTTATGTGACTCTTGAAGGATAATGTTGGGTCTAGAATGACCCCAAGATATTTAAATTCTGGAGCTAATTCAAGCTCTACTCCATCCAGGAATATGTTTGACTGCTTCAAGTTTAAGGGGCGTTTTGAAAAATACATACCGACAGTTTTTGAGGTGTTCAACATTAGGCATGAGTCCTCCAGCCAGCTATGCATTAATGCTAAAGCAGCTGTAAGATCTTTTGCCACCTGCTGGACACTATTTGCTTGCGTATATATAACTGCATCATCTGCATACATTTGAGTAAATATATTTGGACAGACTTCGGGTAAGTTATTGATAAAAAGAGAGAACAATAAGGGCCCAAGAACAGATCCTTGAGGAACCCCTGTATCACAGTCTAAATATGGAGATTTAACCCCATCCAACACCACACACTGTTTCCTGTGTGAGAGATATGAGGCAAACCACTGAAGAGCCTGACTGGAGATATTAAACCGAGTCAATCTGGACAACAATATCTGATGGTTTACAGAGTCAAAAGCCTTCCTCAGATCTAAAAATACAGCTCCAACACAGGGACTCTTGTCCAGCAAGCTCTTCAAGTTCTCCACTAACATACACAGGGCAGTATCTGTGGAGTGATGTGCCCGAAAGCCAAACTGCAATGGATGTAATGAGGGTTGGGTGTTTTCTAGGTGAGCAGTGAGGAGTTTAACCACCCACTTCTCAGCTATTTTAGATACGACCGGAAGTATGCTTATGGGGCGATAATTAGCCATGTCAGTCTTCACACCTGCTTTGAAAATTGGTGTAACTACAGCAATTTTCCAATCTGTTGGAACAATGGAGTGTTTGAAAGACATATTCAAAACATGAGTTGTTGGACGTACAAGCAAATCCATATGTTCCTTTAGGAAGTTTGTGTTAATACCATATACATCAAGTGCTTTTGATTGTTTTAAACCTGTAATTGGTTTAGCAACTTCAGTGTCTGAAATATGAGTGATGGTGAACAAATTTTGACCAACATCATTCACATTATCAGAGCATACGACTGAGTCAAAGCTCTGACTGATCTCCTTAACAGATGAAATAAAGAAAGTGTTTAAGTTACTGGCAATAGATAGAGGCTCTCTAACAATAGAGTTATTTACATAAAGTTCAATTGTGTTTTTACTTTTGTTTGAATGACGGCCAAGTAATTTATTTAAGTGTTGCCAGATAATTTTACCATTACCTTTGGCTCTTTCAATTATATTTATAAAAAATGTTGCTTTGGCCTGTCTCAAACTTCTTGTTACTTTATTCCGCATTGAAGTAAATCTCTGTCTATCCAGAGGTAGACCTGTTTTCAGGAACTGCTTTAGTAATTGATCTCTTGTTTTCATTAAATTCTTGCACTCTTTGTTTAACCAGGGCAAATTAGATGTTGTCTTTATTTTTTGTCGACCTCTAATGGAGTATGTTGATATAACATCCTTGACAATGTCAGTGAAGTGACTGCTGCAGAATTGTGGATCATCACTACACAATAAAGGCTCCCAGTTAACTGATGCTAATGCTTCTGCTACATTTTGTCGCTGACTTCTTGGTATGAATTCATAAAAGGATCTCCTATTAGATGAACTTTGAAAGTCATTCTTAACCCGTGATTTTATAAGTTTTCTAGAAAATAATATAAAATTGTGGTCTGAAATACCAGTGATAAAATTATAAGATTTAATAATTCGCTCGGGCTTATTACTGAAAACCAGATCTATTTTAGTTTTAGAGTGTCTTGTTATTCTTGTGGGTTGTTCAATGTGTTGAGTAAAGTTCAAAGTCTCCATTATGTCCTTGAGTGTTTTTCTGCCCTTTTCACAGTCCCAGTTGACATTAAAATCTCCCATTACAATTATTTCATTAGACTTATTATTTATAGCATGATATTTAAGTAATATCTGTAGTTGTTCATAAAAAATATTCTTTGCTGAAGGAGGGCGATATAAACAGATCAACGTAAATGACATTTCTGGGGAAAGAGTGATTTTAACAGAAATATGTTCTATTTCGACATCTATTGGTGAACTAAGTAAAGAGCAATCCAGGTGTTTTTTTACATACACAAGTATTCCTCCTCCTCTTGTTCCAATTCTATCCCTTCTGAATACTGTGTACTCTGGAAAGACAACCGCAGACTCCGGAGAAGAACTTGTGAGCCAAGATTCAGAGATACCCAAAATAGAAATATTGGAATTGCTTAGAATATGTTCCAGTTGCTCATGCTTTGGTAACATACTGCGAATGTTAATGTGTCCACATAGAAGCCCCTTTGGTTTATTTTTAATGTCCCAGATTACTTTAGCCTGATTAAATGTCTTGCAGATCTTTGTTCCTCTGTAAATTTTAATAGCAGGATTTCTTGTCCTTTTGTTGACAATACTATGAGCATTTAATGATGAGAAACCCTTTACCGGAGACTGTAGTTTGGGTACAGCAGGTGGGGGCCCAGGCAGCTCCGTTGGGGGCCCAGGCAGCCGAGGTGGAGGCCCTGACAGCCGAGGTGGAGGCCCAGACAGCCTAGGTCGAGGTCCGAGCAGCTGAGGTGGAAGCCCAGGCAGCCAAGGTGGAGGCCCAGGCAGCCGAGGTGGAAGCCCAGCTAGCTGAGGTGGAGGCCCAGGCAGCCGAGGTGGAGGCCCGAGCAACTGAGGTGAAAGCCCAGCTAGCTGCAATGGAGGCCCGGGCAGCTGAAATGGAGGCCCAGGCAGCTGAGGTGGAGGCCCAGGCAGCTGAAATGGAGGCCCAGGCAGCTGAAATGGAGGCCCAGGCAGCTGAGATGGAGGCCGAGGCAGGCCTAGGCTAACTAGGCTAATTAGTTGTAGCCAGTCCAAATCACTGATGTTTGAATTTGGTCCAGGATTTAGTTCTATATCACCAGCCAAAAGTAGCATCAGAACAAGTTTCAGAATCTCCAGCGACAGTTGTGGTATATTTGATTGTTCATGTTTACCTGGGGGTGGTCTAGCATGACCAAAATCCAAGAATCTTGTGAACAAAAGATGTTGGCTCCATTTGGCTGGGAAAGTGGTATAATTATCCAGCTTTCTTGGACATGTCGAACTCCACAGAAGATAAAAATGTATAAAAACAAAAAGACAAGTTGATGTCAAGATCCAGGGGTTTTTAGATGGTTTTTTAGGTGGGTTTTTTGGCAAACGCACAGGACCTGCCAAGCTGTGTGTCTGCACCCTAGCAGCCATCTTGTTTGTGACATGAAGGACACATGTTGAGCTAAAACCACAGTAGACACTTGTAGAGACCTCAAATCATTGTTACTGAGGAATTCTGCCTTAAACAGTAAAGTGTTCTTTAACAGTGTGTGTGTGTCTGCAGCTGTTCTTTGTGTTGTTGCTGCATCGCTGCCTCAGGGGGAAAGTTGTGTGTGTGTTATGCAGACTAGCAGAGACTGCAGCTGTCAGCAGCCACACACACTTTCTATTCTTCAAATCAAATCACAGTGAAACATGTTCACTGACAGCTCAGCTTCAGCATCGTCTTCATGCTGTGACTGCAGCCGTTCAACTCTGTTTGTCTTTAACCCAAATCATCACAACATGCAAATATAATCATCAAAATGATGTGACTGGAAGGATGCAGCAGTCTGTGCTCCACCTTTCTCCTCCACACCTGCAGGTGGAGAACATGGATGCATGAATCTCTACAGAGTTCTTTGAATATTATCCGTCTCATCAGTTTTCAGTGAACAAAACTCCTCACAGAGCCAAAATAAGCAGTTTGTATCCAACATAACTCAGCTGGACTCTGATGCTCCGTATAACAGCCACACATGAGTCTGGATTCACTCAAAGCATTGAACAAACTTTATTGGAAATGAAGCTTTTGGACATTTGTTCTCTGATATTTGCTCTTCAGCTCGAGTCTCCATCAGTGGGAACATTTCCTGATTCAACTTTTCTTCTGTTCAAATCAAACTCCATGAGAATCAAAGTGTGAATCAGAGTCCTGATGATCAGATTCTATAGAAACATGGAGACTGTAGAGGATTTACACTCAATATGTTCATTTGTTCCCTTCAAGAAAAATCAATCATTCATCCAATTAAATCAGTCATTGATCAGTTTGATTGACAGGACAGATGATCAGAGGTGCAGAGTTTTTACCTCCATCATTCATACAGGGACTGAAGTATGGGTGGAGTCTGTGAGTGAAGGAGCAGCCAGTAAAGGAGTAGATCAGAGCTGCAGCACCTACATCATAAAAGGAGACCAGACCCTCCTCATAATCCACAAACACCCCCACCTTCTCAGGACCAGGATGAAGACAGAGGGGGACTGGAGAGGAAGCACCAGCTTTGTACTCATTTCCATTTCTCAGCCACACAGTCCAGAAACCATCCTGAGGTCTCAGTGGGATGTCTCCCTTTCTGTTGATCGACTCTGTGGCCACTCCTAAATCCCATTTAGTCTTTCCTTTAACCTGAACCTCAAAGTAAAATCTGCCTGAAGAGAAACTCTGCTCTCCTAAAACACAAACACACAGAGAAAATCTCTCTGGGTTGTCTGGAAGTTTCTTCCTCACATCACCACAGTACACTTGTTTTCCATCATCAGACAGGATGAGATTAGGATGAGCTGTATCAGGATCCAGAGTCACATCCACCTCATGCTGCTGCACCCTCTGCAGCTCTGCAGCCTCTAACAGCTTCTTCTTCATGGGTTTCCAGACTGTCTCCTCCAGCTGAGCCACAGCTCTCCCCACAGTCCCCTCATATGATGGTGGATGAACTCTGACCTCTGTCCAGTCCTTGCTGGGTGGAGCAGCTTTCAGGGAGGAGAAGCTTTGGAGGAGGTGGAGGTGGTCTTCAGAGCGTGAGAGCTGCTCCACCTCAGAGCTTCTCTCCATCAGCTCAGAGATTTCCTGTTCCAGATCTTTGATGAGACCTTCAGCCTGTTTCTCTGTAGCTTCCTGTTTGTCTTCGATCTCCTTCATGAGCTCCTTCAGGCGTCTCTCAACAGACTCCATCAGAGCCGTGAGGACCTGAACACCTTCTGCTTTCTGTCTGTCTGCAGCATCTTTACTCATCTTCACCGACTCTGTGATCTCCTGAATCTTCAGTCGTCTCTTCTGGATCATCTGCTGAATCTCAGCCTCTGTCTTCTCCAGCTCTGCCTTCTTTCCTTCATATTCTTCTCTCAGAGGAACAAACTCGTGGTTCTTGTGCTCTAAAACAGGGCAGAGCATGCAGACACATGTCTGGTCGGTCTTACAGAACAGCTGCAGAAGGTTATCGTGCTTCGTGCACATCATGCCTTCCAGGTTCTCCACAGCATCAACCAGCTGATGTCTTTTCAGACGTTTCAGTGTCAGATGAGGCTCCAGGTGAGTCTGACAGTAGGAGGTCTGACACACCAGGCAGGACTTCAGGGCCTTCAGTCTGGTTCCAGTGCAGACGTCACAGGGAACTTCTCCTGGTTTGGCAGCTTGTTGCTCTGAGCTGCTGCTGCTGGCTTTCTGCTGAGCTTCACGTCTGAACTGAGCAACCATCTCAGAGATGAAGGTGTTGACCCTCAGCTGAGGTCGAGTGTAGAAAGTCTCTTTACACATGGGACACTGACAGCTCTGACTCATGTCCCAGTGCTGACTGATGCAGGTTTTGCAGAAGTTGTGTCCACATGGTGTAGAGACTGGATCAGTGAACACATCCAGACAGATGGAGCACAGAAACTGATCTTCAGATCGCAGATTGCTGGCAGCAGACATGTCTGCACTCTGAGGGAGAAAGAAGAGAAACATTTGATTCAAAATTCACTTTAAATTTCATTTTTACAAAGACAGAAACAAGCGTCAGTTGTCATGATCCTGGGCCATGTTGGCCCAGTATTCTTAGTTTCTTGTATTTTTGTATTTTGTTCCTTATTTAGGCCATGTTTCCTGAGTTGCCCTGTTGTGTTGTTCCCTAAGTGTTTTCCCTTCGTGACTCTTACCCCCTGTGTGCCTCTCTGTGTATTTATGAGCCCTCGTCTCTCTTTGTGTTTATTCAATGTTTCCCCTGCCCGTTATGTCTATGTTCTCCCTGTGCTCTCTCTCTCTCCACCTGTCTGAACCCCCGTGTACTTCCTGTTTTACTTTGTGACTCTCGCGCCTGTATACGTCATGTTATGTTCACCCCGCCCTGTCTCGTTATGGTTATCTGTGTCAGCTGTGTCCCCGTGTGTTCCCACTTCCCTCGTTAACCCTCTGTGTATTTATGCGCATGTCTCCCCCAGTCCAGTGTCGCGTTGTCAATGTCTCTTCCCCGAATCTGTGTGGCTTTCTGTTCCCTCGGTCTTCAGTTTATATTCCCGGTTTTGGTTCTGTTACTTTGCACTTCTGCAATAAAGCAGCATTTTTAAATTCAGTTCCAGTCTCCGTGAGTTTTGCGTTTGGGTCCTCTTCTGCCCCCACACAGCCAGTCCATGACAGTAAGTAGTCTGAGGAGCTTGGAGAGAAAAGCGTCTGGACTTCTTTAAGTTTCTACTCATCACAGAAGCTTCTTCACCTCATCCTCAACACGGACCAAGGAATGAATACTGCACTTTTGGAAGAACTCCCTCCCCTGCAGCCTCTTATCGTCAAAGGGACGGAGGTGGAGAGGGCAAACAGCCACAGATTCCTGGGACTGCAGGTTACATCAGACCTGAGCTGGACTCTCAACACTACAGCAACTGTGAAAAAAGCCCAGCAAAGGCTTTATTTCATTCGGCTGCTCAGGAAAGCTGGCATGAACCACCACCCTCTCACCCAGGCCTGCAGAGGACTGATAGACAGCATCCTCACCGCAGGCATCACTGTCTGGTATGGAAACACTACACAGACACAGAGGAAGGCTCTGCAGAGTCAGAAAGTCTGCAGAGAGGATTATGGGAACAACACTTGCATCCATGGACCTGCACATACAAAGCTGCACATACAATCTCAGACACAACAGAGCGGACAGCAGCATCACACACAGAACACGATTCTTCAACAGCTTCTTCCCCACAACTGTCAGACTGACGGCAAACAAAAACACACTGAACACTTAAAATAACACAGCACTACTTAACCTCACTTTGAATGTATCATCGGTTCACTGACCATCGGGCAATACACTCACAACAGACTTGTGAAACAGATCTGTGGAACAAATGTGCAACACTGTGAGTGCGATAAGAGGTAGAGAACTACACACTCTCTGTACATTTTCTTCTTTTTCTTTGTATATAGAAAATAGTACGACTACCCTACTCCGGACTTCATTTCTATCCTCCTGCTTTTTCTGTCTTTATATTGTTAAAGTGTGATTTGACTTGGAAAGCTCTGCACAAGTATTCCACTGTGCATGGACTGTTGGTCCTGTCTGCAAATGTCAAAATAAAAATCTTGAACCTTCAGTTGTCAGAGTAACTGGTGGAGACCCAGCAACACACTCAGACACAAACTGGTTCATCTGAAACACAAACTGAACAACGTCGTGTCTGCTGTACAGTGCAGCGTCCAGATGAACAGGATCAACAGGATGAACATCTTTTTAACAGTCGTTACAAAGATGTGAAGTTGTTTGGCTGACACAGACAAACAGTATCCCACATTCTTGATTTTTAGCTCACAAACACGTCTTATAAGGACTTATTGATCCTGAAATGTTGGAGGTTTTAGCTCTTTAAACAGTAAAGTTACAGGAGGATACAGATAATTATCAGGAAAATGTCCTCGGTTTGTTAAAATGATCCCGTCCGATAACACACGAGAACAATAAATGTATCATTTTCTGTTGTAACCCACAAACTGAACGGTCACACTCATCTTTCATGTTGTCACTAAAACATCACTCCTTCCACGTCTAGTTGGTCGTGATGGAGGCGGAGTGCGTTGGGTCCGCTTTCCCTGCCCAGCCGATGTTCCTGACGCAGGGAAACAGATCCTGTTGGGGATCCCTACCTTGGCACAACACCTGCCATGGTCTTTGCACACTCACCACAGTAAATGCATCATGTTGTCAGCTTTACAGTATCATAGTCAGAGAAACTGGTCAGGCCGCTCTCTTCCAAATGTCTACACTTCACCCTTTTACTGTCAGTGGGCTCAGAGTCCATCTAATGTGGCTCATTATCTGATGCCGTCTGCAGACCAGTGTTAGACACTGAGAGGTTGATGGCTCCGTGTCAGAGCACCGGCCTTAACGAAAAAGTTATCAATCGTTCTTTTCATCTTTTCTCATTACCCACAGCTACATCCACTCCTATCACGCTGCTCACCTCTGCTGCGACGATTCAAACAGCCGGAAAGTAAATAATTTGGAGACGGTGCGTTTGTGTCACAGTGAACAGTGAAAACAGAGACTTTCTAAAACAATGATGCATGTTAGTCATGTGATGCAGTCATGTGACCAATTAAACAAAGATAGTGGAGAGCATTATACAGCTGCAGTTTTGACAGTCCTATTAAAGATGAATATCAGTCTGCACATGCTCCACAGAGCTTTTCTTCAAGTTCTTTATTTCTCTCTCGCTTTTGCAACTTTGTACTTTTGTGTTACTCGCAGCAACAACTCCACCTCATTGTTAGTCCATTTTCAAACTCGGTGCTTTTCCTCCACCTCTGCTGCGACGTTTCAAACAGCCGGAAAGTGAATAAGCAGCAGACAGAAATGAGACCGGTCGAATCGTCTTGCGTTTCACGCATGCGCAGGACTGGAACGTAAGCGTTTTCAGCCGTCTTAATGTGGACGCACAACTCTGTGAAAACGACTGAAAACACTAGTGTGGACGCGGAGCGCTGTTTTCAAATCTATCCGGGCGAGTGTGGACGTAGCCTAAGTGGCACCATGGAGAAATGAGGTGGCGCTCTAGACCCTGATGAAGTGAACAGAGTGAAGATTTGTGTAGAAGCAGGAAGTGTGATCAGCTGCACTCACCACTGTTGCTGAGAGAAACCTGATGGACTCCAGTGAATCTTCTTTTAGAGACAAACAGGACTCGACTGCAGCTCTGCTGCTGCTCTCTCACACTTTCACTTCTGCAAAATGACGTTGAGCTTCTTGTTTTTCAGCTGTTGCTCCGCCTCTTCCTGCCTCTCCCTTTACAGGAATCAGCCGGTCTGTACTCAGTGACTGTGTGCAGCGGGTGGGAGGAGTGAGGAGTGGTGTGTGGGTTCACACAGTGATCACCTCAGGTGATCAGGAGAAACTCACCTGGATTTCCTTTTTCCACAGCAGACTGAGAGCTTCAGGTGGACCCTGAAGGAGGTCTCAGACACAGGTGGTAAAAGTACACACAGTGTGTACTGAAGTAGAAGTACTACTGTTAAAAATACTCCAAGTACTAATTCAACTTCTTTACTCAAGTAAAAGTAAAAAGTACTGGCTGTGAAATGAGAGTAAAAAGAGCTGATTGAAGAACATTTCTAACACGTGTTTATACAAAGCTAACTGAACCATGTGCTGCATCAACGTGATAATAAAATAATATTATTCACTTTGTTTCTGTCTAAATTTGAATTCTAATAAATATTTTAGCTTGAAATAAGTGAAAAAATCTGCCAATGGAACAAGTGTTAGAAATGTTCTTCAATCAGCTCTTAGGGTTTGATGAATATCTGTGAGAGATTAGAGATTCAGAACAGAAACGCTAAGGCTGCTAGTGTTTGTCTTTATACCATTTTTCTTGTATCCACTGATATTAGCTAATAAATGTACGGTCTGTACATTTCTTCTGTGTGTGATGATGATTTATTTGTATAAAGAAAAAACTAGCTGTCACAACACAAATCAGTCAAATGTCTGATGTTCTACATATGTATATGTGTTACAGTGCTGCATTTCTGTCCTGACCTTTGACCCCATGCTCAGACTAAAGGTTCACACAGGCTGGTGTGTAAAAACAGCTAACAATGCATTTCTGTGTAAAGCATCATTTGTAGTAAACATTTAATGCCTGTTTCAGTTTTACACAACCTGATGGAAAAGAGAAGGAGAGCAAAGGTCAGTGAAGGGAACGACTGTAGTGCAAATACAGGTGATGTCAGTGAGGATGTGACCCTGCTGCCCTCTCCTAAACAGAGGAGACATTGTTACCCCAATACTGTCAGGCCAACATCAGCAATAAAACAGGGAAGATGTGGGGTTGATGCGCAATAATGTTAAAGAAGATTGTGTCACAGGGTTTTAGAGAAGCATTACATGTTAACTACAGTAGCTCCATAATGAACGAGTAACACGGGAAAAAGCTGTCCTGTAAAATTCAAACAAATCAAACAGTTGGAGCTGTTTAGTAAAGGAGCCGCCTACTAATATCATGTAAAAATGTTTAAGAATTCAAGAAAATTACCGTATTTCCTGGACTACAAAGAGCACCTGAATATTAGCCGCACAAGCTAAAATCAGGGGAAAATCCTGTTTTGTACATACATTACCGCACGTGACTAAAAGCCGCAGGTGTTTCAATGTTGACTTATCATATGTAAGAGAAAATGCACAAAGGGAATTGTCAGGAAAGAGATGGCTGTTTGGAGACACACCCCTTTTATTAATATTTTGAAAAACAAGTTATGGGTACATATTTGCATAACTTTTTAGGTATACGTACAAGTAGCGGTAATTACAAGTACAAAACATGTACTGTGCTTCATAAATGAGTAACAAATGTAGTACATAACAATAACCTACAGCACACCAGAAAAATAGCTTCGGACTACTGTTATGTATGAACCAAGAATTATTGTGTGCTATGCAAGCCATCGCCAGTAGGGGGAACCACGCCCAGTTATGTGTGTGTGTTACTTCTGTGTTATCCCAATAAAGAAGAAGTCAACTTGTAAACAAACTATTGTGTGTGCAGTCTGACTCGGCATAAGCTCTAATAGTGTATTGACACTACAGTGGAAATATAACAACTACCTTTTAGGCTCAGGTGCAGCGACACGGCTTTAACAAGAAGAAAAGTCAGTCATTCACCATCTTTCTCTTCTTCCTGCCACTAAAACCACCAAAGTCCTCTTCTCCAGTGTCGGATACGAACAGGCTCAGGATGGCTTCCTCATCCACTCTCAGCTCCTTTCCTTCGTTGTCACTTTCAAAACCAAAGAAATCCTCGTTGTCAGTGTCAGAGTCGAACACCCTCTGAAGGGCTGTGGCGGTGTCCTCCTCTCCATCATGCAGCAGTCCAGCCCTTCGAAATCCGTTGGTGATCATGGATGTTTTCACACTTTTCCACGCTGTCAGAATCCACCGGTGGAGTTGAGCATAACTTGCTTCTCGCAAGTTTATCGCCGCTCATCATCCACGCCTCCTGCTGAACGCGAGGAGGAGGAGGAGGAAGGAGGAGGAGGATGGGAGATATGAGTGGTGATGGTGGTTGTTGTTGTTGCTCTTTCTGTTGTTGCAACAGAGATTGGTGTCACAGAACCTGCAGGAGAGATGAGGAAGCTGGTTAAGTCAGTTTATCATCAGCTTAGCAGATTGGCTTTAAACAGGAAGTGATGTCAGTGTTCTGACCTTTGACCCTCAGAAAGCTCTGAGGAGATGATCCAAACTCATCAGTAGAACACCAGTAGAGACCTTCATCAGACTTCATCAGACAGCAGCAGCACACACACACCTGCAACAGGAGGTCAGAGGTCACTGAAGGTCAGAGGGCAGGAAATTGTAATCTGTTCCTGTGTGGTTCTGGAAACATCATTCAAACCTGATCAAGCAGATTTGGTGTAAAATGCTCGAGCTGAATTCAAATGGACTATTTTTCCTTTTAATTTCTTTTTAGGTAGAAACTCTGAAATTACACGAACCTGCTCTCAACTCAGGCATTTTAGACTAAACCAACTTCAGAATTCTCAAAAGAACCTCAAACCTATTTTCAGCTCTGGAGACCAGAGTCACTGAATAGGAGACTTGGATTTGCACCCTTTAAAAATGTGTAGCTAGTGTTAGTGTGTTTATTTAGGAATCACAAGCCAAAACACTTTATTTATGACTATTGTTTTTTAATGCATTGGATGATTAAAAAAAAAATCGGCATGTACATGGATCTCTTCCATTCAGAAATCCGCATGGCTGCAGCCAACTTCCCAGGAGAGAGTAACCTGTCCTAGCAGTTTTATATCAGGACCAGTTAAAACTGGTGGGGTTGACCTGCTTGTTTTGCGGGCCCTAATTCTTTTGTATCGATACGTCTGCAGGTTTCTAAGTAGTTGTTCAGTAAGTAAAAAACTACAGATTCTACTAATCACAACATTAAACCCAACATTAGCAGGTTCCCATAGCCAGTGCTGGCAAAGGTAGGTTAGGCCCAATCAGCTCTTACTGGCTAAGTAAAACAGAGACATTTAAAAAGCAATCAGAGTTAATGAACCATCAAACCACCGAGATCACTGGATTAAAGTTAGGCGACTTTGGCAATATCAGCTGCTGAGTGAGCGACCTGAAAAATCTGTTTAGTAAACATTACAGTCGTTTGAGTCCCGCTCGTCTAAATCGCCATCAGAAAATTAACAAAGCATACAGAAAATGAGGAAAATCCGACGTTAATTCTGGAAAACCAACTATCTTCAGTCATTTAGTTAGACTCAGTCAATCTGGTCTGAACAGAGGAAGTGATGATTACAACAGGCAGATAAGAAGAACATGTGGTACATGCAGCTAGGAGCCGTGGTTTCCTGAGTAAAGGTTAATGTTTGATGAAAACAGGTCACTTTCCTCTCTTACAGACACGACATGAAGCTTCAGCTCTGTGAGTCAGTCCAGATTACAGGACAGAGAAACGCAGAGTTAAACTTCTAAATTTTAAAGAGTTTATGCAATTGAAACAGTTTTCTGTCATTTGCTGTATCTTCATACACTCGAGTTAAATATGAGGTGCTTACAGGAAATACACCACTTGATTTGTGTCCAAACACACAAACAAATATCAGATACAACCAGCCTTAGATAAACAAAAGAAGTAGTGATCACTTCTTCTCACTAAGGAAAAAAAACCAACAGATCTGAACAGATTTCATGTGAGAGAAACTATCAGCGAGAGCTTCCAGCTGCTGAAAATAGGCTCTTTACCTTTGACCTTTAGTGTGTGTTGGAGCTGTGATAAAGAATTGAAGAAGGGAGGGTTTGACTCACCGAGGAGCAGAGCGACAGATGAAGTCCGCATGTTGTCATGTTGGAGACCGACAGCAGAGTGATACCTTCAGCTTCACCACTTCCCTGTTAACATCATCAGCTCGTCACGCTGCTGCTTCTCCACAAGGACGAGCTGTTTCTAATACACTCGTCTTCATCAGAATCACAGAAACTTTATTGATCTCAGAGGGAAACTGAGTTATCATAGCAGCAAATATACAAGAAACAACATAAAATGAGTGTAGAAACAGAGATATGATAACAAAACTATTAAGATAAACAGATGAATACAGAGACATGGGACTAAATATAAATATACATATGAACGTGAAAAGACAAGCATACAGTCCTGAGTGGACATACAGTGGGGCAAAAAAGTATTTAGTCAGCCACCGATTGTGCAAGTTCCCCCACTTAAAATGATGACAGAGGTCAGTAATTTGCACCAGAGGTACACTTCAACTGTGAGAGACAGAATGTGAAAGAAAAATCCATGAATTCACATGGTAGGATTTGTAAAGAACTTATTCGTAAATCAGGGTGGAAAATAAGTATTTGGTCAATAACAAAAATACAACTCAATACTTTGTAACATAACCTTTGTTGGCAATAACAGAGGTCAAACGTTTACTATAGGTCTTTACCAGGTTTGCACACACAGCAGCTGGTATTTTGGCCCATTCCTCCATGCAGATCTTCTTGAGAGCAGTGATGTTTTGGGGCTGTCGCCGAGCAACACGGACTTTCAACTCCCACCACAGATTTTCTATGGGGTTGAGGTCTGGAGACTGGCTAGGCCACTCCAGGACTTTCAAATGCTTCTTACGGAGCCACTCCTTTGTTGCCCGGGCGGTGTGTTTTGGATCATTGTCATGTTGGAAGACCCAGCCTTGTTTCATCTTCAAAGTTCTCACTGATGGAAGGAGGTTTTGGCTCAAAATCTCACAATACATGGCCCCATTCATTCTGTCCTTAACACGGATCAGTCGTCCTGTCCCCTTGGCAGAAAAACAGCCCCATAGCATGATGTTTCCACCCCCATGCTTCACAGTAGGTATGGTGTTCTTGGGACGCAACTCAGTATTCTTCTTCCTCCAAACACGACGAGTTGAGTTTATACCAAAAAGTTCTACTTTGGTTTCATCTGACCACATGACATTCTCCCAATCCTCTGCTGTATCATCCATGTGCTCTCTGGCAAACTTCAGACGGGCCTGGACATGCACTGGCTTCAGCAGCGGAACACGTCTGGCACTGCGGGATTTGATTCCCTGCCGTTGTAGTGTGTTACTGATGGTGACCTTTGTTACTTTGGTCCCAGCTCTCTGCAGGTCATTCACCAGGTCCCCCCGTGTGGTTCTGGGATCTTTGCTCACCGTTCTCATGATCATTTTGACCCCACGGGATGAGATCTTGCGTGGAGCCCCAGATCGAGGGAGATTATCAGTGGTCTTGTATGTCTTCCATTTTCTGATGATTGCTCCCACAGTTGATTTTTTTCACACCAAGCTGCTTGCCTATTGTAGATTCACTCTTCCCAGTCTGGTGCAGGTCTACAATACTTTTCCTGGTGTCCTTCGAAAGCTCTTTGGTCTTGGCCATGGCGGAGTTTGGAGTCTGACTGTTTGAGGCTGTGGACAGGTGTCTTTTATACAGATGATGAGTTCAAACAGGTGCCATTCATACAGGTAACGAGTGGGGGACAGAAAAGCTTCTTACAGAAGACGTTACAGGTCTGTGAGAGCCAGAGATTTTCCTTGTTTGAGGTGACCAAATACTTATTTTCCACCCTAATTTACGAATAAATTCTTTACAAATCCTACCATGTGGATTCATGGATTTTTTTTTCACATTCTGTCTCTCACAGTTGAAGTGTACCTCTGGTGCAAATTACTGACCTCTGTCATCATTTTAAGTGGGGGAACTTGCACAATCGGTGGCTGACTAAATACTTTTTTGCCCCACTGTAAATTATATGTGCAGTTTGCTAATACTGCAGTTTATGCAGTCTATGAACAGCTCAATGCTCCTTCTGAGAACAGGAAATAACAAAGAGAATACAACTTTATTTATATAGCACATTTAAAACCAGCAGTACCCCAAAGTGTTTTACAGTAATACGATCATTTATAGGAGGGAAACATTAAAAGCCAATAAATACACCAACAGGTGGAGCGCACTAATTAGCTGCAGTGCAGTGAAAATATGTAAAGAAAATACAAACACAACTCGACTAGGAGATTATTCAACAATAAAATAAAATAATTAAAACTACATAAAAGAACATTTACAGGATACAGACAATAACTAGGGAAGGCTAGATTGAGTAAATCTTTTTATTAAATTATGACCCCTGTGACTTTACCTGTAAGCTTCTCACTGGGAAGCTGCAGTTTCAGATCGCTATGAAAGTCCCGTGACCGACTGTCACTGCAAGGCTGCTGAGCTTGAACAACTGCCTTTACAAACCCAGTTACACAAGATCTGGGGGCCTTCGTAAAATGTAAATAACAACAGAAAGAACTGTTTCGCAAATCTCAGATTTCATTTTTTATTCACAATAGTATGCAGAAGTCATTTAGAAAAAGACTGAGGTTGTGATCAGGAAGATTTTTCATTTCATGAAGTTTCTGCATCTATAACCAGAAATGGTGGAATTATGTAAAAACATACAGAAAAATGTGTCAGTGCTTCTTTAATTACCTTATTAAGCAGAGAAGACATCAGATCATCTTTTTTTAATGGAGTGGTTGCCCAGGGTGCCAAACAGGCTAGCCTCTGCCTATTACTAAAAACATAAATAAAAACATTTAAGTTTGTGGTTTTAAGGTGAAAAAATGTGTAAATTTTCAAGGGGTATGAAGACTTTTTCAAGCCGTCCTAATCCCACAGATGATCTTCTGTAAGGGAAGTGAGTCTGGAATCAATGAGGCAATTAAACACCTGGTTGGTGGCAGAGCCTGTAGTGTGGATGGGATTCACTCTGAGTTCCTGAAGGCTCTCGATGTTGTAGGGCTCACTTGGTTGACAGGCCTTTGCAACGTTGCATATCTGGGGCCCTTGACTCTCAGACTCGGGTAGTGGTCCCCGTATTTAAATATTGGGGAGTGAAGGGTGTGCTCAGACTGTAAGGGGATCACACAACCTCAAAGTACAAATTTTGACCGAATTTTTCTTCCTTTCAGCTGATTGGTTAACGTCATGTCAATCACAATCCAATGAGAGAACAGATAGGTTTGGCTGTTGGAGGGGTGCTTTACTGAGCTTCAGGTCCTGGAGGTAGTTCATTCTTATGGTTCTTATGGGCTAAAATTGTTGGTTCTTCAGCCTAATTATTATTAGACTGGTAACAATAATAATTATTGTTATTATTATTTTTCTTTTCTTTCTTTTAAAAACAAACAAACAAAAAAACCCAAATCTTTTTTGCACACACACCAATTTGCATCTATAGATGCACAAACACAAATGTTTTAGATATTTTGGTTTACAAGGTTACAAAACTCAGTTCACAACTAGTCGGTCAGATTTACAAGTACAAAATATTTATGACCACAATTTGAGCCCATAGATGTGTGTGGAGAATCAGTTTGTGTTGAACATGTTTCACCTTCACGAATCCTCACAGTCAAGGGAGGAGGAGACAGGGAGGCAGGAACCAATGAGAGACAAGGAGGAAACTGAAAAGAAGAAAATAAAGAAGAGTGAAATAAATGAGACAAGGAGAGAGTAGGCAACGAAGGAGGAGTGAAGGATGAAGGAAACTTTGAGACAAGAAGATAGAGGCAACATAGGAGGAGGCAGGAGATAAAGTGAAAGAAGAGAAGGGTAAAAAGAGTAAAGAAGCGATGAAGGAGACATACATAGAGGAGGAAGGAACAATGAGACTGGAGAAGCAAGAATGTGAGAGTGGGGAAGACATGGTGGAAGGAGGGAGGAGACAAGGAGGCAAGATGAAAGGAGACACATAAAGGGAACAGAAATAAAGAAAGTTAATTTTGGACAATTTATGCCTTTATTTTCAATCATGTGACTCCGACGCCCTCTGCTGGTCAGTGCTAACGTCACACAGCTCACAGAAGAAACATTTCCCTTTGTTTGCACTCAGGTTTACTTCTGATGTCATCACTCATCTCTGTGTCTGATAGAAGAGACAGGTTACTGTTAATGTTTGTCTGACTGACACAATAAAGCCTAAACATTTATTCTTTACTGACTTTAGTCACTTTGAATCAATAACCAGGATCCATTTACCTGACTTTACCTGTTTAAACTCATTCGTGCCTTTAATGCTACATGGAATATACAAAGGAGCATGAGGAAGATGAGGAGAGGACTGAACAGCGCTTGCCTTGCCTGAAGATCATTACCTCTCCTCACCAGCAAGTCTGCAGCTCTGACCTCAGTTTCCATCATTCATTTTCCATTTGATCTTCTTCTTTTGTGGTGTCTGTAGGCCCCAAAGACCTGGGCCTTCGCATGATGTGCCCAGTCACGCCACCCAGGTCTCACTGTCATTGTCCACATGAGCTCTAAAGTCTCCAAAGATTCACTGGACGAAGAACCCTTGAGTACCCCACCCAGTGACCCCCAACAGACTGGCTGCTCTCAACTGTTGTTTGGTGCATAAATACAAACCACAGTCAGGATTTGTTCACTTTCTAAAGATGAATTCATTTGTTCATGATTCTCTGGACCTCTGTGGTTAGTCCACATACAGGTACGCCCAGCCTACCTTCGTTCTCACCTGTGTGGCGACGTCAGTGTTGTTGTGTATGAGTGAGTGAAGGACTGAGTTTGAGTTTCTGAACTCAGATTATTTGTAATTTTTTTTACTGAGAATGTTTAGAGACAGTCTGAATGTCTGAGAACAAAATGCTTTTGTTCATTTGTCCATTTTTGAAATTGAGGTGCTGCGATAGTCCAAAGCCGAGACCCTAACATTGAATGAAATGTGTTGGTGGGATTTCAGAGAGCTGTGCATCACGTACATAAACGTCAGTGAGCTGAAGCAGCACTGTGAAGAAGATCACGTTTTTCAGTAGTCTTGAGATCAATGTCTCATGGAGGCTTCACCTGTTCACCTGTAATGACCTACGCCTGTATTCACACCTCTGCTCATGTGATGACTCACATGATCAATATTCGGTCAATGACCTTCAGGACAGAGGTTAGTGTCACAGTTTCAATGTAGAAACAGACACAGTTACTCTTAATGACCTCTTTGCAGATATAAATATTTAGTTCTCTTCCTCTGGTTCTGTTTTTATCTCACATTTACATCACCTGTCAGAAAACAGGTAAACGTGTACTTGTTAAACAGCGTCTAGTCTCAGGTGTAATCAGCTAAATCAGCTGCTTCACCCAGAAGAACTGATGTAGTGTCTGATAGACTTCATACTTCTGTGTTTCTTTCATAGAAGTTGAACCAAAACCAGAACGACCAGGAAATCCACAGCAGCCATGACTGTGATGATGAAGGAGGAGGAAGAAGAAAGAGCTGGAGGAGGAGAATAGGTGGTGTGAGTGTTTGTTGTTGTAACGGAGGCTGTGGTTGGAGGACCTGCAGGAGACATGATAAAGCTGGTTCAGTCAGTTTATGATCAGTTCAGCAGATTGTCTTTATACAGGAAGTGATGTCAGTGTTATGACCTTTGACCCTCAGAAAGCTCTGAGGAGATGATCCAAATTCATCTGTAGAGACCTTCATCAGACTGCTGCACATTAATCATGATGCTCTGTTTTGGTTAGTTGTCCATTAAAGTAGAAATAAGCAGTGACTATGCCACCAGTTTTGTCTTTGCAGCGTAGAGTGACATCACTTCCTGTCTTTTCAGGAAGTGTCAGGATGTCAGGATCCTTTCTTTATATAAAAATTAAAACAGCGTGCTGTTATTCTGATGATTAAATGAACGTGTCATGAGGGCCAGAACTGAGCAGAACCCTGGAGGAGAAGCAGGGTTTAACAACATTTATTGGTCTAGCACAGGTTAACACTTGGCAGTAGCAGAAAACAGCCACACAGAATGTAACAGTGACTTGGCGTGAGAAACCTGATAACCTGGTTGTGGACCAAAAGCGGAAATTGGGCTGGAAGGGTAACTGGAGCGTGACAGCTTAGGTCTAGCTGTCAGGAGAACGGAGTTAGAAGAAGGGGAAACACTGGAGAGGGTAAGTTTAGCTGTATTTATAGCTCACTGGGAGTTGGAGTGGAAAACGCTTTGAGGGAGGGGCAGTGTGAGTCCAGGTGAGTTGGATGGTGTGAGCTGGCTGATCTACGTTCCACAGGTTTGGATGGAGCGGGATGGCAGGCCGGTGAGGCACGGAGAGATTTCCAGAGCGAAGGTAAGTTGTTCGAGGTCCAAGGGATGAGCTTAAGGTAGAGTAAGAGACGTGGAAAACTAAGGCACACGAGAACAAGGGAAGCAAAGCCAGCTCCAACATGGAGTAGCTGACTAACTGGTGGAGAAGGAACGTCAGTGTGAGGCTTAAATATCTCCAGCCTGATTGCCAAAAATCAGCTCCAGGTGAGTGGAGCAGATGAAGAGATTATGGGCCTGCTTGGGGCGGATATGAAAGAGGTTCAAGAACCTGGTGGAAATTTGCAGCCACTCACCTCGATTGTAACGGAATGACACACCAGTAAACTCCACTGATTTGTTGTTTGTTTGAGTTGATGCTCCCCACTCAGGCTCTCAGCAGCTTTGGGTAAGTGGACAGTAAAGGTACTGCAGGCAGGTCTTGCAAAATAAAAAAGCACATTCTTGAAGGTTAGATGTTTATTCCACCTCAGCTGTGGGATGAACAGTGTGAAAAAGCTGTTTCATGGATTCTATTTGCAGGTTTACGTCCTGTTTGAGTCTCACTTTGCTCGTATTTGAAGCTCATCATCAGAAAGTAACAAAGCATACAAACTCTGAGAGAAATTAAATTTGACTCAGTTGACATGATGGAAAATTTGTAAACAGAAGAGGAAGTGAAGACTATACAACAAAGGCCGGTCAGACAAACATTTAGTACATGCAGCTAGCAGCTGTGGTTTCCTGAGTGAAAGCTGATATCTGATGATTGTTGGCTGATATCTATACAAACCATCATGTTACAGAAACTGAAAACATCTCTACTTGATTTCCTCTTCACAATATGACAAACAAATATCAAATAAAACCAAAACACAAAAGAAGATGAGTGAACTCTTCCTGTCGCCTAAACAACACATGAAACTGTGGACAGACCTGAACAGATTTGATTTTAGAGTCAGTCAGTGAGAGCTCACACTCTGTTAGTGTGTCTATCTGTGACAGATGAGTGAAGCACTTCAGTGTTTACACTCAGTGTTTGTCCTGGACCATGGTTCACTTCATCAACTCACCTGCAGTGCAGACAGCAGCAGCACACACACACCTGCAACAGGAGGTCAGAGGTCACTGAAGGTCAGAGGTCACTAAAGGTCAAAGGTCATTTAAAGACACTGTTAATTTAATGTTACAGTCACATAGTCTTTGGCTGTTGCCAAATTCAGAGGCCGTATTTGTAGGCCGAATACGTCACAGTGAGGCGATGAAGGTTGTTCATATTTGAAGGCTCCTCCAAATGTGGCCCACAAATGCGTCCTCTGTCTCCCCAGATTTGAAGGATGGTTCTCGCGAATCCTTCATGGACAGCCATAAATGCAGCAGCAAGGAGCATTAAGATCAAATGAATATCGTGGAGGGGAAATCAACAGAGGACAGGAAATCTCTACCTTATCCCACTGGGATTCAGCATTCTGAACAAGCTGAAGATGAGAGAGCAGAGCCTGGCTGATACCAAAATAAAGACTATCACAGTAATCAAGCCTGGATTAAATAAATGCATGAATAACTTTCTAAAGTCAGCCGATTACAAAATGTTCTTATTTTTTGCCCTGAGCTGGAAGAAGTTGGCTTTTACAACGGAATTGATTTGTTTCACAAATGAAAAACTGCCATGAAAGAAATCACTTGCAAATTTTTTAATCAGGAAGTTCTGGAGTTTTCCAAAGGGCTAAGTTCACCCTAAAGATAATGACGGGGCTCAAATCGTAAAATCTACGTTCTTTGATCATTTACATGCAAAATATTTAATGTCAACCATGATTTTAAATCATTGGGTTAATCTAGCAAAGCTGCACCAGCTGTTTGTGGTCAAACAGCCGCTAAAAAGAGCTTAGTAATAGTAATAACATGATAATAATAATAGTAATAACATCTTGGAGATTGAGAGACCAGTGACGGACATCTAGAGCAACTGTAAAATTGGCATGCAGTTTTTGCACTAAAGGAAAATCACTACCATCTCATGCGCCTACCACATTGGCGCCAGCTGTGGCCTCAAGGCTGGAGCTGGACAACAAGACCTTTCTCCATGATAACAGACTGTGTTTAGAATCTTCGTTCCCATCCTTTGCACCCCAAACACCTCTGCATGCTTATCTCCAAGGCCGAGGTCAGGGGGCAGATCTGGGCCCAGCGCATGCTACAGGACCAGATGTGCTGTCTACACCGGCTTACCCCCACCCCTGTTGCTTGTGCTTCTATGGTGTATTAAGATTCATTGAGCGCTTAGAACAGGTACTGCTGAAGGGATTGGCTGAACAGCTGTCCCAATCCAAGGAATGGGTGCGAGTGCAAGGATAGGTTGTGTCTTGGCCACTGTCACCCTAGGAGTAGGGACAGGCATGGGAAGTAGTTGGACACCAGCCAGGGTGCAAAGGTGGACTGGGCCTTGGATGTCCTCACGCTGGGAGCAGGTGACGGCTGGACACTAGCTGTTGCTACCTGAGGAACTGATATGGTTGCAGGGACAAGCAGAGCCCTAGCTGCTCTAGGCAACTGGGACTGACTGGACCACAGCGACCACCATTCAGGGAACTGGAAAGGGTGCAGGGGAAGGCAGGGTACAAGCCTCTCTGTGAGCAGGAACAGGCAGAGAGACAGGCTCTAGGATGGTCACGGGAGGGCAGAAACAACCAGAAAGAAAGAAAGCAGGGAAACTATAACTGATATGGGAAAATTTGACTGAACCACACGGCGTTGTTGAGGTGGAACTGCTGAGTGAAACAAAGCTGACCTTGAGGAGACAGGCATTTGAGGAGGGAGTTTGTGGGTCGTCTTCTTCCTTCTACTCATCATCATCATTCTTAGTTTACTGTAGTTCATGAGGTCATGGTATTTCATTCTCAGTAATAATTTGATCCAGTTCAGCACACTCTCATGTTCTGTTAGACACTGTTTATCTTTTCTTTCTTCATGGCGGGAAACAGTCCACAACGTTCGAATAGCAGTTAAACTGAACTTAAACACATAAAACACTTCGTGGTTTATCACACCGGTTGTTTTACCTTTGATCATTTCCCACTGGTGTCAACAAGGAAGCCCTGTCACGCAGAGACTTCAGCTTCTCTCATCAGTTAACCACACCAGCAGCACCTGTTTTGATGTGGGTGAATGAACACTCGACTCTGGGAAAAACAGCTACTGACTCAGGTGACTTCACCATTTATCTGCTTTTGATGTGACTGCTGTGTCTCACACAGGAGAACTTTCTCCCGTCACTTTGGTGACTCTGCATCTTCATCAGCTCCTCGTGTGGAATCCAAAAGGTGGCCTAACCTCGTCTTTGATCTCTCTCTGAGCGACTTGTCAACTTTATTTTTCACCAAACACACATGGATAAAGAAAATTTCCCACATTTATTTTGGAAAAGGGCAGACGTTCATACTAACCTGAACTGACTCACACTATGTACCAATCACATTCTTCCAGTGCAGCGATCTGTTGAAGCTGCAGGATCAGTGCCACGGCTGTCTGACACTGTCACTGTCCCATTTTTCAAACAGTGACTCGACCACAGAGACCACAGTAAAGGTTTAGTGGAAACCAGTGACAACGTTAACTGTAAAACAGGAAACTAGCGACAGAGCTGCAGACCTGCTGTGGATCCTGCGTTCCTGTCCCACTTTCAAAACTTTTGATATATTTGGTAAATGGCCTGTATTTATATAGCGCTTTTACTAGTCCCCCCTAAGGACCCCAAAGCGCTTTACACACCCAGTCATCCACCCATTCACACACACATTCACACACCCATTCACACACTGGTGGAGGCAGCTACAGTTGTAGCCACAGCTGCCCTGGGGTAAAAATATTTTTTCCATGACCACATGTTACGACCTCAAAGTAGTGATGCTGTTTAAAACAAATAAAAACAGAATCTAATGATTTTCAAGTCTCATATTCTCTCAAAGAGAGAAAACCAAACACATGTCAGAAGTGTAATTTTGTAATGCTCCTGTACAGCCTCGCCTTTTAACATCATTCTGGAAATGTCTGTGAACTGAGGACAGCATTTTGGACTTTTTGGGAGTGGGATGTTGCTCCATCCGTGTCTGATGGAGGGTTTTAGCCGCCCAGCAGTCCTGGCTCTTCTTTGTCCTGCTTCTGGTTTCATGATTGTCGCGGGGTCCTCTCCTAAACTTCTCTCGAACAAATACAGGCGTAGTCGGAAAGCATTCAGTGTGGATAATTTATTTATTTTGCCGGCCTCCCAGGTGCACAAAAAGTTATTTACAAAGAAAATAGAACTGACTTAAGTCAGCACAAACAAACATCTATATACAAAACACAGTCTGCATGTTACCCTCTCTGTAACAGCTCACTGGAAAAAAGACAACAGGTGGGCCCTGACCGCCTTCTCTTATACCCCATAGCCCCTCCCACTAGGCGTAATAGTCATCTCTTTATTATTTCTTTTATCAAACCGTCTTTCCCCCTCAGCTTATTTCCTGCTGTAGTCCTACAATACATATATGTATATACAGACATTTATGGCCACTTCCAGGCAGCCTACAGTGTTTCACAATAACACCAAACAAACCAAAAGAATAATGCAGTTCACGTGACCCTTCAAGCGCACGCGAACCCACTATTTAAACCCCGGAACACCATACCATCGGCTTGCATAACCCCCGTATAATCGGCGATCACAGCGAGTCTCTGCGACCGGCTTTATTGAAAGTAAGTGGGAAAATATGTTGGCCACCCTCTGCGCTGCTCAAAATATACCTCTCACCCCTTTTTGTTTATCTGCCCGGTCGCCGAAAAGCCGCGCAGCCACGGTAATTGTAAAAACTAATGGTGGTGGTGCGTGTATGCGCCCAGATCAGCTGTCGGCGGCTCGGGACGGTGTAACTCTGTCACAATGATGCTCCAGATGTTTTCATTGATGAAAGATCAGGACTGCAGGCAGGCCAGTTCAGCACCTGACTCTCCTACTATGAAGCTGCGCTCCTGGAATAGGTGGTGTGGTGAACTGTGTTCATTGTCAGTCATTTCTGGAAGTGTTCCTCCTCCAGCTGTTGGTCTTTGGTACCACTTTCTCTCCTTTTAACCTGTTTTTGGTATTGTATTGTTAATAAAATATAAGATTTACAAATCTTTTTATTCTTTGTTTATTTACACATTTTTTAAATTTAAAATGTTTAGAAAATGGGTTTACATTTAAATTTGTCCAGAACAAGAAACTTTCAGATTAATTTAGAGACAGAGGTCAAATACACATGGCAGCATGAAGAGGAGAAAAAAATCAGAGCCCCAAATAAAGCTTATTGTTATTCATGTTTTTATTATTGGCTCCAATGGAGAGGTTGTTGTTCAGTTCCACCTGGAAACACAGATCCCGTTTGAGTTGCCTCAGGAAGCTCATCTAGTGCAAAACTGCCAAATCAAACATGCTGAGCTACCGGCTCCACCTGTTTATTATTTATTAATAATAAATTATAGAATGTGTTACTGTTTATCTGCAAGACCTTCATTAGGAACCTGGAATTTTAAATCATTATGCTATTATTATCATTTCAAAATGCCAGTCACTGGCTGTCACTACAGGTCTGTGCTGGACTTTCAGTAACAGCCACTTCCATGCAACAACTGCCTGAAACATAGTACACTAAAAATTCATTCTTTACAAATCCCTTTGCAGCCCTGGCAAAAGCCTGCTTTTAGTAAATGGTAGAAGGACTGGTTCTTATGTAGCACTTATATAGCGCTACTCTGACGCCACAGCCAGGGTTCAGTTTATCAGCAAGAGATTTTTATTTAAACAAAGGAATAAACTGAAGGCTTATTTTTGGCCAAGACAAACATTAAAGTTGAAGGCAGCTGGACATTTGGATGCAGAATGTACACTTTTTAAGCAATGGCAAGAAAAACAGATGAGCAGGGCCTTCATACTGAAAAACAGGACAAGCTCTAAATCTTAGCAGGGAGCTGACGGGACTGGCAGAGAGAAAATCCTCTTCTTCACATCCTCCTTTAAATTTGATCTGGGAAACTCCATCAATAACTCAGCCCTGATGCACAAGAGAACGAGAATGAGTAGATGGTTAAAAGAGAATCCAGGAGATGGAAAGACAAGAAGAATAGAGGAGCAGAGAAATTATCACAAGGACCCACAGTGGACAAAGGGTCATAATCATATTTTGTGAAGCAATAACTTGTTGAATAACAGCTGAATGTGTACCTGCAGTGTCCTCGGACTGGAGAAAACAACATGTGAGTGTGTATCTGTAATTTTATTGGCTGATTGTCTGAAGTTCATATCCTGATAGGTGACTTGACTCAGACTTGATGACAGCGTCCTTTCTGCAGGAATGAGAAAGACGAGGATTTAAACATGAGACAAATAATAAAAGATTCTAAACCGAAGACGTCTGCCAGCATGGAGCACAAACTGGGAGTCATCAGGACGCTACAACACAGAGCGAACACCATCCCCACAGACACAGCGGCCAGGAGGAACATCACATCAAGAAGGCCCTGAGTAAATGTGGTTATCCCAGCTAGTGATGTGTCGGTCGCGAAGGAAACTCTCAGAGCCGACTCTTTGACGTGAACGACACGAGCCGGCTCCTTATCGCGAGCCGTGGGTTTTTTTTCTTTCTCTCACCCTCTCTCTCTCTCTCGCACTTTTTTTCGCTTCACTGAGCAGAGGGGGGAGGGGCGGTAGTGACACTCAGTAGCACAGGAACAGAGCGGGAGGGAGAGAGAAAGAGAGGCAGGGACAACAACGTCACATTAGAAAGGTATAGTAATCATCCACAACTATTTTCAGTTGCAGATGATAAAGGATTCAGAAAGTTTATTCATGCAGGTCCATATGACAGAGAATATGCATGTTCTTTTTGTTTTCATATTATAATTTATATTTAATTGTGTTGTGGTTTGCAGTGTTTTGTGTTGTTTCACTTTAAATTTGTAAAAGGAAAAAGCTGAAAATTTAAATAGTTAAAAGTTGAAATGTGATTAGTTGGTTTTTGTATTATATGATTTATTTATTACATTTTATGTGGAGTGAATAAATAAAAGTATATTTACGGTGGCCCCTACAGACAAAGCACGTACAAACTCCGAAGCACATACAGAAGACAACAGAAGTGCTCCAGGATGCTAGGGGGCAGTGTTGAGCTTTTGTTACCTAGAGGCTACACAAGCCAGCAGGTACCAACGACCGGATTTGGTGTGTGGTAGTAACAGGCAGTGTTGGTCAAGTTACTTGAAAAAAGTAATCAGTAACTAATTACTGATTACTTCCCCAAAAAAGTAATCCCGTTACTTTACTGATTACTTATTTTGAAAAGTAATTAATTACTTAATTACTTAGTTACTTTTTAAAAACACAATTTACAACCTGAAGACGTGATAAAGCGATAGATCTTTCAGCCCAATTCTACTTTTTCTACATAATCCATCATACAAAATGTAATCAAATGGAAAAGTCTCTTTTTTTTAACTTGTTTTATCAGTTTTAATCTTTTAACTTTATGCATCAAGCAAAAATTTAATTATATGCAACATTCTCTGACTTGAATAAATTAGTTTAACATTTAAACCTATTTTCTGCACATTCCAGCACATAAAATAAAATATTTTTTGTGTTTACACTCACTCTTTCAAATAGATGCAAGTAAAACACAGCAGAAAATAAATAAAGTCAAAGACTCAGCGGTCCTGTTGCTCTATTTTCACCTGTAAAGCAGGAGTGGGGTAGGCGGAGGTTTACCCTGGTGCAGGTGTGCCGCAGCGGTCAGTGGAAGAATCCACGAGTTTCTCTGTGAGTTTCCCATTACGTCGTTGCGCACTCGGTACTTGCTTGGAAGTTTAGGGGTTTTTTTCGCTGTAAAAAGAAGTTTTCTTCCCACGCACAGCGGACACTAATGTTTTTGTCACTTTTTATGGAATCAAACTCAAAGTAAGGTCAGTACTTCCACGCTTTAAACGCTGCACGCTCATACTCTCTCCCGCACTCGATATGTGATCCACTGTTGTTCTGCAGACAGCTGTTGTCACGAATGGCACACTCGCTTACGTCACTGTCGTGAGACATTCTGGCAAAAAATCACGGTTTTAGTAACGCAGTAACGCAGCGTTCCTGCGGGAAAGTAACGGTAATCTAATCACCGTTTTTGCAATAGTAATCCCTTACTTTACTCGTTACTTGAAAAAAGTAAGCAGTAACGCATTACTACCCATCTCTGGTAACAGGTAAATGAACATTTGTTTAAATTATTTGAATATATATGAGTGCTTGTGTATAAATACACAAACAATACACACATGCTTTCATGCTTTCAATTGTGTAATTTAAGTGATCTAGTAGCTCTGTTTGGAAGTTCAGTTAAAGTTCAGTTACTTTGGAAACATGGCTCGAACAATTTCTCTTCCACGACGTAATCCGATAAGTACCGATCTCTTTACCCGTCGGCTTCCCGTGGCTGTCATGTGACCGGCTGTTGCAGTTAATAATACAGCAGCTTCTTGCCATTTTTGTGTTTCTTTTTATTACTGTGTGACTGTTTTCGTGTGAAAGCCTGCATGCGCTAGTACCGCTTGCCACGCGTACCCACAATCCTTTGTGGTTTTACCCCAGAATGACATCACATTTCCCATCTCTATTCTCTGTGTTTTCAGGCCGTCCCACCCGCAGTCTTGTCCGTCTCAGGTGTCTTAGACTGCAGGTAAACTCTCGTCTGAGTCGCCCCCTTTGGCCATCTGAGGAACTGCAGCTGCAGCCTGCTTTAAACTCTTACTGCTGTGTGTGTGTGTGTGTGTGTGTGTGTGTGTGTGTGTGTGTGTGTGTGTGTTTCAGCTCAGAGCTGGTGTGTTTTCAGGGTGTGGTGTCTGAAAGGATCAGTGTGAACAACAGGACTGCCCACTCTGGACACACACACTCAGGTACAAACACACAGGTGGTTTGTGTATCAGGATTTTTCTGCTGTGAAGTTTTAACATGGGAGTCTATGGGGGCGACTCACTGCTGCCTCTGCTGGACACTAGAGGAACTGCAGGCATCAGTGCTTCAGGTATGAGTCTCAGGTCTGACTGTTAGCTGAATGTGTGTGTGCAGGTGTGCGTCTCACTCTTTGTGACCAAGCTGGGAGGAGTCTGCAGGTGTACCTGGACTTAAGCCACACCCCCTACCCACCTGGCCTGTTGCCGGGTAACACTCTGCTGTTGTCTGGTTTCCAGAGGAGGCTGTCCAGGTGAGACACACATAGACAGGCTTATAAATGTTTGGACTCTTTATTTGGACTCATTTCCAACAATGTCAGCCCCAATAAAGTTATGGATTATCTTGCATTAATAGGCTGCTGGTTTTCTTTACTGGTTTCAGGTGTTACCAGCAAAATAGTTGTTTAATCATCTGGAAATGTACCCAGATTTATTTATTTAGACAGAGATCTTGACCCCCCCAATGTGAATGGGGACAGTTTATAATTGAATTATAGTATATAATCACATAATTATTAAGGAAAATTTATTTTTCCATGTAAAATGTTTAATCTAATGAGCTCTGGGGGGTTTGACACACTTTATACCTATTTTTTTGTTCCAAAACAGCAAAGCTGCAACCAGAATAAGATCTAGGAGACCCAGAGAACCCAGAGCAGCTACAGGTGAGATGATGGAGGAGGACGATGTAGAAGGAGGGGAATTGAGATTGGTAGTTGTTGTTGGTGGTGGTTTGGTGGCACTTGGTGAAATGGTGGTGGTGTCATAGACATCTGCAGGAGAGATGATAAAACTGGGTCATTGAATTTATTATAAGCTCAGCAGGTTAGCTTTAAACAGGAAGTGATGTCAGTGTTCTGACCTCTGACCCTCAGAAAGCTCTGAGGAGATGATCCAAACTCATCAGTAGCACACCAGTAGAGACCTTCATCAGACTGCTGCACGTTAATGGTGATGTTTTTCTCTGATTTAGGTCCAACAGGACGTCCATTAAAGTAGAAATAAGCTGCAGCTGTGCCACCAGTTTTGTTCTTACAGCGTAGCGTGACATCACTTCCTGTCCTCACAGGAAGTGCAGGGATCTGCAGGATCACATGTTTATCTGAGGAAAAGACCCACAGAGTGATGTAGAGGTGGTATAACAGTCTGCTGTTAGTCTGATGAAATGAATGACTTCATTACCTGATACAGTGATGTTGACTTCTTCACTCTTCTCTCCAGCTTCACCTTCACACCAGTAAACTCCACTGATTGGCTCGCTTTGCTTATCAAGCAAACAGGATGAACCATTGAACCTCCCGAAGCCCCGCCCACCTGCTCCACATGACTCAGTCCCACTTCCTGTGTCCCTCTTCACCGTCCATCCATCAGAGCCCAGCTGACCGTCACATGTCAGAGACACTGAGGCTGCTGTGAAGAACTGCTGAAGGTTTGGACTGACGCTCAGAGAGACTGGAGGACAGACGGACAGTTTCTATCAGTGTTTACACTCAGTGTTTGTCCTGGACCATGGTGCACTTCATCTACTCACCTGCACAAACAGTCAGTGCAGACAGCAGCAGCACACACACACCTGCAACAGGTCAGAGGTCACTGAAAGTCAGAGGTCATTTAAAGAAAGACTGAGGCTGCACAGTTTTTTTTTTGTTGTTGTTTTTTTTCTCTCAGGAAACTTTTTAATCTCCTGAAGTATCTGCCACAATCTAAGGAGCTTGGAAAGAAAAGCGTCTGGACTTCTTTGAGTTGCTTGAAGACGTTTCACCTCTCATCTGAGAAGCTTCTTCAGTTCTAGGATCAAACGGTGAAGAGACCCACATTTAAGCTCTGTGGGAGTTTCCTACTGAGAGGGACAATGGACCCCCTGATGATCCTCTACCTAATCACATGAGCCAAGGTGTGGTAATGGGTGTGGGTCACAATCAGCCAGGGTTTTACTGCTACTACTTTGTACTTTCTTACTTTGAAAGTACTCTGTACTTTTTTTTTACTTTAACTTTAGTTAATAAGTTGAATCAGTACTTCATCTTTTACTGGAGTATTTTTGAACAGTAGTATTTGTACTTCTACTTAATTATGGAAGGTCTGTATTTTTGCCAGATCTGTGAGCCACGCAGATTAAACTGCAAAAACACCACCGTGCACTGTAACAGGAACAGGAAGTTATAAAATACCACCGAGACAGCAACACAGGTTAGCCTGTCTTTTCCTGTTTTCTATACATTTTTTGATCAGATGGCAATCAACGGTAAACATCACAGTGCACAGCATTGTAAACAATGGAGAAGGAACTGTGCATGGATGAGCTTTCATTCATGTGCAGAGAAGAAAGTGTGGGACTAAGAAGCCACCCTTCAAAAGCACAGTTTTTATTTTCAGATTTGCGGCCTGTTTCACTCCCACACTGCTGCTGTTTAAAGGTCATCATGTCAATGGGAATGGGAACTTTAACAGTCAAAACCGTCTGTGGTTGTTTGAATACACTCAGTCCTCTTAATGGAAAATTGGCTGTGAATAGAGGAAGTGAAGACTAGATAAAAGAGGGGACGCAGTCAGAGGACCCTGTGCTTCATGCAGTCAGAGGCTGTGGTTTCCTGACTGAAGAGATGTTTGATGAAAAGAGGTCAAGTCTCTTTTGTTCTTTTGGTCTTCATGTTACTGACACTTAGCTGGGCAGAAAGTTTAATCGCTGACTTAGTCCAGACTATATGGTGACTTTCCTGCAGGATTCCAGGTTAAACTGCTGAGAGTCTGAACCTCTGAGAGGTTTGCAGTGATGATGAGATCGATTTAAACCGAAAAACTTTCATCATGCATGTTTGAAACCATTTTCTATCACTCTTCATACATTTCAGTTAAAACTGTGAGCTCCATTATTCAACATTAACATCACTTCTTGGTTCCTGCCCAACTTCACAGCCACCAATCAAATGAAACCAGAAAGACATAAGAAGGAGAATGAACTGTTCCTCCTGCCTTGACGAAACTTTTCAGAATTTTTACATGAACTTTAAAGTCAGTAGCTGCAAGCTTGTAACTGCTGAAAGGTTGTTTTCCTGCCATATTGTTTGTTGGAGCTGTGATAAATAAATCGATGATTTTAGTGTTTGACTCACCGAGGAGCAGAGAGACCGGTGCAGTCTTCATGTTGTCTGGATGACGACTGAACGTCAGTCTGAGCAGCAGAGAGACGCCTTCAGCTTCAGCACTTCCCCGTTAACAGTCTTCAGTACGTCACGCTGCTGCTCCATCACAAAGAGGCAGAGCAGCTTCTCCAGCAAACGTCAGTGAATGAGATGTTCCGTTGGGTAATTCAGCTCCGAATCTATAATCCTTTTAAAAAACAAATTCCCTTTTCCTACAAAATGTTAATTGAACTCACATGTAGTTATAAGCAAAAACAGACTGTATGTGTCCAAGTCCAAACTATAAATGTATATCATCACTTTAGCTCCATCTTTGTAGAAGTAGTCGGTTTAAATCTGGTTTTACTATCTTAGAAAACATTATGAGTTGCAGCACTTTATAATAACTAAGAAGCTGTAAAATTAAAGGTGTTGAGGTGGCAGGCAGGATGTAGGACCCAAACGCAGGACTAGTGATGTGTCCTGTGTGTCGAAGCTTCGAATCGTGCGTCGGGTAATCGCGGGGGCGTTTTTCTGAAGCGCGTATCGAGGCTTGCTTTGATTACGTATGCAGTGACGTTCGAGGCCTTGCGGGCAGTCCGTACCACGTAACTGATTCAGGGACTGGTTCACCGGTTCGCGCCAGATTCGAAATAACATGGGCAGGAAAACAGCTGATTCCCTATCACACCGTGTTGTGGAATTGGATTACGTACGTGCTACATAGTTACTTGTGCATTTCTTCTTCGATGGAACCAGCAAGGAAGAGATTTTTTTTTTTAATTTTGTCTCTCCTAATAAAGTATGCACACAGTAATAAATATCACAAATGATAAACACCAAAATATAAATAAACAACACTACACATCCTATAATCTGATTTCTGTCTTTTAGTTTATTAAAAAGTGAAGCACCAAACACTAGTTTGTGTCATTATCCAGATGTACATAAGGTTTACACATCATTATAATCAAAGAGCCCGCTTCACTTGAATTGAGTAGTAGAACAAATGAATCATCACAATGCTTCGAACCATGAGTCGACCAATTGGATGGAAAGCTTCAGTTCATCATGAGGCTTCATCTCACCATCACTACGCAGGACCCAGAGACAGAATGATTAACTAAAGTGGCAGCTTTATTGCTGGAGAACACTCGAATAGAAATAGAAGAAAACAAAACTAGAAACTCAAAACTTAAGCCCAAACTAGAAACCCGGGAAAGTAGAAAATCAAACCAGGAAAGAGTGAACCAGAAAATTACCAGAAGCACATAGAAAACAAAACACAGTACAGTGAGGGTACAACACAACAACTAACAGAGAAACACAGGGCTTAAATACACAAGCAGAACTACGAGAAGATGGGGAATAGGTGGTAACACATCTGGGACAAATCAGGCCTAATGACAGAAGGGAAGCAAAACCAAGCACACTGCACACAGGACAGGGACTATCAAAATAAAACAGGAAACACATGAGGCACAGACTTGATACTGAACAGAGGGAACACAGAGCACAGGGACAGGATTGACAAACTGCAACATGAGACACGACTGAACAAGAAAATCAGCATGAAGACAGAACTAAACCTTGAGTAAACATGAGGGCTGCAGGAAGAAAACCCAAGTAGATTAGATTAGATTAGATTAGATGAAACTTTATTAATCCCTCGGGTGGGTTCCTCCAGGAAATTCAGTTTCCAGTAGCAAAGCACCGAAAGAAGTTGCATGTTACAGATACATTAAGGGGAATGAGAGTAAGGATATAAGCATAAATACACCACATATACACATATACACATATATAGATACAGAATATACAATATGGATAAATAGGATTGCTCATTTGAGTGAGTATATTTCACCGTTGCTTTCGTATACATGAAGCGGACATACCTGAGTGGCTGCGATCTAATCCTGTTTACATAAAGTAAGCCTGCTCCCGAGCAGGTTTACGCTTACGGATCTGTTGCTATGACAGCAAGTCCCGGATGAGCTTCGGAGAACCGAACGATCCAAGATCACGCGAAATCGTCAACAATCAAATCCAGCTAACTTACTTACCCCCTACCCACCTGGCCTGTTGCCGGGTAACACTCTGCTGTTGTCTGGTTTCCAGAGTAGGCTGTCCAGGTGAGACACACATAGACAGGCTTATAAAAGTTTGGACTCTTTATTTGGACTCATTTCCAACAATGTCAGCCCCAATAAAGTTATGGATCATCTTGCATTAATAGGCTGCTGGTTTTCTTTACTCGTTTCAGGTTTTACCAGCAAAATAGTTGTTTAATCATCTGGAAATGTACCCAGATTTATTTATTTAGACAGAGATCTTGACCCCCCAATGTTCAATACAAAGTCACGCCGATGGTTACGTACCTGTGCGGTTTACCTGTGTGTGTGTTTCAGGACAGGAAGTGTGTACTGCACGTACTTACCTGTCAGCTCCATAACTGTGGTCTCCCTGGGAGACACCAGGTAAGTTTACAGGTAAAGTCTGGTTCACGTGTTTGTCGTGCTGTTGTTTATTTGTTTGTTTGGTTTCTATACGCTCGGCCCAGCCTCCTCCTCCTGCTCCCATCATGCACCTGGGTGAGTGGGCTCTGAGCAGTGAGTCACGTGCTCATCGTCGTCTTTATCTTTAAAAATTTAAGATCGGGTCATGTTTTTATTCCTGAGGCTTTAACTGTGAAAGGGCACGTCCTGTTTACATCCTGGTAACAGCTCCGTCTGCTCACACTTTACTGCTGAACTGGTTTGGGGGCGTGGCGTCAAACTGAGGGTTTTCTTCATATTTACAGTCGGTGTGAAAACGTCAGAAGGTTTGAGTGAAAAGAGAGAAACAGATGTTTGTGAGGATTCACGTTGTGGATATCTGAGGTTATCAGAGTGTCAGGAAGGGAAACCTGAAGAAAGTCAAAGAGCCGCCCAGCACAGAACAAGCCTGTCAGAGCAAAGACTTCAAAGACTCTACAGGCTGCACAGGGACGCACTGTGAGCTCACAGAGCTCCACGTCTGCAGACACCTTCAGCCACACTGCTGAGGACGAAGACCTGCAGACTGAAACGTCCTGTGGTCAGAGGAGGTGAAACGAGAAGAAGATGCAGCTACAACCCAAAGAACAGCGTCCACACAGTGAAGCACGGTGGGGACGCTGTGGGGGGGCCACCACAGAGAGAAACAGGCGTCCTGCAGGACGTTTCCACAGGGCCGAGCCGTGAGTCTGCAGAGACATAACCTCTGTGTCTGTCTCAGGTGTGTGACGGGGACGCTGACGACTTCCTCCTCCACTTCCTGTTGTGTCTGTGCAGCAGTGATGTCATGATTCGGCCGCTCAGCCTCACCTGCAGGAAACACACCAACCAGAGACCAGAAGATAACCCCACCCTCACCACCCTGACCAACCCTGACTGCAACCTTCAGAGTCGTGTGTGTGTGTTTCAGAGGTGAGGAGGTTCACTCGAGGAGACAGAGAGTTCCTGACCAGACTGGCTCCTCCCCTTCAGCTCACCTGTCTGCACCTCCACCCTGACTGAGCTCCACCTGCTTCGTTCTGACTTCATCTGTTCTACGTGTTCGTACAAATAAAACTTTATTGTTCCTCCTCCTGTCACATGGTATCTCACCTTCACTGACCCTAACGCTGGTGATCAGGGTCAGAGGTCACACGAAGCTCTCTGGGTTTAACCTCACACGAAAGGGGCGTCGCTGTCATCATCACAAAGGGGCCTATAACAGGTCATGTGACCCTTCTACAGGAAGTGATCCCTGTGAGTGGCGCCCACATCAGAGACGTTCTCAGATGGTGATTCATCAAACCTGCACCAGTAAAATCTGACAGTAGAAGGATGATGAGTGAAACTGGTTAATCTGGTGTTTGTGGCACAGAAGGTTTGACCTCCACTGTGTGACACGGGTCAGACTCCAGCTGGGCCTGCCGCTCTCAGCCTCACTCTGAGGAAGCCTACAGTCTGTCACAGTGGAAACTACACCGGGGGACCCCATCCTTGGGGTGGACCCATTTTTGTTTTAGCGTGTTTTGGGGTTTAAAAGCCACAGAGACGTGGTGCTTAGGAAAAATGCATTTCAGCTGTGCTGATGCTCCTGACACGTATAAGACTGGGGAAACCTGCATTCAGCTGGACCTGAAAAACACTATGTCCAGATAAACACAATCAACTTTTGGAGAAAAATAAAAGATTCTTCATCAGACTAACAACTAAAAACATGACACTTACCTTAACAGTATGGGCTACATCAAATATATTCAAGACCGACAACAACACTTCTCACTGCTGCTAATTTTAACTAAACTAAACAAAAAGTAGAAAAAGGCAATTCACCAAGTCTTGAAAAGTAAAACTGAAAAATAGAAACACAGAATAAAATAAAACATCCATCCAGATCTTTACCACCAACAACATAAAATCTATCTTAATTAAATGGCCAAATTCTCCAATAAATTAGCAATAATAAAGTAAGAAAAAATAAGACATTCAATTTATGGACGCTCAAATTAACAGAGCGACATTAAACGCACCTCATTGCCTGCCGTAGCGTTCTTCGCAGCTGCACTTCACCTCAAAGGTCGGTTAATACATCGGATTGAACTTAACCAAAGTCCAATTAAAGGAAAATAACGGGAGGGTTAGGAGTCACAGGAAAGACGGGCTCCTCAGCAGCGCAGCATCCGATTTTCAAAACCTGCTCACCTGAAATCTCAGCCAGCAGGCCACAGCCAGGCTCCACCATCAGCCAGCAAGCCCAGCCACGCTCCTCCATCAGCCAGCAGGCCCAGCCACACTCCTCCATCAGCCAGCAGGCCACAGCCAGGCTCCACCATCAACCAGCAGGCCACAGCCAGGCTCCACCATCAGCCAGCAAGCCCAGCCACGCTCCTCCATCAGCGAGCAGGCCCAGCCACGCTCCTCCATCAGCCAGCAGGCCACAGCCAGGCTCCACCATCAGCCAGCAGGCCTAGCCAGGCGCCATCATCAGCCAGCAGGCCCAGCCACGCTCCTCCATCAGCCAGCAGGCCCAGCCACGCTCCTCCATCAGCCAGCAGGCCACAGCCAGGCTCCACCATCAGCCAGCAGGCCACAGCCAGGCTCCACCATCAGCCAGCAGGCCACAGCCAGGCTCCACCATCAGCCAGCAGGCCTAGCCAGGCGCCATCATCAGAAATTCCGCTTCCGGGTCCCTCGTGGTGGCCGCCTCATGCTCTCGCTTCAGTATGCCACCCAAGAAAGGCCCAACACCAAAGGAGGTTGAAGACATTAAAACCTCCCTCGGAGCGCTGTGCGGAGACGTGGCTGCAGTCAGGGCGCAGCAGGAGCTGCTTCTGGGGCTTCTGGAGGAGGTAAAACAGCTACGCCTCCAAAATGCCGAGAAGGACAGACGGATCATGGATCTCGAGCGGCGGGTGGATGAGCTGGAGCAGTACACCCGTACGAACGACGTGGTAATCAGCGGTATTAAAATCAAGCCACGCTCGTACGCGCGCGCGGTGGCCGGGAACGTCGGGGAGCCCAGCGACGAGGAGACCCGCTCGGTGGAGCAACAGGTGGCGTCCTTCCTCCAAAGCAAGGGGATAGAGATGGACCTGGAGCACATAGAAGCATGTCACTCACTGCCCAGGAGGAGTGACAGACTGCCGGCCGTCGTTATGAGATTTGTCAATCGGAAGAACAAGGTCGCACTGCTGAAACAAGGACGCAAACTGAAAGGCACGGACGTTTTCATTAATGAGCATCTGACACGAAAAAACGCAGACATCGCGAGGAAGGCAAGGCAACTGAAGAAGAACGGTAAAATACAACATACATGGGTAACAAACTGTAAGATTTTCATTAAGCTAAACGGGACACCAGAAGAGGCAAAAGTACTGATAGTGAGGAACATGGAGGATCTGGACAAGTATAACTGACACCAATGTATCAATTACACCAGGAAATGACATGGACACGTTGAAATTAGTTCTTCAACAGAAAGTAATTGATCTAGATTGTGAATATAAGGAGCATAATATAATAGATCCAGAAATAGATTCTGAAAGTAACTTTCTCTCTTCTTTTGTTAAAAATTGTAATTATTTCACTCAGGAACAATATGAAAAAGAAATTAACCTAGACGGGAAGCTCTCATTAATTCACTTTAACAGCAGAAGTATGTACTCTAATTTTGATTTCATTAAGGACTATTTGCAACAATTTTCTCGCCCCTTTAGTGTTATAGCCATCACTGAAACTTGGTTCAATGTCGATAAAGGAATAGATTTTTGTTTGAATGGATGTGATTTAAAATACATGAATAGATTAAATAAGGCGGGCGGCGGGGTTGCTATATATGTTCATAACTCTATAAAATATAATGTTGTAACAACTATGTCTATGGCTATTGATGGAATTTTGGAATGTTTGACTATTGAGATTATGAATGAAAAAAAGAGAAATGTTATAATAAGTTGTATATATCGGACACCCAGTTCAAGTATTGACACTTTTAATGAATGGATAGAAAAAACGTTTGCTTCGGTGAACCAAAAATTACTATTTATCTGTGGTGATTTTAACATTGATTTGCTAAATCCAACAAGGTTAAAAGCCATTGATGACTTTACTGACACAATGTACAGCTTATCACTATATCCAACAATAACAAAGCCAAGCAGAATAACTTCACATAGCGCCACTATTATTGACAACATTTTTACTAATGTCATGGATTTCCAAATTAATAGTGGCCTGCTTGTCTGTGATATAACTGACCACTTACCAGTTTTTACTTTGTGTGACTGTGATTTAAAAAAAATAGATACCAAGATCATGATAGCAAAGCGAACAATAAATGAAGAAGCAATTCATGCCTTCAATTTCGATTTAGCACAACAAGATTGGAGTTCGGTGTATGAAGAGTCAGATGTGGACAAGGCTTATGATAATTTTCTAGATATTTTTACTATGTGGTACAATAAACATTGTCCTGTAAACGAACACATGACAAAGAAAAAAAAGATAAAAAGTCCTTGGCTCACAAAAGGAATTATTAATGCTTGCAAAAAGAAAAACAATCTGTATAAACAGTTTATCAAAGTAAAAACAAAAGAAGTGGAACAAAGATATAAAGCATATAGAAATAAATTGACTGATATTATAAGAACGAGCAAACAACTTTATTATAGAAGAAGATTATATGAAAATAAAAACAATATAAAAGGAACTTGGGATGTGTTAAACAACGTAATTAAACAAGGATCTTCTGGAACATCATATCCTGAATATTTTACTGATGCAAATGGTGAAAATCACAACATGAGTAATATTGTCGATGGGTTCAATAAATTCTTCATAAATGTTGGCCCTGAACTAGCAGCGGACATCCCGTGTCATAAAAATGAAAATATCAGTAATATAAAATCAAATCCCTTTTCACTGTTCCTCTCAGCTACAAATGAGCAAGAAGTAATAAATATCACATTAAAATGTAAAAGTAAGTCTTCAATGGATTATCATGACATAAATATGTCTGTAGTTAAACAGGTTATTCTGAATATTGCTAGTCCCTTAACATATATCTGTAATTTATCATTTCAGTCCGGTTGTTTTCCAAAAAAAATGAAAATTGCGAAAGTAATACCACTATATAAAGGTAATGACAAACACAGTTTTACCAATTATAGGCCTATTTCTCTACTGCCTCAATTCTCAAAAATTCTAGAAAAACTTTTTAATTCAAGATTAGAAAAATTCCTTGAAAAACATCAAATAATAAATGTTGGTCAGTATGGTTTCAGAACGCAAAGAACCACTTCAATGGCGGTAATTGAGGCAGTAGAAGAAATTACTGATACACTGGATAAAAATAAATATGCAGTTGGTATTTTTGTTGATCTCAAAAAGGCCTTCAACACAATCAATCACTCAATTTTACTGGATAAATTGGAAAGATATGGTATTCGAGGGAAAGCTGGTAACTGGTTAAAAAGTTACCTAACAGGTCGGGAACAATATGTTAGCATAGGGCATTACCATTCAGAGAAACTTGGTATTACATGTGGTGTTCCCCAAGGGTCAGTGTTGGGACCAAAACTTTTCAATGTATACATAAATGATATTTTTGATGTTTCTCAAGTACTTAAACTCATACTGTTCGCAGATGACACCAACATATTTTTCAGTAGCGATGATTATACTGATCTTGTAATGACCGTAAACAGGGAGCTAAAATTAATAAAAAAATGGATGGACATAAATAAATTATCATTAAATATAAATAAAACTAAAGCAATGTTTTTTGGTAATTTAAAATATAATATAGAATTACCAATTATCATTGAAGGTGTACCAATTGATAATGTGAGTGAAAACAAATTTTTGGGAGTTATAATTGATAACAAAATTTCATGGAAACCCCACGTCAGACACATAAAAACCAAAATTTCCAGAAGCCTCGCAGTTTTGAACAAAGTGAAACCATACCTTGATAAAGATGCACTTCGTACTCTGTACTGTACCCTGGTTCTTCCATATCTTACATATTGTGTGGAAGTGTGGGGAAATACATATAAAAATACAACTAATCCATTAGTCACAGTACAGAAAGGAGCACTGCGTATTATTCACAAGGCTGGTTATCTAGATCATACTCACAAATTCTTTCTTCAGGCAAAGTTACTTAAATTCCAGGATCTGGTTAATTACAATACATCCATAATTTTGTATAAAGCTTTTACTAAACTTTTACCGGCAAATTTACAAACTAGATTTGAAATTCGAGAAAAGGTTTATAATGTGAGAGGCTTTGGAGAATTCAAATTACCCAGAACTCGAACAACCCGTAAAGGTTTTTGTGTGTCTGTATGTGGTGTGAAAATCTGGAACAGTCTGAGTTTACAATTGAAACAATGCAAAAATTCCAAAATATGTATGTACATATATGTACTTGTGTGTGTAGATATATATGTATGTATATGTATGTGTGTTTGTTACTTGTAGTTATTACTGCCTGTTACCTGTGGTAATGTAATTTATAATTTATATATTCTGTATTCAGTTATGAAGGCTCTAATTGTTGTTTGCGAGCTGCCGTTTAGAAGCTTGTATGTGCCCGGGGCTGTTGATGGGTCTGTATGCAATGATGGGCGTAGCTGCGGGAAGTTTATTGTTTTTTTTGTTGATGAGTGAGTATAGGGGTGGGATTTAATAAGTTTTCTTTGTCCCACTCCTTTTTCAGGCAATTTTTGTTTTTTGTTTTGTGTATTTTATGTTCAATATACGTATTTGTTGTGCCTGAAAATGAAAAAATAAATGAAATGAATGAATGAAATGAAAGATAAGGTGAGAAAATATAATAGATATATATAATCAATCAATAATGTGAAAATATCAGATAAAAGGGTTTTTTTGGTTATAAGGAATAAAGAGGTCAAAGGTCAAAACAAGAGTACTGTTAAGTTAAAATTAAAGGGTCAAAGGTCAGATTAAACAGGTTACACAGAAAGGATCGGCAAAACTTAAACAAGGATAAAGAAATAATACATTAAACAAGGAAATAAATTAAAAGTCTGAGTTAATGAGAAATTAAACGTTTAAATCAGGTTAAGAGTTAAATTTTAAGCTTTTCTTAGTTAAACTAAATAAAATAATCAGAATAAACGATTGGAGGAAAAAAGCAAAGATGTTGTGATCAAATAGTTTGTACGGCAGAAAGAAAAACATGTTTCAGTAGATTGTATGTTGGAAACCACAGTAGACACAGTAGACTCAAATCATTGTTACTGAGGAATTCTGCCTTAAACAGTAAAGTGTTCTTTAACAGTGTGTGTGTGTGTGTCTGCAGCTGTTCTTTGTGTTGTTGCTGCATCGTTGCCTCAGGGGGAAAGTTGTGTGTGTGTTATGCAGACTAGCAGAGACTGCAGCTGTCAGCAGCCACACACACTTTCTATTCTTCAAATCAAATCACAGTGAAACATGTTCACTGACAGCTCAGCTTCAGCATCGTCTTCATGCTGTGACTGCAGCCGTTCAACTCTGTTTGTCTTTAACCCAAATCATCACAACATGCAAATATAATCATCAAAATGATGTGACTGGAAGGATGCAGCAGTCTGTGCTCCACCTTTCTCCTCCACACCTGCAGGTGGAGAACATGGATGCATGAATCTCTACAGAGTTCTTTGAATATTATCCGTCTCATCAGTTTTCAGTGAACAAAACTCCTCACAGAGCCAAAATAAGCAGTTTGTATCCAACATAACTCAGCTGGACTCTGATGCTCCGTATAACAGCCACACATGAGTCTGGATTCACTCAAAGCATTGAACAAACTTTATTGGAAATGAAGCTTTTGGACATTTGTTCTCTGATATTTGCTCTTCAGCTCGAGTCTCCATCAGTGGGAACATTTCCTGATTCAACTTTTCTTCTGTTCAAATCAAACTCCATGAGAATCAAAGTGTGAATCAGAGTCCTGATGATCAGATTCTATAGAAACATGGAGACTGTAGAGGATTTACACTCAATATGTTCATTTGTTCCCTTCAAGAAAAATCAATCATTCATCCAATAAAATCAGTCGTTGATCAGTTTGATTGACAGGACAGATGATCAGAGGTGCAGAGTTTTTACCTCCATCATTAGTACAGGGACTGAAGTATGGGTGGAGTTTGTGAGTGAAGGAGCAGCCAGTAAAGGAGTAGATCAGAGCTGCAGCACCTACATCATAAAAGGAGACCAGACCCTCCTCATAATCCACAAACACCCCCACCTTCTCAGGACCAGGATGGAGACAGAGGAGGACTGAAGGGTCAGCACAAGCTTTGTACTCATTTCCATTTCTCAGCACTACAGTCCAGAAACCATCCTGAGGTCTCAGTGTGATTTTTCCCTTCCTGTTGATCGACTCTGTGGCCACTCCTAAAGTCCACTCAGTCTTTCCTTTAACCTGAACCTCAAAGTAAAATCTGCCTGAAGAGAAACTCTGCTCTCCTAAAACATTAACACAGTAAGAAAATCTCTCTGGGTTGTCTGGAAGTTTCTTCCTCACATCACTATGATAAACTTGTTTTCCATCATCAGACAGGATGAGTTCAGGATGAGCTGTATCAGGATCCAGAGTCACATCCACCTCATGCTGCTGCACCCTCTGCAGCTCAGCCTCAAACAGCTTCTTCTTCATGGGTTTCCAGACTGTCTCCTCCAGCTGATCCACAGCTCTCCCCACAGTCCCCTCATATGATGGTGGATGAACTCTGACCTCTGTCCAGTCCTTGCTGGGTGGAGCAGCTTTCAGGGAGGAGAAGCTTTGGAGGAGGTGGAGGTGGTCTTCAGAGCGTGAGAGCTGCTCCACCTCAGAGCTTCTCTCCATCAGCTCAGAGATTTCCTGTTCCAGATCTTTGATGAGACCTTCAGCCTGTTTCTCTGTAGCTTCCTGTTTGTCTTCGATCTCCTTCATGAGCTCCTTCAGGCGTCTCTCAACAGACTCCATCAGAGCCGTGAGGACCTGAACACCTTCTGCTTTCTGTCTGTCTGCAGCATCTTTACTCATCTTCACCGACTCTGTGATCTCCTGAATCTTCAGTCGTCTCTTCTGGATCATCTGCTGAATCTCAGCCTCTGTCTTCTCCAGCTCTGCCTTCTTTCCTTCATATTCTTCTCTCAGAGGAACAAACTCGTGGTTCTTGTGGTCTAAAACAGAGCAGAGCGTGCAGACACATGTCTGGTCGGTCTTACAGAACAGCTGCAGAAGGTTATCGTGCTTCGTGCACATCCTGCCTTCCAGGTTCTCCACAGCATCAACCAGCTGATGTCTTTTCAGACCTTTCAGTGTCAGATGAGGCTCCAGGTGGGTCTGACAGTAGGAGGTCTGACACACCAGGCAGGACTTCAGGGCCTTCAGTCTGGTTCCAGTGCAGACGTCACAGGGAACTTCTCCTGGTTTGGCAGCTTGTTGCTCTGAGCTGCTGCTGCTGGCTTTCTGCTGAGCTTCACGTCTGAACTGAGCAACCATCTCAGAGATGAAGGTGTTGATCTTCAGCTGAGGTCGAGTGTAGAAAGTCTCTTTACACATGGGACACTGACAGCTCTGATTCATGTCCCAGTGCTGACTGATGCAGGTTTTGCAGAAGTTGTGTCCACATGGTGTAGAGACTGGATCAGTGAACACATCCAGACAGATGGAGCACAGAAACTGATCTTCAGATCGCAGATTGCTGGCAGCAGACATGTCTGCACTCTGAGGGAGAAAGAAGAGAAACATTTGATTCAAAATTCACTTTAAATTTCATTTTTACAAAGAGAGAAACAAGCGTCAGTAGTCTGAGGAGCTTGGAGAGAAAAGCGTCTGGACTTCTTTAAGTTTCTACTCATCACAGAAGCTTCTTCACCTCATCCTCAACACGGACCAAGGAATGAATACTGCACTTTTGGAAGAACTCCCTCCCCTGCAGCATCTTATCGTCAAAGGGACGGAGGTGGAGAGGGCAAACAGCCACAGATTCCTGGGACTGCAGGTTACATCAGACCTGAGCTGGACTCTCAACACTACAGCAACTGTGAAAAAAGCCCAGCAAAGGCTTTATTTCATTCGGCTGCTCAGGAAAGCTGGCATGAACCACCACCCTCTCACCCAGGCCTGCAGAGGACTGATAGACAGCATCCTCACCGCAGGCATCACTGTCTGGTATGGAAACACTACACAGACAGAGAGGAAGGCTCTGCAGAGTCAGAAAGTCTGCAGAGAGGATTATGGGAACAACACTTGCATCCATGGACCTGCACATACAAAGCTGCACATACAATCTCAGACACAACAGAGCGGACAGCAGCATCACACACAGAACACGATTCTTCAACAGCTTCTTCACCGCAACTGTCAGACTGACGGCAAACAAAAACACACTGAACACTTAAAATAACACAGCACTACTTAACCTCATTTTGAATGTATCATCGGTTCACTGACCATCGGGCAATACACTCACAACAGACTTGTGAAACAGATCTGTGGAACAAATGTGCAATACTGTGAGTGCGATAAGAGGTAGAGAACTACACACTCTCTGTACATTTTCTTCTTTTTCTTTGTATATAGAAAATAGTACGACTACCCTACTCCGGACTTCATTTCTATCCTTCTGCTTTTTCTGTCTTTATATTGTTAAAGTGTGATTTGACTTGGAAAGCTCTGCACAAGTATTCCACTGTGCATGGACTGTTGGTCCTGTGTGCAAATGTCAAAATAAAAATCTTGAACCTTCAGTTGTCAGAGTAACTGGTGGAGACCCAGCAACACACTCAGACACAAACTGGTTCATCTGAAACACAAACTGAACAACGTCGTGTCTGCTGTACAGTGCAGCGTCCAGATGAACAGGATCAACAGGATGAACATCTTTTTAACAGTCGTTACAAAGATGTGAAGTTGTTTGGCTGACACAGACAAACAGTATCCCACATTCTTGATTTTTAGCTCACAAACACGTCTTATAAGGACTTATTGATCCTGAAATGTTGGAGGTTTTAGCTCTTTAAACAGTAAAGTTACAGGAGGATACAGATAATTATCAGGAAAATGTCCTCGGTTTGTTAAAATGATCCCGTCCGATAACACACGAGAACAATAAATGTATCATTTTCTGTTGTAACCCACAAACTGAACGGTCACACTCATCTTTCATGTTGTCACTAAAACATCACTCCTTCCACGTCTAGTTGGTCGTGATGGAGGCGGAGTGCGTTGGGTCCGCTTTCCCTGCCCAGCCGATGTTCCTGACGCAGGGAAACAGATCCTGTTGGGGATCCCTACCTCGGCACAACACCTGCCATGGTCTTTGCACACTCACCACAGTAAATGCATCATGTTGTCAGCTTTACAGTATCATAGTCAGAGAAACTGGTCAGGCCGCTCTCTTCCAAATGTCTACACTTCACCCTTTTACTGTCAGTGGGCTCAGAGTCCATCTAATGTGGCTCATTATCTGATGCCGTCTGCAGACCAGTGTTAGACACTGAGAGGTTGATGGCTCCGTGTCAGAGCACCGGCCTTAACGAAAAAGTTATCAATCGTTCTTTTCATCTTTTCTCATTACCCACAGCTACATCCACTCCTATCACGCTGCTCACCTCTGCTGCGACGATTCAAACAGCCGGAAAGTAAATAATTTGGAGACGGTGCGTTTGTGTCACAGTGAAGAGTGAAAACAGAGACTTTCTAAAACGATGATGCATGTTAGTCATGTGATGCAGGCATGTGACCAATTAAACAAAGATAGTGGAGAGCATTATACAGCAGCAGTTTTGACAGTCCTATTAAAGATGAATATCAGTCTGCACATGCTCCACAGAGCTTTTCTTCAAATTCTTTATTTCTCTCTCGCTTTTGCAACTTTGTACTTTTGTGTTACTCGCAGCAACAACTCCACCTCATTGTTAGTCCATTTTAAAACTCGGTGCTTTTCCTCCACCTTTTGCCGCGACGTTTCAAACAGCCGGAAAGTGAATAAGCAGCAGACAGAAATGAGACCGGTCGAATCGTCTTGCGTTTCACGCATGCGCAGGACTGGAACGTAAGCGTTTTCAGCCGTCTTAATGTGGACGCACAACTCTGTGAAAACGACTGAAAACACCAGTGTGGACGCGGAGCGCTGTTTTCAAATCTATCCGGGCGAGTGTGGACGTAGCCTAAGTGGCACCATGGAGAAATGAGGTGGCGCTCTAGACCCTGATGAAGTGAACAGAGTGAAGATTTGTGTAGAAGCAGGAAGTGTGATCAGCTGCACTCACCACTGTTGCTGAGAGGAACCTGATGGACTCCAGTGAATCTTCTTTTAGAGACAAACAGGACTCGACTGCAGCTCTGCTGCTGCTCTCTCACACTTTCACTTCTGCAAAATGACGTTGAGCTTCTTGTTTTTCAGGTGTTGCTCCGCCTCTTCTTGCCTCTCCCTTTACAGGAATCAGCCGGTCTGTACTCAGTGACTGTGTGCAGCGGGTGGGAGGAGTGAGGAGTGGTGTGTGGGTAAAGTTCAAACAGTAATGACGGCCTCAGGTGATCAGGAGAAACTCACCTGGATTTCCTTTTTCCACAGCAGACTGAGAGCTTCAGGTGGACCCTGAAGGAGGTCTCAGACACAGGTGGTAAAAGTACACACAGTGTGTACTGAAGTAGAAGTACTACTGTTAAAAATACTCCAAGTACTGTTTCAACTTCTTTACTCAAGTAAAAGTAAAAAGTACTGGCTGTGAAATGAGAGTAAAAAGAGCTGATTGAAGAACATTTCTAACACGTGTTTATACAAAGCTAACTGAACCATGTGCTGCATCAACGTGATAATAAAATAACATTATTCACTTTGTTTCTGTCTAAATTTGAATTCTAATAAATATTTTAGCTTGAAATAAGTGAAAAAAATCTGCCAATGGAACAAGTTAAAACTCTCTATTTTTTCTCTGGTTTCAAGATTCACTGTCTTGAAAAAAGTTCATATCCGGTGGCGGACGCCCTCAGACATCAGTGCGTTGGTGGTTCTTTGTGTCCGGGGATGGGCGTCCAGGTACACACCGGCTCACTCCTTGGTGGGTGCTTATCGGGGCCTGGAGCCTGGGGCTCGCTCGGGCCTCTCGGCCTGGGACTCTGTCACTCAGGCACAGCTGGCTGCCGGCAGAGCTCACGGGCGCGTCACTGCAACTCCCCCTGGCTTCTGCTCCGCGGCTGCTGAGTGAACCCTCATCTGGGACTCTCCTCAGCTCTTTCTTTTTTTTTTTTTTTGATCTCCTCCATACCTGCTTCATGCCCTGAAGGACGGGGCTGTGGCCCCCCCACACCCTCTAGCAGATCATTACATGAAGGAACCTTTTAAAAACAAGCGCGTCCATGCTCACAGGTGTACACACGGGTGATCGCACCCACAAACTACACCCTTTTTGGCTCCTACCTCAAAGCACACTGTGTTCTGTTGATCTTATGTGCTTCACAATAATGTTTAACATTTAGTATTAACTGTTATATTCCCATATATCATTGTGATGTTGTTTATTCTATTGCTCTTGTTCTCTGGATTCAAATATTGGGGATGGAAAATGGACTATTTTTCCTTTTAATTTTTTTTTAGGTAGAAATTCTCAAATTACACGAACCTGCTCTCAACTCAGGCATTTTAGACTAAACCAACTTCAGAATTCTCAAAAGAACCTCAAACCTATTTTCAGCTCTGGAGACCAGAGTCACTGAATAGGAGACTTGGATTTGCACCCTTTAAAAACGTGTAGCTAGTGTTAGTGTGTTTATTTAGGAATCACAAGCCAAAACACTTTATTTATGACTATTGTTTTTTAATGCATTGGATGATTAAAAAAATCGGCATGTACATGGATCTCTTCCATTCAGAAATCCGCATGGCTGCAGCCAACTTCCCAGGAGAGAGTAACCTGTCCTAGCAGTTTTATATCAGGACCAGTTAAAACTGCTGGGGTTGACCTGCTTGTTTTGCAGGCCCTAATTCTTTTGTATTGATACGTCTGCAGGTTTCTAAGTAATTGTTCAGTAAGTAAAAAACTACAGATTCTACTAATCACAACATTAAACCCAACATTAGCAGGTTCCCATAGCCAGTGCTGCCGAAGGTAGGTTAGGCCCAATCAGCTCTTACTGGCTAAGTAAAACAGAGACATTTAAAAAGCAATCAGAGTTAATGAACCATCAAACCACCGAGATCACTGGATTAAAGTTAGGCGACTTTGGCAATATCAGCTGCTGAGTGAGCGACCTGAAAAATCTGTTTAGTAAACATTACAGTCGTTTGAGTCCCGCTCGTCTAAATCGCCATCAGAAAATTAACAAAGCATACAGAAAATGAGGAAAATCCGACGTTAATTCTGGAAAACCAACTATCTTCAGTCATTTAGTTAGACTCAGTCAATCTGGTCTGAACAGAGGAAGTGATGATTACAACAGGCAGATAAGGAGAACATGTGGTACATGCAGCTAGGAGCCGTGGTTTCCTGAGTAAAGGTTAATGTTTGATGAAAACAGGTCACTTTCCTCTCTTACAGACACGACATGAAGCTTCAGCTCTGTGAGTCAGTCCAGATTACAGGACAGAGAAACGCAGAGTTAAACTTCTAAATTTTAAAGAGTTTATGCAGTTGAAACAGTTTTCTGTTACTTTTAAAAGAAATTTAAAAGTAACAGAAATTTAAAAGAAAAAAAAAAGAAAAAAAAAAAAAGAAAAAAAAAGAAACAGTTTTCTGTCATTTGCTGTATCTTCATACACTCCAGTTACATATGAGGTGCTTACAGGAAATACACTACTTGATTTGTGTCCAAACACACAAACAAATATCAGATACAACCAGCCTTAGATAAACAAAAGAAGTAGTGATCACTTCTTCTCACTAAGGAAACAAAACCAACAGATCTGAACAGATTTCATGTGAGAGAAACTATCAGCGAGAGCTTCCAGCTGCTGAAAATAGGCTCTTTACCTTTGACCTTTAGTGTGTGTTGGAGCTGTGATAAAGAATTGAAGAAGGGAGGGTTTGACTCACCGAGGAGCAGAGCGACAGATGAAGTCCGCATGTTGTCATGTTGGAGACCGACAGCAGAGTGATACCTTCAGCTTCACCACTTCCCTGTTAACATCATCAGCTCGTCACGCTGCTGCTTCTCCACAAGGACGAGCTGTTTCTAATACACTCGTCTTCATCAGAATCAGAGAAACTTTATTGATCTCAGAGGGAAACTGAGTTATCATAGCAGCAAATATACAAGAAACAACACATAAAATCAGTGTAGAAACAGAGATATGATAACAAAACTATTAAGATACACAGATGAATACAGAGACATGGGACTAAATATAAATATACATATGAACGTGAAAAGACAAGCATACAGTCCTGAGTGGACATAAATTATATGTGCAGTTTGCTAATACTGCAGTTTATGCAGTCTATGAACAGCTCAATGCTCCTTCTGAGAACAGGAAATAACAAAGAGAATACAACTTTATTTATATAGCACATTTAAAACCAGCAGTACCCCAAAGTGTTTTACAGTAATACGATCATTTATAGGAGGGAAACATTAAAAGCCAATAATGACACCAACAGGTGGAGCGCACTAATTTGCTGCAGTGCAGTGAAAATATGTAAAAGAAAATACAAACACAACTCGACTAGGAGATTATTTAACAATAAAATAAAATAATTAAAACTACATAAAAGAACATTTACAGGATACAGACAATAACTAGGGAAGGCTAGATTGAGTAAATCTTTTTATTAAATTATGACCCCTGTGACTTTGCCTGTAAGCTTCTCACTGGGAAGCTGCAGTTTCAGATCGCTATGAAAGTCCCGTGACCGACTGTCACTGCAAGGCTGCTGAGCTTGAACAACTGCCTTTACAAACCCAGTTACACAAGATCTGGGGGCCTTCGTAAAATGTAAATAACAACAGAAAGAACTGTTTCGCAAATCTCAGATTTCATTTTTTATTCACAATAGTATGCAGAAGTCATTTAGAAAAAGACTGAGGTTGTGATCAGGAAGATTTTTCATTTCATGAAGTTTCTGCATCTTTAACCAGAAATGGTGGAATTATGTAAAAACATACAGAAAAATGTGTCAGTGTTTCTTTAATTACCTTATTAAGCAGAGAAGACATCAGATCATCTTTTTTTAATGGAGTGTTTGCCCAGGGTGCCAAACAGGCTAGCCTCTGCCTATTACTAAAAACATAAATAAAAACATTTAAGTTTGTGGTTTTAAGGTGAAAAAATGTGTCAATTTTCAAGGGGTATGAAGACTTTTTCAAGCCGTCCTAATCCCACAGATGATCTTCTGTAAGGGAAGTGAGTCTGGAATCAATGAGGCAACTAGAAAAATTTGCATTTCCTGCGAAAATGCAGTGTGGATGCTTTAAAGCTGAAGCTGTCTGCTGAAAAAAGCTGAAAAAGTTGGAAAGAAAAAAAAATGCTGCCCTGTGCAGGATTCAAACCTGGCCCTTCTAGTCTCAAGGAAGCTACTCATCTCACTGCGCCAAACTCTTTCTCACAAAGAAGAGGTGGAGAGACTGACAATTCTGCTGACATGAGCAGAAGCTGCAGAGAATTGAGGTGAAAAGAGGTGAAAAGGCTAAAACTTTGCAGAAAAGAGATGAATCAGCAGAATTTCTGCTCAAAAGAGTTTTTTTCTGAAAACAGCTAAGATTTGTGCTACTAAGAGGTGAAAAGGCTGAAAATTTTGCAGAAGAGGTGAATAAGCAGAATTTCTGCTGAAAAGAGGTTTTTGCTGAAAACAGCTGAAAAAGCTGGGATTTGTCCTGAAAAGTGGTGAAAAAACTAAATATTCTGCTGAAAAGGGATGAAAAAGCTGAAATTTGTGTTGAAAAGAGTTAAAAAAGTTTAACTGTTAACTGAAAGAAATGTTGCCATAAGCGGGATTTGAACACCGGCCTCCCAGTCTGAGAACGGATGCTCATCTCACTGAGCTAAAACACAGCGAGCAGAAATAAGTGACCACATTGATAATGTGTTCCATTCATTTCAATGGGCAAAAATATTGCAAAAAAAATTCAATATCTCAAAAATTATAGAAGTTATGAGCACCAAAAGATCTAGCCGGCATTAGCAAAAAATATCAGCATAGTTTAAAATTTGAACGGTGAAAATCGGCTGAAAATTGTGGAAGTAGTTAAGTGCCAAAAAGTGTACAGAAGCAACTAGAATAATAAAGTATAAAGATTAAAGAGAAACAGGAACTCAATAGTGTGGATGCTTAAAGCATCCACACAATTAAACACCTGGTTGGTGGCAGAGCCTGTAGTGTGGATGGGATTCACTTTGAGTTCCTGAAGGCTCTCGATGTTGTAGGGCTCACTTGGTTGACAGGCCTTTGCAACGTTGCATATCTGGGGCCCTTGACTCTCAGACTCGGGTAGTGGTCCCCATATTTAAATATTGGGGAGTGAAGGGTGTGCTCAGACTGTAAGGGGATCACACAACCTCAAAGTACAAATTTTGACTGAATTTTTCTTCCTTTCAGCTGATTGGTTAACGTCATGTCAATCACAAATTTAACAATCCAATGAGAGAACAGATAGGTTTGGCTGTTGGAGGGGTGCTTTACTGAGCTTCAGGTCCTGGAGGTAGTTCATACTTATGGTTCTTATGGGCTAAAATTGTTGGTTCTTCAGCCTAATTATTATTAGGCTGGTAACAATAATAATTATTGTTATTATTATTTTTCTTTTCTTTCTTTTAAAAAAACAAACAAAAAAACCCAAATCTTTTTTGCACACACACCAATTTGCATCTATAGATGCACAAACATAAATGTTTTAGATATTTTGGTTTACAAGGTTACAAAACTCAGTTCACAACTAGAGATGGACCGATCCGATATTACGTATCGGTATCGGTCCGATACTGACCTAAATGACTGGATCGGATATCGGAGAAAAATAAAAAATGTAATCCGATCCATTAAATATCACGAAAGCACCTCACAAAACTTGCAACACGCCGTAACTCACCTCAGAACGTTAGCAGTCGGAGCAGTATGCATCACGTGATAGAGCGGCTGTGGCATGCGGGACCTGTGGTCTGGATAGCATTTGAAGCTTCGCTAGCAACCTGGCATTTCATCTCCGACAAAGTTATCCCCGAGAGAAGTAAAGCAAGTGTGTAAGTCCATCTCTGAATGTTTGTAAAGCATTCCTGCGTTAAGCTTAACGAGCGACTGCCTCTCGCTCTCCGGCTGCTACTTCAATCGTGAAACTGCTTAAATGATCAGCTGATCGGCTTTTCTGTCGCGAGTCCGTCTTTGTTTTTGGCCCACTTTGCACCAGAAAGAGGAAACCAGCGGCTGAACAACAGCAGCACGTTTAAGCTTGATAAGCTGTTGTTAGAATTTATTTAATATTACTTTCTACACCAGGATCTTTTTCTAGGTAGCTGACGCTGGTAACTGTGCAGGGGCGGATCTAGCAAAGTTTAGCCAGGGGGGCCGATAGGGCATTAACTGGGAAAAGGGGGCACAAAGACATACTTTTCTTTCTTATTCTCATTTAAAATGTCGAGCTTTTAATAAATAATTATCTGACACACAAAGTTTTAATTTGATGTAAAATGAATAGAAGTCAATTACTGTATATAGTAACTATTAAGTCTAATATATATACCCTAGTAAGCTATAGTACTTTTTCCTTTGGGAAGGTACCATCTGTGCAGTCTGCAATTTTGTTGAAGAAAGATGTTGAATCTATTTAATATTTCTTGAAAAAGAATTGATTTCTGTGCATTTTTTTTCACACTGCATCAAATTAAGGTTGATTACGTCGATTAAGCATCATGAGGTGGAGTGTGAGGGGTGGTTCCCTATTTTTTATTTATTTATTTTTGTTGTTGCTGGGAGTTGGAACCCTATTAGTTAGGTTGCTTAATATTTACGCTAAGTACTCTTTAAAATACCAGAATAGGGAGGATGGTGTAGGTCTAAGTTTATTAGATTGATCAGTATTGCTGAACTATGAAATATTTTTTTTGTATACAGGTATAACAGAATAGCTTTAGTGTAGTTGTTGTTTTAAACTTGAGTATGAACTTGCAGACTTGCAAAATGCAGCAAGATATTTTAAAAAACAGTTTTGTTGATTAAAAAACACTATATCGGATTCATATCGGTATCGGCAGATATCCAAATTTATGATATCGGTATCGGTATCGGACATAAAAAAGTGGTATCGTGCCATCTCTATTCACAACTAGTCGGTCAGATTTACAAGTACAAAATATTTATGACCACAATTTGAGCCCATAGATGTGTGTGGAGAATCAGTTTGTGTTGAACATGTTTCACCTTCACGAATCCTCACAGTCAAGGGAGGAGGAGACAGGGAGGCAGGAACCAATGAGAGACAAGGAGGAAACTGAAAAGAAGAAAATAAAGAAGAGTGAAATAAATGAGACAAGGAGAGACTAGGCAACGAAGGAGGAGTGAAGGATGAAGGAAACTTTGAGACAAGAAGATAGAGGCAACATAGGAGGAGGCAGGAGATAAAGTGAAAGAAGAGAAGGGTAAAAAGAGTAAAGAAGCGATGAAGGAGACATACATAGAGGAGGAAGGAACAATGAGACTGGAGAAGCAAGAATGTGAGAGTGGGGAAGACATGGTGGAAGGAGGGAGGAGACAAGTAGGCAAGATGAAAGGAGACACATAAAGGGAACAGAAATAAAGAAAGTTAATTTTGGACAATTTATGCCTTTATTTTCAATCATGTGACTCTGACGCCCTCTGCTGGTCAGTGCTAACGTCACACAGCTCACAGAAGAAACATTTCCCTTTGTTTGCACTCAGGTTTATTTCTGATGTCATCACTCATCTCTGTGTCTGATAGAAGAGACAGGTTACTGTTAATGTTTGTCTGACTGACACAATAAAGCCTAAACATTTATTCTTTACTGACTTTAGTCACTTTGAATCAATAACCAGGATCCATTTACCTGACTTTACCTGTTTAAACTCATTTGTGCCTTTAATGCTACATGGAATATACAAAGGAGCACGAGGAAGATGAGGAGAGGACTGAACAGCGCTTGCCTTGCCTGAAGATCATTACCTCTCCTCACCAGCAAGTCTGCAGCTCTGACCTCAGTTTCCATCATTCATTTTCCATTTGATCTTCTTCTTTTGTGGTGTCTGTAGGCCCCAAAGACCTGGGCCTTCGCATGATGTGCCCAGTCACGCCACCCAGGTCTCACTGTCATTGTCCACATGAGCTCTGAAGTCTCCAAAGATTCCCAGCCTACCTTCGTTCTCACCTGTGTGGCGACGTCAGTGTTGTTGTGTATGAGTGAGTGAAGGACTGAGTTTGAGTTTCTGTCTGTTGAACTGAACTCAGATTATTTGTAATTTTTTTTACTGAGAATGTTTAGAGACAGTCTGAATGTCTGAGAACAAAATGCTTTTGTTCATTTGTCCATTTTTGAAATTGAGGTGCTGCGATAGTCCAAAGCCGAGACCCTAACATTGAATGAAATGTGTTGGTGGGATTTCAGAGAGCTGTGCATAACGTACATAAACGTCAGTGAGCTGAAGCAGCACTGTGAAGAAGATCACGTTTTTCAGTAGTCTTGAGATCAATGTCTCATGGAGGCTTCACCTGTTCACCTGTAATGACCTACGCCTGTATTCACACCTCTGCTCATGTGATGACTCACATGATCAATATTCGGTCAATGACCTTCAGGACAGAGGTTAGTGTCACAGTTTCAATGTAGAAACAGACACAGTTACTCTTAATGACCTCTTTGCAGAGACCTTCATCAGACTGCTGCACATTAATCATGATGCTCTGTTTTGGTTAGTTGTCCATTAAAGTAGAAATAAGCAGTGACTATGCCACCAGTTTTGTCTTTGCAGCGTAGAGTGACATCACTTCCTGTCTTTTCAGGAAGTGTCAGGATGTCAGGATCCTTTCTTTATATAAAAATTAAAACAGCGTGCTGTTATTCTGATGATTAAATGAACGTGTCATGAGGGCCAGAACTGAGCAGAACCCTGGAGGAGAAGCAGGGTTTAACAACATTTATTGGTCTAGCACAGGTTAACACTTGGCAGTAGCAGAAAACAGCCACACAGAATGTAACAGTGACTTGGCGTGAGAAACCTGATAACCTGGTTGTGGACCAAAAGCGGAAATTGGGCTGGAAGGGTAACTGGAGCGTGACAGCTTAGGTCTAGCTGTCAGGAGAACGGAGTTAGAAGAAGGGGAAACACTGGAGAGGGTAAGTTTAGCTGTATTTATAGCTCACTGGGAGTTGGAGTGAAAAACGCTTTGAGGGAGGGGCAGTGTGAGTCCAGGGCCCTGTTTCAGGAAGCCGGTTTGGAAAACTCAGAGTGAAAAACGACACTCACGGTTGAGTAACCCCGAACTGTCCAACTCGGAATATTCCGTTTCAGAAAGGCTGATAACAATTAGTTCAGTCAACGCGGAGTTGCTTTAACCCCAAGTGAAGCGCGCGGACGAGGATACATAAAGCCCTGATAAGCGGAGCACAGATTAAGCGAGTCACCATGGAGACGGAGGGAAAGAAGGCGCGATCAATGTATCTTACAGCGCTTGAGGCCGAAATTCTGATGGCAGCACATGCCGATAACATGCAAATTCCGCGGAAAAAAGTAACACAGCCACAGCTGCAAAAGCATGCATGGCAAAACATAGCCGACAGAGTCAATGCGTGAGTGTTAATATAAACATTGATCGAGGGATTTCCACCCATTTAACACGTTATTTTATCATATGTTATTTTATTTGTTATTTTATACATTTTATTCCGTGATGTGATGTGAGCGCAGGTGCAACCCAACAGGCCCCAAACGTTCCTGGCAGCAAGTAAAAATGAAATATAAAAATATAGTCCAAACAGGTAAGGTGTAATTGTATTATGAGCCATAGTGCTTGGTCTGTTTGTCCCATGTAAATCAATTGCAGTTAGAGGCTACATTAATTTTCTGTCTGTAAGCACTTATTGAAATTATCTGAGCACATTACAAGTACATATTTGCTTACTCTGTATGCTCAAATGTGGCCCGTTATAGCCAACAGAAAAAAAGCGGAGGCCCGAAAAACAGGTGGGGGTCCTCCACCATCACCACTCACAGAGGCTGAGCAGTTGGCCCTCAGCCAAAACAGTGGGCGCCCTGTGGCCGAAGGCATCTCTGCGGGGACATCCTCTGAGGCAATAACCCCGCAAGACACAAGTGCCTACATAAGGGGTAAATTCAAAATAATACATGATGTGCATACATCCTTTCTTCACAGTCACCTTTGCAGTGCTACTCATTCATCTGATAAACTCTTTACCATAATGGATTATTTTGTAGTGAAGTTATTTTCCGACTGATCTTGCCTTCCCTCAGCCTTGGTTGTCTTTGAGAGCATAATGACAATGAAGTGTAAGGTGCTTGGTATGTTTGTTAATTGCCATTTGGTCCCTTGTAAGTTATAAGTGACCTGTATAAACCTCATATTCTATCAGTTGATGGTGATGGTGTACTGCATCTGGTGCAGCCTCCTGTTGAGCCAGACCAACATGCAGTTGTGAGTAATACTCCACAGATTATATGAGTTTACAGTAGAACAGCAATGTTGTTTATTTCTTTACTACAGGAAAATAATGAAGAAACATTGACAGCTGTTACAGAGGAGGAAGCAACAGAGACACTTTATGAGGTTTACATCTTTTAATACTTTGTGTACAGGAAACACAGGCGACCAATAAAGCCAGTTGAACAAAAAATCTGTTTATTCTTCTTTCAACATGTTGAGGTGATGGGTCAAAAGAAATGATTGTGACATATGGTGTCTCTGACTGCGCTTCCATCTTGTATGTCCGTGGGAGGGTCAGGATGTTCATGGTTTGGATCACTGCTGATGTTTGGTTCAGAAGGACAGTGTTCTCCTCTAATTGTGGCAATGTTGTGAAGAATCACACATGCCACAATAATGTCACATGCCCTTTCTGGGGTGACCCTGAGTCTTTGCAGGCACTGGAACCGGGCCTTAAGCATTCCGATAGTCATTTCAATTCTGGCTCTTGTCCTGCAATTAGCCAGATTATATCGCTGCTGTGGGCCCGGTTCAGGGTCAGGGTAAGGGGTAAGCAAATAGGGTAAACATGGATACCCCCTATCACCAAGCAAGTAGCCAGTGAACTCTCCTAAGACAGAAGGGTACACTTCAGTTCAAATGTCCCTGAAGCAATTGGTCTTTATATATTTTAAAGTATTCTCAACTCACCATGTCCAAATTTTGTGCTCAGTGTACATTCACGGAATATTTGTGAGTCATGGACAGAGCCTGGCCACTTGGCTTCCACATTTGTGATAATGTTGGCAGCATCACATATGATCTTCACAGTGCAGAGAACACAAATTAGCATCCATTACTATAATGAAATAATTTGTTAGTTTGACATGCTACAGGGAACTATGTACCTGTACATTGATGCTGTGGAAAGACTTCCTGTTCACATAGTCTCCTTCATTTATTGAAGGAGCAATGATTGGAATGTGAGTGCCATCTGTACAGCCAATCACGCCTGGGAACCCTGAAAATAAATGTGCAATTTAAGTAGTAGTCCAAGTATCACCACATCATACATTAAGTTTTGGTCATCCTGATACCTGCAATTTTGTGGCATCCCTCTTTGATAAATCTTGTGGGTCTGTGACCGGGGAACACCACAAACGAGTACAGGAGACGTTTCAGTGCAACTGTAACATTCCTGACTGCCCGACAGACGGTAGCCTTGGAAACGTGCTCAGCGTCACCAATATTATACAGAAAGCTCCCGTTTGCAAGAAACCGAAGTGCAATACAAATAATATGCAATGGACTGAGCGCATGTCCGCGATGTGTCACATGCGTAATATATGGCCTGAGGATGTTATCCAAATAAATTATAGATTGTGCTGAGAAACGGTAACGTTCGCACAGAAAATCATCAGGAAATGATAAAATGTCCAAACGCGCTCTGATCACTCTCTCCCGGCGGAGAGCTCTGCGGAGAATTTGGGCTTCACAATCTACTGGCTCTTCAAGGAAGTGGCACGCCATGTCCGACACTTCCTACTGTCAGGTTTCCGACAAAGGGGCGGAGACAGTCAGGGTTAGTTGTGGTAAACCTGCTAGGGGGCAGGTTAGCTTCACGGAGTGTGTCGTCATAGTGACTCACTCAGGCTGCAGCTGAACTCGCTTTGTGAAACCGAAAACCCAGAGTTTTCGTTAACTCAGGGTATACTTACTCAGTTTTTCCACTAAACCGGCTTCCTGAAACAGGGCCCAGGTCAGTTGGATGGTGTGAGCTGGCTGATCTACGTTCCACAGGTTTGGATGGAGCGGGATGGCAGGCCGGTGAGGCACGGAGAGATTTCCAGAGTGAAGGTAAGTTGTTCGAGGTCCAAGGGATGAGCTTAAGGTAGAGTAAGAGACGTGGAAAACTAAGGCACACGAGAACAGGGGACATAAAAGCCAGCTCCAACATGGAGTAGCTGACTAACTGGTGGAGAAGGAACGTCAGTGTGAGGCTTAAATATCTCCAGCCTGATTGCCAAAAATCAGCTCCAGGTGAGTGGAGCAGATGAAGAGATTATGGGCCTGCTTGGGGCGGATATGAAAGAGGTTCAAGAACCTGGTGGAAATTTGCAGCCACTCACCTCGATTGTAACGGAATGACACACCAGTAAACTCCACTGATTTGTTGTTTGTTTGAGTTGATGCTCCCCACTCAGGCTCTCAGCAGCTTTGGGTAAGTGGACAGTAAAGGTACTGCAGGCAGGTCTTGCAAAATAAAAAAGCACATTCTTGAAGGTTAGATGTTTATTCCACCTCAGCTGTGGGATGAACAGTGTGAAAAAGCTGTTTCATGGATTCTATTTGCAGGTTTACGTCCTGTTTGAGTCTCACTTTGCTCATATTTGAAGCTCATCATCAGAAAGTAACAAAGCATACAAACTCTGAGAGAAATTAAATTTGACTCAGTTGACATGATGGAAAATTTGTAAACAGAAGAGGAAGTGAAGACTATACAACAAAGGCCGGTCAGACAAACATTTAGTACATGCAGCTAGCAGCTGTGGTTTCCTGAGTGAAAGCTGATATCTGATGATTGTTGGCTGATATCTATACAAACCATCATGTTACAGAAACTGAAAACATCTCTACTTGATTTCCTCTTCACAACATGACAAACAAATATCAAATAAAACCAAAACACAAAAGAAGATGAGTGAACTCTTCCTGTCGCCTAAACAACACATGAAACTGTGGACAGACCTGAACAGATTTGATTTGAGAGTCAGTCAGTGAGAGCTCACACTCTGTTAGTGTGTCTATCTGTGACAGATGAGTGAAGCACTTCAGTGTTTACACTCAGTGTTTGTCCTGGACCATGGTTCACTTCATCAACTCACCTGCAGTGCAGACAGCAGCAGCACACACACACCTGCAACAGGAGGTCAGAGGTCACTGAAGGTCAGAGGTCACTAAAGGTCAAAGGTCATTTAAAGACACTGTTAATTTAATGTTACAGTCACATAGTCTTTGGCTGTTGCCAAATTCAGAGGCCGCATTTGTAGGCCGAATACGTCACAGTGAGGCGATGAAGGTTGTTCATATTTGAAGGCTCCTCCAAATGGGGCCCACAAATGCGTCCTCTGTCTCCCCAGATTTGAAGGATGGGTCTCGCGAATCCTTCATGGGCCACCATAAATGCAGCAGCAAGGCGCATTAAGATCAAATGAATATCGTGGAGGGGAAATCAACAGAGGACAGGAAATCTCTACCTTATCCCACTGGGATTCAGCATTCTGAACAAGCTGAAGATGAGAGAGCAGAGCCTGGCTGATACCAAAATAAAGACTATCACAGTAATCAAGCCTGGATTAAATAAATGCATGAATAACTTTCTAAAGTCAGCAGATTACAAAATGTTCTTATTTTTTGCCCTGAGCTGGAAGAAGTTGGCTTTTACAACGGAATTGATTTGTTTCACAAATGAAAAACTGCCATGAAAGAAATCACTTGCAAATTTTTTAATCAGGAAGTTCTGGAGTTTTCCAAAGGGCTAAGTTCACCCTAAAGATAATAACGGGGCTCAAATCGTAAAATCTACGTTCTTTGATCATTTACATGCAAAATATTTAATGTCAACCATGATTTTAAATCATTGGGTTAATCTAGCAAAGCTGCACCAGCTGTTTGTGGTCAAATAGCCGCTAAAAAGAGCTTAGTAATAGTAATAACGAGATAATAATAATAGTAATAACATCTTGGAGATTGAGAGACCAGTGACGGACATCTAGAGCAACTGTAAAATTGGCATGCAGTTTTTGCACTAAAGGAAAATCACTACCATCTCATGCGCCTACCACATTGGCGCCAGCTGTGGCCTCAAGGCTGGAGCTGGACAACAAGACCTTTCTCCATGATAACAGACTGTGTTTAGAATCTTCGTTCCCATCCTTTGCACCCCAAACACCTCTGCATGCTTATCTCCAAGGCCGAGGTCAGGGGGCAGATCTGGGCCCAGCGCATGCTACAGGACCAGATGTGCTGTCTACACCGGCTTACCCCCACCCCTGTTGCTTGTGCTTCTATGGTGTATTAAGATTCATTGAGCGCTTAGAACAGGTACTGCTGAAGGGATTGGCTGAACAGCTGTCCCAATCCAAGGAATGGGTACGAGTGCAAGGATAGGTTGTGTCTTGGCCACTGTCACCCTGGGAAGTAGGGACAGGCATGGGAAGTAGTTGGACACCAGCCAGGGTGCAAAGGTGGACTGGGCCTTGGATGTCCTCACGCTGGGAGCAGGTGACAGCTGGACACTAGCTGTTGCTACCTGAGGAACTGATATGGTTGCAGGGACAAGCGGAGCCCTAGCTGCTCTAGGCAACTGGGACTGACTGGACCACAGCGACCACCATTCAGGGAACTGGAAAGGGTGCAGGGGAAGGCAGGGTACAAGCCTCTCTGTGAGCAGGAACAGGCAGAGAGACAGGCTCTAGGATGGTCACGGGAGGGCAGAAACAACCAGAAAGAAAGAAAGCAGGGAAACTATAACTGATATGGGAAAATTCGACTGAACCACACGGCGTTGTTGAGGTGGAACTGCTGAGTGAAACAAAGCTGACCTTGAGGAGACAGGCATTTGAGGAGGGAGGTTGTAGGTAGTCTTCTTCCTTCTACTCATCATCATCATTCTTAGTTTACTGTAGTTCATGAGGTCATGGTATTTCATTCTCAGTAATAATTTGATCCAGTTCAGCACACTCTCATGTTCTGTCAGACACTGTTTATCTTTTCTTTCTTCATGGCGGGAAACAGTCCACAACGTTCGAACAGCAGTTAAACTGAACTTAAACACATAAAACACTTCGTGGTTTATCACACCGGTTGTTTTACCTTTGATCATTTCCCACTGGTGTCAACAAGGAAGCCCTGTCACGCAGAGACTTCAGCTTCTCTCATCAGTTAACCACACGAGCAGCACCTGTTTTGATGTGGGTGAATGAACACTCGACTCTGGGAAAAACAGCTACTGACTCAGGTGACTTCACCATTTATCTGCTTTTGATGTGACTGCTGCATCTCACACAGGAGAACTTTCTCCCGTCACTTTGGTGACTCTGCATCTTCATCAGCTCCTCGTGTGGAATCCAAAAGGTGGCCTAACCTCGTCTTTGATCTCTCTCTGAGCGACAACTTTATTTTTCACCAAACACACATGGATAAAGAAAATTTCCCACATTTATTTTGGAAAAGGGCAGACGTTCATACTAACCTGAACTGCCTCACACTATGTACCAATCACATTCTTCCAATGCAGCGATCTGTTGAAGCTGCAGGATCAGTGCCACGGCTGTCTGACACTGTCACTGTCCCATTTTTCAAACAGTGACTCGACCACAGAGACCACAGTAAAGGTTTAGTGGAAACCAGTGACAACGTTAACTGTAAAACAGGAAACTAGCGACAGAGCTGCAGACCTGCTGTGGATCCTGCGTTCCTGTCCCACTTTCAAAACTTTTGATATATTTGAGGTAAAAATATTTTTTCCATGACCACATGTTACGACCTCAAAGTAGTGATGCTGTTTAAAACAAATAAAAACAGAATCCAATGATTTTCAAGTCTCATATTCTCTCAAAGACAGAAAACCAAACACATATCAGAAGTGTAATTTTGTAATGCTCCTGTACAGCCTCGCCTTTTAACATCATTCTGGAAATGTCTGTGAACTGAGGACAGCAGCTTTTGGACTTTTTGGGAGTGGGATGTTGCTCCATCCGTGTCTGATGGAGGGTTTTAGCCGCCCAGCAGTCCTGGCTCTTCTTTGTCCTGCTTCTGGTTTCATGATGCTCCAGATGTTTTCATTGATGAAAGATCAGGACTGCAGGCAGGCCAGTTCAGCACCTGACTCTCCTACTATGAAGCTGCGCTCCTGGAATAGGTGGTGTGGTGAACTGTGTTCATTGACAGTCATTTCTGGAAGTGTTCCTCCTCCAGCTGTTGGTCTTTGGTACCACTTGGTTTTCTCTTCTTTTAACCTGGTTTTGGTATTGTGTTGTTAATAAAATATAAGATTTACAAATCTTTGTATTCTTTGTTTATTTACACATTTTTTAAATTTAAAATTTTTAGAAAATGGGTTTACATTTAAATTTGTCCAGAACAAGAAACTTTCAGATTAATTTAGAGACAGAGGTCAAATACACATGGCAGCATGAAGAGGAGAAAAAAGTCTCATCTTCTTCAACTCTCAATTTCTCTTGCTTTTATCGCTCATTTATGTCACCTGCTAGAATGTGTACCTGTAGTGTTTATGCTCAGGCTGGAGTAAATCACTTCTGGTTGGATGACTGACATCTTATTGGCTGACTCTCTAATGGTGACCTCGGCATATGTGACATCATTTGTAGAGGCTGGCTGGTGTCTCCCTGCAGAAATGATGTGATGTGAATGAACGTTGGTGATCACTTCACTGCTGTAGGATGTTTAGAAGACCTTCATAGACAGTCTGATGTTACAGGTACAGGATTCAGGAGCAAAGACTGGTTGATTATGGATTAAGCAGAGCCATGATGGCAGCATCAGAGTGATGAGACCACAGAACACTGTTCCTGTATCATACCACCTTAACAAGTGACAGCCAATCGGGAAAAACAACCCAAACTGGTGTTTGTGTCTGTGGGGTTTTAGTCTGAATCTAATTTCTAGGGAGCGATCCTAAAATTGAAACCCTGATGGAAGCTGTCTGGACGTGACTTTGAATGAGAGATAAGCCCAGTTTATATCAGTAATACTTTTCATTTTTATGGACCCACTTCCAGAACTTTTAAAACTTTTCAATTGGGCCATGGGAACGCATCAGTCTAAAGATGTTGGGACCCAGTGCTCTACAAAATAAATGCAGACAGGAAAGTCCCTCAGATTTTCTCAAGTGAAATTTCAAAATATTTTAATTTGCTGCTTGAACCAAAAGAGCCCAGGTGGGACAGACAGATATCATATCTGTGTGTTTCTTCCAAAGAAGCTGAACTAGAACCAAAACCAGAACCACAAGGACCAGAGAACCTACAGTAACTATGACTGGGATGATGAAGGAGGGATTAGGAAGAGGAGGAGGAGAACAGGAGATATGGATGTTTGCTGATGTTTTTGTTGTTGGTGGTGTTGGTGTAGTAGGATCTGCAGGAAAGATATGAAGCTGGGTCATTCAGTTTGTTATCAGCTCAACAGGTTTAAGCTTTAACAGGAAACAGTGATCTGACCTCTGACCCTCAGAAAGCTCTGAGGAGATGATCCAAACTCATCAGTAGAACACCAGTAGAGACCTTCATCAGACTGCTGCACGTTAATGGTGATTATGTGCTCTGATTTAGGTCCAACAGGACGTCCATTAAAGTAGAAATAAGCTGCAGCTGTGCTACCAATTTTGTTTTTACAGTGTAGAGTGACATCACTTCCTGTCCTCACAGGAAGTGCAGGGATCTCCAGGATCACTTCTTTATCTGAGGAAAAGACCCACAGAGTGATGTAGAGGTGGTATAACAGTCTGCTGTTAGTCTGATGAAATGAATGACTTCATTACCTGATACAGTGATGTTGACTTCTTCACTCTTCTCTCCAGCTTCACCTTCACACCAGTAAACTCCACTTACTGGGCTGAACTCATCAAAAACACAGGATGGACCACTGAACCTCCCGAAGCCCCGCCCCCCTGCTCCACATGACTCAGTCCCACTTCCTGTGTCCCTCTTCACCATCCATCCATCAGAGCCCAGCTGACCGTCACATGTCAGAGACACTGAGGCTGCTGTGAAGAACTGCTGAAGGTTTGGACTGACGCTCAGAGAGACTGGAGGACAGACGGACAGTTTCTATCAGTGTTTACACTCAGTGTTTGTCCTGGACCATGGTGCACTTCATCTACTCACCTGCACAAACAGTCAGTGCAGACAGCAGCAGCACACACACACCTGCAACAGGTCAGAGGTCACTGAAGGTCAGAGGGCAGGAACCTGTTTCAATCTGGTCTTGTTCCAAAAACATCACATTAAAGGGGGGAGACCTTTAATTCGCTTTGAAGGTTCTGTTTAGGTTTTCAAAGTACATTTAGACTTATAAACATCACACAAAGCGCCAGCTCAGTTTTAACACATGCTGACGAAACTATGTTGGTACACTTGGTCTGAATGAGGTGGGCGTCATATCTGTTTTGACAATCCAACACCCTGCACCTAAATATTTCCCAAACTAAGCAGATTTTGGGGAATTGTTGATTATTGGCAGCAGAAGAGAAACTGCTCCCCACTCAGGCTTCATGAAGACTCAGCAGTTTGGGGTGGATGGGCAATGGGGAATAAAAGAGTAAGGGGTACAGCAGGCAAGAAAAGCATTCTCAGGATTAAACAGTCAGAACTTATAAACCAAAGCCATGGGATAAGGGTTAGTTGTTTATTCAGCATCAGCTGATGAATAAAAACCTGGAGAAGCTGCTTCATTGATCTTTATTCACAGGTTTGAGTCCCAGTTTGCTTCTGTTTGAAGCTCATCATGAGAAAACAAAATACACAAAAGTAAGGTAAATGACAAAAAACAGTCTCCAGTCCTTTCATTAGAGTCCACATGAAGGAAAGTTTGCTCTCTATAGTGGAAGTGAAGACTACATAACAGACCAGAGGAGCATGTGGTACCTGCAGCTAGCAGCTGTGGTTTCCTGAGTGAAAGTTGATCTTCGATAAAAAAAAGAGGTTGCCTGACTTCTCTACAAGTCAACATGTTAAAGACAACAAACTGGATATGAAGGTCCAACTCTCTGAGTCCAGAACACACGATGGATCTGAACTTTGAGATGAAAAAAGGTTCTGAGCAGCAAAACATACAAACTGTTGATGAGACAACTATACAAACACACTTTCATTGTCATTCACCTGTCAGGAACAAATTTCTCTTCATTTGGTGCCTCTGAGTTAAAAGTGTGAGCTGCCGTAAAAAAACAAACACATTTTACTTGATTTCTGTCAAACTTGACGAACAAATGTCAAATAAAACAACAAAAACACTAAAGAAGAAGAGTGAACTCTTCTTCTCGCATAAACGTAACTTCAGACTTTGGACAGACCTGAAGAGATTTCATTTTAGAGTCAGTCAGTGAGAGCATCCAGCACACACTCTGTTACTGTGTTATAAGATAAATGAACGCTATGAGTGAGTGAAGGATTTCAGCGTTTGACTCACCGAGGAGCAGAGACACAGATGAAGTCTTCATGTTGTCGGGACGACGACTGGCAGCAGAGTGACACCTTCAGCTTCACCACTTCCCTGTCAAGATCATCACGCTGCTGCTTCTGGACAGCGAGGACGAGGAAGAGCTGGTGATGCGCAGTTAGCTGATTTGGATCAAAGCTAGCTCCTTATTTGGTACAGAGGAGGGAAGTAGAGGGCGGAGGTGGCTGTGAGCTGGGGTTTAAGAAGCTGCTGTACATCCAATCATCCAATCAACACTTAGGAACTCTTTCAAACCAGCAATCAGCAGCATCCACCTGCCTCAACAGTCAACACACACATATCCATACTCACATCTCAGAGAAAGCAGAGAAAGATGCACACCATCCCGTGGGAGGAGCCAAACGTCTAAAAATATATGACACATGATCATGTATCATGAAATTTATCCCCACCCCAAAATCAAACATTTCTCCCCTAAAAGAAATGGACTTGGGGTTCAGAGTGTGTTTGGGGACTGTGGGTTCATCTTGTCTCCACACTGGGTGAGTGCTGAATATTTGTATATGTGTGTATGAGGGTGGTGTATGTTTGTGTCTGTGTGTGCATGTTTGTCTATGTCTATGTGTCAAGTCAGGTCTCACATACTGGCTCACTCCCGGCGGCTGCTTGGCAGGGCCTGGCATCCGTGACTCCGTCAGGCTACTTTGGGGGGTGGAGGACCCTCAAACCTCGGGCCGCTCTGGTGCAGCTGGCTGCCGGCCCTCTCTGACTTCTGCACTGTGGCTGCTGGGTGACATCCCATATAGGCATCTCTTCAGCTCTTTCAAGGAGGGTGGAGCATCTGCCCATCCGGTGGTCCTGGGGGGGGGGCTGAATCTATGACTCCCCACACTCACTATCAGATCGTTACACGGAAAAACCTTTTGAATATAAGTGCACACAGGTGTGCGTCAAGATGAACCGAATCAACCTTTTGGGACTGCAGGGAGGGCACTGGCTGCCTCGAGAGCGAAATGCCGTGACCTGTTATTGGAGATACAACATCAGGAAATCTTTATATGGTTTTAACCTGCTGTGCCCAGAAAATGGCACAGCTCATGGTGTGTTTGAAAAGCTGGGAAATCTAATATTGGATGCACTTAAGCTGCAACTGGGAACCAGCAAAGTAACACATTCACATTTAATGAAGTTTGGTGTGAGTGAGCAAGTATTTCACTGAGGCAGTTCAGTTCAGGGGGATGTGTAGGCTGGGATATCATCCACGTAGGCTTCTAGTTGAACAGCGTTGACCAGCCTCATCAGGAATGTTGCCGTTCACGTCTGCTAAATTTTTAAATCCAAAACTTCAATTATATTGTACGAAATGGTCAGGTGTGACAAAAGCATGTATGCATGATTACAGTTTTTACTGCCACAAGGACTGGACCGGATTCTGGACCGGAGTTTTTCCCATTTTGTGGATAAGCTGTCGGTCCACCGTTTACCTCAGCTGTCAATGCTGGAGCTGAGAAATGTCCACTTTTATTTACTCTCAAACAGGGTGTAAAACTTTGTGAAAGGAGTCTTGTGCAACCAGTGTTGGGGAGTAACGCAATACATGTACCGCCGTTACGTATTGAAAATACAAAATATGAGTAACTGTATTCCGTTACAGTTACCGTTTAAAAAGGTGGTATTCAGAATACAGTTACTTTGTTGAAATAAATGGATTACACTGCGGTACTTTCCTGTTTCATATTGTCGCGGGTCAGGACTGTTTGGGTTTTGTTTGACAGCTACGTTCTGTAGTTCCGGGTGGCAGCGTTGCGGTTGCCATGGTTATAGGGTGACGCTCTCGCTCTGCGTGTTTCCTGGGTGAGAGAGCGCCTTTTTGTTGTTGTTGTTGTTGTGCTAAGCTAATAGGCAGAATGCAGAATGTAGCCTCACGGGCAGTGTAGTCCGTGCTGCAGGGAGAATGGACTGCCATACTCGTTATGTGTCTGTGAGCACGAGGAGGGAGAAAAAGGAAAAGTAGTAGCTGTCATCGAGCAGAAACAGGAGCTGGAAGCATGTAAATATAATAATAACCACTGCAGCCAAGAAGAGAGCCTGACGAGCCCAGCTGTAAGTAAGCTGTTAAGACAGATTGCATGTCTCCCTGGAAGCCCTAAAGATTAGTTGGAAAACTTATCAGAGGGCAGTTAAGGCCGATAAACACTCCTACTTTTCTCAATTTATTTCGGCCAACTCCCACAACCCTCGTGTTTTATACAATACGATTAATTCTGTACTTAACTTGGAGGGTTACAACCTTTTGCCGTCCTCTGAGGCTATGTGCAATAAGTTTATTACCTTTTTTGTGGACAAGGTTGCTACCCTGAGGCCTCTGATTCCACCTATTGTTGATCCGGCCATGCATGCTCCTTGCTCAAGCCTATTCCCTGCTTTTGCACCGATTTCTCTGCGTGACTTAGAGGAGTTGGTGCTACATGCTAAGTGGCTGTGGCTCCCCGAATGATGTTGTTACTCCCCGCTTTCTCCGAAAAGTATTTCCCATCATTGGACCTTATATCCTGAAAATTATCAATACTAGTCTGTTAACCAGTCATGTTCCTAGTGGGTTTAAACGTGCAGTCATACACCCCTTACTTAAGAAACCTGGCCTTGATAGTTCTACTATGTCAAATTTTAGACCTATCTCCAAACTTCCCTTTTTAAGCAGGGATCTATCCTTGGGCCATTATTTTTCTCACTGTATTTACTCCTCCTTGGTGCGATTTTTTCGTAAACACGGAGTGTCATTTCATTTGTATGCCGATGACTGTCAGCTTTACTTACCTTTTAGTCATTTGGATACCTCCCCATGTCAATCACTGCTTGACTGTCTTAGCGATATTAAATTATGGATGGCAAATAATGTTTTGAATTTTAATGGTCACAAAACGGAAGCAATTTTATATGGCCCACATCGCTCTACTGATTCTCCAGATGTTGATTTTGGTGATTTGACCTCTCATCTGAAAAGTTCAGTCACTAATCTTGGTGTTAAACTTGATTCTGCGCTTACTTTTGAAGGTCATATAAATGGAGTGATAAAATCAGCTTTTTATCACCTCAGACGCCTGTCGAAGGTTAAGCCTTTCCTTTCCAAACCCAATTTGGAAACTCTTATTCATGCTTTTATCACCTCACGTCTGGACTATTGTAATTCCCTTTTAATAGGGGTCGGGTCGGGCACCTTGTCACGCCTGCAGTTAGTGCAAAATGCGGCGGCGCGATTTTTAACCGGTAGTAGGAAATTCGATCACATCACTCCGGTTCTGGCTTCCTTGCATTGGCTTCCCATTGAATTTAGGGTTCGTTTTAAAGTCCTTTTATTGGTTTTTAAATCTTTAAATGGTCTGGCTCCTGTCTATTTATCTGATTTGCTGAAGCCACATGTTCGCTCGCTCCGTTCAGCTGAGCAGCTGTTGCTGTCGGTCCCTAAGTCGCGGCTGAAATGCAGAGGAGACCGTGCCTTTTCAATTGCGGCTCCGATGCTCTGGAATAACCTTCCCCTCCAAATTAGACAAGCGTCGTCAGTGCAGGTCTTTAAGTCCAGATTGAAAACCTATTTTTATTCCCTGGCTTTTAACTCTGTAGGAAACTGACACCTTCTTATTTATTTTATTGTATGTAATGATTTTATGGTATTTTTAATTTGGTTGTTGTTTTGATCTGTGTTGTTCAGCACTTTGGTCTGCCTGGTGTGTTCTTAAAGTGTTATACAAATAAACGATGATGATGATGATGATGATGACTCGACTGAACGCTGTGTTCGTGTTTTCCTCAAATACAATAACTTCCATTGCAGCAGCCTTTCAACGCCTCTCTCTGTCTCTGCTAGCAAAGTTGACCCAGACAACAAAGTAAAGCTAGTTTTCAGCTACGAGCCCGACACGGACCCGACGTATGAGCCAGAGGTCCTTTACTACGGTTTGGAGTCACGGACCTTCAGTAACAGTAATAAATCACAGCAATAGTACATTCACGTAGTTGTAAACAGCATGATAATATATTAAGTAATCCAAAGTATTCATAATACGTTACATTTTAAAAGTAACCTTCCCAACACTGTGTGCAAGTTAATAAAGCTCACTGCTGACCGAGGACAGCCATGCTGAGGTGAGCTGTCGACGATATGCTAAACTGTTGGTTAGCGTTGGTATTAGCCTCTGTTAGACTGTGCCAGCTGCAAACAGCAGCTAACAGAGTCTTTTCCACTTTCCTTGAAGTGGATCCTTCATCATTTGTTTCTATTCATGTTTTTTTGGCAGTTCTAGTAAATTGTAAACTCAGTCAAGAAAATCTAGATAAATCACAGATATTTTTAAAGTACTTCATCTGCAAACAGACTGTTTTTCAATGAGGCCTAATACTTTTCTTATGTTGAAAGCTGATAGAGGACAGGGTTTGATGAATATCTGTGAGAGATTAGAGATTCAGAACAGAAACGCTAAGGCTGCTAGTGTTTGTCTTCATACCATTTTTCTTGTATCCACTGATATTAGCTAATAAATGTACGGTCTGCACATTTCTTCTGTCTGTGATGAGCATTTATTTGTATAAACGAAAATGTCACAACACAAATCAGTCAAATGTCTGATGTTTTACATATGTATATGTGTTACAGTGCTGCATTTCTGTCCTGACCTTTGACCCCATGCTCAGACTAAAGCTTCACACAGGCTGGTGTGTAAAAACAGCTAACAATGCATTTCTGTGTAAAGCATCATTTGTAGTAAACATTTAATGCCTGTTTCAGTTTTACACAACCTGATGGAAAAGAGAAGGAGAGCAAAGGTCAGTGAAGGGAATGACTGTAGTGCAAATACAGGTGATGTCAGTGAGGATGTGACCCTGCTGCCCTCTCCTAAACAGAGGAGACATTGTTACCCCAATACTGTCAGGCCAACATCAGCAATAAAACAGGGAAGATGTGGGGTTAATGCGCACTAATGTTAAAGAAGATTGTGTCACAGGGTTTTAGAGAAGCATTACATGTTAACTACAGTAGCTCCATAATGAATGAGTAACACGGGAAAAAGCTGTCCTGTAAAATTCAAACAAATCAAACAGTTGGAGCTGTTTAGTAAAGGAGCCGCCGACTAATATCATGTAGAAATGTTTAAGAATTCAAGAAAATTGTTTCACTTTCTTGTACACAAACCAAAGAAACTTCCAGACATTTCACCAGAAAAAGATGAATCTGTTGATCTCACAGTTTTCCATGCTTTCATCTCCTCCAGTCTCCTCACGTAGTGCAGACTTTACTCAGTCAAGAGTCCAGCTCGTTCAAAACTCTGCTGCCACACTTTCAGCATATTTAAAAAACAGCGCTACACTGGCTACCTGTGATTTTAACATATTAATGGCTACTTTTAAAGCGTTCCTTGAGCTTGTTGAGACCCACATTACAAATGATGTTACATCCTCAGATCAGAGCCCCAAATAAAGCTTATTGTTATTCATGTTTTTATTGTTGGCTCCAATGGAGAGGTTGTTGTTCAGTTCCACCTGGAAACACAGATCCCGTTTGAGTTGCCTCAGGAAGCTCATCTAGTGCAAAACTGCCAAATCAAACATGCTGAGCTACCGGCTCCACCTGTTTATTATTTATTAATAATAAATTATAGAATGTGTTACTGTTTATCTGCAAGACCTTCATTAGGAACCTGGAATTTTAAATCATTATGCTATTATTATCATTTCAAAATGCCAATCACTGGCTGTCACTACAGGTCTGTGCTGGACTTTCAGTAACAGCCACTTCCATGCAACAACTGCCTGAAGCATAGTACACTAAAAACTCATTCTTTACAAATCCCTTTGCAGCCCTGGCAAAAGCCTGCTTTTAGTAAATGGTAGAAGGACTGGTTCTTATGTAGCACTTATATAGCGCTACTCTGACGCCACAGCCAGGGTTCAGTTTATCAGCAAGAGATTTTTATTTAAACAAAGGAATAAACTGAAGGCTTATTTTTGGCCAAGACAAACATCAAAGTTGAAGGCAGCTGGACATTTGGATGCAGAATGTACACTTTTTAAGCAATGGCAAGAAAAACAGATGAGCAGGGCCTTCATACTGAAAAACAGGACAAGCTCTAAATCTTAGCAGGGAGCTGACGGGACTGGCAGAGAGAAAATCCTCTTCTTCCCATCCTCCTTTAAATTTGATCTGGGAAACTCCATCAATAACTCAGCCCTGATGCACAAGAGAACGAGAATGAGTAGATGGTTAAAAGAGAATCCAGGAGATGGAAAGACAAGAAGAATAGAGGAGCAAAGAAATTATCACAAGGACCCACAGTGGACAAAGGGTCATAATCATATTTTGTGAAGCAATAACTTGTTGGATAACAGCTGAATGTGTACCTGCAGTGTCCTCGGACTGGAGAAAACAACATGTGAGTGTGTATCTGTAATTTTATTGGCTGATTGTCTGAAGTTCATATCCTGATAGGTGACTTGACTCAGACTTGATGACAGCGTCCTTTCTGCAGGAATGAGAAAGACGAGGATTTAAACACGAGACAAATAATAAAAGATTCTAAACCGAAGACGTCTGCCAGCATGGAGCACAAACTGGGAGTCATCAGGACGCTACAACACAGAGCGAACACCATCCCCACAGACACAGCGGCCAGGAGGAACATCACATCAAGAAGGCCCTGAGTAAATGTGGTTATCCCAGCTAGTGATGTGTGGGTCGCGAAGGAAACTCTCAGAGCCGACTCTTTGACGTGAACGACACGAGCCGGCTCCTTATCGCGAGCCGTGGGTTTTTTTTTTTCTCTCACCCTCTCTCTCGCACTTTTTTCCGCACGCGAGCCGTGTGCTTTGCGCTGAGCAGAGGGGGGAGGGGCGGTAGTGACACTCAGTAGCACAGGAACAGAGCGGGAGGGAGAGAGAAAGAGAGCAGGGACAACAAGGTCACATTAGAAAGGTATAGTAATCATCCACAACTATTTTCAGTTGCAGATGATAAAGGATTCAGAAAGTTTATTCATGCAGGTCCATATGACAGAGAATGTGCGTCTTCTTTTTGTTTTCATATTATAATTTATATTTAATTGTGTTGTGGTTTGCAGTGTTTTGTGTTGTTTCACTTTAAATTTGTTTAAAAGGAAAAAGCTGAAAATTTAAATAGTTAAAAGTTGAAATGTGAATAGTTGGTTTTTGTATGATTTATTTATTACATTTTATGTGGAGTGAATAAAAAAGTATATTTACGGTGGTCCCTACAGACAAAGCACGTACGAAACACAACAGAAGTGCTCCAGGATGCTAGGGGGCAGTGTTGAGCTTTTGTTACCTAGAGGCTACACAAGTCAGCAAGTACCAACGACCGGATTTGGTGTGAGGTAGTAACAGGCAGTGTTGGTCAAGTTACTTGAAAAAAGTAATCAGTATCTAATTACTGATTACTTCCCAAAAAAGTAATCCCGTTACTTTACTGATTACTTATTTTCAAAAGTAATTAATTACTTAGTTACTTAGTTACTTTTTAAAAACCCAATTTACAACCTGAAGAGGTGATAAAGTGATAGATCTTTCAGCCCAATTCTACTTTTTCTACATAATCCATCATACAAAATGTAATCAAATGGAAAAGTCTCTTTTTTTTAACTTGTTTTATCAGTTTTAATCTTTTAACTTTATGCATCAAGCAAAAATTTAATTATATGAAACATTCTCTGACTTGAATAAATTAGTTTAACATTTAAACCTATTTTCTGCACATTCCAGCACATAAAATAAAATGTTTTTTGTGTTTACACTCAGTCTTTCAAATAGATGCAAGTAAAACACAGCAGAAAATAAATAAAGTCAAAGACTCAGCGGTCCTGTTGCTCTATTTTCACCTGTAAAGCAGGAGTGAGGTAGGCGGAGGTTTACCCTGGTGCAGGTGTGCTGCGGTCAGTGTAAGAATCCGCGAGTTTCTCTGTGAGTTTCCCATTACGTCGTTGCGCACTCGGTGCTTGCTTGGAAGTTTAGGGGTTTTTTTCGCTGTAAAAAGAAGTTTTCTTCCCACGCACGATGGACACTAATGTTTTTGTTACTTTTTATGGAATCAAACTCTTTTTTTTTTTTTTTTTTTTTTTTCTTAAATGACATCAGAAACAGCAGTATGCGACATTACGTGATGGCAGAGCTTCAGTTCATCCTTTGTCATTTTTTTTTAATAAATAGGACAGGGGGAATGAATGAGAGAGAGAGGGGGAGAGAAAGAAAGAAAACCAAAGAGGAGAAGAGACGGTGAGAAGGGGGGGGAAGAGAGAGAAAAAAAAAAAAAAAGAACTCCTGGGTCACCTGTATGGAGAAAAAAACAAACAAACAAACAAACAAAAAAAACAAACAGAGGAGACAGCAAACAACAAAGAGCAACATAATAATAGAGAAAACAAAGCACCATCACAATAAACTAGCTAGTCATAGATATCAATATTTACTAAATAATAAACGATATTGTGCAGCACGCAAGATAGACAGCGCACAGTGTGCTTTGAGGCAGCAGCCAAGAAAGCTGTAGTCCGTGTCTGTGAATACCCATGTGTGCATACCTGTGTGGATCAGCATGCTTGCATTCCAAAGGTTTCTCCATGTAATGATCTGCTAGGGAGTGTGGGGGGGCCACAGCCCCGTCCTCCAGGGTGTGAAGCGGGTATGGAGGAGATCAAAACTCCAGACATCCAGAGGCCCCCAGAACACAAGAGACCATGGAAGACCAACAGAGGGGCAGCCGCGCCACTGTCCCAGTAAGAGCTGAGGAGAGTCCCAGATGAGGGCTCGCCCAGCAGCCGCGGAGCAGAAGTCAGGGGGAGTTGCAGTGACGCGCCCGTGAGCTCCGCCGGCCCCCAGCTGCGCCTGAGTGACCGAGCCCCAGGCCGAGAGGCCGGGGGCACCCCACCTCCAAAGGGGCCCGAGCGAGCCCCAGGCCCCAGGCCCCGACAAGCGGCCGCCAAGGAGTGAGCCGGTGTGTACCCGGACGCCCACCCCCAGACACAAAGAACCACCAACACACCGACACCTGAGGGAGTCCGCCACCGGCAGGGGAAGTGGTGGTGGGTGGAGATAGGCCTCCAAACCTTGGAGGGCCTGAGGTGTCCCCAGAGAGGTGGCGTCTGATACCCAACCTGACATATAGACACAGACATACAGGCACACACAGATACAAACATCCATTCCCACCCTCATGCTCTCATATGCACTCACTCCACACTCAACCAACGTGGAGACAGACATAAAGAGACGCTGTACACACAATCACACTCCCCAAGCGTACTCTACAAACCGGGTCTAGGTACCCTTGCCCCTGGAGGGGGGAATTGCACCCAGACCCAGGTGGTGTTACCCTTTTCCCTGCGGTGGGGAGAGGCAGACCACCCCGACTCCGCAGCAGCAGGGAGGCCCCACACCCCAGACCGCAGTCGGACGGCCAACTCCTCCTACTAGCCCTCCCGCTCCAGCAGGCCGCAGAGAATGGGGGTGGGAGAAGACTCCAAACCTCCCTCCACCCGCTGGAATCAAACTCAAAGTAAGGTCAGTACTTCCACGCTTTAAACGCTGCACGCTCATACTCTCTCCCACAATCGATATGTGATCCACTGTTGATCTGCACACAGCTGTTGTCACGAACGGCACACTCGCTTACGTCACTGTCGTGAGACATTCTGGCAAAAAATCACGGTTTTAGTAACGCAGTAACGCAGCGTTCCTATGGGAAAGTAACGGTAATCTAATTACCATTTTTGCAATAGTAATCCCTTACTTTACTCGTTACTTGAAAAAAGTAATCAGTAACGCATTACTGCCCATCTCTGGTAACAGGTAAATGAACATTTGTTTAAATTATTTGAATATATATGAGTTCTTGTGTATTATTCTGCCCCTCGGTTGTTACTTTGTTGGGTTTCTTTGGCTGGCGCATTTCTCAGGTTTCCCAATAGTTGGCAGTATTACCCCTTCAGTTTGTGGCTTCTTCTTTGGTTGTTTGGTGTGCGCTACACTGTCCCCTTTGGTGATGTGTTGTAAGCAGCAGGAAAAGTTCACGCAGGCAATGTGAGAAAATGCATGGAGCAGAAAACAAGCTGCACAACTTTAAGCCCAGTTTACATCGTTGGGGAGTTTGTTGAGCCATAATCTGTAAGTAAGCAATGTCTAACTTCATTTTCTGTAAGATTGTTACTTTCATGTTACTTAAAAGGTTATTTGAACGTATAAGGAAAGATGTTAATGGTGAATGTAAAGCATAAGGAAAGCTATGTTGCTAACTTCTGTTTTGTTTACAAAATATGTTGATACTGATGCTACGTATTATTTTACTGTATGTTCACAGTCTTACAAATCAAAAGAGGAAAAAACGGTCTTCAGTTAAAGACACAAAGACAAAGCGATGTGTCCTGTCGTTCCTGGAACCATCTCCTCTTATGTTAAGCTCGCTGCATAGGGTGAATAGCCATAGCCACCTGAGGGCAGCAGATATATAAATACACAAACAATACACACATGCTTTCTCTTTTGTAATTTAAATGATCTGCTCTGTTTTGAAGTTCAGTTAAAGCTAGAAATGTGTTTTGGAGTTTGCACGTGCTTTGTGTCGTGGTCCTCGTGCCTCACTGTCCGACTCTGTGTTTTGCAACATGTTTTGTGTGTTTTTTTTCCTTTGCGCTCTCTCTCCTCTGCTGGTGCTCATTACGGCCCTAGTAATCCCTAGTAATTAGTAATTCCTTTTGTGCATAATTTTATATTATTGTTAATAATAAATTAATTAAAGCAACAAAACAACCTGAAGAGCCGGTTGGGAGCCGAAAGAGCCGGCTCTTTTTAGTGAGCCGAGCGAGACGGTTCTCTAAAAAGAGCCGGAAATCCCATCACTAATTCCAGCTGGACTTTTGTCAAAACCTGTAGTGATCCCGTATGTGTCAGGAGCAGAGATGGACAGTAACACGGTACTTAATTTAAACGTTTAAATCAGGTTAAGAGTTATTTTAAGTTTTTGTTAGTTAAACTAAATAAAATAATCAGAATAAACGATTGGAGGAAAAAAGCAAAGATGTTGTGATCAAATAGTTTGTACGGCAGAAAGAAAAACATGTTTCAGTATGTTGAGCTAAAACCACAGTAGACACTGGTAGAGACCTCAGATCATTGTTACTGAGGAATTCTGCCTTAAACAGTAAAGTGTTCTTTAACAGTGTGTGTGTGTCTGCAGCTGTTGTGTTGTTGCTGCATCGTTGCCTCAGGGGGAAAGTTGTGTGTGTGTTATGCAGACTAGCAGAGACTGCAGCTGTCAGCAGCCACACACACTTTCTATTCTTCAAATCAAATCACAGTGAAACATGTTCACTGACAGCTCAGCTTCAGCATCGTCTTCATGCTGTGACTGTGTAACCCAGTGAGTTTACACGACTCAGTAATGCACAACAACATGTTATTGTTAATTGGGATTTATCATTACTCTGTTAATCACTGAGTTGAGCTAAAGTAAATCAATAGTAAAAGATAAATACTATAAATATAAGAATAAAACCCAAAGAGTATATTTAACACCCCTACTGGTTAGGAAGGAACAAGCCCCGCCTTCCCCTGCTCTGTACCGTCACGTGCTCAGACACAGAGAGAGACGGAGGTGCACGAGACCATTGCTGATTTTCACCGCCAAGCTTTTCGCTGGAAAATAACTATTAACTTGATAGATTGAGCAAATATCCATACCGGAGATCTGCATGGACCTTGGAGAAACGGACCTGATTTATTGTGAACATTTCGGACCTTGAAACCATCGCGATCTGCGCGGGAGCGGATGAAGTGGACAAGATCCTCTCTGAGAGTTGAACATTAGAAGTGTGCTGGCTAGGTTTTTTTTATGGGATCGTGAGACCTGGATCTCTTCCTGACGAGGAAGATGGCGAGCCTTTCCCTTTGAACCGAACCACAGCCATTCTGAGTTGGCCCAGAAGGGCAGGTTGCTCTTCTCTCACGAACAATTGCAACAGTGCGGTAGGACGAAATCGCACCAATCACAAACTTTTGACCTATTGGATTTGACTTGACTGAACACTGACTATTAAGCTGACAAGACTGACATATCTGAGCTCAGATAGGATTCTGATTGTTATTATTATTGCTGTCACTGTATTTTATTTTATGTTTTCATTCCTGTTCATGAAATGCTGTTAAATTGTTGCTAAATAGTTTAATACAATTCATAGCAACTTTACCTGTGGCTTGTCATTCTTCTCCACGCAACTCACCTTATCCCTCCTACGAATCTAGCTATTGGCCCATTCTCTCCATCTTACTTTAATTTCCCCTACCCTATCCTGTACTAGGCTACAACTGCAAATCATCACAACATGCAAATATAATCATCAAAATGATGTGACTGGAAGGATGCAGCAGTCTGTGCTCCACCTTTCTCCTCCACACCTGCAGGTGGAGAACATGGATGCATGAATCTCTACAGAGTTCTTTGAATATTATCCGTCTCATCAGTTTTCAGTGAACAAAACTCCTCACAGAGCCAAAATAAGCAGTTTGTATCCAACATAACTCAGCTGGACTCTGATGCTCCGTATAACAGCCACACATGAGTCTGGATTCACTCAAAGCATTGAACAAACTTTATTGGAAATGAAGCTTTTGGACATTTGTTCTCTGATATTTGCTCTTCAGCTCGAGTCTCCATCAGTGGGAACATTTCCTGATTCAACTTTTCTTCTGTTCAAATCAAACTCCATGAGAATCAAAGTGTGAATCAGAGTCCTGATGATCAGATTCTATAGAAACATGGAGACTGTAGAGGATTTACACTCAATATGTTCATTTGTTCCCTTCAAGAAAAATCAATCATTCATCCAATAAAATCAGTCGTTGATCAGTTTGATTGACAGGACAGATGATCAGAGGTGCAGAGTTTTTACCTCCATCATTCAGACAGGGATTGAAGTATGGGTGGAGTCTGTGAGTGAAGGAGCAGCCAGTAAAGGAGTAGATCAGAGCTGCAGCACCTACATCATAAAAGGAGACCAGACCCTCCTCATAATCCACAAACACCCCCACCTTCTCAGGACCAGGATGAAGACAGAGACGGACTGAAGGACCAGCACGAGCACTGTACTCATTTCCATTTCTCAGCCACACAGTCCAGAAACCATACTGAGGTCTCACTGGGATGTGTCCCTTCCTGTTGATCGATTCTGTGGCCACCCCTAAAGTCCAGTCAGTCTTTCCTTTAACCTGAACCTCAAAGTAAAATCTGCCTGAAGAGAAACTCTGCTCTCCTAAAACACAATGACACTTAGAAAATCTCTCTGGGTTGTCTGGAAGTTTCTTCCTCACATCACCACAGTACACTTGTTTTCCATCATCAGACAGGATGAGAGCAGGATGAGCTGTATCAGGATCCAGAGTCACATCCACCTCATTCTGCTGCACCCTCTTCAGCTCAGCCTCAAACAGCTTCTTCTTCATGAGTTTCCTGATTGTCTCCTCGAGCTGAGCCACAGCTCTCCCCACAGTCCCCTCATATGTAGGTGGATGAACTCTGACCTCTGTCCAGTCCTTGCTGGGTGGAGCAGCTTTCAGGGAGGAGAAGCTTTGGAGGAGGTGGAGGTGGTCTTCAGAGCGTGAGAGCTGCTCCACCTCAGAGCTTCTCTCCATCAGCTCAGAGATTTCCTGTTCCAGATCTTTGATGAGACCTTCAGCCTGTTTCTCTGTAGCTTCCTGTTTGTCTTCGATCTCCTTCATGAGCTCCTTCAGGCGTCTCTCAACAGACTCCATCAGAGCCGTGAGGACCTGAACACCTTCTGCTTTCTGTCTGTCTGCAGCATCTTTACTCATCTTCACCGACTCTGTGATCTCCTGAATCTTCAGTCGTCTCTTCTGGATCATCTGCTGAATCTCAGCCTCTGTCTTCTCCAGCTCTGCCTTCTTTCCTTCATATTCTTCTCTCAGAGGAACAAACTCGTGGTTCTTGTGGTCTAAAACAGAGCAGAGCACGCAGACACACGTCTGGTCGGTCTTACAGAACAGCTCCAGGAGTTTATCGTGCTTCGTGCACATCCTGCCTTCCAGGTTCTCCACAGCATCAACCAGCTGATGTCTTTTCAGACGTTTCAGTGTCAGATGAGGCTCCAGGTGAGTCTGACAGTAGGAGGTCTGACACACCAGGCAGGACTTCAGGGCCTTCAGTCTGGTTCCAGTGCAGACGTCACAGGGAACTTCTCCTGGTTTGGCAGCTTGTTGCTCTGAGCTGCTGCTGCTGGCTTTCTGCTGAGCTTCACGTCTGAACTGAGCAACCATCTCAGAGATGAAGGTGTTGACCCTCAGCTGAGGTCGAGTGTAGAAAGTCTCGTTACACATGGGACACTTACAGCTCTGACTCATGTCCCAGTGCTGACTGATGCAGGTTTTGCAGAAGTTGTGTCCACATGGTGTAGAGAGTGGATCAGTGAACACATCCAGACAGATGGAGCACAGAAACTGATCTTCAGATCGCAGATTGCTGGCAGCAGACATGTCTGCACTCTGAGGGAGAAAGAAGAGAAACATTTGATTCAAAATTCACTTTAAATTTCATTTTACAAAGAGAGAAACAAGCGTCAGTAGTCTGAGGAGCTTGGAGAGAAAAGCGTCTGGACTTCTTTAAGTTTCTTTTCATCACAGAAGCTTCTTCACCTCATCCTCAACACGGACCAAGGAATGAATACTGCACTTTTGGAAGAACTCCCTCCCCTGCAGCATCTTATCGTCAAAGGGACAGAGGTGGAGAGGGCAAACAGCCACAGATTCCTGGGACTGCAGGTTACATCAGACCTGAGCTGGACTCTCAACACTACAGCAACTGTGAAAAAAGCCCAGCAAAGGCTTTATTTCATTCGGCTGCTCAGGAAAGCTGGCATGAACCACCACCCTCTCACCCAGGCCTGCAGAGGACTGATAGACAGCATCCTCACCGCAGGCATCACTGTCTGGTATGGAAACACTACACAGACAGAGAGGAAGGCTCTGCAGAGTCATAAAGTCTGCAGAGAGGATTATGGGAACAACACTTGCATCCATGGACCTGCACATACAAAGCTGCACATACAATCTCAGACACAACAGAGCGGACAGCAGCATCACACACAGAACACGATTCTTCAACAGCTTCTTCCCCACAACTGTCAGACTGACGGCAAACAAAAACACACTGAACACTTAAAATAACACAGCACTACTTAACCTCACTTTGAATGTATCATCGGTTCACTGACCATCGGGCAATACACTCACAACAGACTTGTGAAACAGATCTGTGGAACAAATGTGCAATACTGTGAATGCGATAAGAGGTAGAGAACTACACACTCTCTGTACATTTTCTTCTTTTTCTTTGTATATAGAAAATAGTACGACTACCCTACTCCGGACTTCATTTCTATCCTTCTGCTTTTTCTGTCTTTATATTGTTAAAGTGTGATTTGACTTGGAAAGCTCTGCACAAGTATTCCACTGTGCATGGACTGTTGGTCCTGTGTGCAAATGTCAAAATAAAAATCTTGAACCTTCAGTTGTCAGAGTAACTGGTGGAGACCCAGCAACACACTCAGACACAAACTGGTTCATCTGAAACACAAACTGAACAACGTCGTGTCTGCTGTACAGTGCAGCGTCCAGATGAACAGGATCAACAGGATGAACATCTTTTTAACAGTCGTTACAAAGATGTGAAGTTGTTTGGCTGACACAGACAAACAGTATCCCACATTCTTGATTTTTAGCTCACAAACACGTCTTATAAGGACTTATTGATCCTGAAATGTTGGAGGTTTTAGCTCTTTAAACAGTAAAGTTACAGGAGGATACAGATAATTATCAGGAAAATGTCCTCGGTTTGTTAAAATGATCCCGTCCGATAACACACGAGAACAATAAATGTATCATTTTCTGTTGTAACCCACAAACTGAACGGTCACACTCATCTTTCATGTTGTCACTAAAACATCACTCCTTCCACGTCTAGTTGGTCGTGATGGAGGCGGAGTGCGTTGGGTCCGCTTTCCCTGCCCAGCCGATGTTCCTGACGCAGGGAAACAGATCCTGTTGGGGATCCCTACCTTGGCACAACACCTGCCATGGTCTTTGCACACTCACCACAGTAAATGCATCATGTTGTCAGCTTTACAGTATCATAGTCAGAGAAACTGGTCAGGCCGCTCTCTTCCAAATGTCTACACTTCACCCTTTTACTGTCAGTGGGCTCAGAGTCCATCTAATGTGGCTCATTATCTGATGCCGTCTGCAGACCAGTGTTAGACACTGAGAGGTTGATGGCTCCGTGTCAGAGCACCGGCCTTAACGAAAAAGTTATCAATCGTTCTTTTCATCTTTTCTCATTACCCACAGCTATATCCACTCCTATCACGCTGCTCACCTCTGCCGCGACGTTTCAAACAGCCGGAAAGTAAATAATTTGGAGACGGTGCGTTTGTGTCACAGTGAACAGTGAAAACAGAGACTTTCTAAAACGATGATGCATGTTAGTCATGTGATGCAGGCATGTGACCAATTAAACAAAGATAGTGGAGAGCATTATACAGCTGCAGTTTTGACAGTCCTATTAAAGATGAATATCAGTCTGCACATGCTCCACAGAGCTTTTCTTCAAATTCTTTATTTCTCTCTCGCTTTTGCAACTTTGTACTTTTGTGTTACTCGCAGCAACAACTCCACCTCATTGTTAGTCCATTTTAAAACTCGGTGCTTTTCCTCCACCTCTGCTGCGACGTTTCAAACAGCCAGAAAGTGAATAAGCAGCAGACAGAAATGAGACCGGTCGAATCATCTTGCGTTTCACGCATGCGCAGGACTGGAACGTAAGCGTTTTCAGCCGTCTTAATGTGGACGCACAACTCTGTGAAAACGACTGAAAACACCAGTGTGGACGCGGAGTGCTGTTTTCAAATCTATCCGGGCGAGTGTGGACGTAGCCTAAGTGGCACCATGGAGAAATGAGGTGGCGCTCTAGACCCTGATGAAGTGAACAGAGTGAAGATTTGTGTAGAAGCAGGAAGTGTGATCAGCTGCACTCACCACTGTTGCTGAGAGGAACCTGATGGACTCCAGTGAATCTTCTTTTAGAGACAAACAGGACTCGACTGCAGCTCTGCTGCTGCTCTCTCACACTTTCACTTCTGCAAAATGACGTTGAGCTTCTTGTTTTTCAGGTGTTGCTCCGCCTCTTCTTGCCTCTCCCTTTACAGGAATCAGCCGGTCTGTACTCAGTGACTGTGTGCAGCGGGTGCGAGGAGTGAGGAGTGGTGTGTGGGTTCACACAGTAATGATGGCCTCAGGTGATCAGGAGAAACTCACCTGGATTTCCTTTTTCCACAGCAGACTGAGAGCTTCAGGTGGACCCTGAAGGAGGTCTCAGACACAGGTGATAAAAGTACACACAGTCTGTACTGAAGTAGAAGTACTACTGTTAAAAATACTCCAAGTACTAATTCAACTTCTTTACTCAAGTAAAAGTAAAAAGTACTGGCTGTGAAATGAGAGTAAAAAGAGCTGATTGAAGAACATTTCTAACACGTGTTTATACAAAGCTAACTGAACCATGTGCTGCATCAATGTGATAATAAAATAATATTCCATCCATCCATCCATCCATGTTCATCCGCTTTATCCGAGGCCGGGTCGCGGGGGCAGCAGCCTAAGCAAAGAGACCCAGACCTCCCTCTCCCCAGCCACCTCCTCCAGCTTATCCGGGGAATACCAAGGTGTTCCCAGGCCAGCCGAGGGATATAATCTCTCCAGCGTGTCCTGGGTCTGCCCCGGGGCCTCCTCCCGGTGGGACATGCCCGTAACACCTCCCACAGGACACCCCGAGGGACACGGTCGAATGCCTTCTCCAAGTCCACAAAACACATGTAGACTGGTTGGGCAAACTCCCATGCACCCTCAAGTATCCTGGAGAGGATAAAGAGCTGGTCCAGTGTTCCGCGACCAGGACGAAAACCGCATTGTTCCTCCTGTATCCGAGGTTCGACTAGCGGACGAACTCTCCTGTCCAGCACCCTGGCATAGACTTTCCCAGGGAGGCTGAGGAGTGTGATCCCCCTGTAGTTGGAACACACCCTCCGGTCCCCCTTCTTAAAGATGGGGACCACCACCCCGGTCTGCCAGTCCACAGGTACTGCCCCTGATCTCCACGCAACATTGCAGAGGCGTGTCAACCAGGACAGCCCTACAACGTCCAGAGCCTTCAGGAACTCGGGGCGGACCTCATCAACACCAGGGGCTCTGCCACCAAGGAGTTGTTTAACTGCCTCAGTGACCTCGCCCCCGGAAATTGGCGGGTCATTCCCCTCATCCCCAGACTCTGCTTCTTCCTCGGAAGACGTGTCAGTGGGATTAAGGAGGTCCTCGAAGTATTCCTTCCACCGCCTGACAATTTTCTCAGTCGACGTCAGCAAAATAATATTATTCACTTTATTTCTGTCTAAATTTGAATTCCAATAAATATTTTAGCTTGAAATAAGTGAAAAAAAATCTGCCAATGGAACAAGTTAAAACTCTCTATTTTTTCTCTGGTTTCAAGATTCACTGTCTTGAAAAAAGTTCATATCTGGTGGCAGACGCCCTCAGACATCGGTGCGTTGGTGGTTCTTTGTGTCTGGGGATGGGCGTCCAGGTACACACCGGCTCACTCCTTGGTGGCCGCTTATCGGGGCCTGGAGCCTGGGGCTCGCTCGGGCCCCTTTGGAGGTGGGGTGCCCTCAGCCTCTCAGCCTGGGGCTCGGTCACTCAGGCACAGCTGGCTGCCGGCGGAGCTCACGGGCGCGTCACTGCAACCCCTCCTGGCTTCTGCTCCGCGGCTGCTGAGTGAGCCCTCATCTGGGACTCTCCTCAGCTCTTTCTGGGACAGTGGCGCGTCCATGCTCACAGGTGTACACACGGGTGCTCACACACACAAACTACACCCTTTTTGGCTCCTACCTTAAGGTCAAGGTCAAGGTCGAATTTCTTTATATAGCACATTTCAAACAGCCGATGCTACACAAAGTGCTTAACAATATAAAAATGGTATTGAAAAGCAACAATGTAATACAATAATAACAATAAAAAACAATAAAAGGACAGTAAAAGAATTAAAACAATAACTAAACTAATTCAAATAAGACCAAAATGCTTGGGTCATAGTTTGTTAAAAGCCAGGGCATAGAAATGTGTCTTTAGTAAAGATTTAAATTGCTCAAGTATTTGTGCAGATCTAATATTTAAGGGGAGACTATTCCAAAGTCTGGGACCTGCCACAGAGAAGGATCTATCACCACGGGATTTGAGGTTAGTCGGTGGGATGGACAGCATTAGTTTTGAGCTAGACCTCGTGGTTTTTCCTGGAGCATAGGCAGAGAGGAGCTCAGACAGGTAAGGAGGGGCTCGGGCGTTAAGTGACTTAAAAACAAAAAGTAAAAGTTTAAATTGGATCCTGTAGGAGACAGGAAGCCAGTGTAAAGAAGCTAAAAGTGGGGTTATATGCTCTCTCCGTTTGGTACCAGTTAGCAGGCGAGCAGCTGCATTTTGAACCATCTGAAGATGATGGATGGTGGCCTGATCTAGACCATAATACAATGAATTGCAGTAGTCCAATCTGCAAGTAAGAAAAAGGTGAATAACACGCTCAAAGACATTAGCCGGAAGGTATGGCTTTACCTTGGCTAGCGTTCTTAACTGAAAAAAGCAGGACTGAACTACTGCACTCACCTGCTTATTCAATTTAAAAGAACCATCAATATAGACACAGAGGTTTTTTACATGTGTTTTACAATACGAGGAAAGTAGCCCAGAGTGCTGTCGATATGATTAAAGTTGCCAAAAGTGACAACCTCAGTTTTATTTTCATTTAGCTTTAAAAAACTTTAATGACAACCACTGTTTGACATCATCAAGGCAGCATAATAAGAGCTGGGGATGGTCTGACCCTGCTTTTAAAGGTAGATAAATCTGCAAATCATCAGCAAAACAATGAAATGAAATGCTGAAGATGGAGCCCAATGGCAAAAAATAGAGTACGAACAGGGCAGGACCCAAAATAGAGCCTTGAGGTACACCGTATTTAAGAGGGGCTATTTTGGAGTTGTGGGGGCCCATACTGACTGTGGGGATGAACAAAAAGTATTTTACCAGCATAATATAATCTGCAGTATGATCATTGCTTTAACAATGTAACAGATAGCTTTAAGATGGCCTTAAGATGTTTATGATGATGTTAGCAGTTATAACTATTTTATACATATTGCATATCTGTGCTTATTTGAGTTGATGTTCAGGTTCTTTAAAGGTTTGAAGCTTCACTGACGTGACTGTTCAGATGATCCATGTTGAGGGAAAACTAGAACGAAGGATTGCAATACATGCTTACAAAACACTTATATCAGGTTGTTTTTAATATCTTTTATATGCTTCATATTTTTATATTAAACTTTTAGTAGAGGTTCTTGATTAAAACATTTATTTAGTAGAAGACATACACATAGTCTCAGTGAGCCTCTGGTCTGGTAAAAGGTCAGAAGTGCGAGAGGTGACATAGAGGCTGAGTGAGGTCGTGACACACACACACACACATGAGTTAGATTTATTTAGAGGAGAGAGGTTAGTCATGTCTGGATTGTAACGGCGAAAGTGTCTCTGAAAAAAGAAGAACCGTTCCTTGTTGTCTCAGCAAGAAAGAGGAACTGAAAGGTAGAAAGGAAGTCCCGGCCATGAAAATAGAAAATGATGTTCTTTCAAATTGGGTGAAAAGTCAGTGTGGTGTTGATTTGACGTATGTATAAAATGTATCTGTGACGTTGAAGGGGCGTCAGTAAATTTAAGCCCTGATGGTATAAAATATCTGTTTATGCTTTGATTAAGTTGAAGATCAATTGTTGTTTCTAGTGATCTTCCCACGCGTGAATTAAAATCATTGTTTGACTTCACCCGGCCGGATCAGTGTGGTTATTCTTCGATCACCTCTTGTATCCTTCCTCAATCTTTGAACCTTAACATGACATAAAAAAACCTTTCTGACAGATAGGACCGAAACCACTGTAAGGCAGATCCTTTTAGGCCAGCATGAAATTCTAGCTGTGATAACAGGATGTCATGGTCGACCGTGTCAAAAGCTGCTGACAAGTCCAACAATAAAAGGGCAGCAGGGCTGCCAGAGTCCAGAGTTAAAAGAATAGCGTTAAAAATCCTTAAAAGTGCCGTCTCAGTGCTATGTAGTGGAGGCCGGAGACAGCCCTGATGCCAAAGGATCCCAAGAAGCAAGTGTTCTCACCCAAATAGCTCGGTACTTCATATAAGTTCCTGTTAGGCATAGCAACAAAGAGGAATAAGGATTAATATGTGAGTGGGGCACACAAAGGAAAACTACACTGACCAACATATGCACCACCTGCATTTACTACAAGAAAGCCTATGACTCTGTGCCTCACACAGGGATCCTGGAAGTGCGCAAGATCAACTGGACTGCAAGGACCTTCATAAGTCACCATCAAGTGCATTATTTACCAAGGAGTTGCTCTGTCCTCACAGCTGTTTCTTGAAGACGTTTCATCTGAGAAGCTTCTTCAGTTCTAGGGTTGAACCGTGGAAAATCCCAGATTTAAGCCCTGTGGGAGTGTCCCCCCAAGAGGGACAATGGTGTGAAAACGGGTGTGGGTCACAATCAGCCAAGGTTTTTGGGTGAGTTCATTGTGAAACCTAACGCCACCCTATCATGTGATTTCCTGAGGTCAGATGGCCCAGGGTGTGAGTGGGCGTTAAGGCGTCTGGGAAGGATCTCAAAACTGGATTATAGATGGCATATAGTTGGTGTTGTAAACCACCGCCTCTGTTCAAAGATGGTCGCTCACAGTGGACATAGATGGCTTGTGAACTTTTTTTAGGAACTGCATCACATGACTGTGTTATGATCGTGCTTTTAGATTTAACAGCTGCCTTTGATACAGTGGATCATAAGATTTTAGTGCAGTTTAGAGCAGGTGGTGGGTGTTAGGAGTACTGCACTGCAGTGGTTCAGATCCTAATTGGCAGACCAAATTTTCTCTGTGAAACTTGGTGAGCTTGTATCCTCTGCTGCTTCTTTTCAATGTGGGGTTCCACAGGGTTCAGTTTTAGGCCCGCTTCTTTTCTCCTTATATCTGATACCACCCGAGTATATTTTCAGGAAACATGGGATTTCTTTCTACTGTTTTGCCGATGACTCCCAGATTTGTTTCCCACTTAAAAGATAAATGGTTTCTCAGTAGACCCTCTGCTCAGATGTCTTGATGAAATAAGGGCCTGGGTGCCTTTGAACTTTTTACATTTTAATGAGCAGAAAACAGAAGTGATGGTTTTTGGTGGCACTTCTGAGACCACTACTATGGATCCTGGTTTGCTGGCGCAGTTTGTTAAACCAATCACCACTAACCTGGGAGTTTAAATGGAGGCAGATGATGAAGTTGAAAGCCAGGTCAGAGCTGTTGTAAAATCTGTCTTTTTTTCATTTGAGACAACTGGCAAAAATAAAGCCCATCTTATCAGAGCAGCTTTTTGAGACAGTGATCCATGTCTTTGTTACATCTAAGATAAGAGATGAGATAAGATGTACCTTTATTAGTCCCACATGTGGGAATTTTCTAGACTCCATTATTGTAACGCACTTTATAGTGGGGTTAGTGATGCATCTGTTAGGCGTCTGCAGGTTATGAAGCACATCTTTTAACTGGAACAAAAAGGTCTGAGCACATTACCCCCATTTTAATTTCACTCACTGGCTTCCTGTCACAAACTGGTAGTAGGAACTCAAGAGCAGAGCGGTGTGACGTCTCCAAAAACAGTTTATTTACAGCACCAGTGCACGATATATACAGTGAAGGGAAAATCCAAACTCCAGGGAATCACAGGGAAGCGCTCTCACACTCGCTCACGTCTTCTTGCCCAAACCCACACACGCTCACACGACAGGGAGGTCCGGGGAGGAAAGTCTGTAGCAGAGGAAAGGGAAGTCACTCACAAATCACGAATCACAGGTATACTCAAGCACAGGTTCACAGGAGCTGGGAGAATCACTAACGTCTGTAGTACAATCATCCAGCAATGAGAGGATCTGTGTTCCAGCCTCAAATAGTGCTCCAGGTGATGACAGCTGATTGTTGTCAGGTGTGTGGGCCAAGGGCGGGAGCCCACAGTGAGCTCCGCCCAGGCAGAGAGAGAGAAAACCAAACACCACATGCAGCCTTGTGGGGCCGGCCGGGCAGGCACGGAGACCATGACACTACCTGTACATTTTAGGGTCCTTCTTAAAGTTCTTTATTTGTTTTTAAATCTCTTATAGCCTGCCCCCACCTCTCTGAGATGCAACAGCCATATACACCTTCCCACTCCCTTAGTAAGCATTAATTTGCTTTGGCTGTAGCAGCTCCAAAGTTGTGGAACGATCTGCCCTTGCACGTTAGGCAGGCTTCTTCTCTTTCTGAGTTTTAAACTCTTCTTAAAACACATTTCTTTGCTGGCGTGTACAGCATTTTGTGAACCCTGGTTTTATTTTAAAGGGCTTTATAAATAAAGATGGTGTCATGCAGTATGGTAAAGTTAAATTAACACCTATACTTCACAGTTAAATAACAGTGGCCATTATGAAGTGTTACCCACTCAGTTCCTTTCTGTTACTGAATGAACTCCCACTGGTCACCATCAGCCTTTGCTGTGTTTGATTTGAGTATCACTCCCTCTGGTGGGCTGTACAGGTATTACATGTGAATGGCAGTAGATTTTTTGTTGTTGTTTTTGCTGTTTTCTTCAGTTTTGTAACTAGAATTTAAATCTATCCTATAATATTTATGATTAAAAGTTACATTTAAAGAGAAGTGAAAATAAAGATCAATCCCAGCTGTGCTTAGATGCACTTAGATGGTGGGAAAATAGTTAAAAGAGAGTGGGAATCAACAGATCCAAAACTGGAAACATTTAATTTTAGTGTTTCATGTTGAAAAAGTGTCATGATTAAAGTTATGCATAACAGATTAAAATCACAGAGTTGAAGCAGGAAGTTTTTAAATGTGCAAATAGGTTATTTAGGTTTTTACTCTAATGAATGCTTCTTTCATTCAAACAGTTTCTTCTTTACTGGCTGAGGCTTTTGTGAACACTCCTCCTCCTGCTGCTTTTAAAGAAGTGTTTCCTCTTCCTGAATGAAAACAATCCACAGGTGTGATGTGTGACATGGAGAGCAGCCAGAAAACACCTTTGGCTTCTTGGCAGGATTATTTAATCTCTTAGTCGGTTCAGGTTGAAGATTAACTTTGTAGATGTCTACTCTCTGTATAGCAACATGAAGATTTTGGATTTGTTTGTGATCCTCCTGTACGGTAAGAAAAGTTTCTTTTAAACTTATGACACACACACATATTTACACAAGCACACACACACTGGTTTTGCTTACAGAAACAGTCAGACAGGTTTGTGCATGTTGATCTGGAAGATAAGTTCTCAAATGCCGTAGGTTATTCTCGCATAGTTAAAGCCAAAAGAGAGAATTGTTTTTTGTTTTAGGACCAAGTGTATGTTTGCACCAGACTTTTACCATATGAAGTATGTAAATGAGAAAAAACTGAACTGTAGTCCTCTCATTTCTTTTAAAACAATGACGGGACTCAAACACAAACACACTGAAACTGAAGTCCAGCTGTAATCCAGGCCTGAGTTCTGAACAGTAAGACAGTCAGTGGGTAAAATATCACAGGCAAGGGGGAGAGATGACAGACAAAATATAAAAACAGCAAAGGTAAACACACACACACACACGGCATTATTATAGACAGGAGAAACGTCTTGGAAATAGTCTTTGAGCATGAAGAATCCACATCTGTCACTGGTGGGCAGATAAACTGAATCCGTTGATACAGCCATCCTTGGATGTGTATCTGAGGCAAATGATCAGACGGAGCAGGTGGTGGTCAACCTCCCGAGCAAACCACACCTCATCCAAAGTTTGGGCATGGAGGTGGTCACCATGTACAAGCTGCTGGGTCTTCACCTTAACAATAACCTGGACTGCTCAGAAAACACTCAAACTCGGCACAAGGACCAAAGTCGACTGTGCTGACAGGCTGAAGTCTGCAGGACATTACTGAGGATGTCTGCAATCTTTTATCCAGAGCTCTGCTGTGGAGGCGGCAGCAGAGAGAGGGGCAGGTAACGGCTAAATAGCCTGGTGAAGAGGGCCAGCTCTGTCCTGGACAGTCCCCTAGACCCCATAAAGGAGGTGGGTGGGCTATTATGCACAACATCTCTCATCCCTGCATGAGACTGTGGATGGAGACTGTGGATGGAGACTGTGGAAGGAGACTGTGGACGGAGACTGTGGACGGAGACTGTGGATGGAGACAGTGGACGGAGACAGTGGACGGAGACTGTGGATGGAGACTGTGGATGGAGACTGTGGACGGAGACTGTGGACGGAGACAGTGGACGGAGACTGTGGATGGAGACTGTGGACGGAGACAGTGGACGGAGACAGTGGATGGACACTGTGGACGGAGATTGTGGACGGAGACTGTGGATGGAGACTGTGGAAGGAGACTGTGGACGGAGACAGTGGACGGAGACTGTGGATGGAGACTGTGGAAGGAGACAGTGGACGGAGACAGTGGACGGAGACAGTGGACGGAGACTGTGGACGGAGACAGTGGACGGAGACTGTGGATGGAGACTGTGGACGGAGACAGTGGACGGAGACAGTGGACGGAGACTGTGGATGGAGACTGTGGAAGGAGACAGTGGACGGAGACAGTGGACGGAGACTGTGGACGGAGACAGTGGACGGAGACTGTGGACGGAGACTGTGGATGGAGACTGTGGACGGAGACAGTGGACGGAGACTGTGGAAGGAGACTGTGGACGGAGACAGTGGACGGAGACTGTGGATGGAGACTGTGGAAGGAGACTGTGGACAGAGACTGTGGAAGGAGACAGTGGACGGAGACTGTGGACGGAGCGCTATCACAGGTCCTTCATCCCGACAGAAGCCAGGCTGTAACATTATAAACAGGATGAACACTGTTTAGAAATATGTGTGTATAACTATCACTGCCTGCACTTTATGTGCACATAAAACATCTTGTGTTATTTTTCTGCACATAGCAACCATTTGCACAGAATCTTTTTATTATTTATTTTTTCTATTTTTATGTGGGATCAATAAGGTCTTTGTCTATGTCTGTCTCCTCAGTTTCCCAGTGTGCCTCAGGTGTGGAGGTACTAGAGGGGGCGGAGTTTGTTCTCCTGCCCTGTGAGTATCCTACTTTTGAAGAAAAAGAATCCACAGCTGTGTGGAGTCGCTATGACCTCAATCCCTCCACAGTGCACCTGCGTCGACGAGAAGGCGATGACCTCCAGAACCAAAATGACCAGTTCAGCGGCCGAACATCCATGAATCCTGACGCTCTGGAAACCGGAGACCTCAGTCTCACTCTGAAAAAGCTTCAGCTGTCTGACAGTGGCAGCTACACCTGCACCGTCCGTAAGTTTGGAGTAGAACTGGGTCAGTCAAGAGTGGAACTGCAGGTTCAGCGGGTCAAAGGTGGAGGTCAGTGCAAAGAGATTCAAAATCACATGTAGTGTCACAGAGTGTTAATCATTTCATGTTAACATCATGTAATGTTCATGTTTTCATTGTGTTATAAGTTCCCATCAGTGTCCCAGTGGCTCTGGGTGTCCTGGCTGTAGTTGCAGCTGTCATCGTGGGTGTTGGAGTTCACTTCAGAAGCTATTTTAAGAAAGGTATGTTGTGTGTGTGACGTGTTTGCATTGTGAATAATCTGAATCATCCCTAAACCTCAGATTTGTTTTACTTGACTTGACTTGCAGTGTTTTTTCTTCTTCTTAATCTATTAGTTATGTTAATAGGTTGTTTTAATTGTCTCCTTTCTTTCAATAAAACACAAACCAGTGTTTCCCCATGTTTCATGTTCTTAAGGAATCCTCCAGCGCATTTTGCAGAACAGGCTCCCCTCACACAATTTACATGTCAAACATGGGGGCTTTGACAGACTGCGCGCACAAATCATTATTTGTTGTTCTTACTTCACAGTCTCACAGGTGGATGTGGATTCGGGGGTGGAGTCTGTTCAGCTGCCCTTTATAACCACAGTTTACCGACATGAAGATGTAACTGTAGAGTGGACTGACAGCTCCAACAGGATAGTGCACGTCTTTAAAAACGGTTCTGACCACCTTGAAAAACAGCACTGGTTTTACAGAAATCGAACAATGATGAGGAAAAACCTGCGGATAGCTGTGGACCTCAGCCTGACCCTGAAATACCCGACAAACAGAGACGCACTCACCTACACCTGCACCATCTACAGGGGGGAAAACATCCTAAAGAAGAAACAAGTGAAGCTCTACGTCAGAGGTGAGTGCTGTAGACAGAAGATGAAGATGTGAGTCATGAATTAAAGAGCTTGGTGACCACATTGATAATCTGTCCCTGAGGTGAACAGGACTTGATGAGTGAGCTACAGTAAGATCTATTAAGTTAGGTTTTTCAACCATTACTTTTTTATCAGCTCAAACTGAAGATGTGACACAAGTCCGAGAAATTGAGGAGTTTAAGAGAAATTTATAAAATAATTTAGAATGAAAATATTATAATGATTATGTTTTTGAGTCAATGTCAGCCTGAAAGCACCAGGATTTTGAGGATCAGATGTTTTCTTAAGGAAACTCACACGAGCTTCTTCTATTTCTTCTATTCCACACTAAAACAACCTCATTAAAATGCTGCACGCTTTGTCTGGGCCTGCATAGCCCAGAATAATAGCTTATTTAACAAAAGTTCATATTAATCTGCATGTAGAGAGAAAATTCAAAGGAAATATTAAGTAGGCAAGCTCCCATAACAGTCTATGAACGTTTCCAGTTTGGGTGTAGGAAGTGAAGATAAAGACAGATGATAAATTTCTTCCCATAATTGATTTAGGACACCAAAGATAACACTGTGTCTGCTCAGTGGAGCAATGGGACAAATCCCAGGCTGCAGCCAGTCAAACATGTTTTCAGTGCAGATGTTTCACTTCATCCAAACAAAATGTTCTCAGTGCTGATGATGCTGTGTTCAGCTCATTGTGGTATTTTTTCTCCTCTCAGTCCCCCAGGTGGAGGTGGAGCAGGGGGTCGAGTCTGTACAGCTGCCCTGCAAAACCAAACTTCACCTGCTTAAAGACAGTAAAGTGGAGTGGACCTGCATTTACATCCGGACCACAAAGGTCCACGTGAATGAGAACGGCTCTGACCAGCCTGAAGAACAAGACCACTTTTACAGAGACCGAACGAAGATGAATGAAGACCTGCTGAAAACTGGAGACCTCAGTCTGACCCTGAGATACCCCACAGACAGAGACAACGAAGTCTACACCTGCACCGCCTACAGCAGCGAGGGAAACATCCTGCTGAAGAGAGAAGTGAGGCTTCGAGTCAAAGGTCAGAAATGAATTTAAGTCAGTTATTTATACAGCACCAAATCACAACAACAATTGCGTCAAGGCACTTTATATTATAAGGTAGTTCCTTCAATAATACAGAGAAAACAGAGAAAAACCCAACAATCATATGAGCCCACTATGGGTAAGTGCTTTGGTGATAGTGGGAGGAAAAAATCCCTTTTAACATGAAGAAACCTCCGTCAGAACCAGGACTGGGGCGACCATTTCTGACCCATTCCAACAAAACGATGGCTGATAAACAGACATGCTGTGGTAGAGAGGCAGAGGTTATTAATGACTAATTATTACATTCAGAGAGGTGTATTAACACATCATCACAACCACAATCAACACAATCATCATCTCGGCTCCTCTGACGACCTGTTTGCTGTTGCATGCTGTTGAAAGGCAGTGAGGAGAGGGGACACTCGGGCAGTGCATTTATCACGTATAATGTGTTTCCTGGATACACTGCTGCTTTTACAGCATTCAGAGATCGATGGCACCGTGTCAGAGCTGGCTATGAATTTCAGACGGATCAGACTTTAACTTAACAAAAAAGTTATCAATAGTTCTTTTCATCTTTCCTTATTACCCATACCTACATCCACTCTGTCAGGCCTAGGCTGCTCACTAGGGCTGGGTATCATCGCTGATTTCTATAATCCCTTTGATTCCGATTCACGAAGTCCCGTTTTGATTCAATTTAGCCTCAGACAGTCAGAAATATTATAATTCTGATCATTTATCAGCACTGATACATGTGAGACTTCATCACAATTGTGAGCATCACAGCTGATGTCTTTGTGTGAAAGTAACTGAGGATAAAACAGAGAAAAACATGAAGGAGATTTTCCTGGTCTGTCGTTTTATAGCAGATAACCTTAAAAATATTCTGCAGTAGATCAAAAATGAAAGAAAACCATGAATCGACATATGAACATTACCTGATGCTGCTGAAGTTGTCATGGGCCGTGGTGCGCGGGCACGAAAGGATCCAGGCGCAGACTCCGCGCTAACAGAAAAAACACTTTATTGTACCAACGAAAGGCGACCTGGGGAAACTAGGGAGCAAAGCAAGAAACTAAAAACCCGGGGAAACAATGACACGAGGAAGCCGGGATCGGGATGGTGGGAGGCTGCAACAGAAAGGGGAGATGATTACTAGGGAGCCGGGAAGCGGGGAAAACACATCTGGACTGAGTTAGAGTAGGGGCTTACGATAGAACGGGACCGTGGGAGCTCGGGAGGGAAGTGTGGCAGTCCGTGGGGCAGGAAGTCCGTGGGAATGGCGAATGGGCCAGGTGAGCACCGCGAGATCCAGTTGAGCCGGAGGACAGGCAGGTAGCAGACGCCGAGTAGAAACCTGGACAGAAGTAGGCAGGTAAAACACAGTTCCAATCCAGAAGAGAATGCACGCTTTTCGTGGAAGTCTGGTTACCACTGTGGGGGTGACTAACGGACTGGCGTGGAGCATCTGTCAGCGCCGGGTTAAGTAGATCTCCGTGTAGTCACCGTGATGGAGAGCAGGTGTGCTGGTGATGGCCCAGCCCGGGGGTGTGGCTACCCAAGCATCACGCATTCCACAGACACAGGACCACGGACCATGACAGAAGTGAAGCAGAGCAAAGTTGCAGAGGTTCTTTTTAAAAGTGGAATTAATGATGACATTTATCAAATGTGAGTTGTAGTTTGGATCTTGTCTGTGAAGCTTCTCAGTGATCCAGGTCATCGTAGTCTAAGGAGTGTGGAAAGGAAAAGCGTCTGGACTTCTTTAAGTTGCTTGAAGACGTTTCACCTCTCATCCGAGAAGCTTCTTCAGTTCTAGGACCAAATTGGTCACACTCTAGGGACTCCCCGGCAGACTACACCTATTGCAGCATAACTAAGGGAGGATTTTTATGTAATCTTTCTTTTTTGGATTTTTTGTTAATAAATGGTAAATGGCCTGTATTTGTATAGCGCTTTACTCAGTCCCTAAGGACCCCAAAGCGCTTTACACTACATTCAGTCATCCACCCATTCACACACACAGTCACACACTGGTGATGGCAGCTACAGTGTAGCCACAGCCGCCCTGGGGCGCACTGACAGAGGCGAGGTGATAATTTGTCTCCCTTTATTAAAATTAAACTACCATAAAAATTAGAGACTCGTTCTTTCTTTGTGAGCAGTCCCACTCAAATCCTACTAAAGTGGACTGAAGGCAACAATTCAAAAGAAATGAAGAACAACCATTAAAATACATTAATCCTGAATTAAATGAGTGTAGTATATTTCATCTTTAGGAAATCAACACAAGCAAAGACAAATATCATAGTTTGAGCTTAAAATTGAATATTAAAGTTCTCTTTGGAATCATTGAATAAAACTGCTGCTGTGTCATGTTGTGTTTGTTGTCCTCTCAGTCTGTCAGGTGGAGGTGGAGGAGGGGGCGGAGTCTGTCCAGCTGCCCTTCACAACCACAGAAAACCTGCCTGGAGATGCTGAAGTGGAGTGGTGGCGCTATGAACCTGAACCACCGATGACTGTTCACAAATATCACGCCGGCTCTGACCAGCCTGACGCACGAGACCAGTTTTACAGAGAGCGAAACGAAATGAGAGACGACTCACTGAAAACTGGAGACCTCAGTCTGACCCTGAAACTCCCCACAGACAGAGACACTGGAGTACATCTGCAGAGTTGAGGGGAAAGGGATCAAGAGAAAGAAAACAGTTCTGCTGAGAGTGATGAGTCAGTGCAAATACCTATGAAATATTTCTTACAGTGTATTTGTTTATAAAATAACAATAATTAAATGTAAATATCAGACTGCAGCATCTATAAAGAAGCTTAATAAGGTGTTTTCTAGATTCACTGCTGTCTGTACAGCTCATGTTGTGTTTGTTGTCCTCTCAGACTGTGTGGTGGAGGTGGAGGAGGGGGTGGAGTCTGTCCGGCTGCCCTTCAAAACCACACAAAACCTGCCTGAAGATGCTACAGTGGTGTGGAAACGCATTGACCCTGTACCATCAGTGTTGGTTCACATGTATAAGAACGGCTCTGACCAGCCTCACAAACAGCACCAGGATTACAGAGACCGAACGAAGATGAATGAAGACCTGCTGAAAACTGGAGACCTCAGTCTGACCCTGAAACAGCCCACAGAGAGAGACAGTGGAGAATACATCTGTAATGTCTGCAGCAAAGAAAGAAGCATTTCAAGAGAGACCACGGTGCTATTAAAGGTCAAAGGTCAGTATGAAAATATAAGTTTGTCTCTTGTTGTCTGTCCCTGTCTGACTGTCTTGTCTCTGCAGGGAGAGTTCCGGTCCAGGATCAAACAGGGGACATCAGGAACAGAAGCAGCTCCATTGATCCGACTCCTCTGATGGCTGATCAATCAGTTTGATCTGTGCTTAGTTTAGGATCAGCTTTTAGTTCAAGTTAAAATTAAAGTCCCTTTCTCATGACTACACTTTAAGAAAGGGACTGGAGCACACCAGCCTGCGTGGCAGAGTTCCAAGACTTTTGGGGAAAAAAACCCTGGACTGATGAGTGTGTGTCATTACACACTGCATTTCAGAAAAGGAAGCTCATACCAACAGTAAAATATGGTGGTGATAGTGTGATAGTCTGAGGCTGTTTTGCTGCCTCGGGACCTGCAAGACTTGCCTCCCTAAATGGAACCATGAATTCGGCCCTCTTAAAGAAACAATTCTTTAGGAGACTATCTGCCCATCCGTTCTCATCTGACCTGAAGCGCACTTGGTTTCTGCAGCCGGATAATTATGCAAAACACCCAAATAAGTCAAAGTTCTTACCTGAATCTGATTTATATGCTGTGACATGACCTTAAAAAGGTAGTTCATGCTTGAAAACCCAGCAATGTGGCTAAATTACAACAATTCTGCAACAGTGAGTGGGCTGAAAATCCTCCACAGTGCTGTTAAAGATTTATTGCAGGTTGTTACAAATGCTTGGTTGCAGTTATTTATTAAATTCAGGGGGCAATAGCTTTTTCTGACATGTTCATCTAGGTTTGGGTTTTTCCCCTTAATAATAAACACATTTATTTAGAAACTGCATTTTGTGTTTACTTCTGTTCTTTGTATAATATTGTAATTCAATTAATGTTTTATCACTCACCTTTGAAAGTTCAGGTCAGGGGTTAACGTGTGATAATGAGAAATAACAGAGAAAAACAAAAGGAAGAAAAGGAAGGTGCAATGAGACAGGAAATCATGATTCATGGCAAATGAAATTTATCAATAATTGAAAGCCATCCTGACAGTTATTACAAATTAATATTAGCAGGTTCAGTCCCAACTGATGACCTATAAAGATCTGTGTCATTACCAAAGTGTCACAAAAGAAACATCTCATGATGGGTAAACCAGTGAGCTGTCTCAAAACCTTCACAACCGTATTGTTGCAAAACATACTGAAGGTATTGGTTCTAAACTACTGAAGGTTCTAGTGAGCACTGTTGGGTTCTTAATGCAGAGGTGGAAAGAACATCATTTCACCATATATAATAATGATCAGAAGAGTCGTTGAAGAGCCAAGGTGCTAGAGAAAAACCTGGAATCAGCAGGTACAATTGTTTCAAGAAGGCATGGCATGTAGGTCACCATCCATGGTGCCATTGCTGAAGAAAAAGCATGATGAAGAGCATTTAAAGTTTGCTGAACATTTAGAGAAGCCAGTGAAATATGGTCTGGTCAGATGATCATATGATTGTTCGGTTTTTCTCTGTAGGGTCTACCTTACAATATAAAGGTAACTGTTATTGTGATTGGTCGCTATATGAATAAAATTGACTGGAAATGAAAAGATGACATTTAGTCCTTGCCAAGCTCAATACAGGAAGGCTACACAGATAAAGGTCAGTAAAAATAGTGTTCAAGCTTGTGGTTTATTTTCCAGCTCTACATAAGAAACGCTTCAACCACGAGTGATGGCAGTTCACTGATCATCATTTATACATGTAAACTGGTTGTTTGTGTAAACGAACTGCTGCTACTGCTCTAATCCAGCTGAGCACTCAAGACTCAGCTATTCACACACTGCTTTCTAAGCACCCTTATCAAACACTCACGTTTGGATGGAGGCGTCAGAAGAAATTTGGGGTTCAGTATCTTGCCTAAGAATACTTCAGCATGCAGACAAGAAGACACATTTAGAAGACAACCCACTGCATCACATGAGCCTCAGTCAGCGTTCACAGTGCACAGAGAGATCCTGCTGGTTTGCTGTTTATGCATTACTAATGTAGATTTATTTTTGACATGCGTGTTTAAGGTTCGGTGCCCAAACTGACAGTGACTGATGGCAACATTTAGACTGAAAACCAAACAATGAAACTCTGAGAGACACAGGACGATTATCGACTCTGTCCACACAGTGGAAAATTTGTTCTTAATAGAGGAAACATCGTCTACATAACAGACCCAATCAGCAGGAGCGATGCTAAACACAGCAGCTGTGGTTTCCTGTTTGATGAAAACAGGTCGTCTGCCTTCATGTTCAGTCGTCATGTTACAGATACTAACTGAACTGAACCTTCAGCAGGTTTTGGACGTTTATGAGACAAATTTAAATCACAAACTTTCATCACTTTAATCCTGCAGGTTTGAAACTGTTTTCTATTATTAGAAAGATTCTTTGTGTATTTCAGGTAAAGTGTGATGCTCATATGTAAATAACATCTTGTTTTGTTTCCTGTCCAACTGGCCAGCTTTGAGATGAAACCAGTCATTTTTAACCAGGATATGTCCTTTAATGCACATATTAAACAAATATGTAGGACTGCTTTCTTCCATCTGAGCAACATCTCTAAAATTAGAAATATCCTGTCTCAGAGTGATGCTGAAAAACAAGTTCATGCATTTATTACTTCTAGGCTCAAAATCGTTTTCTGTGCCTGTCATGAACAGCTGTGTGGCAGGCAGAGGCAAGACCCAAATGCAGGACTTGGAAACAAAGGGGTCGGCTAAAAGAGGCAGCGTTATTAATGTTAGAAGATACTCAGAAAGAAACATAAAAATACAAGAGAAACAAAGAAAGAAAATTAGAGAATATAAACAGGAAACTACGAAGGAAACATAGAACTCACAGAAGAACACAGCAAAACAGGCACGAGGGAGACTGAGGACCTAAACACAGGGATGGGATTACAAACACAATGAGACAGAACACAGAGAAAACAGACAAACGCAGGTACGTGAGCGGGGAGACTGAAAGAATAACAAAACACAGAGAAGAGGCTGGCACAGACTGGACACGAAGGAAATAAACATGAACAACAAGAAATAGAGAATAAGAAATATAAATAATGACGACTCTGACAAATAAGGGAACCTGAGCTCAAGAGACACCAATATAGAACCAGAACAAAGGTCATTGAAACAAGAGAACAAATAAACACATAGTCCATAACAAACACAAAAACTAGCTCAAAGACTGAGGACCATCACAGGACACTCTGTGTCAAACATGAGTGTTCATAAGTTCAGAGTATTGATCAGTTTGAAATGATGGAAGCAGCTCCTGAAAGTGACGACTCTTCACCTCGCAGTAGACCTTTGTCAGAGTTCAAGCTGCACAGACTCAAACCAGCAGCAGGTCGATTTCTTTAGTTCTCCGTCAATCCTGGTTCCTCAGGAGGAACTTGCTCCCACAATGACATCACTGTGTGAATGAATGGGAGTGAATGAAGAAAGGAGGAAGCTGATGACTGCCTGTAAATGTTCCCACGGTGACTGACAGAGTGAGACTGTCCACAGGAAGTCTGCAGGTCTGTCCTCAGCTTCCTGTTTACACTTCTTCTGTGGTGTCTGTGGTTCCTTTAGCTTCTGTAAAAATGGGACAGTTGAGTGTGCAGTCATGGGGCAGGTCACTAGAAGGGTGAGGCATTTATTGTCCTACCAACTTTAAAACCTAATTAAAATGTATATGTATGTAACAAATATATGAAACTTTAAACCTAATTTTTAAACTGAAGCTTAAAGAGAAAAAAGTTAATGATGGATTGCATTTATATAACACTTTTCTAGGCACCCAAAGTACAGTTCCACAGTCACTCTCACACACTGGTGGAGGCAGCTACAGTTGTAGCCACAGCTGCCCGGGGACAGACTGACAGAAGCGAGGCTGCCATATCGCACCATCGGCCCCTCTGGCCATCACCAGTAGGCGGTAGGGGAAGTGTCTTGCCATAGGACACAACCACCAGGACAGAGAGAGAGCAGGAGGGATCAAACCGGCGACCTTCCACTTATAGAGGAGCTTCCCAATCCACTGAACCACAGTCGCCCCGATAGTTCAGCATGTAATAACACTGGGACATGAGTCATATAGGTGCAGCCTCCCTACCTGTGTCCTCAGGGGTCTGAGTGATGATGTCAGCATTGGTCATGTGTGTTTTTGGGATGACATCATCAAGACAAGAACATGCCAATGAGTGACTGAATATCTGGGATTTATTTACAACTCACTGAACTTGGATTTCCCATCAACCCTGTTTGCCTGCTGAACTGAATTCAAATATATATTGTTTTCATTTAATAATAATCCTGCAGAGAAATCTTAATTCTTATGAAGACGTTGTGAGGGGCTTCATGAATCTCTCTCTGAAAAAGAACTCATTTTGTTTCACTTTAAACACTAGTCACACAAAGAGATGAAGACAAGAAACAAAGTTAAGAACATCTTTTGCTGTGTGGTAACTTTACATCTTCCTTTGTTCAGTCCTGTATCTCAGCACCGGTATCTGCTGACATGCACTCTCTCTACTCTCAGACACTGTTTACCTCTACAGAGTCCACAACATTCAAATAGCTGCTAGACTGATCTTAAACACATAAAACACTTCATGGTTTATGTGTTTTACCTTTGATCATTTCCCACTGATCTCAACAAAGAAGCTCCGTCACAGAGAGCTTCTCTCAGCAGTTAACCACACCAGCAGCACCTGTTTTGATGTGGGTGAATGAACGCTCGACTCCGGGAAATATGAACTACTGACTCAGGTGACTTCACTATTTATGTGCTTTTACATCTGATTACTGCTACTACTGTGTATAACCCTCAGATTTACATGGCAATAAAAGAAATAATGTGGTCACTGAACTAGCTTCTCCTGCTAGTCCCAAAAACGTGACTCAAAGTGAGAGCTGACTGGGCTTTTTCAGCTGTAGCCTAAACTGTGCAAGCATCACCCTGCCCTCGTTAGTTCAGCCCACTCGCTGCCTGTCTTTAAATAATGTCTTAAAATGTGTTTTTGCTCCTCAGATTAGAGTCAGAACGCGAGCAGTACATTCTCACCTTGTACTGGTTGTTATTTTCCTAATTTTGCTGGTTTGCTGGTTTGTACAGTATTTTTATTAAACTGTCCAACGTGTGCTTCTCCGATTTATTTTTGAAAAGATACATCTGGATTAAAAACAAACCAAATCCGCTCAGATTATTTTTAATCTTCAGTTCAGGCCGACTGCTCCTGTTACACTGTGTCATACACACAAACCTGAATTGACTCCCATCAAACACCGATCATATCTGTTTAAGCTGCAGGATTTCCTGTCTCAGTGCCACGTCTCTCTCTGCTGACTGCCTCATGTTATAAACACTGAACTGACCAACGAAACCACAGTACAGCTTTAATTATGAAACCAGTGACAGGTTTTACTGAGGAAACAGGAACCTAAAGAGTGAACTGCACCTGCATTCAGGTCCCACTTTCAAAACACTAGTTTGATAAATGTGAGAAGAAGATTCTCATTGTTTCATTGAGCACATTTTACAAGCCCAATGAAAACTACTTTTGGGTTTATCTCTCATTGATGTCCCTCGTTAGAACACAGGTGAATGTGTACCTGCAGTGTTTGTCCTCAGACTGGAGTAAAGTACTTCAGGTTCGCTGGCTGGAGTCTTATTGGTCCAGGCTCTACTGGTGACCTCAGCATAGGTGACATCATTTACTGGAGCTAACTGGTATCTCCCTGCAAAGATGAAGTGATCTGAAAGAATACTAGTATTTGTGTCTGTGGAGTTTTAGTCTGAATCTACTTTCTAAGTGTTCTAAAAATAGAAACGCTGATGGAGGCTGTCTTGATGTGTCCAACATGATGACTTTGGATGAAAATTTGAGACAGATGCCATACCTGTGCGTTTCTTCCACAGAAGATGAAGTACAAACAGAACCAGAACCAATAGCACCAGGGAACCTATAGCAGCTACAATTGGGAATATGAGGGAGGAGGGGGGAGAGGGAGAAGGGGGAGGAGAAAGAAGGGTAGAAGAAGAGGAGATATGAGCGTTTGTGAGTGACGTTATGGTTGTTGTTGCTTCTTTTGTTGTTGTAAACAAGGCTGTGGTTGAAGGACCTGCAGGAGAGATGAGGAAGCTGGTTCAGTCAGTTTATCATCAGCTCAGCAGATTGGCTTTAAACAGGAAGTGATGTCAGTGATCTGACCTCTGACCCTCAGAAAGCTCTGAGGAGATGATCCAAACTCATCAGTAGCACACCAGTAGAGACCTTCATCAGACTGCTGCACGTTAATGGTGATGAGTTTCTCTGATTTAGGTCTAACAAGACGTCCATTACAGTAGAAATAAGCTGCAGCTGTGCCACCAGTTTTCTTCTTACAGCGTAGAGTGACATCACTTCCTGTCCTCACAGGAAGTGCAGGGATCTCCAGGATCACATGTTTATCTGAAGAAAAGACCCACAGAGTGATGTAGAGGTGGTATAACAGTCTGCTGTTAGTCTGATGATGAAATGAATGACTTCATTACCTGATACAGTGATGTTGACTTCTTCACTCTTCTCTCCAGCTTCACCTTCACACCAGTAAACTCTACTGATTGGCTCGAACTCATTAAACAAACAGGATGGACCATTTATCCTCCCAAAGCCCCGCCCACCTGCTCCACATGACTCAGTCCCACTTCCTGTGTCCCTCTTCACCGTCCATCCATCAGAGCCCAGCTGACCTTCACATGTCAGAGACACTGAGGCTGCTGTGAAGAACTGCTGAAGGTTTGGACTGACGCTCAGAGAGACTGGAGGACAGACGGACAGTTTCTATCAGTGTTTACACTCAGTGTTTGCCCTGGACCATGGTGCACTTCATCTACTCACCTGCACAAACAGTCAATGCAGACAGCAGCAGCACACACACACCTGCAACAGGTCAGAGGTCACTGAAAGACATTGGACATTATGACCAGAAGGCAGTAATAGGCCTGGGAGAGCATCTTCTATGTTACCATGTTCACCCTTCTCCCTGCTATGATGGCACTTGTTTAGCCATTTGTCACATAGACTCTGGATGTTATATTTCAAAGCTGCACACTGGTTATCTGTGTAGGTCACAGTTAGGTGTTGTGAGAAAGTTGGTGACACCCAGTTGGTGGGGAGGTCCTGGTGGTGAAGTCTTCTGTTCTCCTGTGTCAAGGGTGCAGACAACAGCTGTTGAAACACCTTCTCTTTTAACGTCTATTCAACTAAATGCTGTGCTATTCATCTTTAGTGACTGTGTACCTGCCCCCCCCTCTCGCTCACTCTCTCGTGCTCATAAGAATAAAAATGAATATAGGTGGAGGTGGTCTTCAGAGCGTGAGAGCTGCTCCACCTCAGAGCTTCTCTCCATCAGCTCAGAGATTTCCTGTTCCAGATCTTTGATGAGACCTTCAGCCTGTTTCTCTGTAGCTTCCTGTTTGTCTTCGATCTCCTTCATGAGCTCCTTCAGGCGTCTCTCAACAGACTCCATCAGAGCCGTGAGGACCTGAACACCTTCTGCTTTCTGTCTGTCTGCAGCATCTTTACTCATCTTCACCGACTCTGTGATCTCCTGAATCTTCAGTCGTCTCTTCTGGATCATCTGCTGAATCTCAGCCTCTGTCTTCTCCAGCTCTGCCTTCTTTCCTTCATATTCTTCTCTCAGAGGAACAAACTCGTGGTTCTTGTGGTCTAAAACAGAGCAGAGCACGCAGATACATGTCTGGTCGGTCTTACAGAACAGCTCCAGGAGTTTATCGTGCTTCGTGCACATCCTGCCTTCCAGGTTCTCCACAGCATCAACCAGCTGATGTCTTTTCAGGCCTTTCAGTGTCAGATGAGGCTCCAGGTGAGTCTGACAGTAGGAGGTCTGACACACCAGGCAGGACTTCAGGGCCTTCAGTCTGGTTCCAGTGCAGACGTCACAGGGAACTTCTCCTGGTTTGGCAGCTTGTTGCTCTGAGCTGCTGCTGCTGGCTTTCTGCTGAGCTTCACGTCTGAACTGAGCAACCATCTCAGAGAACAAAGTGTTGATGTCTAGTTCAGGTCGTCTCTTGAACACTCTGTTACACATAGGACACTTCTTTCTGCCATTAGTGTCCCAGTGCTGACTGATGCAGGTTTTGCAGAAGTTGTGTCCACATGGTGTAGAGACTGGATCAGTGAACACATCCAGACAGATGGAGCACAGAAACTGATCTTCAGATCGCAGATTGCTGGCAGCAGACATGTCTGCACTCTGAGGGAGAAAGAAGAGAAACATTTGATTCAAAATTCACTTTAAATTTCATTTTTACAAAGAGAGAAACAAGCGTCAGTAGTCTGAGGAGCTTGGAGAGAAAAGCGTCTGGACTTCTTTAAGTTTCTTTTCATCACAGAAGCTTCTTCACCTCATCCTCAACACGGACCAAGGAATGAATACTGCACTTTTGGAAGAACTCCCTCCCCTGCAGCCTCTTATCGTCAAAGGGACGGAGGTGGAGAGGACAAACAGCCACAGATTCCTGGGACTGCAGGTTACATCAGACCTGAGCTGGACTCTCAACACTACAGCAACTGTGAAAAAAGCCTAGCAAAGGCTTTATTTCATTCGGCTGCTCAGGAAAGCTGGCATGAACCACCACCCTCTCACCCAGGCCTGCAGAGGACTGATAGACAGCATCCTCACCGCAGGCATCACTGTCTGGTATGGAAACACTACACAGACAGAGAGGAAGGCTCTGCAGAGTCATAAAGTCTGCAGAGAGGATTATGGGAACAACACTTGCATCCATGGACCTGCACATACAAAGCTGCACATACAATCTCAGACACAACAGAGCGGACAGCAGCATCACACACAGAACACGATTCTTCAACAGCTTCTTCCCCACAACTGTCAGACTGACGGCAAACAAAAACACACTGAACACTTAAAATAACACAGCACTACTTAACCTCACTTTGAATGTATCATCGGTTCACTGACCATCGGGCAATACACTCACAACAGACTTGTGAAACAGATCTGTGGAACAAATGTGCAATACTGTGAGTGCGATAAGAGGTAGAGAACTACACACTCTCTGTACATTTTCTTCTTTTTCTTTGTATATAGAAAATAGTACGACTACCCTACTCCGGGCTTCATTTCTATCCTTCTGCTTTTTCTGTCTTTATATTGTTAAAGTGTGATTTGACTTGGAAAGCTCTGCACAAGTATTCCACTGTGCATGGACTGTTGGTCCTGTGTGCAAATGTCAAAATAAAAATCTTGAACCTTCAGTTGTCAGAGTAACTGGTGGAGACCCAGCAACACACTCAGACACAAACTGGTTCATCTGAAACACAAACTGAACAACGTCGTGTCTGCTGTACAGTGCAGCGTCCAGATGAACAGGATCAACAGGATGAACATCTTTTTAACAGTCGTTACAAAGATGTGAAGTTGTTTGGCTGACACAGACAAACAGTATCCCACATTCTTGATTTTTAGCTCACAAACACGTCTTATAAGGACTTATTGATCCTGAAATGTTGGAGGTTTTAGCTCTTTAAACAGTAAAGTTACAGGAGGATACAGATAATTATCAGGAAAATGTCCTCGGTTTGTTAAAATGATCCCGTCCGATAACACACGAGAACAATAAATGTATCATTTTCTGTTGTAACCCACAAACTGAACGGTCACACTCATCTTTCATGTTGTCACTAAAACATCACTCCTTCCACGTCTAGTTGGTCGTGATGGAGGCGGAGTGCGTTGGGTCCGCTTTCCCTGCCCAGCCGATGTTCCTGACGCAGGGAAACAGATCCTGTTGGGGATCCCTACCTTGGCACAACACCTGCCATGGTCTTTGCACACTCACCACAGTAAATGCATCATGTTGTCAGCTTTACAGTATCATAGTCAGAGAAACTGGTCAGGCCGCTCTCTTCCAAATGTCTACACTTCACCCTTTTACTGTCAGTGGGCTCAGAGTCCATCTAATGTGGCTCATTATCTGATGCCGTCTGCAGACCAGTGTTAGACACTGAGAGGTTGATGGCTCCGTGTCAGAGCACCGGCCTTAACGAAAAAGTTATCAATCGTTCTTTTCATCTTTTCTCATTACCCACAGCTACATCCACTCCTATCAGGCTGCTCACCTCTGCTGCGACGATTCAAACAGCCTGAAAGTAAATAATTTGGAGACGGTGCGTTTGTGTCACAGTGAACAGTGAAAACAGAGACTTTCTAAAACGATGATGCATGTTAGTCATGTGATGCAGGCATGTGACCAATTAAACAAAGATAGTGGAGAGCATTATACAGCTGCAGTTTTGACAGTCCTATTAAAGATGAATATCAGTCTGCACATGCTCCACAGAGCTTTTCTTCAAATTCTTTAATTCTCTCTCGCTTTTGCAACTTTGTACTTTTGTGTTACTCGCAGCAACAACTCCACCTCATTGTTAGTCCATTTTAAAACTCGGTGCTTTTCCTCCACCTTTTGCCGCGACGTTTCAAACAGCCGGAAAGTGAATCAGCAGCAGACAGAAATGAGACCGGTCGAATCGTCTTGCATTTCACGCATGTGCAGGACTGGAACGTAAGAGTTTTCAGCCGTCTTAATGTGGACGCACAACTCTGTGAAAATGACTGAAAACACCAGTGTGGACGCGGAGCACTGTTTTCAAATCTATCCGGGCGAGTGTGGACGTAGCCTAAGTGGCACCATGGAGAAATGAGGTGGCGCTCTAGACCCTGATGAAGTGAACAGAGTGAAGATTTGTGTAGAAGCAGGAAGTGTGATCAGCTGCACTCACCACTGTTGCTGAGAGAAACCTGATGGACTCCAGTGAATCTTCTTTTAGAGACAAACAGGACTCGACTGCAGCTCTGCTGCTGCTCTCTCACACTTTCACTTCTGCAAAATGACGTTGAGCTTCTTGTTTTTCAGCTGTTGCTCCGCCTCTTCCTGCCTCTCCCTTTACAGGAATCAGCCGGTCTGTACTCAGTGACTGTGTGCAGCGGGTGGGAGGTACATACAGTCTGTACTGAAGTAGAAGTACTACTGTTAAAAATACAGCAAGTACTAATTCAACTTCTTTACTCAAGTAAAAGTAAAAAGTACTGGCTGTGAAATGAGAGTAAAAAGAGCTGATTGAAGAACATTTCTAACACTTGTTCCATTGGCAGATTTTTTTCACTTATTTCAAGCTAAAATATTTATTAGAATTCAAATTTAGACAGAAACAAAGTGAATAATATTATTTTATTATCACGTTGATGCAGCACATGGTTCAGTTAGCTTTGTATAAACAAGTTAAAACTCTCTATTTTTTCTCTGGTTTCAAGATTCACTGTCTTGAAAAAAGTTCATAGTCGGTGGCGGACCCCCTCAGACATCGGTGCGTTGGTGGTTCTTTGTGTCTGGGGATGGGCGTCCAGGTACACGCCGGCTCACTCCTTGGTGGCTGCTTATCGGGGCCTGGAGCCTGGGGCTCGCTCGGGCCACTTCGGAGGTGGGGTGCAACCGACCTCTCGGCCTGGGGCTCGGTCACTCAGGCACAGCTGGCTGCCGGCGGAGCTCACGGGCGCGTCACTGCACCCCCCCCCTGGCTTCTGCTCCGCGGCTGCTGGGTGAGCCCTCATCTGGGACTCTCCTCAGCTCTTTCTGGGACAGTGGCGCGGCTGCCCCTCTGTGGGTCTTCCTTGGTCTCTTGTGTTCTGGGGGCCTCTGGATGTCTGGAGTTTTGATCTCCTCCATACCTGCTTCATGCCCTGGAGGACGGGGCTGTGGCCCCCCCACACCCTCTAGCAGATCATTACATGAAGGAACCTTTTAAAAACAAGCGCGTCCATGCTCACAGGTGTACACACGGGTGATCACACCCACAAACTACACCCTTTTTGGCTCCTACCTCAAAGCACACTGTGTTCTGTTGATCTTACAATAATGTTTAATATTTAGTATTTACTGTTATAGTCACATAGATCATCGTGATGTTGTTTATGCGATTGCTCTAGTCTTCCTCTGCTTGTTTTCTTTTTTCTTTCTCAACAGGTGATCCAGGGAAAGGAAAAAGAGAAAAAAAAGGTGATGAAGCAGATTTTCATCGTCTTTTCTCTCTCTCTCTTTTCTCCTTTTTCTTTCTCTCTCCTTCTGTTAACTTTCTTCTGAACTTTTCTTCTTGTTTTTCTTTCCCGTCCCCGAGTCCAGTCTGGCCTGATTACAATAACTTATAAAAATAACTAATAAAGATCAAATAAACTATGACAATCAAGTGGACCAGTATTGCAAAAGGCCCACTTGGGAAAGTAAATCTGTTGGGCATTTGTCTTGGCCTTCAGACATAATTCTGATTGTTACAGTGCCAGACAGGACACACACACACACACACACACACACACAAAGAAAAAGATAGACCTGAAAAGCTCAATTGAAGGCCGGACAGCCCTGATGCCAAAGGATCCCAAGAAGCAAGTGGTCTCACCCGAATACCTCGGTACCTCATACTGAATCTTGTCCATGCCCGCTATGACTCCCCACACCCACTATAAGATCGTTACACGGAAAAACCTTTTGAATACAAGTGCACACAGGTGTGTGTCAAGATGAACCGAATCAACCTTTTGGGACTGCAGGGAGGGCACTAGCTGCCTCGAGAGCGAAATGCCGTGACCTGTTATTGGAGATTCAACATCAGGAAATCTTTATATGGTTTTAACCTGCTGTGCCCAGAAAATGGCACAGCTCATGGTGTGTTTGAAAAGCTGGGAAATCTAATATTGGATGCACTTAAGCTGCAACTGGGAACCAGCAAGGTAACACATTCACATTTAATGAAGTTTGGTGTGAGTGAGCAAGTATTTCACTGAGGCAATTCAGTTCAGGGGGATGTGTAGGCTGTGATATCATCCACGTAGGCTTCTAGTTGAACAGCGTTGACCAGCCTCATCAGGAATGTTGCTCGTTCACGTCTGCTAAATTTTTAAATCCAAAACTTCAATTATATTGTACGAAATGGTCAGGTGTGACAAAAGCATGTATGCATGATTACAGTTTTTACTGCCACGAGGACTGGACCGGATTCTGGACCGGAGTTTTTCCCATTTTGTGGATAAGCTGTCGGTCCACCGTTTACCTCAGCTGTCAATGCTGGAGCTGAGAAATGTCCACTTTTATTTACTCTCAAACAGGGTGTAAAACTTTGTGCAAGTTAATAAAGCTCACTGCTGACCGAGGACAGCCATGCTGAGGTGAGCTGTCGACGATATGCTAAACTGTTGGTTAGCGTTGGTATTAGCCTCTGTTAGACTGTGCTAGCTGCAAACAGCAGCTAACAGAGGCTTTTCCACTTTCCTTGAAGTGGATCCTTCATCATTTGTTTATGTTCATGTGTTTTTGGCAGTTCTAGTAAATTGTAAACTCAGTCAAGAAAATCTGGATAAATCACAGATTTGTGTATGAAATGTTTTTAAGTATAGTTTTTAAAGTACTTCATCTGCAAACAGACTGTTTTTCAATGAGGCCTAATATGTTTCTTATGTTGAAAGCTGATAGAGGACAGGGTTTGATGAATGTCTGTGAGAGATTAGAGATTCAGAACAGAAACGCTAAGGCTGCTAGTGTTTGTCTTCATACCATTTTTCTTGTATCCACTGATATTAGCTAATAAATGTACGGTCTGTACATTTCTTCTGTGTGTGATGATGATTTATTTGTATAAAGAAAAAACTAGCTGTCACAACACAAATCAGTCAAATGTCTGATGTTCGACATATGTATATGTGTTACAGTGCTGCATTTCTGTCCTGACCTTTGACCCCATGCTCAGACTAAAGGTTCACACAGGCTGGTGTGTAAAAACAGCTAACAATGCATTTCTGTGTAAAGCATCATTTGTAGTAAACATTTAATGCCTGTTTCAGTTTTACACAATTCAATTCAATTCAATTTTATTTATATAGCGCCAAATCACAACAAAAGTCGCCTCAAGGCGCTTCATAGATACAGAGAGAAAAACCCAACAATCATATGACCCCCTATGAGCAAGCACTTTGGCGACAGTGGGAAGGAAAAACTCCCTTTTAACAGGAAGAAACCTCCGGCAGAACCAGGCTCAGGGAGGGGCGGCCATCTGCTGCGACCGGTTGGGGTGAGAGAAGGAAGACAGGATAAAGACATGCTGTGGAAGAGAGACAGAGGTTAATAACAGATATGATTCAATGCAGAGAGGTCTATTAATACATAGTGAGTGAGAAAGGTGACTGGAAAGGAAAAACTCAATGCATCATGGGAATCCCCCGGCAGCCTACATCTATTGCAGCATAACAAAGGGAGGATTCAGGGTCACCTGGTCCAGCCCTAACTATATGCTTTAGAAAAAAGGAAAGTTTTAAGCCTAATCTTAAAAGTAGAGATAGTGTCTGTCTCCCGAATCCAAACTGGAAGCTGGTTCCACAGAAGAGGGGCCTGAAAACTGAAGGCTCTCCCTCCCATTCTACTTTTAAATACCCTAGGAACAACAAGTAGGCCTGCAGAGCGAGAGCGGAGCGCTCTAATAGGGTGATATGGTACTACAAGGTCATTAAGATAAGATGGGGCCTGATTATTTAAGACCTTGTATGTGAGGAGCAGGATTTTGAATTCAATTCTGGATTTAACAGGAAGCCAATGAAGGGAAGCCAAAACAGGAGAAATATGCTCTCTCTTTCTAGTCCCTGTCAGGACTCTTGCTGCAGCATTTTGGATTAGCTGAAGGCTTTTCAGTGAGTTTTTTGGACATCCTGATAATAATGAATTACAGTAGTCCAGCCTGGAAGTAATAAATGCATGAACTAGTTTTTCAGCGTCACTCTGAGACAGGATATTTCTAATTTTAGAGATGTTGCGCAAATGGAAGAAAGCAGTCTTACATATTTGTTTAATATGTGCGTTGAAGGACATGTCCTGGTCAAAAATGACTCCAAGGTTCCTCACAGCGTTACTGGAGGCCAAGGTAATGCCATCCAGAGTAAGAATCTGCTTAGATACCATATTTCTAAGATTTTCAGGGCCGAGTACAATAACCTCAGTTTTATCTGAATTAAGAAGCAGAAAGTTAGCGGCCATCCAGGTCTTTATGTCTTTAAGACATTCCTGCAGTTTAACTAATTGGTGTGTGTTATCTGGCTTCATGGACAGATAGAGCTGGGTGTCATCTGCATAGCAGTGAAAATGTATGCTATGTCTTCTAATGATGCTGCCTAAGGGAAGCATGTATAATGTAAACAGAATTGGTCCTAGCACTGAACCCTGTGGAACTCCATAATTAACCTCAGTGTGTGAAGAGGACTCTCCATTTACATGCACGAATTGGAGTCTATTAGATAGATATGATACAAACCACTGCAGTGCAGTACCTGTAATACCTACAGCATGTTCTAATCGCTCTAATAGGATATTATGATCAACAGTATCGAACGCTGCACTGAGGTCTAGCAGGACAAGCACAGAGATGAGTCCACTGTCAGAGGCCATAAGAAGATCATTTGTAACCTTCACTAAAGCTGTTTCTGTGCTGTGCTGAGCTCTGAAACCTGACTGAAACTCTTCAAATAAACCATTCCTCTGCAGATGATCTGTTAGCTGTTTGACAACTACTCTTTCAAGGATTTTTGATATGAAAGGAAGGTTGGAGATTGGCCTATAATTAGCTAAGACTGCTGGGTCTAGAGATGGCTTTTTGAGTAAAGGTTTAACTACAGCCAGCTTGAAGGCCTGTGGTACATAGCCGATTATTAGAGATAGGTTGATCATATTTAAGATCGAAGAATTAATTAATGGCAGGACTTCTTTGAGCAGTTTTGTAGGAATGGGGTCTAAAAGACACGTTGATGGTTTGGAGGAAGTAATTATTGAAGTTAACTCAGAAAGATCAATTGGAGAAAAAGAGTCTAACTTAATATCAATGGTACTAAGAGTAGCTGTAGATAATATTACATCTGTGGGATGATTATTGGTAATTTTTTCTCTAATGATAAAAATTTTATTTGTGAAGAAGTTCATGAAGTCATTACTAGTTAACGTTAAAGGGATGGTTGGCTCAAAAGAGCTCTGACTTTTTGTCAGCCTGGCTACAGTGCTGAAGAGAAACCTAGGGTTGTTCTTATTTTCTTCAATCAGTGATGAATAGTAAGATGTTCTGGCTTTGCGGAGGGCTTTCTTATAAAGCAGCAAACTATTTCTCCAGGCTAAATGATGATCCTCTAGATTTGTGACACGCCATTTCCTCTCCAGATTACGAGTCATCTGCTTTAGGGTACGTGTTTCAGAATTATACCACGGAGTCAGGTACTTCTGATTTGAGGCCTTAGTTTTCACAGGAGCTACAGTATCCAGAGTCGTACGTAGTGAGGAGGTGAAATTATTAACAAGATAATCGACCTCTGTTGGGGTAGCGTTCAGATAGCTACTCTGCTCTGTGTTGGTACAGGGCATTGAAGATGATAACAGTGGGTGGATTATATTCTTAAACTTAGTTACAGTGCTTTCAGAAAGACATCTACTTTGATAAAGTCTACTCTTCACCGCTGTGTAATCAATTATTGTAAAAGTAAATGTTATCAGGAAATGATCAGACAGCAGAGGGTTTTCAGGAAACACTGTTAAATGTTCCGTTTCTATGCCATATGTTAAAACAAGATCTAGAGTGTGATTAAAGTGGTGGGTGGGTTCTTTTACATTTTGAGAGAAACCAATTGAGTCTAATAACAGATTAAATGCCATGTTGAGGCTGTCATTTTTAGCATCTACATGGATGTTAAAATCACCCACAATAATTATTTTATCTGAGCTCAGAACTAAATTAGATATAAAGTCTGAGAAATCAGACAGAAACTCTGTGTAAGGCCCAGGTGGACGATAGATGATAACAAGTAAGACTGGTTTCTGAGTTTCACAGCTGGGGTGGACAATGTTAAGCATCAGGCTTTCAAATGAATTAAAAGTCTGTCTTGGTCTTTCATTAATTAATAGGCTGGTGTGAAAAATTGCTGCCACACCGCCCCCTCGGCCTGTGCTTCGAGATTTCTGGTAGTTAGAATGGCTCGGGGGTGTTGATTCATTTAAACTAACATAATCATCCTGCTGCAACCAGGTTTCTGTACACAACCTGATGGAAAAGAGAAGGAGAGCAAAGGTCAGTGAAGGGAATGACTGTAGTGCAAATACAGGTGATGTCAGTGAGGATGTGACCCTGCTGCCCTCTCCTAAACAGAGGAGACATTGTTACCCCAATACTGTCAGGCCAACATCAGCAATAAAACAGGGAAGATGTGGGGTTAATGCGCACTAATGTTAAAGAAGATTGTGTCACAGGGTTTTAGAGAAGCATTACATGTTAACTACAGTAGCTCCATAATGAATGAGTAACACGGGAAAAAGCTGTCCTGTAAAATTCAAACAAATCAAACAGTTGGAGCTGTTTAGTAAAGGAGCCGCCTACTAATATCATGTGAAAATGTTTAAGAATTCAAGAAAATTACCGTATTTCCTGGACTACAAAGAGCACCTGAATATTAGCCGCACAAGCTAAAATCAGGGGAAAATCCTGTTTTGTACATACATTACCGCACGTGACTAAAAGCCGCAGGTGTTTCAATGTTGACTTATCATATGTAAGAGAATATGCACAAAGTGAATTGTCAGGAAAGAGATGGCTGTTTGGAGACACACCCCTTTTATTAATATTTTGAAAAACAAGTTATGGGTACATATTTGCAAAACTTTTTAGGTATACGTACAAGTAGCGGTAATTACAAGTACGAAACATGTACTGTGCTTCATAAATGAGTAACAAATGTAGTACATAACAATAACCTACAGCACACGAGAAAAATAGCTTCGGACTACTGTTATGTATGAACCAAGAATTATTGTGTGCTATGCAAGCCATCGCCAGTAGGGGGCACCACGCCCAGTTATGTGTGTGTGTTACTTCTGTGTTATCCCAATAAAGAAGAAGTCAACTTGTAAACAAACTATTGTGTGTGCAGTCTGACTCGGCATAAGCTCTAATAGTGTATTGACACTACAGTGGAAATATAACAACTACCTTTTAGGCTCAGGTGCAGCGACACGGCTTTAACAAGAAGAAAAGTCAGTCATTCACCATCTTTCTCTTCTTCCTGCGCACTAAAACCACCAAAGTCCTCTTCTCCAGTGTCGGATACGAACAGGCTCAGGGTGGCTTCGTCATCCACTCTCCGCTTCTTTCCTTCGTTGTCACTTTCAAAACCAAAGAAATCCTCGTTGTCAGTGTCAGAGTCGAACACCCTCAGAAGGGCCGTGGCGGTGTCCTCCTCTCCATCATGCAGCAGTCCAGCCCTTCGAAATCCGTTGGTGATCATGGATGTTTTCACACTTTTCCACGCTGTCAGATTCCACCGGTGGAGTTGAGCATAACTTGCTTCTCGCAAGTTTATCGCCGCTCATCATCCACGCCTCCTGCTGAACGCGAGGAGGAGGAGGAAGGAGGAGGAAGGAGGAGGAGGATGGGAGATATGAGTGGTGATGGTGGTTGTTGTTGTTGTTGCTCTTTCTGTTGTTGCAACAGAGATTGGTGTCACAGAACCTGCAGGAGAGATGAGGAAGCAATAAATGTATAATTTGGGGGGTCAGCGGGGGAGCTGGCCCCAGGGAGGGGTCACCTGCCCCTCCCTTCCTTCCCTCCCCATCTCCAGCTGCCTCCCTCCTCCCGCTCCACCACAACCACCCACACATGCAGGGCCTTGGAGTAGGGGTATGTCACCAGGATGCAGAGGAGGCTACCCCCCCCCTCTGTCCCCTTCTGGCTGCCTCTGCCTCAATTTTATCCCACAACTTAGACATTCACATTACTCACACCCTCATTACACATACATATAGGATCTTGGGGGTGGGCACGCTACACGGAGTCCAAGTTACCATCAGGGTGTACAACCTCACCCCTGGCATCGTTGCCCACCTCTCAATTTTAAATACATGTAGACATTGAGGGCTAACAGGAGGGACTATGCGCTTACCTGCTGCTCTCTGGCAGGTAGCTCCAAGCCCTCCTGGGTTTTAATTGCACCTTAGAACACACATGCATCAACACTACAATGAGCGGGTGGAGGGAGGTTTGGAGTCTTCTCTCACCCCCGTTCTCTGTGGCCTGCTGGAGCGGGGGGGCTAGGAGGAGGAGTTGGCCGTCCGGCTGCGGTCTGGAGTGTGGGGCCTCCCTGCTGCTGCGGAGTCGGGGTGGTCTGCCTCTCCCCACCGCAGGGAAAAGGGTAACACCACCTGGGTCTGGGTGCAGTTCCCCCCTCCAGGGGCAAGGGTACCTAGACCCGGTTCGTAGAGTACGCTTGGGGAGTGTGATCGTGTATACAGCGTCTCTTTATATTTGTCTCCACGTCGGTTGAGTGTGAAGTGCACATGAGAGCATGAGGGTGGGAATGGATGTTTGTGTCTGTGTGTGCCTGTATGTCTGTGTCTATATGTCAGGTTGGGTATCAGACGCCACCTCTCTGGGGACATCTCGGGCCTTCCAAGGTTTGGAGGCCTATCTCCACCCACCACCACTTCCCCTGCCGGTGGCGGACTCCCTCAGGTGTCGGTGCATTGGTGGTTCTTTGTATCTGGGGGTGGGCGTCCGGGTACACACCGGCTCACTCCTTGGCGGCCGCTTATTGGGGCTCGCTCGGGCCATTTCGGAGGTGGGGTGCCCCCGGCCTCTCGGCCTGTGGCTCGGTCACTCAGGCACAGCTGGCTGCCGGCGGAGCTCACGGGCGCGTCACTGCAACTCCCCCTGGCTTCTGCTCCGCGGCTGCTGAGTGAGCCCTCATCTGGGACTCTCCTTAGCTCTTTCTGGGACAGTGGCGCGGCTGCCCCTCTGTGGGTCTTCCTTGGTCTCTTGTGTTCTGGGGGCCTCTGGATGTCTGGAGTTTTGATCTCCTCCATACCTGCTTGATACCATAGAGGACAGGGCTGTGGCTCCGCACACTCTCTAGCAGATCATTACATGGAGAAACCTTTGGAATGCAAGCATGCTGATCCACACAGGTATGCACACATGGGTATTCACAGACGCGGACTACAGCTTTCTTGGCTGCTGCCTCAAAGCACATTGTGCGCTGTCTATCTTGCGTGCTGAACAATATCGTCTATTATTTAGTAACTATTGATATCTATGACTAGCTAGTTTATTGTGATGGTGCTTTTTTTTTTCTATTATTATGTTGCTCTTTGTTGTTTGCTGTCTCCTCTGTTTTTTTTTCTCCATACAGGTGACCCAGGAGTTTTTTTTGTTGTTTGTTTGTTTTTTTTTTTTCTCTCTTCCCCCCCTTCTCACCGTCTCTTCTCCCCTTTGGATTTCTTTCTTTCTCTCCCTCTCTTTCTTTCATTCTTTCCCCCTGTCCTATCCCACAGCCATGTCTGTCCCGTTTGCAACTGATAATAAAATAAATTCATAATTATAATAAAGGTCAACCAAATGGACCAATATGGCAAGGCCATGATGATCCACTTGGTAAAAAAAGAAAAAAAGGAGAGATGAGGAAGCTGGTTCAGTCAGTTTATCATCAGCTCAGCAGATTGGCTTTAAACAGGAAGTGATGTCAGTGTTCTGACCTCTGACCCTCAGAACGCTCTGAGGAGATGATCCAAACTCATCAGTAGCACACCAGTAGAGACCTTCATCAGACTGCTGCACGTTAATGGTGATGTTTTTCTCTGATTTAGGTCCAACAGGACGTCCATTAAAGTAGAAATAAGCTGCGGCTGTGCCACCAATTTTCTTCTTACAGCGTAGTGTGACATCACTTCCTGTCCTCACAGGAAGTGCAGGGATCTGCAGGATCACATGTTTATCTGAGGAAAAGACCCACAGAGTGATGTAGAGGTGGTATAACAGTCTGCTGTTAGTCTGATGAAATGAATGACTTCATTACCTGATACAGTGATGTTGACTTCTTCACTCTTCTCTCCAGCTTCACCTTCACACCAGTAAACTCCACTGATTGGCTTGAACTCATCAAACAAACAGGATGAACCATTGAACCTCCCGAAGCCCCGCCCACCTGCTCCACATGACTCAGTCCCACTTCCTGTGTCCCTCTTCACCGTCCATCCATCAGAGCCCAGCTGACCTTCACATGTCAGAGACACTGAGGCTGCTGTGAAGAACTGCTGAAGGTTTGGACTGACGCTCAGAGAGACTGGAGGACAGACGGACAGTTTCTATCAGTGTTTACACTCAGTGTTTGTCCTGGACCATGGTGCACTTCATCTACTCACCTGCACAAACAGCCAGTGCAGACAGCAGCAGCACACACACACCTGCAACAGGTCAGAGGTCATTTAGAGACACTCTGATGTTATAGTCACATAGTTTTTTCTTTCAGGAAACTTTCTAATTTCCTGAAGTCTCTGCATCATCGAGCTTTTCAAGTTGAGGATGAAAGGAGCTTCATCGTTTCTTTTATTTTAACACACACTGGACCATCTTTATGAAAGGAGGGTACCATCACAGGTCATCAAGCACCGCTCATGAAAACAAACCATCAGCATGGCTGACATGTGTCACCTCATGTAAATGAGGATTTGATGTTTATGCATTATTAATGCAGGCTTACATTTTACGTGCTTATTTAGAGTTTGGTGCCTAAACTGACCCAAACAGTGACTTTGGCAACATTTAGATCTGAAAACAGATCAGTGAAGCTCCAGAGTCCTGAGAGACACAGGAAGATTATTGACTCTGTCCACACATTGGAAAATTTGTTCGTAATAAAGGAAATATCGTCTACACACAGACCCAATCAGAAGAAGCTTAACGCAGCAGCTGTGGTTTCCTGTTTCATGAATAAGGTCGTCTGCCTTCATGTTACACACACTAACTGAAGCTTCACTGACTCAGTCGACATGCTCGACTTTCATTAGATTCAGTTCTGAGCATTCAGCAGGTTTTGGATGTTAATGAGACAAATTTGAATCATAGTAAAAACAAACTTTCATTACTATAAACCAGCAAGTTTGAAACTGTTTTCTGTTATTCACTGAGTCTTTGTGTGTTCGAGTTAAAACGTGATGCTCGTACATAAATATCATCTTGTTTTGTTTCCTGTCCAGCTGACCAGCTTTAAGGTGGAACCAAATAAAGAAAGAAGCAGAGCAAACTCTTCCTAAACGAAGCAAACCAGCAGGTCTACACAGATTTGATTTCAGTGGAAGTTTCAGCTCAGTCAGTGAGAGCTGACGATGTGTTCTCCTTTACAGAGTGTGGAAGTACAGTAAATGAATGGATGAATATGAGTGTTTGACTCACCGAGGAGCAGAGACACACATGAAGTCTTCATGTTGTGGAGACGACGACTGACAGCAGCTTCAGCTTCACCACTTCCCTGTTAGCACCAGCAGCTTCGTCACAGTGAGGCCGAGCCGCTGCTCCAATGAACTCAAAGAGAAACTCAAAGCAAATATTTTTATCTATCGGGGCCTTTTTATTCATGATTTACACACTTCAAATCTGCCACATATATTGGAAATATAATATTAGCCTTCATTTTTATGCAGACGACACTCAGCTGTGTATTTCTTACAAACATAATTCCACCCATCTCCTGCTGCGACTGCCTCATGGAAGTTAAATCATTGTTGTCCTTAAACTTTCTCAAACTAAACATTGATAAAACTGAAGCTCTTGGTTACGACTGTAATCTGTCATATGTGTCATCCTCTGCAGTATTTTATCATATCAGTTTCATATTAATCACTCAAGCTGCCTCGTTCCACTTAAGCAGTACAGTCGTCTCTGTCCTTTGGGGACATGAGCTGCAGAGCCACAGCTGGCAGGACCTGGATGTGCTGTGCAGCCTTTGTTTCTCCTTTTTAATCGCATCATAATTATTACATTTTTACAGTCATTACAGAATTTCACCTTTCAAGTACGTTTCATGACAAACACTCATACACAGACACTCACAAACACACTCTGTAAAAATGTACATTTGTTTGCGTTTTGTCTGTTTTGTCTTTCAGGCGTTGTGTATGATTTAAGTGTGCTTTGTGTTGTTGGAGTGGGCCTTTTTTCCCTTAACCCCTGTCCACTCCAGCACAATATTCAGATACCAATAAGAATATTAAATAAATCAAAGATAACGAAGCATTCAGATTCTGCTGTCTCCAAAAACAGAACTTCCCATCTTAGAGTAAAATGCTGAAAAACTAGTTGATGCATTTATTACTGCTGGGCCCCTCCTGAAAATCACTGGCTGTACCCAAAGAGATAATTAAGTGTGCCCCCTCTCTTCCTGATATAAACAGGAAAGTTCCTGATCGATGCAGATCTGTCTGTTCATTAAATCTGTGTTAAATCACACCTGCTGAAATTACAGCAGGAGTTCAGAGTATTGATCAGATTGAAATGAAGGAAGCAGCTCCATCGTAGACGACCTTTGTCAGAGTTCAAGCTGCAGAGACTCAAACCAGCAGCAGTTTGATGTCTTCAGTTCCTCCTCCTGGTTTCTCTGAAGGAACTGGAAACAGGACGCCTTCCTCACTTGCTGCCACCATGACTCCATTGATTGGATTAAATGGGAGTGAATGAAGAAAGGAGGAAGCTGATGACTGTCTGTAAATGTTCCAACGGTGAGACCGACACAGTGAAACGTGTCCACAGGAGCTCTGCAGGTCTGTCCTCAGCTTCCTGTTTACACAGAGAAACTCGTCGTTTCTTTCACTTTTTAATTTCTTCTGTGGCGTCTGTGGTTCCTCCACCTTCTGTAAAAATGGGACAGTCATGCACGTTGGTCACTGCGCTGAAGGAATCAAAGACAGAAACAAGCCGCTGTGTGACCGAACATCTGGGATTCATTTTCATCTCACTGTGAACTTGGAGTTCCCATCAAACCTTGTCTGCTGAACTCAAGTCAAACTATTTTTTTTTTTTATTGATAACACTGAAGAACAATGTGAAACAATATGATTCAGCAAAGCTTCAGGTTCAGTATCTGCTGACATGCACTCTTTGGACTCCACATCATTCAAACAGCTGTTAAACTAAAGGTAAACAGATAAAACACTTCATGGTCACAACAAGGGAGCTCTGTCACACAAAGATTTCAGCTTCTCTCATCAGCTAACCACACGAGCAGCACCTGTTCTGATGTGGGTGAAAATAAACACTCGACTCTGGGAACTACAAACTCAGGTGACTTCACCATGTACGTGCTTTTACATCTGACTGCTGCCCCAACACAGTGAACTGAAACATCCTCGTCAATCAAAGTGAGTCTTCCTCAGCTCCTTTCTACTACGAGGTGTAATTCTTGAACAAATTCTTCTCTCTCTTCATCGTCTCTTTCACAGAGTCTTTATTGCCTAACCCCTGTTTTTATGTGTATAACCCCAAACTTACATGCCAGTGAAACATCGGTGGCTTGTGCTTTCATGTTCCACGCTTATGTTATTGTTTAGCTTCACCTCTGCCTTTTATTTTCAGATGTTTTTATCAGCCTTGTTAGACAGCTCCCCTTTTGTTTATCTTCTATGTTCATTCGTGTCAGGATTTTGGGTCCACTCCTCAAATTCATAGTGTGCTGCTGCATGCTGTGACAAAATCTCCCCAAATCATTTTCACACTGGAGTTCAATCAGACAGTTCGTGCTGCAGCGTGTCATACACACTAATCTTCCACATCATACACCAATCACTTCCTTCCATTTCAGCGTTCTGACTGAGCTGCAGGATTGCTGCCATGGTTTTCTCTGACACTGACCCATTTTTACAAACTGCGACTCGAGCAGTGAGACCACAGTAAGGTTCAGATGTGAAACCAGTAACATGTTTTACTGTCAGACAGGAAACTAAAGAAAGTTTATGTTTCATAACGCTTGAAGCCGTTGAGTCACAGTTCCTCTTTGTTTTGATGCATTTGAGGAAAATATAAGTCAATGTTTCCACGACCACAGTTTACTCCAATTCTTAAAAACCACAGGGACACTGTGCAAACACAGACTAAATGATGTGCAAATCTCACAAACCCATATTTTATCATGAGATAAAAAATAAGCTGAGATAAGAAAACCACAAAGAAGAGGCTGATTCTGGAGCATGCTCACATGTGGTTCTTCTTTGCATTATAGAGCTTCAACCTGCATTTGTGGAAGGCAGGTGAACAATGCTCACAGACACAGTTTCAGGAAGTGTACCTCCACCTGTTTGTCTTTGGGACCACCTGCTTTTTCTCCATTTGTGCATTCAATCCCTTTACTGTGTTCTATTTATTAAAATATGCTTTTATAAGATACACAAATCATTGCATTGTGGCTTTATTTATACAACATCACAAAAGATGTATTAACCTAAGTGTATCTCTAGTTTTCCTGCTTTTATCCCTCATTTCCGTACCTGTAGTGTTTGTCCTCAGGGTGGAGTAAACCATTTCTGGTTGGATGACTGGCATCTTATTGGATGCCTCTCTACTGGTGACCTCAGAGTAGGTGACATCATTTGAAGGAGCCTCATTGTGGACTAGGCAGAGCCATGAAGGCAGCATGAGAGTGATAAGACCAAGAATCACTGATCCCATACAACACATACATACATGTATACTGCTTCACTTACAAGTGCTCAGTTGGGTCAGACAGACTCTATACCTGTGTGTTTCTTCCAAAGGACCCGGACCAGAACCAGAGACGCAAGAACCAGAGAAACCACAGCAGCTACGACTGGGATGATGAAGGGCTGGAGAGGAGGAGGAGGAAGAGGAGGAGAAGGTGGATGGGAGACATCAGTGTATGTTGTTGTTGTTGTTGTTGTTGTTGTTGTTGTTGTTGTTGTTGTTGTTGTTGTGGGAGGAAGAGGACCTGCAGGAGAGATAATGACACTGATTCAGTTAATTTATCATCAGCTCAGCAGACGGGAAGTGATGTCAGTATTCTGACCTCTGACCCTCAGAAAGCTCTGAGGAGATGATCCAAACTCATCAGTAGAACACCAGTAGAGACCTTCATCAGACTGCTGCACGTTAATGGTGATGAGTTTCTCTGATGTAGGTCCAACAGGACGTCCATTAAAGTAGAAATAGGCTGTGACTGTGCCACCAATTTTGTATTTACAGCGTAGACTGACATCACTTCCTGTCCTCACAGGAAGTGCAGGGATCTCCAGGATCACATGTTTATCTGAAGAAAAGACCCACAGAGTGATGTAGAGGTGGTATAACAGTGTGCTGTTAGTCTGATGAAATGAATGACTTCATTACCTGATACAGTGATGTTGACTTCTTCACTCTTCTCTCCAGCTTCACCTTCACACCAGTAAACTCCACTGACTGGCTTGAACTCATCAAAAACACAGGATGGACCATTTATCCTCCCGAAGCCCCGCCCACCTGCTCCACATGACTCAGTCCCACTTCCTGTGTCCCTCTTCACCGTCCATCCATCAGAGCCCAGCTGACCGTCACATGTCAGAGACACTGAGGCTGCTGTGAAGAACTGCTGAAGGTTTGGACTGACGCTCAGAGAGACTGGAGGACAGACGGACAGTTTCTATCAGTGTTTACACTCAGTGTTTGTCCTGGACCATGGTGCACTTCATCTACTCACCTGCACAAACAGTCAGTGCAGACAGCAGCAGCACACACACACCTGCAACAGGTCAGAGGTCACTGAAGGTCAGAGGATATTAAAGGTCAGAGGTCACTGAAGGTCAGAGGGCAGGGAATTGTAATCTGTTCCTGTGTGGTTCTGGAAACATCATTCAAACCTGATCAAGCAGATTTGGTGTAAAATGCTCGAGCTGAATTCAAATGGACTATTTTTCCTTTTAATTTCTTTTTAGGTAGAAATTCTGAAATTACACGAACCTGCTCTCAACTCAGGCATTTTAGACTAAACCAACTTCAGAATTCTCAAAAGAACCTCAAACCTATTTTCAGCTCTGGAGACCAGAGTCACTGAATAGGAGACTTGGATTTGCACCCTTTAAAAATGTGTAGCTAGTGTTAGTGTGTTTATTTAGGAATCACAAGCCAAAACACTTTATTTATGACTATTGTTTTTTAATGCATTGGATGATAAAAAAATCGGCATGTACATGGATCTCTTCCATTCAGAAATCCGCATGGCTGCAGCCAACTTCCCAGGAGAGAGTAACCTGTCCTAGCAGTTTTATATCAGGACCAGTTAAAACTGCTGGGGTTGACCTGCTTGTTTTGCAGGCCCTAATTCTTTTGTATTGATACGTCTGCAGGTTTCTAAGTAGTTGTTCAGTAAGTAAAAAACTACAGATTCTACTAATCACAACATTAAACCCAACATTAGCAGGTTCCCATAGCCAGTGCTGCCGAAGGTAGGTTAGGCCCAATCACCGAGATCACTGGATTAAAGTTAGGCGACTTTGGCAATATCAGCTGCTGAGTGAGCAACCTGAAAAATCTGTTTAGTAAACATTACAGTCGTTTGAGTCCCGCTCGTCTAAATCGCCATCAGAAAATTAACAAAGCATACAGAAAATGAGGAAAATCCGACGTTAATTCTGAAAAACCAACTATCTTCAGTCATTTAGTTAGACTCAGTCAATCTGGTCTGAACAGAGGAAGTGATGATTACAACAGGCAGATAAGGAGAACATGTGGTACATGCAGCTAGGAGCCGTGGTTTCCTGAGTAAAGGTTAATGTTTGATGAAAACAGGTCACTTTCCTCTCTTACAGACACGACATGAAGCTTCAGCTCTGTGAGTCAGTCCAGATTACAGGACAGAGAAACGCAGAGTTAAACTTCTAAATTTTAAAGAGTTTATGCAGTTGAAACAGTTTTCTGTCATTTGCTGTATCTTCATACACTCCAGTTAAATATGAGGTGCTTACAGGAAATACACTACTTGATTTGTGTCCAAACACACAAACAAATATCAGATACAACCAGCCTTAGATAAACAAAAGAAGTAGTGATCACTTCTTCTCACTAAGGAAAACAAAACCAACAGATCTGAACAGATTTCATGTGAGAGAAACTATCAGCGAGAGCTTCCAGCTGCTGAAAATAGGCTCTTTACCTTTGACCTTTAGTGTGTGTTGGAGCTGTGATAAAGAATTGAAGAAGGGAGGGTTTGACTCACCGAGGAGCAGAGCGACAGATGAAGTCGGCATGTTGTCATGTTGGAGACCGACAGCAGAGTGATACCTTCAGCTTCACCACTTCCCTGTTAACATCATCAGCTCGTCACGCTGCTGCTTCTCCACAAGGACGAGCTGTTTCTAATACACTCGTCTTCATCAGAATCAGAGAAACTTTATTGATCTCAGAGGGAAACTGAGTTATCATAGCAGCAAATATACAAGAAACAACATATAAAATTAGTATAGAAACAGAGATATGATAACAAAACTATTAAGATACACAGATGAATACAGAGACATGGGACTAAATATAAATATACATATGAACGTGGAAAGACAAGCATACAGTCCTGAGTGGACATAAATTATATGTGCAGTTTGCTAATACTGCAGTTCATGCAGTCTATGAACAGCTCAATGCTCCTTCTGAGAACAGGAAATAACAAAGAGAATACAACTTTATTTATTTAGCACATTTAAAACCAGCAGTACCCCAAAGTGTTTTACAGTAATACGATCATTTATAGGAGGGAAACATTAAAAGCCAATAAATACACCAACAGGTGGAGCGCACTAATTTGCTGCAGTGCAGTGAAAATATGTAAAAGAAAATACAAACACAACTCGACTAGGAGATTATTTAACAATAAAATAAAATAATTAAAAATACATAAAAGAACATTTACAGGATACAGACAATAACTAGGGAAGGCTAGATTGAGTAAATCTTTTTATTAAATTATGACCCCTGTGACTACCTGTAAGCTTCTCACTGGGAAGCTGCAGTTTCAGATCGCTATGAAAGTCCTGTGACCGACTGTCACTGCAAGGCTGCTGAGCTTGAACAACTGCCTTTACAAACCCAGTTACACAAGATCTGGGGGCCTTCGTAAAATGTAAATAACAACAGAAAGAACTGTTTCGCAAATCTCAGATTTCATTTTTTATTCACAATAGTATGCAGAAGTCATTTAGAAAAAGAGTGAGGTTGTGATCAGGAAGATTTTTCATTTCATGAAGTTTCTGCATCTATAACCAGAAATGGTGGAATTATGTAAAAACATACAGAAAAATGTGTCAGTGCTTCTTTAATTACCTTATTAAGCAGAGAAGACATCAGATCATCTTTTTTTAATGGAGTGTTTGCCCAGGGTGCCAAACAGGCTAGCCTCTGCCTATTACTAAAAACATAAATAAAAACATTTAAGTTTGTGGTTTTAAGGTGAAAAAATGTGTCAATTTTCAAGGGGTATGAAGACTTTTTTAAGCCGTCCTTAATCCCACAGATGATCTTCTGTAAGGGAAGTGAGTCTGGAATCAATGAACCAACTAGAAAAATTTGCATTTCCTGCGAAAATGCAGTGTGGATGCTTTAAAGCTGAAGCTGTCTGCTGAAAAAAGTTGAAAAAAAAAATGCTGCCCTGAGCAGGATTCAAACCTGGCCCTTCTAGTCTCAAGGAAGCTACTCATCTCACTGCCCCAAACTCTTTCTCACAAAGAAGAGGTGGAGAGACTGACAATTCTGCTGAAATGAGCAGAAGCTGCAGAGAATTGAGGTGAAAAGAGGTGAAAAGGCTAAAACTTTGCTGAAAACAGTTCAATCAGCAGAATTCTGCTGAAAAGAGGTTTTTGCTGAAAACAGCTGAAAAAGCTGGGATTTGTGCTGAAAAGTGGTGAAAAAACTGAAAATTCTGCTGAAAAGGGATGAAAAAGCTGAAATTTGTGTTGAAAAGAGTTAAAAAAGTTTAACTGTTAACTGAACGAAATGTTGCCATAAGCAGGATTTGAACCCGGGCCTCCCAGTCTGAGAACGGATGCTCATCTCACTGAGCTAAAACACAGCTCAGCCCGGCAAGCAGAAATAAGTGACCACATTGATAATGTGTTCCATTCATTTCAATGGGCAAAAATATTGCAAAAAAAATTCAATATCTCAAAAATTATAGAAGTTATGAGCACCAAAAGATATAGCCGGCATTAGCAAAAAATATCAGCATAGTTTAAAATTTGAACGGTGAAAATCGGCTGAAAATTGTGGAAGTAGTTAAGTGCCAAAAAGTGTACAGAAGCAACTAGAATAATAAAGTATAAAGATTAAAGAGAAACAGGAACTCAATAGTGTGGATGCTTAAAGCATCCACACAATTAAACACCTGGTTGGTGGCAGAGCCTGTAGTGTGGATGGGATTCACTTTGAGTTCCTGAAGGCTCTCGATGTTGTAGGGCTCACTTGGTTGACAGGCCTTTGCAACGTTGCATATCTGGGGCCCTTGACTCTCTGACTCGGGTAGTGGTCCCCATATTTAAATATTAGGGAGTGAAGGGTGTGCTCAGACTTTAAGGGGATCACACAACCTCAAAGTACAAATTTTGACTGAATTTTTCTTCCTTTCAGCTGATTGGTTAACGTCATGTCAATCACAAATTTAACAATCCAATGAGAGAACAGATAGGTTTGGCTGTTGGAGGGGTGCTTTACTGAGCTTCAGGTCCTGGAGGTAGTTCATTCTTATGGTTCTTATGGGCTAAAATTGTTGGTTCTTCAGCCTAATTATTATTAGGCTGGTAACAATAATAATTATTGTTATTATTAGTTTTCTTTTCTTTCTTTTAAAAAAACAAACAAAAAAACCCAAATCTTTTTTGCACACACACCAATTTGCATCTATAGATGCACAAACATAAATGTTTTAGATATTTTGGTTTACAAGGTTACAAAACTCAGTTCACAACTAGTTGGTCAGATTTATAAGTACAAAATATTTATGACCACAATTTGAGCCCATAGATGTCTGTGGAGAATCAGTTTGTGTTGAACATGTTTCAATTTCACGAATCCTCACAGTCAAGGGAGGAGGAGACAGGGAGGCAGGAACCAATGAGAGACAAGGAGGAAACTGAAAAGAAGAAAATAAAGAATAGTGAAATAAATGAGACAAGGAGAGAGTAGGCAACGAAGGAGGAGTGAAGGATGAAGGAAACTTTGAGACAAGAAGATAGAGGCAACATAGGAGGAGGCAGGAGATAAAGTGAAAGAAGAGAAGGGTAAATAGAGTAAAGAAGCGATGAAGGAGACATACATAGAGGAGGAAGGAACAATGAGACTGGAGAAGTAAGAATGTGAGAGTGGGGAAGACATGGTGGAAGGAGGGAGGAGACAAGGAGGCAAGATGAAAGGAGACACATAAAGGGAACAGAAATAAAGAAAGTTAATTTTGGACAATTTATGCCTTTATTTTCAATCATGTGACTCCGACGCCCTCTGCTGGTCAGTGCTAACGTCACACAGCTCACAGAAGAAACATTTCCCTTTGTTTGCACTCAGGTTTATTTCTGATGTCATCACTCATCTCTGTGTCTGATAGAAGAGACAGGTTACTGTTAATGTTTGTCTGACTGACACAATAAAGCCTAAACATTTATCTTTACTGACTTTAGTCACTTTGAATCAATAACCAGGATCCATTTACCTGACTTTACCTGTTTAAACTCATTTGTGCCTTTAATGCTACATGGAATATACAAAGGAGCACGAGGAAGATGAGGAGAGGACTGAACAGCGCTTGCCTTGCCTGAAGATCATTACCTCTCCTCACCAGCAAGTCTGCAGCTCTGACCTCAGTTTCCATCATTCATTTTCCATTTGATCTTCTTCTTTTGTGGTGTCTGTAGGCCCCAAAGACCTGGGCCTTCGCATGATGTGCCCAGTCACGCCACCCAGGTCTCACTGTCATTGTCCACATGAGCTCTAAAGTCTCCAAAGATTCACTGGATGAAGAACCCTTGAGTACCCCACCCAGTGACCCCCAACAGACTGGCTGCTCTCAACTGTTGTTTGGTGCATAAATACAAACCACAGTCAGGATTTGTTCACTTTCTAAAGATGAATTCATTTGTTCATGATTCTCTGGACCTCTGTGGTTAGTCCACATACAGGTACGCCCAGCCTACCTTCGTTCTCACCTGTGTGGCGACGTCAGTGTTGTTGTGTATGAGTGAGTGAAGGACTGAGTTTGAGTTTCTGTCTGTTGAACTGAACTCAGATTATTTGTAATTTTTTTTTTACTGAGAATGTTTAGAGACAGTCTGAATGTCAGAGAACAAAATGCTTTTGTTCATTTGTCCATTTTTGAAATTGAGGTGCTGCGATAGTCCAAAGCCGAGACCCTAACATTGAATGAAATGTGTTGGTGGGATTTCAGAGAGCTGTGCATAACGTACATAAACGTCAGTGAGCTGAAGCAGCACTGTGAAGAAGATCACGTTTTTCAGTAGTCTTGAGATCAATGTCTCATGGAGGCTTCACCTGTTCACCTGTAATGACCTACGCCTGTATTCACACCTCTGCTCGTGTGATGACTCACATGATCAATATTCGGTCAATGACCTTCAGGACAGAGGTTAGTGTCACAGTTTCAATGTAGAAACAGACACAGTTACTCTTAATGACCTCTTTGCAGATATAAATATTTAGTTCTCTTCCTCTGGTTCTGTTTTTATCTCACATTTACATCACCTGTCAGAAAACAGGTAAACGTGTACTTGTTAAACAGCGTCTAGTTGGCCACCTTAGATTGTCTCAGGTGTAATCAGCTAAATCAGCTGCTTCACCCAGAAGAACTGATGTAGTGTCTGATAGACTTCATACTTCTGTGTTTCTTTCATAGAAGTTGAACCAAAACCAGAACGGCCAGAAAAACCACAGCAGCCATGACTGTGATGATGAAGGAGGAGGAAGAAGAAAGAGCTGGAGGAGGAGAATAGGTGGTGTGAGTGTTTGTTGTTGTAACGGAGGCTGTGGTTGGAGGACCTGCAGGAGACATGATAAAGCTAAGTTCAGTCAGTTTATGATCAGTTCAGCAGATTGTCTTTATACAGGAAGTGATGTCAGTGTTATGACCTTTGACCCTCAGAAAACTCTGAGGAGATGATCCAAATTCATCTGTAGAGACCTTCATCAGACTGCTGCACATTAATCATGATGCTGTTTTGGTTAGTTGTCCATTAAAGTAGAAATAAGCAGTGACTATGCCACCAGTTTTGTCTTTGCAGCGTAGAGTGACATCACTTCCTGTCTTTTCAGGAAGTGTCAGGATGTCAGGATCCTTTCTTTATATAAAAATTAAAACAGCGTGCTGTTATTCTGATGATTAAATGAACGTGTCATGAGGGCCAGAACTGAGCAGAACCCTGGAGGAGAAGCAGGGTTTAACAACATTTATTGGTCTAGCACAGGTTAACACTTGGCAGTAGCAGAAAACAGCCACACAGAATGTAACAGTGATTTGGCGTGAGAAACCTGGTAACGTGGTTGTGGACCAAAAGCGGAAATTGGGCTGGAAGGGTAACTGGAGCGTGACAGCTTAGGTCTAGCTGTCAGGAGAACGGAGTTAGAAGAAGGGGAAACACTGGAGAGGGTAAGTTTAGCTGTATTTATAGCTCACTGGGAGTTGGAGTGAAAAACGCTTTGAGGGAGGGGCAGTGTGAGTCCAGGTGAGTTGGATGGTGTGAGCTGGCTGATCTACGTTCCACAGGTTTGGATGGAGCGGGATGGCAGGCCGGTGAGGCACGGAGAGATTTCCAGAGTGAAGGTAAGTTGTTCGAGGTCCAAGGGATGAGCTTAAGGTAGAGTAAGAGACGTGGAAAACTAAGGCACACGAGAACAGGGGACATAAAAGCCAGCTCCAACATGGAGTAGCTGACTAACTGGTGGAGAAGGAACGTCAGTGTGAGGCTTAAATATCTCCAGCCTGATTGCCAAAAATCAGCTCCAGGTGAGTGGAGCAGATGAAGAGATTATGGGCCTGCTTGGGGCGGATATGAAAGAGGTTCAAGAACCTGGTGGAAATTTGCAGCCACTCACCTCGATTGTAACGGAATGACACACCAGTAAACTCCACTGATTTGTTGTTTGTTTGAGTTGATGCTCCCCACTCAGGCTCTCAGCAGCTTTGGGTAAGTGGACAGTAAAGGTACTGCAGGCAGGTCTTGCAAAATAAAAAAGCACATTCTTGAAGGTTAGATGTTTATTCCACCTCAGCTGTGGGATGAACAGTGTGAAAAAGCTGTTTCATGGATTCTATTTGCAGGTTTACGTCCTGTTTGAGTCTCACTTTGCTCATATTTGAAGCTCATCATCAGAAAGTAACAAAGCATACAAACTCTGAGAGAAATTAAATTTGACTCAGTTGACATGATGGAAAATTTGTAAACAGAAGAGGAAGTGAAGACTATACAACAAAGGCCGGTCAGACAAACATTTAGTACATGCAGCTAGCAGCTGTGGTTTCCTGAGTGAAAGCTGATATCTGATGATTGTTGGCTGATATCTATACAAACCATCATGTTACAGAAACTGAAAACATCTCTACTTGATTTCCTCTTCACAACATGACAAACAAATATCAAATAAAACCAAAACACAAAAGAAGATGAGTGAACTCTTCCTGTCGCCTAAACAACACATGAAACTGTGGACAGACCTGAACAGATTTGATTTGAGAGTCAGTCAGTGAGAGCTCACACTCTGTTAGTGTCTATCTGTGACAGATGAGTGAAGCACTTCAGTGTTTACACTCAGTGTTTGTCCTGGACCATGGTTCACTTCATCAACTCACCTGCAGTGCAGACAGCAGCAGCACACACACACCTGCAACAGGAGGTCAGAGGTCACTGAAGGTAAGAGGTCACTAAAGGTCAAAGGTCATTTAAAGACACTGTTAATTTAATGTTACAGTCACATAGTCTTTGGCTGTTGCCAAATTCAGAGGCCGCATTTGTAGGCCGAATACGTCACAGTGAGGCGATGAAGGTTGTTCATATTTGAAGGCTCCTCCAAATGTGGCCCACAAATGCGTCCTCTGTCTCCCCAGATTTGAAGGATGGGTCTCGCGAATCCTTCATGGGCCACCATAAATGCAGCAGCAAGGCGCATTAAGATCAAATGAATATCGTGGAGGGGAAATCAACAGAGGACAGGAAATCTCTACCTTATCCCACTGGGATTCAGCATTCTGAACAAGCTGAAGATGAGAGAGCAGAGCCTGGCTGATACCAAAATAAAGACTATCACAGTAATCAAGCCTGGATTAAATAAATGCATGAATAACTTTCTAAAGTCAGCAGATTACAAAATGTTCTTATTTTTTGCCCTGAGCTGGAAGAAGTTGGCTTTTACAACGGAATTGATTTGTTTCACAAATGAAAAACTGCCATGAAAGAAATCACTTGCAAATTTTTTAATCAGGAAGTTCTGGAGTTTTCCAAACGGCTAAGGTCACCCTAAAGATAATGACGGGGCTCAAATCGTAAAATCTACGTTCTTTGATCATTTACATGCAAAATATTTAATGTCAACCATGATTTTAAATCATTGGGTTAATCTAGCAAAACTGCACCAGCTGTTTGTGGTCAAATAGCCGCTAAAAAGAGCTTAGTAATAGTAATAACATGATAATAATAATAGTAATAACATCTTGGAGATTGAGAGACCAGTGACGGACATCTAGAGCAACTGTAAAATTGGCATGCAGTTTTTGCACTAAAGGAAAATCACTACCATCTCATGCGCCTACCACATTGGCGCCAGCTGTGGCCTCAAGGCTGGAGCTGGACAACAAGACCTTTCTCCATGATAACAGACTGTGTTTAGAATCTTCGTTCCCATCCTTTGCACCCCAAACACCTCTGCATGCTTATCTCCAAGGCCGAGGTCAGGGGGCAGATCTGGGCCCAGCGCATGCTACAGGACCAGATGTGCTGTCTACACCGGCTTACCCCCACCCCTGTTGCTTGTGCTTCCATGGTGTATTAAGATTCGTTGAGCGCTTAGAACAGGTACTGTGAAGGGATTGGCTGAACAGCTGTCCCAATCCAAGGAATGGGTGCGAGTGCAAGGATAGGTTGTGTCTTGGCCACTGTCACCCTAGGAGTAGGGACAGGCATGGGAAGTAGTTGGACACCAGCCAGGGTGCAAAGGTGGACTGGGCCTTGGATGTCCTCACGCTGGGAGCAGGCATGGGAGCAGGTGACAGCTGGACACTAGCTGTTGCTACCTGAGGAACTGATATGGTTGCAGGGACAAGCGGAGCCCTAGCTGCTCTAGGCAACTGGGACTGACTGGACCACAGCGACCACCATTCAGGGAACTGGAAAGGGTGCAGGGGAAGGCAGGGTACAAGCCTCTCTGTGAGCAGGAACAGGCAGAGAGACAGGCTCTAGGATGGTCACGGGAGGGCAGAAACAACCAGAAAGAAAGAAAGCAGGGAAACTATAACTGATACGGGAAAATTCGACTGAACCACACGGCGTTGTTGAGGTGGAACTGCTGAGTGAAACAAAGCTGACCTTGAGGAGACAGGCATTTGAGGAGGGAGTTTGTGGGTCGTCTTCTTCCTTCTACTCATCATCATCATTCTTAGTTTACTGTAGTTCATGAGGTCATGGTATTTCATTCTCAGTAATAATTTGATCCAGTTCAGCACACTCTCATGTTCTGTCAGACACTGTTGGTCTTTTCTTTCTTCATGGCGGGAAACAGTCCACAACGTTCGAATAGCAGTTAAACTGAACTTAAACACATAAAACACTTCGTGGTTTATCACACCGGTTGTTTTACCTTTGATCATTTCCCACTGGTGTCAACAAGGAAGCCCTGTCACGCAGAGACTTCAGCTTCTCTCATCAGTTAACCACACCAGCAGCACCTGTTTTGATGTGGGTGAATGAACACTCGACTCTGGGGAAAAACAGCTACTGACTCAGGTGACTTCACCATTTATCTGCTTTTGATGTGACTGCTGTGTCTCACACAGGAGAACTTTCTCCCGTCACTTTGGTGACTCTGCATCTTCATCAGCTCCTCGTGTGGAATCCAAAAGGTGGCCTAACCTCATCTTTGATCTCTCTCTGAGCGACTTGTCAACTTTATTTTTCACCAAACACACATGGATAAAGAAAATTTCCCACATTTATTTTGGAAAAGGGCAGACGTTCATACTAACCTGAACTGACTCACACTATGTACCAATCACATTCTTCCAGTGCAGCGATCTGTTGAAGCTGCAGGATCAGTGCCACGGCTGTCTGACACTGTCACTGTCCCATTTTTCAAACAGTGACTCGACCACAGAGACCACAGTAAAGGTTTAGTGGAAACCAGTGACAACGTTAACTGTAAAACAGGAAACTAGCGACAGAGCTGCAGACCTGCTGTGGATCCTGCGTTCCTGTCCCACTTTCAAAACTTTTGATATATTTGGTAAATGGTCTGTATTTGTATAGCGCTTTTACTAGTCCCCCCTAAGGACCCCAAAGCGCTTTACACACCCAGTCATCCACCCATTCACACACACATTCACACACCGATTCACACACTGGTGGAGGCAGCTACAGTTGTAGCCACAGCTGCCCTGGGGTAAAAATATTTTTTCCATGACCACATGTTACGACCTCAAAGTAGTGATGCTGTTTAAAACAAATAAAAACAGAATCCAATGATTTTCAAGTCTCATATTCTCTCAAAGACAGAAAACCAAACACATATCAGAAGTGTAATTTTGTAATGCTCCTGTACAGCCTCGCCTTTTAACATCATTCTGTAAATGTCTGTGAACTGAGGACAGCATTTTGGACTTTTTGGGAGTGGGATGTTGCTCCATCCGTGTCTGATGGAGGGTTTTAGCCGCCCAGCAGTCCTGGCTCTTCTTTGTCCTGCTTCTGGTTTCATGATTGTCGCGGGGTCCTCTCCTAAACTTCTCCCGAACAAATACAGGCGTAGTCGGAAAGCATTCAGTGTGGATAATTTATTTATTTTGCCGGCCTCCCAGGTGCACAAAAAGTTATTTACAAAGAAAATAGAACTGACTTAAGTCAGCTCAAACAAACATCTATATACAAAACACAGTCTGCATGTTACCCTCTCTGTAACAGCTCACTGGAAAAAAGACAACAGGTGGGCCCTGACCGCCTTCTCTTATACCCCATAGCCCCTCCCACTAGGCGTAATAGTCATCTCTTTATTATTTCTTTTATCAAACCGTCTTTCCCCCTCAGCTTATTTCCTGCTGTAGTCCTACAATACATATATGTATATACAGACATTTATGGCCACTTCCAGGCAGCCTACAGTGTTTCACAATAACACCAAACAAACCAAAAGAATAATGCAGTTCACGTGACCCTTCAAGCGCACGCGAACCCACTATTTAAACCCCGGAACACCATACCATCGGCTTGCATAACCCCCGTATAATCGGCGATCATAGCGAGTCTCCGCGACCGGCTTTATTGAAGGTAAGTGGGAAAATATGTTGGCCACCCTCTGCGCTGCTCAAAATATACCTCTCACCCTTTTTTGTTTATCTGCCCGGTCGCCGAAAAGCCGCGCAGCCACGGTAATTGTAAAAACTAATGGTGGTGGTGCGTGTATGCGCCCAGATCAGCTGTCGGCGGCTCGGGACGGTGTAACTCCATCACAATGATGCTCCAGATGTTTTCATTGATGAAAGATCAGGACTGCAGGCAGGCCAGTTCAGCACCTGACTCTCCTACTATGAAGCTGCGCTCCTGGAATAGGTGGTGTGGTGAACTGTGTTCATTGACAGTCATTTCTGGAAGTGTTCCTCCTCCAGCTGTTGGTCTTTGGTACCACTTTCTCTCCTTTTAACCTGTTTTTGGTATTGTATTGTTAATAAAATATAAGATTTACAAATCTTTTTATTCTTTGTTTATTTACACCGTTTTTAAATTTAAAATGTTTAGAAAATGGGTTTACATTTAAATTTGTCCAGAACAAGAAACTTTCAGATTAATTTAGAGACAGAGGTCAAATACACATGGCAGCATGAAGAGGAGAAAAAAATCAGAGCCCCAAATAAAGCTTATTGTTATTCATGTTTTTATTGTTGGCTCCAATGGAGAGGTTGTTGTTCAGTTCCACCTGCAAACACAGATCCCGTTTGAGTTGCCTCAGGAAGCTCATCTAGTGCAAAACTGCCAAATCAAACATGCTGAGCTACCGGCTCCACCTGTTTATTATTTATTAATAATAAATTATAGAATGTGTTACTGTTTATCTGCAAGACCTTCATTAGGAACCTGGAATTTTAAATCATTATGCTATTATTATCATTTCAAAATGCCAATCACTGGCTGTCACTACAGGTCTGTGCTGGACTTTCAGTAACAGCCACTTCCATGCAACAACTGCCTGAAGCATAGTACACTAAAAACTCATTCTTTACAAATCCCTTTGCAGCCCTGGCAAAAGCCTGCTTTTAGTAAATGGTAGAAGGACTGGTTCTTATGTAGCACTTATATAGCGCTACTCTGACGCCACAGCCAGGGTTCAGTTTATCAGCAAGAGATTTTTATTTAAACAAAGGAATAAACTGAAGGCTTATTTTTGGCCAAGACAAACATCAAAGTTGAAGGCAGCTGGACATTTGGATGCAGAATGTACACTTTTTAAGCAATGGCAAGAAAAACAGATGAGCAGGGCCTTCATACTGAAAAACAGGACAAGCTCTAAATCTTAGCAGGGAGCTGACGGGACTGGCAGAGAGAAAATCCTCTTCTTCCCATCCTCCTTTAAATTTGATCTGGGAAACTCCATCAATAACTCAGCCCTGATGCACAAGAGAACGAGAATGAGTAGATGGTTAAAAGAGAATCCAGGAGATGGAAAGACAAGAAGAATAGAGGAGCAGAGAAATTATCACAAGGACCCACAGTGGACAAAGGGTCATAATCATATTTTGTGAAGCAATAACTTGTTGGATAACAGCTGAATGTGTACCTGCAGTGTCCTCGGACTGGAGAAAACAACATGTGAGTGTGTATCTGTAATTTTATTGGCTGATTGTCTGAAGTTCATATCCTGATAGGTGACTTGACTCAGACTTGATGACAGCGTCCTTTCTGCAGGAATGAGAAAGACGAGGATTTAAACATGAGACAAATAATAAAAGATTCTAAACCGAAGACGTCTGCCAGCATGGAGCACAAACTGGGAGTCATCAGGACGCTACAACACAGAGCGAACACCATCCCCACAGACACAGCGGCCAGGAGGAACATCACATCAAGAAGGCCCTGAGTAAATGTGGTTATCCCAGCTAGTGATGTGTCGGTCGCGAAGGAAACTCTCAGAGCCGACTCTTTGACGTGAACGACACGAGCCGGCTCCTTATCGCGAGCCGTGGGTTTTTTTTTTCTCTCACCCTCTCTCTCTCTCTCTCTCGCACTTTTTTTCGCTTCACTGAGCAGAGGGGGGAGGAGCGGTAGTTACACTCAGTAGCACAGGAACAGAGCGGGAGGGAGAGAGAAAGAGAGGCAGGGACAACAACGTCACATTAGAAAGGTATAGTAATCTTCCACAACTATTTTCAGTTGCAGATGATAAAGGATTCAGAAAGTTTATTCATGCAGGTCCATATGACAGAGAATGTGCATCTTCTTTATGTTTTCATATTATAATTTATATTTAATTGTGTTGTGGTTTGCAGTGTTTTGTGTTGTTTCACTTTAAATTTGTAAAAGGAAAAAGCTGAAAATTTAAATAGTTAAAAGTTGAAATGTAATTAGTTGGTTTTTGTATTATATGATTTATTTATTACATTTTATGTGGAGTGAATAAAAAAGTATATTTACGGTGGCCCCTACAGACAAAGCACGTACAAACTCCGAAGCACATACAGAAGACAACAGAAGTGCTCCAGGATGCTAGGGGGCAGTGTTGAGCTTTTGTTACCTAGAGGCTACACAAGCCAGCAAGTACCAACGACCGGATTTGGTGTGTGGTAGTAACAGGCAGTGTTGGTCAAGTTACTTGAAAAAAGTAATCAGTAACTAATTACTGATTACTTCCCCAAAAAAGTAATCCCGTTACTTTACTGATTACTTATTTTGAAAAGTAATTAATTACTTAATTACTTAGTTACTTTTTAAAAACATGATTTACAACCTGAAGAGGTGATAAAGCGATAGATCTTTCAGCCCAATTCTACTTTTTCTGCATAATCCATCATACAAAATGTAATCAAATGGAAAAGTCTCTTTTTTTTAACTTGTTTTATCAGTTTTAATCTTTTAACTTTATGCATCAAGCAAAAATTTAATTATATGCAACATTCTCTGACTTGAATAAATTAGTTTAACATTTAAACCTATTTTCTGCACATTCCAGCTCATAAAATAAAATATTTTTTGTGTTTACACTCAGTCTTTCAAATAGATGCAAGTAAAACACAGCAGAAAATAAATAAAGTCAAAGACTCAGCGGTCCTGTTGCTCTATTTTCACCTGTAAAGCAGGAGTGGGGTAGGCGGAGGTTTACCCTGGTGCAGGTGTGCCGCAGCGGTCAGTGGAAGAATCCGCGAGTTTCTCTGTGAGTTTCCCATTACGTCGTTGCGCACTCGGTACTTGCTTGGAAGTTTAGGGGTTTTTTTTCACTTTAAAAAGAAGTTTTCTTCCCACGCACAACGGACGCTAATGTTTTTGTTACTTTTTATGGAATCAAACTCAAAGTAAGGTCAGTACTTCCACGCTTTAAACGCTGCACGCTCATACTCTCTCCCGCACTTGATATGTGATCCACTGTTGTTCTGCAGACAGCTATTGTCACGAACGGCACACTCGCTTACGTCACTGTCGTGAGACATTCTGGCAAAAAATCACGGTTTTAGTAACGCAGTAACGCAGCGTTCCTGCGGGAAAGTAACGGTAATCTAATCACCGTTTTTGCAATAGTAATCCCTTACTTTACTCGTTACTTGAAAAAAGTAATCAGTAACGCATTACTACCCATCTCTGGTAACAGGTAAATGAACATTTGTTTAAATTATTTGAATATATATGAGTGCTTGTGTATAAATACACAAACAATACACACATGCTTTCATGCTTTCAATTGTGTAATTTAAGTGATCTAGTAGCTCTGTTTGGAAGTTCAGTTAAAGTTCAGTTACTTTGGAAACATGGCTCGAACAATTTCTCTTCCACGACGTAATCCGATAAGTACCGATCTCTTTACCCGTCGGCTTCCCGTGGCTGTCATGTGACCGGCTATTGCAGTTAATAATACAGCAGCTTCTTGCCATTTTTGTGTTTCTTTTTATTACTGTGTGACTGTTTTCGTGTGAAAGCCTGCATGCGCTAGTACCGCTTGCCACGCGTACCCACAATCCTTTGTGGTTTTACCCCAGAATGACATCACATTTCCCATCTCTATTCTCTGTGTTTTCAGGCCGTCCCACCCGCAGTCTTGTCCGTCTCAGGTGTCTTAGACTGCAGGTAAACTCTCGTCTGAGTCGCCCCCTTTGGCCATCTGAGGAACTGCAGCTCCAGCCTGCTTTAAACTCTTACTGCTGTGTGTGTGTGTGTGTGTGTGTGTGTGTGTGTGTGTGTGTGTGTGTGTTTCAGCTCAGAGCTGGTGTGTTTTCAGGGTGTGGTGTCTGAAAGGATCAGTGTGAACAACAGGACTGCCCACTCTGGACACACACACTCAGGTACAAACACACAGGTGGTTTGTGTATCAGGCTTTTTCTGCTGTGAAGTTTTAACATGGGAGTCTATGGGGGCGACTCACTGCTGCCTCTGCTGGACACTAGAGGAACTGCAGGCATCAGTGCTTCAGGTCTGAGTCTCAGGTCTGACTGTTAGCTGAATGTGTGTGTGCAGGTGTGCGTCTCACTCTTTGTGACCAAGCTGGGAGGAGTCTGCAGGTGTACCTGGACTTAAGCCACACCCCCTACCCACCTGGCCTGTTGCCGGGTAACACTCTGCTGTTGTCTGGTTTCCAGAGGAGGCTGTCCAGGTGAGACACACATAGACAGGCTTATAAATGTTTGGACTCTTTATTTGGACTCATTTCCAACAATGTCAGCCCCAATAAAGTTATGGATCATCTTGCATCAATAGGCTGCTGGTTTTCTTTACTGGTTTCAGGTGTTACCAGCAAAATAGTTGTTTAATCATCTGGAAATGTACCCAGATTTATTTATTTAGACAGAGATCTTGACCCCCCCAATGTGAATGGGGACAGTTTATAATTGAATTATAGTATATAATTACATAATTATTAAGGAAAATATATTTTTCCATGTAAAATGTTTGATCTAATGAGCTCTGGGGGGTTTGACACACTTTATACCTATTTTTTTGTTCCAAAACAGCAAAGCTGCAACCAGAATAAGATCTAGAAGACCCAGAGAACCCAGAGCAGCTACAGGTGAGATGATGGAGGAGGACGATGTAGAAGGAGGGGAATTGAGATTGGTAGTTGTTGTTGGTGGTGGTTTGGTGGCACTTGGTGAAATGGTGGTGGTGTCATAGACATCTGCAGGAGAGATGATAAAACTGGGTCATTGAATTTATTATAAGCTCAGCAGGTTAGCTTTAAACAGGAAGTGATGTCAGTGTTCTGACCTCTGACCCTCAGAAAGCTCTGAGGAGATGATCCAAACTCATCAGTAGCACACCAGTAGAGACCTTCATCAGACTGCTGCACGTTAATGGTGATGTTTTTCTCTGATTTAGGTCCAACAGGACGTCCATTAAAGTAGAAATAAGCTGCAGCTGTGCCACCAGTTTTGTTCTTACAGCGTAGTGTGACATCACTTCCTGTCCTCACAGGAAGTGCAGGGATCTGCAGGATCACATGTTTATCTGAGGAAAAGACCCACAGAGTGATGTAGAGGTGGTATAACAGTCTGCTGTTAGTCTGATGAAATGAATGACTTCATTACCTGATACAGTGATGTTGACTTCTTCACTCTTCTCTCCAGCTTCACCTTCACACCAGTAAACTCCACTGATTGGCTCGCTTTGCTTATCAAGCAAACAGGATGAACCATTGAACCTCCCGAAGCCCCGCCCACCTGCTCCACATGACTCAGTCCCACTTCCTGTGTCCCTCTTCACCGTCCATCCATCAGAGCCCAGCTGACCTTCACATGTCAGAGACACTGAGGCTGCTGTGAAGAACTGCTGAAGGTTTGGACTGACGCTCAGAGAGACTGGAGGACAGACGGACAGTTTCTATCAGTGTTTACACTCAGTGTTTGTCCTGGACCATGGTGCACTTCATCTACTCACCTGCACAAACAGTCAGTGCAGACAGCAGCAGCACACACACACCTGCAACAGGTCAGAGGTCACTGAAAGTCAGAGGTCATTTAAAGAAAGACTGAGGCTGCACAGTTTTTTTTTTGTTGTTGTTTTTTTTCTCTCAGGAAACTTTTTAATCTCCTGAAGTATCTGCCACAACCTAAGGAGCTTGGAAAGAAAAGCGTCTGGACTTCTTTGAGTTGCTTGAAGACGTTTCACCTCTCATCTGAGAAGCTTCTTCAGTTCTAGGATCAAACGGTGAAGAGACCCACATTTAAGCTCAGTGGGAGTTTCCCCCTGAGAGGGACAATGGACCCCCTGATGATCCTCTACCTAATCACATGAGCCAAGGTGTGGTAATGGGTGTGGGTCACAATCAGCCAGGGTTTTACTGCTACTACTTTGTACTTTCTTACTTTGAGTACATTTCATAGTCTGTACTTTTTTTTACTTTTACTTGAGTTAATAAGTTGAATCAGTACTTCATCTTTTACTGGAGTATTTTTGAACAGTAGTATTTGTACTTCTACTTAATTATGGAAGGTCTGTATTTTTGCCAGATCTGTGAGCCACGCAGATTAAACTACACAAACACCACCGTGCACTGTAACAGGAACAGGAAGTTATAAAATACCACCGAGACAGCAACGCAGGTTAGCCTGTCTTTTCCTGTTTTCTATACATTTTTTGATCAGATGGCAATCAACGGTAAACATCAGTGCACAGCATTGTAAACAATGGAGAAGGAACTGTGCATGGATGAGCTTTCATTCATGTGCAGAGAAGAAAGTGTGGGACTAAGAAGCCACCCTTCAAAAGCACAGTTTTTATTTTCAGATTTGCGGCCTGTTTCACTCCCACACTGCTGCTGTTTAAAGGTCATCATGTCAACGGGAATGGGAACTTTAACAGTCAAAACCATCTGTGGTTGTTTGAATACACTCAGTCCTCTTAATGGAAAATTGGCTGTGAATAGAGGAAGTGAAGACTAGATAAAACAGGGGACGCAGTCAGAGGACCCTGTGCTTCATGCAGTCAGAGGCTGTGGTTTCCTGACTGAAGAGATGTTTGATGAAAAGAGGTCAAGTCTCTTTTGTTCTTTTGGTCTTCATGTTACTGACACTTAGCTGGGCAGAAAGTTTAATCACTGACTTAGTCCAGACTATATGGTGACTTTCCTGCAGGATTCCAGGTTAAACTGCTGAGGGGCTGAACCTCTGAGAGGTTTGCAGTGCTGATGAGATCGATTTAAACCGAAAAACTTTCATCATGCATGTTTGAAACCATTTTCTATCACTCTTCATACATTTCAGTTAAAACTGTGAGCTCCATTATTCAACATTAACATCACTTCTTGGTTCCTGCCCAACTTCACAGCCACCAATCAAATGAAACCAGAAAGACATAAGAAGGAGAATGAACTGTTCCTCCTGCCTTGACGAAACTTTTCAGAATTTTTACATGAACTTTAAAGTCAGTAGCTGCAAGCTTGTAACTGCTGAAAGGTTGTTTTCCTGCCATATTGTTTGTTGGAGCTGTGATAAATAAATCGATGATTTTAGTGTTTGACTCACCGAGGAGCAGAGAGACCGGTGCAGTCTTCATGTTGTCTGGATGACGACTGAACGTCAGTCTGAGCAGCAGAGAGACGCCTTCAGCTTCAGCACTTCCCCGTTAACAGTCTTCAGTACGTCACGCTGCTGCTCCATCACAAAGAGGCAGAGCAGCTTCTCCAGCAAACGTCAGTGAATGAGATGTTCCGTTGGGTAATTCAGCTCCGAATCTATAATCCTTTTAAAAAACAAATTCCCTTTTCCTACAAAATGTTAATTGAACTCACATGTAGTTATAAGGAAAAACAGACTGTATGTGTCCAAGTCCAAACTATAAATGTATATCATCACTTTAGCTCCATCTTTGTAGAAGTAGTCGGTTTAAATCTGGTTTTACTATCTTAGAAAACATTATGAGTTGCAGCACTTTATAATAACTAAGAAGCTGTAAAATTAAAGGTGTTGAGGTGGCAGGCAGGATGTAGGACCCAAACGCAGGACCCAGAGACAGAATGATTAACTAAAGTGGCAGCTTTATTGCTGGAGAACATTCAAATAGAAATAGAAGAAAACAAAACTAGAAACTCAAAACTTGAGCCCAAACTAGAAACCCGGGAAAGTAGAAAATCAAACCAGGAAAGAGTGAACCAGAACATTACCAGAAGCACATAGAAAACAAAACACAGTACAGTGAGGGTACAACACAACAACTAACAGAGAAACACAGGGCTTAAATACACAAGCAGGACTACGAGAAGATGGGGAATAGGTGGTAACACATCTGGGACAAATCAGGCCTAATGACAGAAGGGAAGCAAAACCAAGCACACTGCACACAGGACAGGGACTATCAAAATAAAACAGGAAACACATGAGGCACAGACTTGATACTGAACAGAGGGAACACAGAGCACAGGGACAGGATTGACAAACTGCAACATGAGACACGACTGAACAAGAAAATCAGCATGAAGACAGAACTAAACCTTGAGTAAACATGAGGCCTGCAGGAAGAAAACCCAAGTAGATTAGATTAGATTAGATTAGATGAAACTTTATTAATCCCTCGGGTGGGTTCCTCCAGGAAATTCAGTTTCCAGTAGCAAAGCACCGAAAGAAGTTGCATGTTACAGATACATTAAGGGGAATGAGAGTAAGGATATAAGCATAAATACACCACATATACACATATACACATATATAGATACAGAATATACAATATGGATAAATAGGATTGCTCATTTGAGTGAGTATATTTCACCGTTGCTTTCGTATACATGAAGCGGACATACCTGAGTGGCTGTGATCTAATCCTGTTTACATAAAGTAAGCCTGCTCCCGAGCAGGTTTACGCTTACGGATCTGTTGCTATGACAGCAAGTCCCGGATGAGCTTCGGAGAACCGAACGATCCAGGATCACGTGAAATCGTCAACAATCAAATCCAGCTAACTTACTTACCCCCTACCCACCTGGCCTGTTGCCGGGTAACACTCTGCTGTTGTCTGGTGTCCAGAGGAGGCTGTCCAGGTGAGACACACATAGACAGGCTTATAAATGTTTGGACTCTTTATTTGGACTCATTTCCAACAATGTCAGCCCCAATAAAGTTATGGATTATCTTGCATTAATAGGCTGCTGGTTTTCTTTACTGGTTTCAGGTGTTACCAGCAAAATAGTTGTTTAATCATCTGGAAATGTACCCAGATTTATTTATTTAGACAGAGATCTTGACCCCCCAATGTTCAATACAAAGTCACGCCGATGGTTACGTACCTGTGCGGTTTACCTGTGTGTGTGTTTCAGGACAGGAAGTGTGTACTGCACGTACTTACCTGTCAGCTCCATAACTGTGGTCTCCCTGGGAGACACCAGGTAAGTTTACAGGTAAAGTCTGGTTCACGTGTTTGTCGTGCTGTTGTTTATTTGTTTGTTTGGTTTCTATACGCTCGGCCCAGCCTCCTCCTCCTGCTCCCATCATGCACCTGGGTGAGTGGGCTCTGAGCAGTGAGTCACGTGCTCATCGTCGTCTTTAAACTTTATTTTATCTTTAAAAATTTAAGATCGGGTCATGTTTTTATTCCTGAGGCTTTAACTGTGAAAGGGCACATCCTGTTTACATCCTGGTAACAGCTCCGTCTGCTCACACTTTACTGCTGAACTGGTTTGGGGGCGTGGCGTCAAACTGAGGGTTTTCTTCATATTTACAGTCGGTGTGAAAACGTCAGAAGGTTTGAGTGAAAAGAGAGAAAAAGATGTTTGTGAGGATTCACGTTGTGGATATCTGAGGTTATCAGAGTGTCAGGAAGGGAAACCTGAAGAAAGTCAAAGAGCCGCCCAGCACAGAACAAGCCTGTCAGAGCAAAGACTTCAAAGACTCTACAGGCTGCACAGGGACGCACTGTGAGCTCACAGAGCTCCACGTCTGCAGACACCTTCAGCCACACTGCTGAGGACGAAGACCTGCAGACTGAAACGTCCTGTGGTCAGAGGAGGTGAAACGAGAAGAAGATGCAGCTACAACCCAAAGAACAGCGTCCACACAGTGAAGCACGGTGGAGACGCTGTGGGGGGGCCACCACAGAGAGAAACAGGCGTCCTGCAGGACGTTTCCACAGGGCCGAGCCGTGAGTCTGCAGAGACATAACCTCTGTGTCTGTCTCAGGTGTGTGACGGGGACGCGACTTCCTCCTCCACTTCCTGTTGTGTCTGTGCAGCAGCGATGTCATGATTCGGCCGCTCAGCCTCACCTGCAGGAAACACACCAACCAGAGACCAGAAGGTAACCCCACCCTCACCACCCTGACTGCAACCTTCAGAGTCGTGTGTGTGTGTTTCAGAGGTGAGGAGGTTCACTTGAGGAGACAGAGAGTTCCTGACCAGACTGGCTCCTCCCCTTCAGCTCACCTGTCTGCACCTCCACCCTGACTGAGCTCCACCTGCTTCGTTCTGACTTCATCTGTTCTACGTGTTCGTACAAATAAAACTTTATTGTTCCTCCTCCTGTCACATGGTATCTCGCCTTCACTGACCCTAACGCTGGTGATCAGGGTCAGAGGTCACACGAAGCTCTCTGGGTTTAACCTCACACGAAAGGGGCGTCGCTGTCATCATCACAAACGGCCTATAACAGGTCATGTGACCCTTCTACAGGAAGTGATCCCTGTGAGTGGCGCCCACATCAGAGACGTTCTCAGATGGTGATTCATCAAACCTGCACCAGTAAAATCTGACAGTAGAAGGATGATGAGTGAAACTGGTTAATCTGGTGTTTGTGGCACAGAAGGTTTGACCTCCACTGTGTGACACGGGTCAGACTCCAGCTGGGCCTGCCGCTCTCAGCCTCACTCTGAGGAAGCCTACAGTCTGTCACAGTGGAAACTACACCGGGGGACCCCATCCTTGGGGTGGACCCATTTTTGTTTTAGCGTGTTTTGGGGTTTAAAAGCCACAGAGACGCGGTGCTTAGGAAAAATGCATTTCAGCTGTGCTGATGCTCCTGACACGTATAAGACTGGGGAAACCTGCATTCAGCTGGACCTGAAAAACACTATGTCCAGATAAACACAATCAACTTTTGGAGAAAAATAAAAGATTCTTCATCAGACTAACAACTAAAAACATGACACTTACCTTAACAGTATGGGCTACATCAAATATATTCAAGACCGACAACAACACTTCTCACTGCTGCTAATTTTAACAAAACTAAACAAAAAGTAGAAAAAGGCAATTCACCAAGTCTTGAAAAGTAAAACTGAAAAATAGAAACACAGAATAAAGCATCCATCCAGATCTTTACCACCAACAACATAAAATCTATCTTAATTAAATGGCCTAATTCTCCAATAAATTAGCAATAATAAAGTAAGAAAAAATAAGACATTCAATTTATGGACGCTCAAATTAACAGAGCGACATTAAACGCACCTCATTGCCTGCCGTAGCGTTCTTCGCAGCTGCACTTCACCTCAAAGGTCGGTTAATACATCGGATTTAACTTAACCAAAGTCCAATTAAAGGAAAATAAATGTTTCTAACAAATACAATGAAGAAGATTAAAATAATTCACTGTCAGTTACTGTCGCTGTGAGTTTGACGAGGTCAGCTGCTTCATTTGGTTCTGCCTAAAGTTCTCTCAGTGATCCAGTGTTTATATGATAAGATACGTGTTTAATGCAGAGAGTTGGAATTACAAGTTGGTAAGAAGCTTTTTAACAAAGGTTTGATTTAAGCTTTAAGTTCAAAGGTGACAGAAATTTCACGTTTAATGAAGGAAGATCAAGGCTAACAAGGACATAGGTCAAAGGTCAAAATAAGGTGAGAAAATATAATAGATATATATAATCAATCAATAAGGTGAAAATATCAGATAAAAGGGTTTATTTGGTTATAAGGAATAAAGAGGTCAAAGGTCAAAACAAGAGTACTGTTAAATTAAAATTAAAAGGTCAAAGGTCAGATTAAACAGGTTACACAGAAAGGATCGGCAAAACTTAAACAAGGATAAAGAAATAATACATTAAACAAGGAAATAAATTAAAAGTCTGAGTTAATGAGAAATTAAACGTTTAAATCAGGTTAAGAGTTAAATTTTAAGCTTTTCTTAGTTAAACTAAATAAAATAATCAGAATAAACGATTGGAGGAAAAAAGCAAAGATGTTGTGATCAAATAGTTTGTACGGCAGAAAGAAAAACATGTTTCAGTAGATTGTATGTTGGAAACCACAGTAGACACAGTAGACTCAAATCATTGTTACTGAGGAATTCTGCCTTAAACAGTAAAGTGTTCTTTAACAGTGTGTGTGTGTGTCTGCAGCTGTTCTTTGTGTTGTTGCTGCATCGTTGCCTCAGGGGGAAAGTTGTGTGTGTGTTATGCAGACTAGCAGAGACTGCAGCTGTCAGCAGCCACACACACTTTCTATTCTTCAAATCAAATCACAGTGAAACATGTTCACTGACAGCTCAGCTTCAGCATCGTCTTCATGCTGTGACTGCAGCCGTTCAACTCTGTTTGTCTTTAACCCAAATCATCACAACATGCAAATATAATCATCAAAATGATGTGACTGGAAGGATGCAGCAGTCTGTGCTCCACCTTTCTCCTCCACACCTGCAGGTGGAGAACATGGATGCATGAATCTCTACAGAGTTCTTTGAATATTATCCGTCTCATCAGTTTTCAGTGAACAAAACTCCTCACAGAGCCAAAATAAGCAGTTTGTATCCAACATAACTCAGCTGGACTCTGATGCTCCGTATAACAGCCACACATGAGTCTGGATTCACTCAAAGCATTGAACAAACTTTATTGGAAATGAAGCTTTTGGACATTTGTTCTCTGATATTTGCTCTTCAGCTCGAGTCTCCATCAGTGGGAACATTTCCTGATTCAACTTTTCTTCTGTTCAAATCAAACTCCATGAGAATCAAAGTGTGAATCAGAGTCCTGATGATCAGATTCTATAGAAACATGGAGACTGTAGAGGATTTACACTCAATATGTTCATTTGTTCCCTTCAAGAAAAATCAATCATTCATCCAATAAAATCAGTCGTTGATCAGTTTGATTGACAGGACAGATGATCAGAGGTGCAGAGTTTTTACCTCCATCATTAGGACAGGGACTGAAGTATGGGTGGAGTTTGTGAGTGAAGGAGCAGCCAGTAAAGGAGTAGATCAGAGCTGCAGCACCTACATCATAAAAGGAGACCAGACCCTCCTCATAATCCACAAACACCCCCACCTTCTCAGGACCAGGATGAAGACAGAGGGGGACTGAAGGGGACGCATTAGCTTTGTACTCATTTCCATTTCTCAGCATCACAGTCCAGAAACCATCCTGAGGACTCAGTGTGATTTCTCCCTTCCTGTTGATCGACTCTGTGGCCACTCCTAAATCCCAGTCAGTCTTTCCTTTAACCTGAACCTCAAAGTAAAATCTGCCTGAAGAGAAACTCTGCTCTCCTAAAACATCAGCACACAGAGAAAATCTCTCTGGGTTGTCTGGAAGTTTCTTCCTCACATCACTATCATACACTTGTTTTCCATCATCAGACAGGATGAGATCAGGATGAGCTGTATCAGGATCCAGAGTCACATCCACCTCATGCTGCTGCACCCTCTGCAGCTCAGCCTCTAACAGCTTCTTCTTCATGGGTTTCCTGATTGTCTCCTCCAGCTGAGCCACAGCTCTCCCCACAGTCCCCTCATATGATGGTGGATGAACTCTGACCTCTGTCCAGTCCTTGCTGGGTGGAGCAGCTTTCAGGGAGGAGAAGCTTTGGAGGAGGTGGAGGTGGTCTTCAGAGCGTGAGAGCTGCTCCACCTCAGAGCTTCTCTCCATCAGCTCAGAGATTTCCTGTTCCAGATCTTTGATGAGACCTTCAGCCTGTTTCTCTGTAGCTTCCTGTTTGTCTTCGATCTCCTTCATGAGCTCCTTCAGGCGTCTCTCAACAGACTCCATCAGAGCCGTGAGGACCTGAACACCTTCTGCTTTCTGTCTGTCTGCAGCATCTTTACTCATCTTCACCGACTCTGTGATCTCCTGAATCTTCAGTCGTCTCTTCTGGATCATCTGCTGAATCTCAGCCTCTGTCTTCTCCAGCTCTGCCTTCTTTCCTTCATATTCTTCTCTCAGAGGAACAAACTCGTGGTTCTTGTGGTCTAAAACAGAGCAGAGCACGCAGACACATGTCTGGTCGGTCTTACAGAACAGCTGCAGAAGGTTATCGTGCTTCGTGCACATCCTGCCTTCCAGGTTCTCCACAGCATCAACCAGCTGATGTCTTTTCAGACGTTTCACTGTCAGATGAGGCTCCAGGTGAGTCTGACAGTAGGAGGTCTGACACACCAGGCAGGACTTCAGGGCCTTCAGTCTGGTTCCAGTGCAGACGTCACAGGGAACTTCTCCTGGTTTGGCAGCTTGTTGCTCTGAGCTGCTGCTGCTGGCTTTCTGCTGAGCTTCACGTCTGAACTGAGCAACCATCTCAGAGAACAAAGTGTTGATCTTCAGCTGAGGTCGAGTGTAGAAAGTCTCTTTACACATGGGACACTGACAGCTCTGATTCATGTCCCAGTGCTGACTGATGCAGGTTTTGCAGAAGTTGTGTCCACATGGTGTAGAGACTGGATCAGTGAACACATCCAGACAGATGGAGCACAGAAACTGATCTTCAGATCGCAGATTGCTGGCAGCAGACATGTCTGCACTCTGAGGGAGAAAGAAGAGAAACATTTGATTCAAAATTCACTTTAAATTTCATTTTTACAAAGAGAGAAACAAGCGTCAGTAGTCTGAGGAGCTTGGAGAGAAAAGCGTCTGGACTTCTTTAAGTTTCTTTTCATCACAGAAGCTTCTTCACCTCATCCTCAACACGGACCAAGGAATGAATACTGCACTTTTGGAAGAACTCCCTCCCCTGCAGCCTCTTATCGTCAAAGGGACGGAGGTGGAGAGGGCAAACAGCCACAGATTCCTGGGACTGCAGGTTACATCAGACCTGAGCTGGACTCTCAACACTACAGCAACTGTGAAAAAAGCCCAGCAAAGGCTTTATTTCATTCGGCTGCTCAGGGAAGCTGGCATGAACCACCACCCTCTCACCCAGGCCTGCAGAGGACTGATAGACAGCATCCTCACCGCAGGCATCACTGTCTGGTATGGAAACACTACACAGACACAGAGGAAGGCTCTGCAGAGTCAGAAAGTCTGCAGAGAGGATTATGGGAACAACACTTGCATCCATGGACCTGCACATACAAAGCTGCACATACAATCTCAGACACAACAGAGCGGACAGCAGCATCACACACAGAACACGATTCTTCAACAGCTTCTTCCCCACAACTGTCAGACTGACGGCAAACAAAAACACACTGAACACTTAAAATAACACAGCACTACTTAACCTCACTTTGAATGTATCATTGGTTCACTGACCATCGGGCAATACACTCACAACAGACTTGTGAAACAGATCTGTGGAACAAATGTGCAACACTGTGAGTGCGATAAGAGGTAGAGAACTACACACTCTCTGTACATTTTCTTCTTTTTCTTTGTATATAGAAAATAGTACGACTACCCTACTCCGGACTTCATTTCTATCCTCCTGCTTTTTCTGTCTTTATATTGTTAAAGTGTGATTTGACTTGGAAAGCTCTGCACAAGTATTCCACTGTGCATGGACTGTTGGTCCTGTGTGCAAATGTCAAAATAAAAATCTTGAACCTTCAGTTGTCAGAGTAACTGGTGGAGACCCAGCAACACATTCAGACACAAACTGGTTCATCTCAAACACAAACTGAACAACGTCGTGTCTGCTGTACAGTGCAGCGTCCAGATGAACAGGATCAACAGGATGAACATCTTTTTAACAGTCGTTACAAAGATGTGAAGTTGTTTGGCTGACACAGACAAACAGTATCCCACATTCTTGATTTTTAGCTCACAAACACGTCTTATAAGGACTTATTGATCCTGAAATGTTGGAGGTTTTAGCTCTTTAAACAGTAAAGTTACAGGAGGATACAGATAATTATCAGGAAAATGTCCTCGGTTTGTTAAAATGATCCCGTCCGATAACACACGAGAACAATAAATGTATCATTTTCTGTTGTAACCCACAAACTGAACGGTCACACTCATCTTTCATGTTGTCACTAAAACATCACTCCTTCCACGTCTAGTTGGTCGTGATGGAGGCGGAGTGCGTTGGGTCCGCTTTCCCTGCCCAGCCGATGTTCCTGACGCAGGGAAACAGATCCTGTTGGGGATCCCTACCTTGGCACAACACCTGCCATGGTCTTTGCACACTCACCACAGTAAATGCATCATGTTGTCAGCTTTACAGTATCATAGTCAGAGAAACTGGTCAGGCCGCTCTCTTCCAAATGTCTACACTTCACCCTTTTACTGTCAGTGGGCTCAGAGTCCATCTAATGTGGCTCATTATCTGATGCCGTCTGCAGACCAGTGTTAGACACTGAGAGGTTGATGGCTCCGTGTCAGAGCACCGGCCTTAACGAAAAAGTTATCAATCGTTCTTTTCATCTTTTCTCATTACCCACAGCTACATCCACTCCTATCACGCTGCTCACCTCTGCTGCGACGATTCAAACAGCCGGAAAGTAAATAATTTGGAGACGGTGCGTTTGTGTCACAGTGAACAGTGAAAACAGAGACTTTCTAAAACGATGATGCATGTTAGTCATGTGATGCAGGCATGTGACCAATTAAACAAAGATAGTGGAGAGCATTATACAGCAGCAGTTTTGACAGTCCTATTAAAGATGAATATCAGTCTGCACATGCTCCACAGAGCTTTTCTTCAAATTCTTTAATTCTCTCTCGGTTTTGCAACTTTGTACTTTTGTGTTACTCGCAGCAACAACTCCACCTCATTGTTAGTCCATTTTAAAACTCGGTGCTTTTCCTCCACCTTTTGCCGCGACGTTTCAAACAGCCGGAAAGTGAATAAGCGGCAGACAGAAATGAGACCGGTCGAATCGTCTTGCGTTTCACGCATGCGCAGGACTGGAACGTTAGCGTTTTCAGCCGTCTTAATGTGGACGCACAACTCTGTGAAAACGACTGAAAACACTAGTGTGGACGCGGAGCGCTGTTTTCAAATCTATCCGGGCGAGTGTGGACGTAGCCTAAGTGGCACCATGGAGGAATGAGGTGGCGCTCTAGAGCCCTGATGAAGTGAACAGAGTGAAGATTTGTGTAGAAGCAGGAAGTGTGATCAGCTGCACTCACCACTGTTGCTGAGAGGAACCTGATGGACTCCAGTGAATCTTCTTTTAGAGACAAACAGGACTCGACTGCAGCTCTGCTGCTGCTCTCTCACACTTTCACTTCTGCAAAATGACGTTGAGCTTCTTGTTTTTCAGCTGTTGCTCCGCCTCTTCCTGCCTCTCCCTTTACAGGAATCAGCCGGTCTGTACTCAGTGACTGTGTGCAGCGGGTGGGAGGTACATACAGTCTGTACTGAAGTAGAAGTACTACTGTTAAAAATACAGCAAGTACTAATTCAACTTCTTTACTCAAGTAAAAGTAAAAAGTAGTGGCTGTGAAATGAGAGTAAAAAGAGCTGATTGAAGAACATTTCTAACACTTGTTCCATTGGCAGATTTTTTTCACTTATTTCAAGCTAAAATATTTATTAGAATTCAAATTTAGACAGAAACAAAGTGAATAATATTATTTTATTATCACGTTGATGCAGCACATGGTTCAGTTAGCTTTGTATAAACAAGTTAAAACTCTCTATTTTTTCTCTGGTTTCAAGATTCACTGTCTTGAAAAAAGTTCATATCCGGTGGCAGACGCCCTCAGACATCAGTGCGTTGGTGGTTCTTTGTGTCCGGGGATGGGCGTCCAGGTACACACCGGCTCACTCCTTGGCGGCTGCTTATCGGGGCCTGGAGCCTGGGGCTCGCTCGGGCCATTTCGGGGGTGGGGTGCCCCCGGCCTCTCGGCCTGGGGCTCGGTCACTCAGGCACAGCTGGCTGCCGGCGGAGCTCACGGACACGTCACTGCACCCCCCCCTGGCTTCTGCTCCGCGGCTGCTGAGTGAGCCCTCATCTGGGACTCTCCTCAGCTCTTTCTGGGACAGTGGCGCGGCTGCCCCTCTGTTGGTCTTCCTTGGTCTCTTGTGTTCTGGGGGCCTCTGGATGTCTGGAGTTTTGATCTCCTCCATACCTGCTTCATGCCCTGGAGGACGGGGCTGTGGCCCCCCCACACCCTCTAGCAGATCATTACATGAAGGAACCTTTTAAAAACAAGCGCGTCCATGCTCACAGGTGTACACACCGGTGATCACACACACAAACTACACCCTTTTTGGCTCCTACCTCAAAACACACTGTGTGCTGTCGATCTTACAATAATGTTTAATATTTAGTATTACTGTTATAGTCACATAGATCATCGTGATGTTGTTTATGCGATTGCTCTAGTCTTCCTCTGCTTGTTTTCTTTTTTCTTTCTCAACAGGTGATCCAGGGAAAGGAAAAAGAGAAAAAAAAGGTGATGAAGCAGATTTTCATTGTCTTTTCTCTCTCTCTCTCTTCTCCTTTTTCTTTCTCTCTCCTTCTGTTAACTTTCTTCTGAACTTTTCTTCTTGTTTTTTTTCTCGTCCCCGAGTCCAGTCCGGCCTGATTACAATAACTTATAAAAATAACTAATAAAGATCAAATAAACTATGACAATCAAGTGGACCAGTATTGCAAAAGGCCCACTTGGGAAAGTAAATCTGTTGGGCATTTGTCTTGGCCTTCAGACATAATTCTGATTGCTACAGTGCCAGACAGGACACACACACACACACACACACACACACACACACACACAAAGAAAAAGATAGACCTGAAAAGCTCAATTGAAGGCCGGACAGCCCTGATGCCAAAGGATCCCAAGAAGCAAGTGGTCTCACCCGAATACCTTGGTACCTCATACTGAATCTTGTCCATGCCCGCTATCGCTCCCCACACCCACTATCAGATCATTACACGGAAAAACCTTTTGAATACAAGTGCACACAGGTGTGCGTCAAGATGAACCGAATCAATCTTTTGGGACTGCAGGGAGGGCACTGGCTGCCTCGAGAGTGAAATGCCGTGACCTGTTATTGGAGATACAACATCAGGAAATCTTTATATGGTTTTAACCTGCTGTGCCCAGAAAATGGCACAGCTCATGGTGTGTTTGAAAAGCTGGGAAATCTAATATTGGATGCACTTAAGCTGCAACTGGGAACCAGCAAAGTAACACATTCACATTTAATGAAGTTTGGTGTGAGTGAGCAAGTATTTCACTGAGGCAATTCAGTTCAGGGGGATGTGTAGGCTGGGATATCATCCACGTAGGCTTCTAGTTGAACAGCGTTGACCAGCCTCATCAGGAATGTTGCTCGTTCACGTCTGCTAAATTTTTAAATCCAAAACTTCAATTATATTGTACGAAATGGTCACGTGTGACAAAAGCATGTATGCATGATTACAGTTTTTACTGCCACGAGGACTGGACCGGATTCTGGACCGGAGTTTTTCCCATTTTGTGGATAAGCTGTCGGTCCACCGTTTACCTCAGCTGTCAATGCTGGAGCTGAGAAATGTCCACTTTTATTTACTCTCAAACAGGGTGTAAAACTTTGTGCAAGTTAATAAAGCTCACTGCAGACCGAGGACAGCCATGCTGAGGTGAGCTGTCGACGATATGCTAAACTGTTGGTTAGCGTTGGTATTAGCCTCTGTTAGACTGTGCCAGCTGCAAACAGCAGCTAACAGAGGCTTTTCCACTTTCCTTGAAGTGGATCCTTCATCATTTGTTTGTATTCATGTGTTTTTGGCAGTTCTAGTAAATTGTAAACTCAGTCAAGAAAATCTAGATAAATGACAGATTTGTGTATGAAATGTTTTTAATTATAGTTTTTAAAGTACTTCATCTGCAAACAGACTGTTTTTCAATGAGGCCTAATACTTTTCTTATGTTGAAAGCTGATAGAGGACAGGGTTTGATGAATGTCTGTGAGAGATTAGAGATTCAGAACAGAAACGCTAAGGCTGCTAGTGTTTGTCTTTATACCATTTTTCTTGTATCCACTGATATTAGCTAATAAATGTACGGTCTGCACATTTCTTCTGTGTGTGATGATGATTTATTTGTATAAAGAAAAAACTAGCTGTCACAACACAAATCAGTCAAATGTCTGATGTTCTACATATGTATATGTGTGTTACAGTGCTGCATTTCTGTCCTGACCTTTGACCCCATGCTCAGACTAAAGGTTCACACAGGCTGGTGTGTAAAAACGGCTAACAATGCATTTCTGTGTAAAGCATCATTTGTAGTAAACATTTAATGCCTGTTTCAGTTTTACACAACCTGATGGAAAAGAGAAGGAGAGCAAAGGTCAGTGAAGGGAACGACTGTAGTGCAAATACAGGTGATGTCAGTGAGGATGTGACCCTGCTGCCCTCTCCTAAACAGAGGAGACATTGTTACCCCAATACTGTCAGGCCAACATCAGCAATAAAACAGGGAAGATGTGGGGTTAATGCGCACTAATGTTAAAGAAGATTGTGTCACAGGGTTTTAGAGAAGCATTACATGTTAACTACAGTAGCTCCATAATGAATGAGTAACACGGGAAAAAGCTGTCCTGTAAAATTCAAACAAATCAAACAGTTGGAGCTGTTTAGTAAAGGAGCCGCCGACTAATATCATGTAAAAATGTTTAAGAATTCAAGAAAATTACCGTATTTCCCGGACTACAAAGAGCACCTGAATATTAGCCGCACAAGCTAAAATCAGGGGAAAATCCTGTTTTGTACATACATTACCGCACGTGACTAAAAGCCGCCGGTGTTTCAATGTTGACTTATCATATGTAAGAGAATATGCACAAAGTGAATTGTCAGGAAAGAGATGGCTGTTTGGAGACACACCCCTTTTATTAATATTTTGAAAAACAAGTTATGGGTACATATTTGCATAACTTTTTAGGTATATGTACAAGTAGCAGTAATTACAAGTACAAAACATGTACTGTGCTTCATAAATGGGTAACAAATGTAGTACATAACAATAACCTACAGCACACCAGAAAAATAGCTTCGGACTACTGTTATGTATGAACCAAGAATTATTGTGTGCTATGCAAGCCATCGCCAGTAGGGGGCACCACGCCCAGTTATGTGTGTGTGTTACTTCTGTGTTATCCCAATAAAGAAGAAGTCAACTTGTAAACAAACTATTGTGTGTGCAGTCTGACTCGGCATAAGCTCTAATAGTGTATTGACACTACAGTGGAAATATAACAACTACCTTTTAGGCTCAGGTGCAGTGACACGGCTTTAACAAGAAGAAAAGTCAGTCATTCACCATCTTTCTCTTCTTCCTGCCACTAAAACCACCAAAGTCCTCTTCTCCAGTGTCGGATACGAACAGGCTCAGGGTGGCTTCCTCATCCACTCTCCGCTTCTTTCCTTCGTTGTCACTTTCAAAACCAAAGAAATCCTCGTTGTCAGTGTCAGAGTCGAACACCCTCTGAAGGGCCGTGGCGGTGTCCTCCTCTCCATCATGCAGCAGTCCAGCCCTTCGAAATCCGTTGGTGATCATGGATGTTTTCACACTTTTCCACGCTGTCAGATTCCACCGGTGGAGTTGAGCATAACTTGCTTCTCGCAAGTTTATCGCCGCTCATCATCCACGCCTCCTGCTGAACGCGAGGAGGAGGAGGAAGGAGGAGGAAGGAGGAGGAGGATGGGAGATATGAGTGGTGATGGTGGTTGTTGTTGTTGTTGCTCTTTCTGTTGTTGCAACAGAGATTGGTGTCACAGAACCTGCAGGAGAGATGAGGAAGCTGGTTAAGTCAGTTTATCATCAGCTTAGCAGATTGGCTTTAAACAGGAAGTGATGTCAGTGTTCTGACCTCTGACCCTCAGAACGCTCTGAGGAGATGATCCAAACTCATCAGTAGAACACCAGTAGAGACCTTCATCAGACTGCTGCACGTTAATGGTGATTATGTGCTCTGATTTAGGTCCAACAGGACGTCCATTAAAGTAGAAATAAGCTGCAGCTGTGCCACCAATTTTGTTTTTACAGGGTAGAGTGACATCACTTCCTGTCCTCACAGGAAGTGCAGGGATCTCCAGGATCACTTCTTTATCTGAGGAAAAGACCCACAGAGTGAGTTAGAGGTGGTACAACAGTCTGCTGTTAGTCTGATGAAATGAATGACTTCATTACCTGATACAGTGATGTTGACTTCTTCACTCTTCTCTCCAGCTTCACCTTCACACCAGTAAACTCCACTGACTGGGCTGAACTCATCAAAAACACAGGATGGACCATTGAACCTCCCGAAGCCCCGCCCCCCTGCTCCACATGACTCAGTCCCACTTCCTGTGTCCCTCTTCACCGTCCATCCATCAGAGCCCAGCTGACCTTCACATGTCAGAGACACTGAGGCTGCTGTGAAGAACTGCTGAAGGTTTGGACTGACGCTCAGAGAGACTGGAGGACAGACGGACAGTTTCTATCAGTGTTTACACTCAGTGTTTGTCCTGGACCATGGTGCACTTCATCTACTCACCTGCACAAACAGTCAGTGCAGACAGCAGCAGCACACACACACCTGCAACAGGTCAGAGGTCACTGAAGGTCAGAGGGCAGGAACCTGTTTCAATCTGGTCTTGTTCCAAAAACATCACATTAAAGGGGGGAGACCTTTAATTCGCTTTGAAGGTTCTGTTTAGGTTTTAAAAGTACATTTAGACTTATAAACATCACACAAAGCGCCAGCTCAGTTTTAACACATGCTGACGAAACTATGTTGGTACACTTGGTCTGAATGAGGTGGGCGTCATATCTAGGGATGGGTATTGATAAGATTTTCACGATTCCGATTCCATTTTCGATTCTGTTTAACGATTCGATTCTTTATCGATTCTCTTATCGATTCTTTTTAAAAAGGAGAACACTAAGGTCGATTAGCTTAGAACTTTGTTTTTTATCTTCTCTTTGAACAAGGTAGAAATTTAGGAGTAACATGGCCTTACAAACCCAGCAGTGAGATCTTAAGAGATCCAGCCTACGGCTCTTCAATGGGGTGTCACAGGGTCCCCAGGAAAAAAATTGTAAATGTAAAATAATAAAATAAATATTCTTCTGTAGCAATAACAAAGTAAAACATAAATTATTCTGTAGCAATTACACAAGAATATCCAGTAATGTCCCTGCCTACAATTAAACACATTCACTTACCGAAAATCGGGGGCATCTGCTGTGGCAAATGGGTGCAAGCCTTTTACCACAAACTTAGTCACTGCTCGTGACATTCGTCTATCCTGCCTGAAAGGAGAAGCTACCTGTAGACTGCAGCAAGAACTGCCAGCATCTGAGCCAGACTCTGTCTCTCTCATCACGGTCACCTAAATGCACAGTAATGTCAGGTTTTGTAATAAGGCAGATCGCGCTAACATAATATGCACTGTTAGTTGATTATTTACCTGCCGCATTAACGGGAGAGGACGTGCAAACGTTAGCGCTGCTGCTGGGTTGAGATTCACGAGTCCGGAGCGGAATTAAAAACACGACATTCATTTAAGGTCATCGCGTGTTTTGTGAGCAAATGCTTTTGCATATTCGTAGTGTTTCCTCCCTTAAATGAAATATCTACTTTTCAAGTACTGCAAGTTGCCCTGTTGTCATCCGTTCTCGTAAAGTATAACCAAACTTTTGAGCCGCTTTCGCGCCGTGTTTCCTGCCAGGTAAATGACGCTCCGCAACGTGGTGACGTCATTCGGGGCGACTGGAATCGATAAGGGAATCGTTTGCAAAAATGGCAAACACTTCCAAGGAATTGAAGCAGTGGGAACCGGTTCTCAACAAGAACCGGTTTTCGATACCCATCCCTAGTCATATCTGTTTTGACAATCCAACACCCTGCACCTAAACATTTCCCAAACTAAGCAGATTTTGGGGAATTGTTGATTATTGGAAGCAGAAGAGAAACTGCTCCCCACTCAGGCTTCATGAAGACTCAGCAGTTTGGATGGATGGGCAATGGGGAATAAAAGAGTAAGGGGTACAGCAGGCAAGAAAAGCATTCTCAGGATTAAACAGTCAGAACTTATAAACCAAAGCCATGGGATAAGGGTTAGTTGTTTATTCAGCATCAGCTGCTGAATAAAAACCTGGAGAAGCTGCTTCATTGATCTTTATTCACAGGTTTGAGTCCCAGTTTGCTTCTGTTTGAAGCTCATCATGAGAAAAATAACAAAATGCACAAAAGTAAGGTAAATGACAAAAAACAGTCTCCAGTCCTTTCATTAGAGTCCACATGAAGGAAAGTTTGCTCTCTATAGTGGAAGTGAAGACTACATAACAGAGGCAGACCAGAGGAGCATGTGGTACCTGCAGCTAGCAGCTGTGGTTTCCTGAATGAAAGTTGATCTTCGATAAAAAAAAGAGGTTGCCTGACTTCTCTACAAGTCAACAGGTTACAGACAACAAACTGGATATGAAGGTCCAACTCTCTGAGTCCAGAACACACGATGGATCTGAACTTTAAAACAACAAAAACACTAAAGAAGAAGAGTGAACTCTTCTTCTCGCATAAACGTAACTTCAGACTTTTGACAGACCTGAAGAGATTTCATTTTAGAGTCAGTCAGTGAGAGCATCCAGCACACACTCTGTTACTGTGTTATAAGATAAATGAACGCTATGAGTGAGTGAAGGATTTCAGCGTTTGACTCACCGAGGAGCAGAGACACAGATGAAGTCTTCATGTTGTCGGGACGACGACTGGCAGCAGAGTGACACCTTCAGCTTCACCACTTCCCTGTCAAGATCATCACGCTGCTGCTTCTGGACAGCGAGGACGAGGAAGAGCTGGTGATGCGCAGTTAGCTGATTTGGATCAAAGCTGGCTCCTTATTTGGTACAGAGGAGGGAAGTAGAGGGCGGAGGTGGCTGTGAGCTGGGGTTTAAGAAGCTGCTGTACATCCAATCATCCAATCAACACTTAGGAACTCTTTCAAACCAGCAATCAGCAGCATCCACCTGCCTCAACAGTCAACACACACATATCCATACTCACATCTCAGAGAAAGCAGAGAAAGATGCACACCATCCCGTGGGAGGAGCCAAACGTCTAAAAATATTTGACCATGTGATCATGTATCATGAAATTTATCCCCACCCCAAAATCAAACATTTCTCCCCTAAAAGAAATGGACTTGGGGTTCAGAGTGTGTTTGGGGAGTGTGGGTTCATCTTGTCTCCACACTGGGTGAGTGCTGAATATTTGTATATGTGTGTATGAGGGTGGTGTATGTTTGTGTCTGTGTGTGCATGTTTGTCTATGTCTATGTGTCAAGTCAGGTCTCACATACTGGCTCACTCCCGGTGGCTGCTTGGCATCCGTGACTCCGTCAGGCTACTTTGGGGGGTGGAGGGCCCTCAAACCTCGGGCCGCTCTGGTGCAGCTGGCTGCCGGCCCTCTCTGACTTCTGCACTGTGGCTGCTCGGTGACATCCCATATAGGCATCTCTTCAGCTCTTTCAAGGAGGGTGGAGCATCTGCCCATCGGGTGGTCCTGGGGGGGGGGCTGAATCTATGGCTCCCCACACCCACTATAAGATCGTTACACGGAAAAACCTTTTGAATATAAGTGCACACAGGTGTGCGTCAAGATGAACCGAATCAATCTTTTGGGACTGCAGGGAGGGCACTGGCTGCCTCGAGAGCGAAATGCCGTGACCTGTTATTGGAGATACAACATCAGGAAATCTTTATATGGTTTTAACCTGCTGTGCCCAGAAAATGGCACAGCTCATGGTGTGTTTGAAAAGCTGGGAAATCTAATATTGGATGCACTTAAGCTGCAACTGGGAACCAGCAAAGTAACACATTCACATTTAATGAAGTTTGGTGTGAGTGAGCAAGTATTTCACTGAGGCAATTCAGTTCAGGGGGATGTGTAGGCTGGGATATCATCCACGTAGGCTTCTAGTTGAACAGCGTTGACCAGCCTCATCAGGAATGTTGCTCGTTCACGTCTGCTAAATTTTTAAATCCAAAACTTCAATTATATTGTACGAAATGGTCACGTGTGACAAAAGCATGTATGCATGATTACAGTTTTTACTGCCACGAGGACTGGACCGGATTCTGGACCGGAGTTTTTCCCATTTTGTGGATAAGCTGTTGGTCCACCGTTTACCTCAGCTGTCAATGCTGGAGCTGAGAAATGTCCACTTTTATTTACTCTCAAACAGGGTGTAAAACTTTGTGCAAGTTAATAAAGCTCACTGCTGACCGAGGACAGCCATGCTGAGGTGAGCTGTCGACGATATGCTAAACTGTTGGTTAGCGTTGGTATTAGCCTCTGTTAGACTGTGCCAGCTGCAAACAGCAGCTAACAGAGGCTTTTCCACTTTCCTTGAAGTGGATCCTTCATCATTTGTTTGTATTCATGTGTTTTTGGCAGTTCTAGTAAATTGTAAACTCAGTCAAGAAAATCTGGATAAATGACAGATTTGTGTATGAAATGTTTTTAAGTATAGTTTTTAAAGTACTTCATCTGCAAACAGACTGTTTTTCAATGAGGCCTAATACTTTTCTTATGTTGAAAGCTGATAGAGGACAGGGTTTGATGAATGTCTGTGAGAGATTAGAGATTCAGAACAGAAACGCTAAGGCTGCTAATCTTTGTCTTTGTACCATTTTTCTTGTATCCACTGATATTAGCTAATAAATGTACGGTCTGTACATTTCTTCTGTGTGTGATGATGATTTATTTGTATAAAGAAAAAACTAGCTGTCACAACACAAATCAGTCAAATGTCTGATGTTTTACATATGTATATGTGTTACAGTGCTGCATTTCTGTCCTGACCTTTGACCCCATGCTCAGACTAAAGGTCCACACAGGCTGGTGTGTAAAAACAGCTAACAATGCATTTCTGTGTAAAGCATCATTTGTAGTAAACATTTAATGCCTGTTTCAGTTTTACACAACCTGATGGAAAAGAGAAGGAGAGCAAAGGTCAGTGAAGGGAATGACTGTAGTGCAAATACAGGTGATGTCAGTGAGGATGTGACCCTGCTGCCCTCTCCTAAACAGAGGAGACATTGTTACCCCAATACTGTCAGGCCAACATCAGCAATAAAACAGGGAAGATGTGGGGTTAATGCGCACTAATGTTAAAGAAGATTGTGTCACAGGGTTTTAGAGAAGCATTACATGTTAACTACAGTAGCTCCATAATGAATGAGTAACACGGGAAAAAGCTGTCCTGTAAAATTCAAACAAATCAAACAGTTGGAGCTGTTTAGTAAAGGAGCCGCCTACTAATATCATGTAGAAATGTTTAAGAATTCAAGAAAATTATTTCACTTTCTTGTACACAAACCAAAGAAACTTCCAGACATTTCACCAGAAAAAGATGAATCTGTTGATCTCACAGTTTTCCATGCTTTCATCTCCTCAAGTCTCCTCACGTAGTGCAGACTTTACTCAGTCAAGAGTCCAGCTCGTTCAAAACTCTGCTGCCACACTTTCAGCATATTTAAAAAACAGCGCTACACTGGCTACCTGTGATTTTACCATATTAATGGCTACTTTTAAAGCGTTCCTTGAGCTTGTTGAGACCCACATTACAAATGATGTTACATCCTCAGATCAGAGCCCCAAATAAAGCTTATTGTTATTCATGTTTTTATTATTGGCTCCAATGGAGAGGTTGTTGTTCAGTTCCACCTGGAAACACAGATCCCGTTTGAGTTGCCTCAGGAAGCTCATCTAGTGCAAAACTGCCAAATCAAACATGCTGAGCTACCGGCTCCACCTGTTTATTATTTATTAATAATAAATTATAGAATGTGTTACTGTTTATCTGCAAGACCTTCATTAGGAACCTGGAATTTTAAATCATTATGCTATTATTATCATTTCAAAATGCCAGTCACTGGCTGTCACTACAGGTCTGTGCTGGACTTTCAGTAACAGCCACTTCCATGCAACAACTGCCTGAAACATAGTACACTAAAAACTCATTCTTTACAAATCCCTTTGCAGCTCTGGCAAAAGCCTGCTTTTAGTAAATGGTAGAAGGACTGGTTCTTATGTAGCACTTATATAGCGCTACTCTGACGCCACAGCCAGGGTTCAGTTTGTCAGCAAGAGATTTTTATTTAAACAAAGGAATAAACTGAAGGCTTATTTTTGGCCAAGACAAACATCAAAGTTGAAGGCAGCTGGACATTTGGATGCAGAATGTACACTTTTTAAGCAATGGCAAGAAAAACAGATGAGCAGGGCCTTCATACTGAAAAACAGGACAAGCTCTAAATCTTAGCAGGGAGCTGACGGGACTGGCAGAGAGAAAATCCTCTTCTTCCCATCCTCCTTTAAATTTGATCTGGGAAACTCCATCAATAACTCAGCCCTGATGCACAAGAGAACGAGAATGAGTAGATGGTTAAAAGAGAATCCAGGAGATGGAAAGACAAGAAGAATAGAGGAGCAAAGAAATTATCACAAGGACCCACAGTGGACAAAGGGTCATAATCATATTTTGTGAAGCAATAAGTTGTTGGATAACAGCTGAATGTGTACCTGCAGTGTCCTCGGACTGGAGAAAACAACATGTGAGTGTGTATCTGTAATTTTATTGGCTGATTGTCTGAAGTTCATATCCTGATAGGTGACTTGACTCAGACTTGATGACAGCGTCCTTTCTGCAGGAATGAGAAAGACGAGGATTTAAACACGAGACAAATAATAAAAGATTCTAAACCGAAGACGTCTGCCAGCATGGAGCACAAACTGGGAGTCATCAGGACGCTACAACACAGAGCGAACACCATCCCCACAGACACAGCAGCCAGGAGGAACATCACATCAAGAAGGCCCTGAGTAAATGTGGTTATCCCAGCTAGTGATGTGTCGGTCGCGAAGGAAACTCTCAGAGCCGACTCTTTGACTCTTTGGTGTGTGGTAGTAACAGGTAAATGAACATATTTTTTAATATATATGAGTGCTTGTGTATAAATACACAAACAATACACACATGCTTTCATGCTTTCAATTGTGTAATTTAAGTGATCTGCTCTGCTTTGAAGTTCAGTTAAAGCTAGAAATGTGTTTTGGAGTTTGCACGTGCTTTGTGTCGTGGTCCTCGTGCCTCGCTGGCTCACTCTGTGTTTGGCAACATGTTTTGTTTGTTTTGTTTCCTTTGCGCTCTCTCTCCTCTGCTGGGGCGGTGCTCATTACGGGCCCCGCCCCTGGCCCACGCACCTGTGCTCACCGTCACACCTGCAGCCGATCCCAGCTGATTTGGAGCACTATTTATGACGGCGGACCTGAACCTGTATCTGTGAGTTTGAGACTATCCCTAACCTGGACGTCTCTCTCTGTGTGTATATAGATCTGCCCTGGACCCGAGAGAGTGTGTGTGTGTTTGGAACCCACTGAGAGCATGTATGGGATTAATCCCTGCTTCCCCCCGGACCCTGGAGCCCCGGACCGTTTTTAATTAAAGCAACAAAACAACCTGAAGAGCCGCTTGGGAGCCGGAAGAGCCGGTTCTCTAAAAAGAGCCGGAAATCCCATCACTAATTCCAGCTGGACTTTTGTCAAAACCTGTAGTGATACTGTTGTGTCAGGAGTATCGGAGCAGCTGAGATGCATTTTTTCTAAACACTGGGTCTCTGTGGAATTTAAACCCCAAAACACGCTGCGCCAAAAATTGTTCCACCCCAAGGATCGGGTCTTATACTTTATCAATGAAAGTGTCTCTATATTTTTCATGTAAGATAAGTTCTCTGCTAAACAATGTGAATGGGGACAGTTTATAATTGAATTATAGTATATAATCACATAATTATTAAGGAAAATTTATTTTTCCATGTAAAATGTTTAATCTAATGAGCTCTGGGGGGTTTGACACACTTTATACCTATTTTTTTGTTCCAAAACAGCAAAGCTGCAACCAGAATAAGATCTAGAAGACCCAGAGAACCCAGAGCAGCTACAGGTGAGATGATGGAGGAGGACGATGTAGAAGGAGGGGAATTGAGATTGGTAGTTGTTGTTGGTGGTGGTGGTTTGGTGGCACTTGGTGAAATGGTGGTGGTGTCATAGACATCTGCAGGAGAGATGATAAAACTGGGTCATTGAATTTATTATAAGCTCAGCAGGTTTGCTTTAAACAGGAAGTGATGTCAGTGTTCTGACCTCTGACCCTCAGAAAGCTCTGATCCAAACTCATCAGTAGAACACTGACTGATTTTCAGTTGCAAACGGGACAGACATGACTGTGGGATAGGACAGGGGGAAAGAATGAAAGAAAGAGAGGGAGAGAAAGAAAGAAAACCAAAGGGGAGAAGAGACGGTGAGAAGGGGGGGAAGAGAGAGAAAAAAACAAAACTCCTGGGTCACATGTATGGAGAAAAAAAAAACAGAGGAGACAGCAAACAACAAAGAGCAACATAATAAGAAAAAAAAAAAAGCACCATCACAATAAACTAGCTAGTCATAGATATCAATAGTTACTAAATAATAAACGATATTGTGCAACACGCAAGATAGACAGCGCACAGTGTGCTTTGAGGCAGGAGCCAAGAAAGCTGTAATCCGCGTCTGTGAATACCCATGTGTACACCTGTGTGCATACCTGTGTGGATCAGCATGCTTGTATTCCAAAGGTTTCTCCATGTAATGATCTGCTAGGGAGTGTGCGGAGCCACAGCCCTGTCCTTTATGGTATCAAGCAGGTATGGAGGAGATCAAAACTCCAGACATCCAGAGGCCCCCAGAACACAAGAGACCAAGGAAGACCCACAGAGGGGCAGCCGCGCCACTGTTCCAGTAAGAGCTGAGGAGAGTCCCAGATGAGGGCTCACTCAGCAGCCGCGGAGCAGAAGCCAGGGGGAGTTGCAGTGACGCGCCCGTGAGCTCCGCCGGCAGCCAGCTGTGCCTGAGTGACCGAGCCCCAGGCCGAGAGGCCGGGGGCACCCCACCTCCGAAATGGCCCGAGCGAGCCCCAATAAGCGGCCGCCAAGGAGTGAGCCGGTGTGTACCCGGACGCCCACCCCCAGATACAAAGAACCACCAACGCACCGACACCTGAGGGAGTCCGCCACCGGCAGGGGAAGTGGTGCAGTGCAGGGATCTCCAAAATCACTTCTTTATCTGAGGAAAAGACCCACAGAGTGATGTAGAGGTGGTATAACAGTCTGCTGTTAGTCTGATGAAATGAATGACTTCATTACCTGATACAGTGATGTTGACTTCTTCACTCTTCTCTCCAGCTTCACCTTCACACCAGTAAACTCCACTGACTGGCTTGAACTCATCAAACAAACAGGATGAACCATTGAACCTCCCGAAGCCCCGCCCCCCTGCTCCACATGACTCAGTCCCACTTCCTGTGTCCCTCTTCACCGTCCATCCATCAGAGCCCAGCTGACCTTCACATGTCAGAGACACTGAGGCTGCTGTGAAGAACTGCTGAAGGTTTGGACTGACGCTCAGAGAGACTGGAGGACAGACGGACAGTTTCTATCAGTGTTTACACTCAGTGTTTGTCCTGGACCATGGTGCACTTCATCTACTCACCTGCACAAACAGTCAGTGCAGACAGCAGCAGCACACACACACCTGCAACAGGTCAGAGGTCACTGAAGGTCAGAGGGCAGGAACCTGTTTCAATCTGGTCTTGTTCCAAAAACATCACATTAAAGGGGGGAGACCTTTAATTCGCTTTGAAGGTTCTGTTTAGGTTTTAAAAGTACATTTAGACTTATAAACATCACACAAAGCGCCAGCTCAGTTTTAACACATGCTGACGAAACTATGTTGGTACACTTGGTCTGAATGAGGTGGGCGTCATATCTAGGGATGGGTATTGATAAGATTTTCACGATTCCGATTCCATTTTCGATTCTGTTTAACGATTCGATTCTTTATCGATTCTCTTATCGATTCTTTTTAAAAAGGAGAACACTAAGGTCGATTAGCTTAGAACTTTGTTTTTTATCTTCTCTTTGAACAAGGTAGAAATTTAGGAGTAACATGGCCTTACAAACCCAGCAGTGAGATCTTAAGAGATCCAGCCTACGGCTCTTCAATGGGGTGTCACAGGGTCCCCAGGAAAAAAATTGTAAATGTAAAATAATAAAATAAATATTCTTCTGTAGCAATAACAAAGTAAAACATAAATTATTCTGTAGCAATTACACAAGAATATCCAGTAATGTCCCTGCCTACAATTAAACACATTCACTTACCGAAAATCGGGGGCATCTGCTGTGGCAAATGGGTGCAAGCCTTTTACCACAAACTTAGTCACTGCTCGTGACATTCGTCTATCCTGCCTGAAAGGAGAAGCTACCTGTAGACTGCAGCAAGAACTGCCAGCATCTGAGCCAGACTCTGTCTCTCTCATCACGGTCACCTAAATGCACAGTAATGTCAGGTTTTGTAATAAGGCAGATCGCGCTAACATAATATGCACTGTTAGTTGATTATTTACCTGCCGCATTAACGGGAGAGGACGTGCAAACGTTAGCGCTGCTGCTGGGTTGAGATTCACGAGTCCGGAGCGGAATTAAAAACACGACATTCATTTAAGGTCATCGCGTGTTTTGTGAGCAAATGCTTTTGCATATTCGTAGTGTTTCCTCCCTTAAATGAAATATCTACTTTTCAAGTACTGCAAGTTGCCCTGTTGTCATCCGTTCTCGTAAAGTATAACCAAACTTTTGAGCCGCTTTCGCGCCGTGTTTCCTGCCAGGTAAATGACGCTCCGCAACGTGGTGACGTCATTCGGGGCGACTGGAATCGATAAGGGAATCGTTTGCAAAAATGGCAAACACTTCCAAGGAATTGAAGCAGTGGGAACCGGTTCTCAACAAGAACCGGTTTTCGATACCCATCCCTAGTCATATCTGTTTTGACAATCCAACACCCTGCACCTAAACATTTCCCAAACTAAGCAGATTTTGGGGAATTGTTGATTATTGGAAGCAGAAGAGAAACTGCTCCCCACTCAGGCTTCATGAAGACTCAGCAGTTTGGATGGATGGGCAATGGGGAATAAAAGAGTAAGGGGTACAGCAGGCAAGAAAAGCATTCTCAGGATTAAACAGTCAGAACTTATAAACCAAAGCCATGGGATAAGGGTTAGTTGTTTATTCAGCATCAGCTGCTGAATAAAAACCTGGAGAAGCTGCTTCATTGATCTTTATTCACAGGTTTGAGTCCCAGTTTGCTTCTGTTTGAAGCTCATCATGAGAAAAATAACAAAATGCACAAAAGTAAGGTAAATGACAAAAAACAGTCTCCAGTCCTTTCATTAGAGTCCACATGAAGGAAAGTTTGCTCTCTATAGTGGAAGTGAAGACTACATAACAGAGGCAGACCAGAGGAGCATGTGGTACCTGCAGCTAGCAGCTGTGGTTTCCTGAATGAAAGTTGATCTTCGATAAAAAAAAGAGGTTGCCTGACTTCTCTACAAGTCAACAGGTTACAGACAACAAACTGGATATGAAGGTCCAACTCTCTGAGTCCAGAACACACGATGGATCTGAACTTTAAAACAACAAAAACACTAAAGAAGAAGAGTGAACTCTTCTTCTCGCATAAACGTAACTTCAGACTTTTGACAGACCTGAAGAGATTTCATTTTAGAGTCAGTCAGTGAGAGCATCCAGCACACACTCTGTTACTGTGTTATAAGATAAATGAACGCTATGAGTGAGTGAAGGATTTCAGCGTTTGACTCACCGAGGAGCAGAGACACAGATGAAGTCTTCATGTTGTCAGGACGACGACTGGCAGCAGAGTGACACCTTCAGCTTCACCACTTCCCTGTCAAGATCATCACGCTGCTGCTTCTGGACAGCGAGGACGAGGAAGAGCTGGTGATGCGCAGTTAGCTGATTTGGATCAAAGCTGGCTCCTTATTTGGTACAGAGGAGGGAAGTAGAGGGCGGAGGTGGCTGTGAGCTGGGGTTTAAGAAGCTGCTGTACATCCAATCATCCAATCAACACTTAGGAACTCTTTCAAACCAGCAATCAGCAGCATCCACCTGCCTCAACAGTCAACACACACATATCCATACTCACATCTCAGAGAAAGCAGAGAAAGATGCACACCATCCCGTGGGAGGAGCCAAACGTCTAAAAATATTTGACCATGTGATCATGTATCATGAAATTTATCCCCACCCCAAAATCAAACATTTCTCCCCTAAAAGAAATGGACTTGGGGTTCAGAGTGTGTTTGGGGAGTGTGGGTTCATCTTGTCTCCACACTGGGTGAGTGCTGAATATTTGTATATGTGTGTATGAGGGTGGTGTATGTTTGTGTCTGTGTGTGCATGTTTGTCTATGTCTATGTGTCAAGTCAGGTCTCACATACTGGCTCACTCCCGGTGGCTGCTTGGCATCCGTGACTCCGTCAGGCTACTTTGGGGGGTGGAGGGCCCTCAAACCTCGGGCCGCTCTGGTGCAGCTGGCTGCCGGCCCTCTCTGACTTCTGCACTGTGGCTGCTCGGTGACATCCCATATAGGCATCTCTTCAGCTCTTTCAAGGAGGGTGGAGCATCTGCCCATCGGGTGGTCCTGGGGGGGGGGCTGAATCTATGGCTCCCCACACCCACTATAAGATCGTTACACGGAAAAACCTTTTGAATATAAGTGCACACAGGTGTGCGTCAAGATGAACCGAATCAATCTTTTGGGACTGCAGGGAGGGCACTGGCTGCCTCGAGAGCGAAATGCCGTGACCTGTTATTGGAGATACAACATCAGGAAATCTTTATATGGTTTTAACCTGCTGTGCCCAGAAAATGGCACAGCTCATGGTGTGTTTGAAAAGCTGGGAAATCTAATATTGGATGCACTTAAGCTGCAACTGGGAACCAGCAAAGTAACACATTCACATTTAATGAAGTTTGGTGTGAGTGAGCAAGTATTTCACTGAGGCAATTCAGTTCAGGGGGATGTGTAGGCTGGGATATCATCCACGTAGGCTTCTAGTTGAACAGCGTTGACCAGCCTCATCAGGAATGTTGCTCGTTCACGTCTGCTAAATTTTTAAATCCAAAACTTCAATTATATTGTACGAAATGGTCACGTGTGACAAAAGCATGTATGCATGATTACAGTTTTTACTGCCACGAGGACTGGACCGGATTCTGGACCGGAGTTTTTCCCATTTTGTGGATAAGCTGTTGGTCCACCGTTTACCTCAGCTGTCAATGCTGGAGCTGAGAAATGTCCACTTTTATTTACTCTCAAACAGGGTGTAAAACTTTGTGCAAGTTAATAAAGCTCACTGCTGACCGAGGACAGCCATGCTGAGGTGAGCTGTCGACGATATGCTAAACTGTTGGTTAGCGTTGGTATTAGCCTCTGTTAGACTGTGCCAGCTGCAAACAGCAGCTAACAGAGGCTTTTCCACTTTCCTTGAAGTGGATCCTTCATCATTTGTTTGTATTCATGTGTTTTTGGCAGTTCTAGTAAATTGTAAACTCAGTCAAGAAAATCTGGATAAATGACAGATTTGTGTATGAAATGTTTTTAAGTATAGTTTTTAAAGTACTTCATCTGCAAACAGACTGTTTTTCAATGAGGCCTAATACTTTTCTTATGTTGAAAGCTGATAGAGGACAGGGTTTGATGAATGTCTGTGAGAGATTAGAGATTCAGAACAGAAACGCTAAGGCTGCTAATCTTTGTCTTTGTACCATTTTTCTTGTATCCACTGATATTAGCTAATAAATGTACGGTCTGTACATTTCTTCTGTGTGTGATGATGATTTATTTGTATAAAGAAAAAACTAGCTGTCACAACACAAATCAGTCAAATGTCTGATGTTTTACATATGTATATGTGTTACAGTGCTGCATTTCTGTCCTGACCTTTGACCCCATGCTCAGACTAAAGGTCCACACAGGCTGGTGTGTAAAAACAGCTAACAATGCATTTCTGTGTAAAGCATCATTTGTAGTAAACATTTAATGCCTGTTTCAGTTTTACACAACCTGATGGAAAAGAGAAGGAGAGCAAAGGTCAGTGAAGGGAATGACTGTAGTGCAAATACAGGTGATGTCAGTGAGGATGTGACCCTGCTGCCCTCTCCTAAACAGAGGAGACATTGTTACCCCAATACTGTCAGGCCAACATCAGCAATAAAACAGGGAAGATGTGGGGTTAATGCGCACTAATGTTAAAGAAGATTGTGTCACAGGGTTTTAGAGAAGCATTACATGTTAACTACAGTAGCTCCATAATGAATGAGTAACACGGGAAAAAGCTGTCCTGTAAAATTCAAACAAATCAAACAGTTGGAGCTGTTTAGTAAAGGAGCCGCCTACTAATATCATGTAGAAATGTTTAAGAATTCAAGAAAATTATTTCACTTTCTTGTACACAAACCAAAGAAACTTCCAGACATTTCACCAGAAAAAGATGAATCTGTTGATCTCACAGTTTTCCATGCTTTCATCTCCTCAAGTCTCCTCACGTAGTGCAGACTTTACTCAGTCAAGAGTCCAGCTCGTTCAAAACTCTGCTGCCACACTTTCAGCATATTTAAAAAACAGCGCTACACTGGCTACCTGTGATTTTACCATATTAATGGCTACTTTTAAAGCGTTCCTTGAGCTTGTTGAGACCCACATTACAAATGATGTTACATCCTCAGATCAGAGCCCCAAATAAAGCTTATTGTTATTCATGTTTTTATTATTGGCTCCAATGGAGAGGTTGTTGTTCAGTTCCACCTGGAAACACAGATCCCGTTTGAGTTGCCTCAGGAAGCTCATCTAGTGCAAAACTGCCAAATCAAACATGCTGAGCTACCGGCTCCACCTGTTTATTATTTATTAATAATAAATTATAGAATGTGTTACTGTTTATCTGCAAGACCTTCATTAGGAACCTGGAATTTTAAATCATTATGCTATTATTATCATTTCAAAATGCCAGTCACTGGCTGTCACTACAGGTCTGTGCTGGACTTTCAGTAACAGCCACTTCCATGCAACAACTGCCTGAAACATAGTACACTAAAAACTCATTCTTTACAAATCCCTTTGCAGCTCTGGCAAAAGCCTGCTTTTAGTAAATGGTAGAAGGACTGGTTCTTATGTAGCACTTATATAGCGCTACTCTGACGCCACAGCCAGGGTTCAGTTTGTCAGCAAGAGATTTTTATTTAAACAAAGGAATAAACTGAAGGCTTATTTTTGGCCAAGACAAACATCAAAGTTGAAGGCAGCTGGACATTTGGATGCAGAATGTACACTTTTTAAGCAATGGCAAGAAAAACAGATGAGCAGGGCCTTCATACTGAAAAACAGGACAAGCTCTAAATCTTAGCAGGGAGCTGACGGGACTGGCAGAGAGAAAATCCTCTTCTTCCCATCCTCCTTTAAATTTGATCTGGGAAACTCCATCAATAACTCAGCCCTGATGCACAAGAGAACGAGAATGAGTAGATGGTTAAAAGAGAATCCAGGAGATGGAAAGACAAGAAGAATAGAGGAGCAAAGAAATTATCACAAGGACCCACAGTGGACAAAGGGTCATAATCATATTTTGTGAAGCAATAAGTTGTTGGATAACAGCTGAATGTGTACCTGCAGTGTCCTCGGACTGGAGAAAACAACATGTGAGTGTGTATCTGTAATTTTATTGGCTGATTGTCTGAAGTTCATATCCTGATAGGTGACTTGACTCAGACTTGATGACAGCGTCCTTTCTGCAGGAATGAGAAAGACGAGGATTTAAACACGAGACAAATAATAAAAGATTCTAAACCGAAGACGTCTGCCAGCATGGAGCACAAACTGGGAGTCATCAGGACGCTACAACACAGAGCGAACACCATCCCCACAGACACAGCAGCCAGGAGGAACATCACATCAAGAAGGCCCTGAGTAAATGTGGTTATCCCAGCTAGTGATGTGTCGGTCGCGAAGGAAACTCTCAGAGCCGACTCTTTGACTCTTTGGTGTGTGGTAGTAACAGGTAAATGAACATATTTTTTAATATATATGAGTGCTTGTGTATAAATACACAAACAATACACACATGCTTTCATGCTTTCAATTGTGTAATTTAAGTGATCTGCTCTGCTTTGAAGTTCAGTTAAAGCTAGAAATGTGTTTTGGAGTTTGCACGTGCTTTGTGTCGTGGTCCTCGTGCCTCGCTGGCTCACTCTGTGTTTGGCAACATGTTTTGTTTGTTTTGTTTCCTTTGCGCTCTCTCTCCTCTGCTGGGGCGGTGCTCATTACGGGCCCCGCCCCTGGCCCACGCACCTGTGCTCACCGTCACACCTGCAGCCGATCCCAGCTGATTTGGAGCACTATTTATGACGGCGGACCTGAACCTGTATCTGTGAGTTTGAGACTATCCCTAACCTGGACGTCTCTCTCTGTGTGTATATAGATCTGCCCTGGACCCGAGAGAGTGTGTGTGTGTTTGGAACCCACTGAGAGCATGTATGGGATTAATCCCTGCTTCCCCCCGGACCCTGGAGCCCCGGACCGTTTTTAATTAAAGCAACAAAACAACCTGAAGAGCCGCTTGGGAGCCGGAAGAGCCGGTTCTCTAAAAAGAGCCGGAAATCCCATCACTAATTCCAGCTGGACTTTTGTCAAAACCTGTAGTGATACTGTTGTGTCAGGAGTATCGGAGCAGCTGAGATGCATTTTTTCTAAACACTGGGTCTCTGTGGAATTTAAACCCCAAAACACGCTGCGCCAAAAATTGTTCCACCCCAAGGATCGGGTCTTATACTTTATCAATGAAAGTGTCTCTATATTTTTCATGTAAGATAAGTTCTCTGCTAAACAATGTGAATGGGGACAGTTTATAATTGAATTATAGTATATAATCACATAATTATTAAGGAAAATTTATTTTTCCATGTAAAATGTTTAATCTAATGAGCTCTGGGGGGTTTGACACACTTTATACCTATTTTTTTGTTCCAAAACAGCAAAGCTGCAACCAGAATAAGATCTAGAAGACCCAGAGAACCCAGAGCAGCTACAGGTGAGATGATGGAGGAGGACGATGTAGAAGGAGGGGAATTGAGATTGGTAGTTGTTGTTGGTGGTGGTGGTTTGGTGGCACTTGGTGAAATGGTGGTGGTGTCATAGACATCTGCAGGAGAGATGATAAAACTGGGTCATTGAATTTATTATAAGCTCAGCAGGTTTGCTTTAAACAGGAAGTGATGTCAGTGTTCTGACCTCTGACCCTCAGAAAGCTCTGATCCAAACTCATCAGTAGAACACTGACTGATTTTCAGTTGCAAACGGGACAGACATGACTGTGGGATAGGACAGGGGGAAAGAATGAAAGAAAGAGAGGGAGAGAAAGAAAGAAAACCAAAGGGGAGAAGAGACGGTGAGAAGGGGGGGAAGAGAGAGAAAAAAACAAAACTCCTGGGTCACATGTATGGAGAAAAAAAAAACAGAGGAGACAGCAAACAACAAAGAGCAACATAATAAGAAAAAAAAAAAAGCACCATCACAATAAACTAGCTAGTCATAGATATCAATAGTTACTAAATAATAAACGATATTGTGCAACACGCAAGATAGACAGCGCACAGTGTGCTTTGAGGCAGGAGCCAAGAAAGCTGTAATCCGCGTCTGTGAATACCCATGTGTACACCTGTGTGCATACCTGTGTGGATCAGCATGCTTGTATTCCAAAGGTTTCTCCATGTAATGATCTGCTAGGGAGTGTGCGGAGCCACAGCCCTGTCCTTTATGGTATCAAGCAGGTATGGAGGAGATCAAAACTCCAGACATCCAGAGGCCCCCAGAACACAAGAGACCAAGGAAGACCCACAGAGGGGCAGCCGCGCCACTGTTCCAGTAAGAGCTGAGGAGAGTCCCAGATGAGGGCTCACTCAGCAGCCGCGGAGCAGAAGCCAGGGGGAGTTGCAGTGACGCGCCCGTGAGCTCCGCCGGCAGCCAGCTGTGCCTGAGTGACCGAGCCCCAGGCCGAGAGGCCGGGGGCACCCCACCTCCGAAATGGCCCGAGCGAGCCCCAATAAGCGGCCGCCAAGGAGTGAGCCGGTGTGTACCCGGACGCCCACCCCCAGATACAAAGAACCACCAACGCACCGACACCTGAGGGAGTCCGCCACCGGCAGGGGAAGTGGTGCAGTGCAGGGATCTCCAAAATCACTTCTTTATCTGAGGAAAAGACCCACAGAGTGATGTAGAGGTGGTATAACAGTCTGCTGTTAGTCTGATGAAATGAATGACTTCATTACCTGATACAGTGATGTTGACTTCTTCACTCTTCTCTCCAGCTTCACCTTCACACCAGTAAACTCCACTGACTGGCTTGAACTCATCAAACAAACAGGATGAACCATTGAACCTCCCGAAGCCCCGCCCCCCTGCTCCACATGACTCAGTCCCACTTCCTGTGTCCCTCTTCACCGTCCATCCATCAGAGCCCAGCTGACCTTCACATGTCAGAGACACTGAGGCTGCTGTGAAGAACTGCTGAAGGTTTGGACTGACGCTCAGAGAGACTGGAGGACAGACGGACAGTTTCTATCAGTGTTTACACTCAGTGTTTGTCCTGGACCATGGTGCACTTCATCTACTCACCTGCACAAACAGTCAGTGCAGACAGCAGCAGCACACACACACCTGCAACAGTAGGTCAGAGGTCATTTAAAGAAAGACTGAGGCTGCACAGTTTTTTTTTTCTCTCAGGAAACTTTTTAATCTCCTGAAGTATCTGCCACAATCTAAGGAGCTTGGAAAGAAAAGCGTCTGGACTTCTTTAAGTTGCTTGAAGACGTTTCACCTCTCATCTGAGAAGCTTCTTCAGTTCTAGGATCAAACGGTGAAGAGACCCACATTTAAGCTCAGTGGGAGTTTCCCACTGAGAGGGACAATGGACCCCCTGATGATCCTCTACCTAATCACATGAGCCAAGGTGTGGTAATGGGTGTGGGTCACAATCAGCCAGGGTTTTACCTCTACTACTTTGTACTTTCTTACTTTGAGTACATTTCATAGTCTGTACTTTTTTTTTTACTTTTACTTGAGTTAATAAGTTGAATCAGTACTTCATCTTTTACTGGAGTATTTTTGAACAGTAGTATTTGTACTTCTACTTAATTATGGAAGGTCTGTATTTTTGCCAGATCTGTGAGCCACGCAGATTAAACTACACAAACACCACCGTGCACTGTAACAGGAACAGGAAGTTATAAAATACCACCGAGACAGCAACGCAGGTTAGCCTGTCTTTTCCTGTTTTCTATACATTTTTTGATCAGATGGCAATCAACGGTAAACATCACAGTGCACAGCATTGTAAACAATGGAGAGGGAACTGTGCATGGATGAGCTTTCATTCATGTGCAGAGAAGAAAGTGTGGGACTAAGAAGCCACCCTTCAAAAGCACAGTTTTTATTTTCAGATTTGCGGCCTGTTTCACTCCCACACTGCTGCTGTTTAAAGGTCATCATGTCAATGGGAATGGGAACTTTAACAGTCAAAACCGTCTGTGGTTGTTTGAATACACTCAGTCCTCTTAATGGAAAATTGGCTGTGAATAGAGGAAGTGAAGACTAGATAAAAGAAGGGACGCAGTCAGAGGACCCTGTGCTTCATGCAGTCAGAGGCTGTGGTTTCCTGACTGAAGAGATGTTTGATGAAAAGAGGTCAAGTCTCTTTTGTTCTTTTGGTCTTCATGTTACTGACACTTAGCTGGGCAGAAAGTTTAATCGCTGACTTAGTCCAGACTATATGGTGACTTTCCTGCAGGACTCCAGGTTAAACTGCTGAGAGTCTGAACCTCTGAGAGGTTTGCAGTGATGATGAGATCGATTTAAACCGAAAAACTTTCATCATGCATGTTTGAAACCATTTTCTATCACTCTTCATACATTTCAGTTAAAACTGTGAGCTCCATTATTCAACATTAACATCACTTCTTGGTTCCTGCCCAACTTCACAGCCACCAATCAAATGAAACCAGAAAGACATAAGAAGGAGAATGAACTGTTCCTCTCGCCTTGACGAAACTTTTCAGAATTTTTACATGAACTTTAAAGTCAGTAGCTGCGAGCTTGTAACTGCTGAAAGGTTGTTTTCCTGCCATATTGTTTGTTGGAGCTGTGATAAATAAATCGATGATTTTAGTGTTTGACTCACCGAGGAGCAGAGAGACCGGTGCAGTCTTCATGTTGTCTGGATGACGACTGAACGTCAGTCTGAGCAGCAGAGAGACGCCTTCAGCTTCAGCACTTCCCCGTTAACAGTCTTCAGTACGTCACGCTGCTGCTCCATCACAAAGAGGCAGAGCAGCTTCTCCAGCAAACGTCAGCGAATGAGATGTTCCGTTGGGTAATTCAGCTCCGAATCTATAATCCTTTTAAAAAACAAATTCCCTTTTCCTACAAAATGTTAATTGAACTCACATGTAGTTATAAGGAAAAACAGACTGTATGTGTCCAAGTCCAAACTATAAATGTATATCATCACTTTAGCTCCATCTTTGTAGAAGTAGTCGGTTTAAATCTGGTTTTACTATCTTAGAAAACATTATGAGTTGCAGCACTTTATAATAACTAAGAAGCTGTAAAATTAAAGGTGTTGAGGTGGCAGGCAGGATGTAGGACCCAAACGCAGGACTCAGAGACAGAATGATTAACTAAAGTGGCAGCTTTATTGCTGGAGAACATTCAAATAGAAATAGAAGAAAACAAAACTAGAAACTCAAAACTTAAGCCCAAACTAGAAACCCGGGAAACTAGAAAATCAAACCAGGAAAGAGTGAACCAGAACATTACCAGAAGCACATAGAAAACAAAACACAGTACAGTGAGGGTACAACACAACAACTAACAGAGAAACACAGGGCTTAAATACACAAGCAGGACTACGAGAAGATGGGGAATAGGTGGTAACACATCTGGGACAAATCAGGCCTAATGACAGAAGGGAAGCAAAACCAAGCACACTGCACACAGGACAGGGACTATCAAAATAAAACAGGAAACACATGAGGCACAGACTTGATACTGAACAGAGGGAACACAGAGCACAGGGACAGGATTGACAAACTGCAACATGAGACACGACTGAACAAGAAAATCAGCATGAAGACAGAACTAAACCTTGAGTAAACATGAGGGCTACAGGAAGAAAACCCAAGTAGATTAGATTAGATTAGATTAGATGAAACTTTATTAATCCCTCGGGTGGGTTCCTCCAGGAAATTCAGTTTCCAGTAGCAAAGCACCGAAAGAAGTTGCATGTTACAGATACATTAAGGGGAATGAGAGTAAGGATATAAGCATAAATACACCATATATACACATATACACATATATAGATACAGAATATACAATATGGATAAATAGGATTGCTCATTTGAGTGAGTATATTGCACAGTTGCTTTCGTATTAGGGATGGACCGATCCGATATTCAGTATCGGTATCGGTCCGATATTGACGTAAATTACTGGATCGGATATCGGAGAGAAATTTAAAATTTTTATCCGATCCAGTGAATATCACAAAAGCACCTCAAAAACTCGCTAACATGGTATAACCCAGGTCATGACCTTAGCACGTCAGAGCAGTATGCGTCACGTGATCGAGCGGTTATCGTGTGGGAGAGCTCAGAGCCATCATGTCAGCAGTGTGGACTTATTTCAAACTAAAAGACGAAAAAAGCAAGACTGCCGAATGCAACTTATGCGATGCAAGTGTTTCGCGAGGTGGTAGCAGTGTGGGGAATTTTAACACCACAAACATGATTAAACACTTACAGAAACACCACGCAAAGGAGTACGCGGAATTTAGCCTGGCCTCCAAAGCTAAGCAGAAAAGTGTACCATATCAACAAACGCTTTTGGAAAATATTCAGAGACGTGAGAAATTCCCTCCAGAAAGCAATAGAGCGAAGCTGATAATGGAGAAAATAGTTGAATTTGTTGTGCTTGATGACCAGCCCCTTTCCGTTGTGGAAAATGATGGTTTTCGACGCTTAATTGAGCATTTAGAGCCTCGCTACATGCTGCCAAACCGGCATTTCATCTCGGAGGAAGCTATCCCAGGCAAGTACAAACAGGTGCGCAAGTTCATCTCCGAAAGTTTGGAAATAATTCCCACGTTAAGCATGACGACTGATATCTGGAGCTCGGACGTTTGTCCGTTGTCCCTGCTAAGCCTGACTGTACACTGGATAGACTCGAGTTTTACAATGCAAAAAGCAGTGTTGCAGGCCAAAGAGTTTCGTGGTTCACACACAGGAGAGTCCATCGCTGCAGCTATGGAGGAAATGTTAAATGCGTGGAAAATTCCGAAGAATAAAGTCCACGTTGTTTTGCGAGACAATGCCAGCAATATAAAAAAGGCAATGAGCCGGCTAGGTGTTGCAAGTTTGGGATGCTTCGCGCACACTTTGCAACTTGTGGTGAATGAGGGACTGCTTGCACAACGTGGTGTATGTGATGCTGTGACAGTGGGCAGAAAAATAGTGGGTCACTTCAAACACTCACCACAGGCATATTCGCGTTTGGAGGACATTCAAATGGAGCTGAACATGTCACCCAAACGTCTGATACAAGATGTGCGAACAAGATGGAATAGCACATATTATATGATCAAGACCCTCACAGAACAGAAGCGAGCCTTGTGTGCATATTCTGCAGAGTATGATCTGCCTGCCACACTTAGTGCACATCAGTGGGGGTTACTGGAAAAGGTCCTGACAGCTCTAGCTCCCTTTGAGGAGTTAACAAAGGAGGTAAGCGCATCATCCTCATCTGCATCTGATGTCATCCCTATTGTCTGCGTCCTTAAGCGCGTGCTCTCCCGAGAAAATGAGGCCGACGATGGAATAAAGAAAATGAAAGGCACTCTTCTCGAAGCAGTTAACAGACGCTTCAGAGACGTGGAATCCGAGCCACTATACACAGTTGCAACACTGCTGGATCCAAGATATAAAGACACTCATGTTATTTTAACAGATCAACTTGTTTTGTGTGTGTGTGTGTGTGTGTGTGTGTGTGTGTGTGTGTGTGTGTGTGTGTGTGTGTGTGTGTGTGTGTGTGTGTGTAAGTGATAGTGCATTAGAGAGAGTGTGTCAGAAAATGGTGAGGACATTCTAGATTAGTTGTGATAGACTTGTCATTCAGTCAGGACACCACCATTGCGCATTATAACATGTATTGTCTGATTCAGAGTAGTACAGCAAAGTATGTTGAGGTCTTTATAATGGGCATGGAATAAATAGCAAGAATGAAGAATGATAGTTTAATCACACTGCTGAATGATACTAATGATAAATTTAATGATTGTTTAATATTCAAGTTTGGACTTTTTTCATTTCAGGTACTTCACGAGTGTAGAAACCTCAAAACAAGCTAAAGATGCTTTGATGGCAGAGGTGAGGAAGATGGAGTTTTTGAGAACTACATTAAACTCCTCAGAGCCAGCAGAGGGGACATCAGCAGTCTTGGAGCCAGCAAAGAAGACTCCACGGGTGGAATCTTCCAGCCAAAGCAGACTTGAAAGTGTTTTTGATGAAATCCTGAAGGAAAACGCTCAAGATCCTGTTCCTCAGTTAGCCACGACAAGTGCACGCGTTGAAGTGCAAACTTACCTTAGTGAGCCAACCATTCAACGCGCAGATAATCCACTGCTGTACTGGCAAGTCAACAAACTTAGATTTCCCACTCTGGTTTCTACAGCAGCTAAATTTCTCTGTGCACCTACCACAAGTATTGAGAGTGAGAGACTCTTCAGTACAGCCTCTATTATCATTGATGAAAGGAGAAGCAGGCTGACAGCTGAGAAGGTTGAAATGTTGATCTTTCTGAAGAAGAACCTACCTCTCATGTTAAAGTGAAAAAAAAGTTACAACTGCATTATTACAAGAATGTTGTTTGCTCTGCTAAAATTGCACCTTTTTTCAGTACCAAAGGGGTTTTGAAATTTGCATAAAGTTGCACTTTTATTTACTTGAATTTTACTTTAAATACTTTGAGATTTAAAGTTCTGCATAATGTTGCACTTTTATTTTGATGAATGTTACTTTAAATACTTTGAGATTTAAAGTTCTGCATAATGTTGCACTTTTATTTTGATGAATGTTACTTTAAATACTTCAAGATTTAAAGTTCTGCATAATGTTGCACTTTTATTTTGATGAATGTTACTTTAAATACTTCGACATTTAAAGTTCTGCATTATGTTGCGCACTTTCAGGATGGATATTTTGATAGTGGTGACAGCTAAACAGTGCTAACGTTTAAATAAAGAGATATGCATTATTGAACTGAGCAATATTTTGGGTGCAGTCTTTTTCTTGCATGCAAGTATAAGAGAATAGTTTTTGTGTTCTGTCTTTTTAAATTTGACTTTGAACTTATACAAAAACAGTTTAAAAAATAGATATATCGGATTCATATCGGTATCGGCAGATATCCAAATTTCTGATATCGGTATCGGTATCGGACATAAAAAAGTGGTATCGTGCCATCTCTATTTCGTATACATGAAGCGGACATACCTGAGTGGCCGCGATCTTGTTTACATAAAGTAAACCTGCTCCCGAGCAGGTTTACGCTTATGGATCTGTTGCTATGACAGCAAGTCCCGGATGAGCTTCGGAGAACCGAACGATCCAAGATCACACGAAATCGTCAACAATCTCATCCAGCTAACTTACTTAGCGCGGTACGAAGAACGGACCCCTGGTCTGACTGTTAGCTGAATGTGTGTGTGCAGGTGTGCGTCTCACTCTTTGTGACCAAGCTGGGAGGAGTCTGCAGGTGTACCTGGACTTAAGCCACACCCCCTACCCACCTGGCCTGTTGCCGGGTAACACTCTGCTGTTGTCTGGTTTCCAGAGGAGGCTGTCCAGGTGAGACACACATAGACAGGCTTATAAATGTTTGGACTCTTTATTTGGACTCATTTCCAACAATGTCACCCCCAATAAAGTTATGGATCATCTTGCATCAATAGGCTGCTGGTTTTCTTTACTCGTTTCAGGTGTTACCAGCAAAATAGTTGTTTAATCATCTGGAAATGTACCCAGATTTATTTATTTAGACAGAGATCTTGACCCCCCAATGTTCAATACAAAGTCACGCCCATGGTTACGTACCTGTGCGGTTTACCTGTGTGTGTGTTTCAGGACAGGAAGTGTGTACTGCACGTACTTACCTGTCAGCTCCATAACTGTGGTCTCCCTGGGAGACACCAGGTAAGTTTACAGGTAAAGTCTGGTTCACGTGTTTGTCGTGCTGTTGTTTATTTGTTTGTTTGGTTTCTATCAGCTCGGCCCAGCCTCCTCCTCCTGCTCCCATCATGCACCTGGGTGAGTGGGCTCTGAGCAGCAAGCAGAGGTGCGCTGTGGGACAGGTCAAAGGTCACGTGGTGTGTTTCCTGTTCCTGCAACTGCAGTGGAGCTGCTCGCTGTGTGGCAGCGTGTACACACAGGTACTGCATAAAATACACACAGTGTGTACAGGATGTGCTTAGTTGCAGTTTCTCGGGTGCAGTGAAAGTACTCAGAGTGCTTCATGTGTTGTTAGCGTGTTGGTGGCGTGTTAGTGTTGGTGCAGTAAGTAAAGTGTCGTTTTGGAGGAAACTGCTCACGATTTCAGGTGTGTGTGTTTACCTGTTGCTCTCTCTCTCTCAGGGCTGCAGCAGCTCTCAGTGTCACTCGACCTCGTCAGTGTTTCAGTCCAAAGCAAAGTAAGAGCAGCTTCCTGTTGAGCTCACCTGCTGATACGTGTTAATCACCTGGATGAGTCAGGTGACAGTCACATGATCAAACCATGTGGCTCTGCTCTTCGATCAGGCTGGTGATCGATGACGGGACAGGTGAGGCTGACGTCTGGTTCTCAGCTGCTCTGGTTCCTGCTCTGCTGGGATTGACTGATGCTCAGTGGGAGGGGCTTCAGAGAGCACTCAGGGTCAGAGGTCACATCAGAGTCTTCCCTCGTGGGCAGAGCCAGGTCAGTAGCACCTGTCAGGTGTATATATTTACCTGTCACAGGTGAGTCACAGGTGAGTCAGGTGCTCATCGTCGTCTTTAAACTTTATTTTATCTTTAAAAATTTAAGATCGGGTCATGTTTTTATTCCTGAGGCTTTAACTGTGAAAGGGCACATCCTGTTTACATCCTGGTAACAGCTCCGTCTGCTCACACTTTACTGCCGAACTGGTTTGGGGGCGTGGCGTCAAACTGAGGGTTTTCTTCATATTTACAGTCGGTGTGAAAACGTCAGAAGGTTTGAGTGAAAAGAGAGAAAAAAAGATGTTTGTGAGGATTCACGTTGTGGATATCTGAGGTTATCAGAGTGCCAGGAAGGGAAACCTGAAGAAAGTCAAAGAGCCGCCCAGCACAGAACAAGCCTGTCAGAGCAAAGACTTCAAAGACTCTACAGGCTGCACAGGGACGCACTGTGAGCTCACAGAGCTCCACGTCTGCAGACACCTTCAGCCACACTGCTGAGGACGAAGACCTGCAGACTGAAACGTCCTGTGGTCAGAGGAGGTGAAACGAGAAGAAGATGCAGCTACAACCCAAAGAACAGCGTCCACACAGTGAAGCACGGTGGGGACGCTGTGGGGGGGCCACCACAGAGAGAAACAGGCGTCCTGCAGGACGTTTCCACAGGGCCGAGCCGTGAGTCTGCAGAGACATAACCTCTGTGTCTGTCTCAGGTGTGTGACGGGGACGCTGACGACTTCCTCCTCCACTTCCTGTTGTGTCTGTGCAGCAGCGATGTCATGATTCGGCTGCTCAGCCTCACCTGCAGGAAACACACCAACCAGAGACCAGAAGGTAACCCCACCCTCACCACCCTGACCAACCCTGACTGCAACCTTCAGAGTCGTGTGTGTTTCAGAGGTGAGGAGGTTCACTCGAGGAGACAGAGAGTTCCTGACCAGACTGGCTCCTCCCCTTCAGCTCACCTGTCTGCACCTCCACCCTGACTGAGCTCCACCTGCTTCGTTCTGACTTCATCTGTTCTACGTGTTCGTACAAATAAAACTTTATTGTTCCTCCTCCTGTCACATGGTATCTCACCTTCACTGACGCTTACGCTGGTGATCAGGGTCAGAGGTCACACGAAGCTCTCTGGGTTTAACCTCACACGAAAGGGGCGTCGCTGTCGTCATGTGACCCTTCTACAGGAAGTGATCCCTGTGAGTGGCGCCCACATCAGAGACGTTCTCAGATGGTGATTCATCAAACCTGCACCAGTAAAATCTGACAGTAGAAGGATGATGAGTGAAACTGGTTAATCTGGTGTTTGTGGCACAGAAGGTTTGACCTCCACTGTGTGACCTCCACTGTGGGTCAGACTCCAGCTGGGCCTGCCGCTCTCAGCCTCACTCTGAGGAAGCCTACAGTCTGTCACAGTGGAAACTACACCGGGGGACCCCATCCTTGGGGTGGACCCATTTTTGTTTTAGCGTGTTTTGGGGTTTAAAAGCCACAGAGACGCGGTGCTTAGGAAAAATGCATTTCAGCTGTGCTGATGCTCCTGACACGTATAAGACTGGGGAAACCTGCATTCAGCTGGACCTGAAAAACACTATGTCCAGATAAACACAATCAACTTTTGGAGAAAAATAAAAGATTCTTCATCAGACTAACAACTAAAAACATGACACTTACCTTAACAGTATGGGCTACATCAAATATATTCAAGACCGACAACAACACTTCTCACTGCTGCTAATTTTAACAAAACTAAACAAAAAGTAGAAAAAGGCAATTCACCAAGTCTTGAAAAGTAAAACTGAAAAATAGAAACACAGAATAAAATAAAACATCCATCCAGATCTTTACCACCAACAACATAAAATCTATCTTAATGAAATGGCCAAATTCTCCAATAAATTAGCAATAATGAAGTAAGAAAAAATAAGACATTCAATTTATGGACGCTCAAATTAACAGAGCGACATTAAACGCACCTCATTGCCTGCCGTAGCGTTCTTCGCAGCTGCACTTCACCTCAAAGGTCGGTTAATACATCGGATTTAACTTAACCAAAGTCCAATTAAAGGAAAATAAATGTTTCTAACAAATACAATGAAGAAGATTAAAATAATTCACTGTCAGTTACTGTCGCTGTGAGTTTGACGAGGTCAGCTGCTTCATTTGGTTCTGCCTAAAGTTCTCTCAGTGATCCAGTGTTTATATGATAAGATACGTGTTTAATGCAGAGAGTTGGAATTACAAGTTGGTAAGAAGCTTTTTAACAAAGGTTTGATTTAAGCTTTAAGTTCAAAGGTGAAAGAAATTTCACGTTTGATGAAGGAAGATCAAGGCTAACAAGGACATAGGTCAAAGGTCAAAATAAGGTAAGGTGAGAAAATATAATAGATATATATAATCAATCAATAAGGTGAAAATATCAGATAAAAGGGTTTCTTTGGTTATAAGGAATAGAGAGGTCAAAGGTCAAAACAAGAGTACTGTTAAGTTAAAATTAAAAGGTCAAAGGTCAGATTAAACAGGTTACACAGAAAGGATCGGCAAAACTTAAACAAGGATAAAGAAATAATACATTAAACAAGGAAATAAATTAAAAGTCTGAGTTAATGAGAAATTAAACGTTTAAATCAGGTTAAGAGTTTAATTTTAAGCTTTTCTTAGTTAAACTAAATAAAATAATCAGAATAAACGATTGGAGGAAAAAAGCAAAGATGTTGTGATCAAATAGTTTGTACGGCAGAAAGAAAAACATGTTTCAGTATGGGTTTTTTTTTTTTCTATTTATTTAGGACAGTGCATGTTAATGAACATAAATGTAAAGAAAAAATTACATGAATGTAAACATACCAGATTATAGCCAAGGGCTAATTTCCATCTGTTGTCCTTAAGCATAAAAATAGACATAATAATTCATCATTCATTCATAATAAAAACTCCATCACCAAACTTACACATACACACCATTCTGTTCCCAAATAAAACATTAAAACTATACAACTCATACATGATCACACACTTGATTTGTCCATAACCAGTTTTTAACCTTTGCCTTAAACAAGTTGAATGTCGAGCATTCTCTTATGGGTTGAGGAAGACTGTTCCACAGATGGCCTCCCTTGACAGAGAGGACGTTCTGCCCAAATGCTGTCCGTCTGTGGGGTATAAACAAGTCTCCTCGGATTGTAGCTCGAGTGGTCCTGTCTGAGCTTTCTTTATGCCTAATGAACTGCTTTAGTGGTGGTGGAGCAAGGGAGTGTAAGACTTTATATATTAAACACACTCTTTTAAGTTTCACTAAATTATTGAAGTTCAGTAATTTATGTTTTTTTAACACATGACAGTGGTGGTGGGAAGTCGGTTTTTTGTCAAGTAGTTTTAAACTTCTTTTATAAATGTTTTCAATAGTTATAAGTGTTGTTGGACAAGCAAGTGACCAGGACGTCAAACAATAGTCCATATGAGAGATGATCATTGAGTAAAAATAAGTTTTTGCAACATTCATATTTAAATTATTACGTATATGATTAAAATTTCGATTATTAAATTTAAGAACCTGTGACACTTTATTTATGTGACTCTTGAAGGATAATGTTGGGTCTAGAATGACCCCAAGATATTTAAATTCTGGAGCTAATTCAAGCTCTACTCCATGCAGGAATGTGTTTGACTGCTTCAAGTTTAAGGGGTGTTTTGAAAAATACATACCGACAGTTTTTGAGGTGTTCAACATTAGGCATGAGTCCTCCAGCAAGCTATGCATTAATGCTAAAGCAGCTGTAAGATCTTTTGCCACCTGCTGGACACTATTTGCTTGCGTATATATAACTGCATCATCTGCATACATTTGAGTAAATATATTTGGACAGACTTCGGGTAAGTTATTGATAAAAAGAGAGAACAATAAGGGCCCAAGAACAGATCCTTGAGGAACCCCTGTATCACAGTCTAAATATGGAGATTTAACCCCATCCAACACCACACACTGTTTCCTGTGTGAGAGATATGAGGCAAACCACTGAAGAGCCTGACTGGAGATATTAAACCGAGTCAATCTGGACAACAATATCTGATGGTTTACAGAGTCAAAAGCCTTCCTCAGATCTAAAAATACAGCTCCAACACAGGGACTCTTGTCCAGCAAGCTCTTCAAGTTCTCCACTAACATACACAGGGCAGTATCTGTGGAGTGATGTGCCCGAAAGCCAAACTGCAATGGATGTAATGAGGGTTGGGTGTTTTCTAGGTGAGCAGTGAGGAGTTTAACCATCCACTTCTCAGCTATTTTAGATACGACCGGAAGTATGCTTATGGGGCGATAATTAGCCATGTCAGTCTTCACACCTGCTTTGAAAATTGGTGTAACTACAGCAATTTTCCAATCTGTTGGAACAATGGAGTGTTTGAAAGACATATTCAAAACATGAGTTGTTGGACGTACAAGCAAATCCATATGTTCCTTTAGGAAGTTTGTGTTAATACCATATACATCAAGTGCTTTTGATTGTTTTAAACCTGTAATTAGTTTAGCAACTTCAGTGTCTGAAATATGAGTGATGGTGAACAAATTTTGACCAACATCATTCACATTATCAGAGCATACGACTGAGTCAAAGCTCTGACTGATCTCCTTAACAGATGAAATAAAGAAAGTGTTTAAGTTACTGGCAATAGATAGAGGCTCTCTAACAATAGAGTTATTTACATAAAGTTCAATTGTGTTTTTACTTTTGTTTGAATGACGGCCAAGTAATTTATTTAAGTGTTGCCAGATAATTTTACCATTACCTTTGGCTCTTTCAATTATATTTATAAAAAATTTTGCTTTGGCCTGTCTCAAACTTCTTGTTACTTTATTCCGCATTGAAGTAAATCTCTGTCTATCCAGAGGTAGACCTGTTTTCAGGAACTGCTTTAGTAATTGATCTCTTGTTTTCATTAAATTCTTGCACTCTTTGTTTAACCAGGGCAAATTAGATGTTGTCTTTATTTTTTGTCGACCTCTAATGGAGTATGTTGATATAACATCCTTGACAATGTCAGTGAAGTGACTGCTGCAGAATTGTGGATCATCACTACACAATAAAGGCTCCCAGTTAACTGATGCTAATGCTTCTGCTACATTTTGTCGCTGACTTCTTGGTATGAATTCATAAAAGGATCTCCTATTAGATGAACTTTGAAAGTCATTCTTAACCCGTTATTTTATAAGTTTTCTAGAAAATAATATAAAATTGTGGTCTGAAATACCAGTGATAAAATTATAAGATTTAATAATTCGCTCGGGCTTATTACTGAAAACCAGATCTATTTTTTTGAATGACAAAGGATGAACTGAAGCTCTGCCATCACGTAATGTCGCATACTGCTGTTTCTGATGTCATTTAAAAAAAAAAAAAAAAAAAGAAAACCAGATCTATTTTAGTTTTAGAGTGTCTTGTTATTCTTGTGGGTTGTTCAATGTGTTGAGTAAAGTTCAAAGTCTCCATTATGTCCTTGAGTGTTTTTCTGCCCTTTTCACAGTCCCAGTTGACATTAAAATCTCCCATTACAATTATTTCATTAGACTTATCACACAGTGTGTGAATGTGTGTGTGAATGGGTGGATGACAGGTTGTGTAAAGCGCTTTGGGGTCCTTAGGGACTAGAAAAGCGCTATACAAATACAGGCCATTTACCATTTACCATTTATTATTTATAGCATGATATTTAAGTAATATCTGTAGTTGTTCATAAAAAATATTCTTTGCTGAAGGAGGGCGATATAAACAGATCAACGTAAATGACATTTCTGGGGAAAGAGTGATTTTAACAGAAATATGTTCTATTTCGACATCTATTGGTGAACTAAGTAAAGAGCAATCCAGGTGTTTTTTTACATACACAAGTATTCCTCCTCCTCTTGTTCCAATTCTATCCCTTCTGAATACTGTGTACTCTGGAAAGACAACCGCAGACTCCGGAGAAGAACTTGTGAGCCAAGATTCAGAGATACCCAAAATAGAAATATTGGAATTGCTTAGAATATGTTCCAGTTGCTCATGCTTTGGTAACATACTGCGAATGTTAATGTGTCCACATAGAAGCCCCTTTGGTTTATTTTTAGTGTCCCAGATTACTTTAGCCTGATTAAATGTCTTGCTGGGGCCCGTTCTTCGTACGTCGCTTACTACATCCAAGATCAAATGACACATCCAAGATCAAATCATCGCGCTAACCGTGAGCTCGCTAATCCGGTTCCCCGAACACACCTGTTGTTGACGATTAGTACAGCTGGATGAAGTAATGCGCGATCACTGGGTGCCGTAAAAGGGGCTACGCATCGATAGCAGAAACAGTGATCGGCAAGCCTCTGATTGGTCGGCGAAAATGTCGAAGGAGCGCGCACAGTACTTCACCGCAGCGGAGCAAGAACTCCTGATTGAGGGATTTCAGGAGTACCAGAGTGAAATTAAAACGCAAGGTAACAGTGCGAAGGCTGCAAAAGCAAGGAGAGAGGGCTGGCAGAAAGTTGCTGACAAATTAAACGCGTAAGTAATGCAACATATTACATGGCACCATACCATATCATATTTTATCATATCAAATCATACCACATGATATCCTCTTACACATTAGAGCCACAACCGGACCCACCAGAACATGGGAACAAGTAAGAGTGAAATACAAGAACATACTACAGAATGGTAATATCCAACACTCATATTGCTGTCAGTCACTTGAAAAGACACCCCTGAAACAATCCCTGTGTTTGTGTATAACAGCAACCAAGAAAAGGGCAGAGCAACAAAAGACAGGTGGTGGTCCTGCACCCCCTCGTCAACAAGTTGGTTAAGTAAATAATACCCTCACGGGAATATCGATATCTCTCAATGAGCACACTGTCGCGCTGAGCTAAAGGATCCTGTCTATCCCGCAACATACGCTGTATTCTGAGGACTCTCCTTATCAATCTTGCACCTTCCGCAATGGGCTGCTCGCGTAAACGGACAGGATATGACTGCGACAGGCTTCCCAAATCCACCTTCGCTTTTATAGCCGTGGTCTCTCATCTTGATTACACGAAGTAATTTACAATTACTACTCTGAAATATGAATTACATCTGTAATAATCACATACATGTAATAGAATGTTAATAGTACATTTCCCTTTTTTAGGAAATGACCTGTATGTATCTGTGTGACATCAATAAAAGGATCAAGTGCTGCATTATCTTTAGTTACATTGATGTTATTTATTTATGGTGAAACAGTGGTGGAATATCGCTGTTGCTTTCGTATAAATGAAGCGGACATACCTGCATGGCCGCGATCTAATCCTGTTTACATAAAGTAAACCTGCTCCCGAGCAGGTTTACGCTTACAGCTCTGTTGCTATGACAGCAAGTCCCGGATGAGCTTCGGGGAACCGACTGATCCAGGATCACGCGAAATCGTCAACAATCTAATCCGGCTAACCTACTTAGCGAGGTACGAAGAACGGGCCCCAGATCTTTGTTCCTCTGTAAATTTTAATAGCAGGATTTCTTGTCCTTTTGTTGACAATACTATGAGCATTTAATGATGAGAAACCCTTTACCGGAGACTGTAGTTTGGGTACAGCAGGTGGGGGCCCAGGCAGCTCCGTTGGGGGCCCAGGCAGCTCTGTTGGGGGCCCAGGCAGCTCTGTTGGGGGCCCAGGCAGCTCCGTTGGGGGCCCAGGCAGCTCTGTTGGGGGCCCAGGCAGCTCCGTTGGGGGCCCAGGCAGCCGAGGTGGAGGCCCTGACAGCCGAGGTGGAGGCCCAGACAGCCTAGGTCGAGGTCCGAGCAGCTGAGGTGGAAGCCCAGGCAGCCAAGGTGGAGGCCCAGGCAGCCGAGGTGGAAGCCCAGCTAGCTGAGGTGGAGGCCCAGGCAGCCGAGGTGGAGGCCCGAGCAACTGAGGTGAAAGCCCAGCTAGCTGCAATGGAGGCCCGGGCAGCTGAAATGGAGGCCCAGGCAGCTGAGGTGGAGGCCCAGGCAGCTGAAATGGAGGCCCAGGCAGCTGAGATGGAGGCCGAGGCAGGCCTAGGCTAACTAGGCTAATTAGTTGTAGCCAGTCCAAATCACTGATGTTTGAATTTGGTCCAGGATTTAGTTCTATATCACCAGCCAAAAGTAGCATCAGAACAAGTTTCAGAATCTCCAGCGACAGTTGTGGTATATTTGATTGTTCATGTTTACCTGGGGGTGGTCTAGCATGACCAAAATCCAAGAATCTTGTGAACAAAGATGTTGGCTCCATTTGGCTGGGAAAGTGGTATAATTATCCAGCTTTCTTGGACATGTCGAACTCCACAGAAGATAAAAATGTATAAAAACAAAAAGACAAGTTGATGTCAAGATCCAGGGGTTTTTAGATGGTTTTTTAGGTGGGTTTTTTGGCAAACGCACAGGACCTGCCAAGCTGTGTGTCTGCACCCTAGCAGCCATCTTGTTTGTGACATGAAGGACACATGTTGAGCTAAAACCACAGTAGACACTTGTAGAGACCTCAAATCATTGTTACTGAGGAATTCTGCCTTAAACAGTAAAGTGTTCTTTAACAGTGTGTGTGTGTCTGCAGCTGTTGTGTTGTTGCTGCATCATTGCCTCAGGGGGAAAGTTGTGTGTGTGTTATGCAGACTAGCAGAGACTGCAGCTGTCAGCAGCCACACACACTTTCTATTCTTCAAATCAAATCACAGTGAAACATGTTCACTGACAGCTCAGCTTCAGCATCGTCTTCATGCTGTGACTGCAGCCGTTCAACTCTGTTTGTCTTTAACCCAAATCATCACAACATGCAAATATAATCATCAAAATGATGTGACTGGAAGGATGCAGCAGTCTGTGCTCCACCTTTCTCCTCCACACCTGCAGGTGGAGAACATGGATGCATGAATCTCTACAGAGTTCTTTGAATATTATCCGTCTCATCAGTTTTCAGTGAACAAAACTCCTCACAGAGCCAAAATAAGCAGTTTGTATCCAACATAACTCAGCTGGACTCTGATGCTCCGTATAACAGCCACACATGAGTCTGGATTCACTCAAAGCATTGAACAAACTTTATTGGAAATGAAGCTTTTGGACATTTGTTCTCTGATATTTGCTCTTCAGCTCGAGTCTCCATCAGTGGGAACATTTCCTGATTCAACTTTTCTTCTGTTCAAATCAAACTCCATGAGAATCAAAGTGTGAATCAGAGTCCTGATGATCAGATTCTATAGAAACATGGAGACTGTAGAGGATTTACACTCAATATGTTCATTTGTTCCCTTCAAGAAAAATCAATCATTCATCCAATAAAATCAGTCGTTGATCAGTTTGATTGACAGGACAGATGATCAGAGGTGCAGAGTTTTTACCTCCATAATTTAGACTGGGACTGAAGTATGGGTGGAGTCTGTGAGTGAAGGAGCAGCCAGTAAAGGAGTAGATCAGAGCTGCAGCACCTACATCATAAAAGGAGACCAGACCCTCCTCATAATCCACAAACACCCCCACCTTCTCAGGACCAGGATGAAGACAGAGGGGGACTGGAGGGTAAGCACCAGCTTTGTACTCATTTCCATTTCTCAGCCACACAGTCCAGAAACCATCCTGAGGTCTCAGTGGGATGTCTCCCTTCCTGTTGATCGACTCTGTGGCCACTCCTAAATCCCACTCAGTCTGTCCTTTAACCTGAACCTCAAAGTAAAATCTGCCTGAAGAGAAACTCTGCTCTCCTAAAACACAAGGACACAGAGAAAATCTCTCTGGGTTGTCTGGAAGTTTCTTCCTCACATCACTATGATAAACTTGTTTTCCATCATCAGACAGGATGAGATTAGGATGAGCTGTATCAGGATCCAGAGTCACATCCACCTCATGCTGCTGCACCCTCTGCAGCTCTGCAGCCTCTAACAGCTTCTTCTTCATGAGTTTCCAGACTGTCTCCTCCAGCTGAGCCACAGCTCTCCCCACAGTCCCCTCATATGATGGTGGATGAACTCTGACCTCTGTCCAGTCCTTCCCGGGTGGAGCAGCTTTCAGGGAGGAGAAGCTTTGGAGGAGGTGGAGGTGGTCTTCAGAGCGTGAGAGCTGCTCCACCTCAGAGCTTCTCTCCATCAGCTCAGAGATTTCCTGTTCCAGATCTTTGATGAGACCTTCAGCCTGTTTCTCTGTAGCTTCCTGTTTGTCTTCGATCTCCTTCATGAGCTCCTTCAGGCGTCTCTCAACAGACTCCATCAGAGCCGTGAGGACCTGAACACCTTCTGCTTTCTGTCTGTCTGCAGCATCTTTACTCATCTTCACCGACTCTGTGATCTCCTGAATCTTCAGTCGTCTCTTCTGGATCATCTGCTGAATCTCAGCCTCTGTCTTCTCCAGCTCTGCCTTCTTTCCTTCATATTCTTCTCTCAGAGGAACAAACTCGTGGTTCTTGTGGTCTAAAACAGAGCAGAGCGTGCAGACACATGTCTGGTCAGTCTTACAGAACAGCTGCAGAAGGTTATCGTGCTTCGTGCACATCCTGCCTTCCAGGTTCTCCACAGCATCAACCAGCTGATGTCTATTCAGACGTTTCAGTGTCAGATGAGGCTCCAGGTGAGTCTGACAGTAGGAGGTCTGACACACCAGGCAGGACTTCAGGGCCTTCAGTCTGGTTCCAGTGCAGACGTCACAGGGAACTTCTCCTGGTTTGGCAGCTTGTTGCTCTGAGCTGCTGCTGCTGGCTTTCTGCTGAGCTTCACGTCTGAACTGAGCAACCATCTCAGAGAACAAAGTGTTGATCTTCAGCTGAGGTCGAGTGTAGAAAGTCTCTTTACACATGGGACACTGACAGCTCTGACTCATGTCCCAGTGCTGACTGATGCAGGTTTTGCAGAAGTTGTGTCCACATGGTGTAGAGACTGGATCAGTGAACACATCCAGACAGATGGAGCACAGAAACTGATCTTCAGATCGCAGATTGCTGGCAGCAGACATGTCTGCACTCTGAGGGAGAAAGAAAAGAAACATTTGATTCAAAATTCACTTTAAATTTCATTTTTACAAAGACAGAAACAAGCGTCAGTTGTAATGATCCTGGGCCATGTTGGCCCAGTATTCTTAGTTTCTTGTTTTTTGTATTTTGTTCCTTATTTCGGCCATGTTTCCTGAGTTGTCCTGTTGTGTTGTTCCCTAAGTGTTTTCCCTTCGTGACTCTTACCCCCTGTGTGCCTCTCTGTGTATTTATGAGCCCTCGTCTCTCTTTGTGTTTATTCAATGTTTCCCCTGCCCGTTATGTCTATGTTCTCCCTGTGCTCTCTCTCTCTCTCCACCTGTCTGAACCCCCGTGTACTTCCTGTTTTACTTTGTGACTCTCGCGCCTGTATACGTCATGTTATGTTCACCCCGCCCTGTCTCGTTATGGTTATCTGTGTCAGCTGTGTCCCCGTGTGTTCCCACTTCCCTCGTTAACCCTCTGTGTATTTATGCGCATGTCTCCCCCAGTCCAGTGTCGCGTCGTCAATGTCTCTTCCCCGAATCTGTGTGGCTTTCTGTTCCCTCGGTCTTCAGTTTATATTCCCGGTTTTGGTTCTGTTACTTTGCACTTCTGCAATAAAGCAGCATTTTTAAATTCAGTTCCAGTCTCCGTGAGTTTTGCGTTTGGGTCCTTTTCTGCCCCCACACAGCCAGTCCATGACAGTCAGTAGTCTGAGGAGCTTGGAGAGAAAAGCGTCTGGACTTCTTTAAGTTTCTTTTCATCACAGAAGCTTCTTCACCTCATCCTCAACACGGACCAAGGAATGAATACTGCACTTTTGGAAGAACTCCCTCCCCTGCAGCCTCTTATCGTCAAAGGGACGGAGGTGGAGAGGGCAAACAGCCACAGATTCCTGGGACTGCAGGTTACATCAGACCTGAGCTGGACTCTCAACACTACAGCAACTGTGAAAAAAGCCCAGCAAAGGCTTTATTTCATTCAGCTGCTCAGGAAAGCTGGCATGAACCACCACCCTCTCACCCAGGCCTGCAGAGGACTGATAGACAGCATCCTCACCGCAGGCATCACTGTCTGGTATGGAAACACTACACAGACACAGAGGAAGGCTCTGCAGAGTCAGAAAGTCTGCAGAGAGGATTATGGGAACAACACTTGCATCCATGGACCTGCACATACAAAGCTGCACATACAATCTCAGACACAACAGAGCGGACAGCAGCATCACACACAGAACACGATTCTTCAACAGCTTCTTCCCCACAACTGTCAGACTGACGGCAAACAAAAACACACTGAAGACTTAAAATAACACAGCACTACTTAACCTCACTTTGAATGTATCATCGGTTCACTGACCATCGGGCAATACACTCACAACAGACTTGTGAAACAGATCTGTGGAACAAATGTGCAACACTGTGAGTGCGATAAGAGGTAGAGAACTACACACTCTCTGTACATTTTCTTCTTTTTCTTTGTATATAGAAAATAGTACGACTACCCTACTCCGGACTTCATTTCTATCCTCCTGCTTTTTTGTCTTTATATTGTTAAAGTGTGATTTGACTTGGAAAGCTCTGCACAAGTATTCCACTGTGCATGGACTGTTGGTCCTGTGTGCAAATGTCAAAATAAAAATCTTGAACCTTCAGTTGTCAGAGTAACTGGTGGAGACCCAGCAACACACTCAGACACAAACTGGTTCATCTGAAACACAAACTGAACAACGTCCTGTCTGCTGTACAGTGCAGCGTCCAGATGAACAGGATCAACAGGATGAACATCTTTTTAACAGTCGTTACAAAGATGTGAAGTTGTTTGGCTGACACAGACAAACAGTATCCCACATTCTTGATTTTTAGCTCACAAACACGTCTTATAAGGACTTATTGATCCTGAAATGTTGGAGGTTTTAGCTCTTTAAACAGTAAAGTTACAGGAGGATACAGATAATTATCAGGAAAATGTCCTCGGTTTGTTAAAATGATCCCGTCCGATAACACACGAGAACAATAAATGTATAATTTTCTGTTGTAACCCACAAACTGAACGGTCACACTCATCTTTCATGTTGTCACTAAAACATCACTCCTTCCACGTCTAGTTGGTCGTGATGGAGGCGGAGTGCGTTGGGTCCGCTTTCCCTGCCCAGCCGATGTTCCTGACGCAGGGAAACAGATCCTGTTGGGGATCCCTACCTCGGCACAACACCTGCCATGGTCTTTGCACACTCACCACAGTAAATGCATCATGTTGTCAGCTTTACAGTATCATAGTCAGAGAAACTGGTCAGGCCGCTCTCTTCCAAATGTCTACACTTCACCCTTTTACTGTCAGTGGGCTCAGAGTCCATCTAATGTGGCTCATTATCTGATGCCGTCTGCAGACCAGTGTTAGACACTGAGAGGTTGATGGCTCCGTGTCAGAGCACCGGCCTTAACGAAAAAGTTATCAATCGTTCTTTTCATCTTTTCTCATTACCCACAGCTACATCCACTCCTATCACGCTGCTCACCTCTGCTGCGACGATTCAAACAGCTGGAAAGTAAATAATTTGGAGACGGTGCGTTTGTGTCACAGTGAACAGTGAAAACAGAGACTTTCTAAAACGATGATGCATGTTAGTCATGTGATGCAGGCATGTGACCAATTAAACAAAGATAGTGGAGAGCATTATACAGCAGCAGTTTTGACAGTCCTATTAAAGATGAATATCAGTCTGCACATGCTCCACAGAGCTTTTCTTCAAATTCTTTATTTCTCTCTCGCTTTTGCAACTTTGTACTTTTGTGTTACTCGCAGCAACAACTCCACCTCATTGTTAGTCCATTTTAAAACTCGGTGCTTTTCCTCCACCTCTGCTGCGACGTTTCAAACAGCCGGAAAGTGAATAAGCAGCAGACAGAAATGAGACCGGTCGAATCATCTTGCGTTTCACGCATGCGCAGGACTGGAACGTAAGCGTTTTCAGCCGTCTTAATGTGGACGCACAACTCTGTGAAAACGACTGAAAACACTAGTGTGGACGCGGAGCGCTGTTTTCAAATCTATCCGGGCGAGTGTGGACGTAGCCTAAGTGGCACCATGGAGAAATGAGGTGGCGCTCTAGACCCTGATGAAGTGAACAGAGTGAAGATTTGTGTAGAAGCAGGAAGTGTGATCAGCTGCACTCACCACTGTTGCTGAGAGGAACCTGATGGACTCCAGTGAATCTTCTTTTAGAGACAAACAGGACTCGACTGCAGCTCTGCTGCTGCTCTCTCACACTTTCACTTCTGCAAAATGACGTTGAGCTTCTTGTTTTTCAGCTGTTGCTCCACCTTTTCCTGCCTCTCCCTTTACAGGAATCAGCCGGTCTGTACTCAGTGACTGTGTGCAGCGGGTGGGAGGAGTGAGGAGTGGTGTGTGGGTTCACACAGTAATGACGGCCTCAGGTGATCAGGAGAAACTCACCTGGATTTCCTTTTTCCACAGCAGACTGAGAGCTTCAGGTGGACCCTGAAGGAGGTCTCAGACACAGGTGGTAAAAGTACACACAGTGTGTACTGAAGTAGAAGTACTACTGTTAAAAATACTCCAAGTACTAATTCAACTTCTTTACTCAAGTAAAAGTAAAAAGTACTGGCTGTGAAATGAGAGTAAAAAGAGCTGATTGAAGAACATTTCTAACACGTGTTTATACAAAGCTAACTGAACCATGTGCTGCATCAACGTGATAATAAAATAATATTATTCACTTTGTTTCTGTCTAAATTTGAATTCTAATAAATATTTTAGCTTGAAATAAGTGAAAAAAATCTGCCAATGGAACAAGTTAAAACTCTCTATTTTTTCTCTGGTTTCAAGATTCACTGTCTTGAAAAAGGTTCATATCCGGTGGCAGACACCCTCAGACATCAGTGCGTTGGTGGTTCTTTGTGTCCGGGGATGGGCGTCCAGGTACACACCGGCTCACTCCTTGGTGGATGCTTATCGGGGCCTGGAGCCTGGGGCTCGCTCGGGCCACTTCGGAGGTGGGGTGCCCTCGGCCTCTCGGCCTGGGGCTCGGTCACTCAGGCACAGCTGGCTGCCGGCGGAGCTCACGGGCGCGTCACTGCAACCCCCCCTGGCTTCTGCTCCGCGGCTGCTGAGTGAGCCCTCATCTGGGACTCTCCTCAGCTCTTACTGGGACAGTGGCGCGGCTGCCCCTCTGTTGGTCTTCCTTGGTCTCTTGTGTTCTGGGGGCCTCTGGATGTCTGGAGTTTTGATCTCCTCCATACCTGCTTCATGCCCTGGAGGACGGGGCTGTGGCCCCCCCACACCCTCTAGCAGATCATTACATGAAGGAACCTTTTAAAAACAAGCGCGTCCATGCTCACAGGTGTACACACGGGTGCTCACACACACAAACTACACCCCTTTTTGGCTCCTAACTTAAGGTCAAGGTCAAGTCTGGGACCTGCCACAGAGAAGGATCTATCAGCACGGGATTTGAGGTTAGTCCGTGGGATGGACAGCATTAGTTTTGAGCTAGACCTCGTGGTTTTTCCTGGAGCATAGGCAGAGAGGAGCTCAGACAGGTAAGGAGGGGCTCGGGCGTTAAGTGACTGAAAAACAAAAAGTAAAAGTTTAAATTGGATCCTGTAGGAGACAGGAAGCCAGTGTAAAGAAGCTAAAAGTGGGGTTATATGCTCTCTCCGTTTGGTACCAGTTAGCAGGCGAGCAGCTGCATTTTGAACCATCTGAAGATGATGGATGGAGGCCTGATCTAGACCATAATACAATGAATTGCAGTAGTCCAATCTGCAAGTAAGAAAAAGGTGAATAACACGCTCAAAGACGTTAGCCGGAAGGTATTTCTTTACCTTGGCTAGCTGTCTTAACTGAAAAAAACAGGACTGAACTGCTGCACTCACCTGCTTATTCAATTTAAAAGAACCATCAATATAGACACAGAGGTTTTTTACATGTGTTTTACAATACGAGGAAAGGGGCCCAGAGTGCTGTCGATATGATTAAAGTTGCCAAAAATGACAACCTCAGTTTTATTTTCATTTAGCTTTAAAACATTTAATGACAACCACTGTTTGACATCATCAAGGCAGCGTAATAAGAGCTGAGGATGGTCTGACCCTGCTTTTAAAGGTAGATAAATCTGCAAATCATCAGCAAAACAATGAAATGAAATGCTGTACCGCGAGAAGATGGAGCCCAATGGCAACAAATAGAGTACGAACAGAGCAGGACCCAAAATAGAGCCTTGAGGTACACCGTATTTAAGAGGGGCTATTTTGGAGTTGTGGGGGCCCATACTGACATAAAAAAACCTTTCTGACAGATAGGACCGAAACCACTGTAAGGCAGATCCTTTTAGGCCAGCATGAAATTCTAGCCGTGATAACAGGATGTCATGGTCGACCGTGTCAAAAGCTGCTGACAAGTCCAACAATAAAAGGGCAGCAGGGCTGCCAGAGTCCAGAGTTAAATGAATAGCGTTAAAAATCCTTAAAAGTGCTGCCTCAGTGCTATGTAGTGGAGGCCGGAGACAGCCCTGATGCCAAAGGATCCCAAGAAGCAAGTGGTCTCACCCGAATACCTCGGTACTTCAAGTTCCTGTTAGGCATAGCAACAAAGAGGAATAAGGATTAATATGTGAGTGGGGCACACAAAGGAAAACTACACTGACCAACATATGCACCACCTGCATTTACTACAAGAAAGCCTATGACTCTGTGCCTCACACAGGGATCCTGGAAGTGCGCAAGATCAACTGGACTGCAAGGACCTTCATAAGTCACCATCAAGTGCATTATTTACCAAGGAGTTGCTCTGTCCTCACAGCTGTTTCTTGAAGACGTTTCATCCGAGAAGCTTCTTCAGTTCTAGGGTCGAACCGTGGAAAATCCCAGATTTAAGCCCTGTGGGAGTGTCCCCCCAAGAGGGACAATGGTGTGAAAACGTGTGTGGGTCACAATCAGCCAAGGTTTTTGGGTGAGTTCATTGTGAAACCTAACGCCACCCTATCATGTGATTTCCTGAGGTCAGATGGCCCAGGGTGTGAGTGGGCGTTAAGGCGTCTGGGGAGGGATCTCAAAACTGGATTATAGATGGCAGAGAGTTGGTGTCGTAAACCCCCGCCTCTGTTCAAAGATGGTCGCTCACAGTGGACATAGATGGCTTGTGAACTTTTTTTAGGAACTGCATCACATGACTGTGTTATGATCGTGCTTTTAGATTTAACAGCTGCCTTTGATACAGTGGATCATAAGATTTTAATTTGCAGTTTAGAGCAGGTGGTGGGTGTTAGGAGTACTGCACTGCAGTGGTTCAGATCCTAATTGGCAGACCAAATTTTCTCTGTGAAACTTGGTGAGCTTGTATCCTCTGCTGCTTCTTTTCAATGTGGGGTTCCACAGGGTTCAGTTTTAGGCCCGCTTCTTTTCTCCTTATATCTGATACCACCCGAGTATATTTTCAGGAAACATGGGATTTCTTTCTACTGTTTTGCCGATGACTCCCAGATTTGTTTCCCACTTAAAAGATAAATGGTTTCTCAGTAGACCCTCTGCTCAGATGTCTTGATGAAATAAGGGCCTGGGTGCCTTTGAACTTTTTACATTTTAATGAGCAGAAAACAGAAGTGATGGTTTTTGGTGGCACTTCTGAGACCACTACTATGGATCTTGGTTTGCTGGCGCAGTTTGTTAAACCAATCACCACTAACCTGGGAGTTTAAATGGAGGCAGATGATGAAGTTGAAAGCCAGGTCAGAGCTGTTGTAAAATCTGTCTTTTTTTCATTTGAGACAACTGGCAAAAATAAAGCGCATCTTATCAGAGCAGCTTTTTGAGACAGTAATCCATGTCTTTGTTACATCTAAGATAAGAGATGAGATAAGATGTACCTTTATTAGTCCCACATGTGGGAATTTTCTAGACTCCATTATTGTAACGCACTTTATAGTGGGGTTAGTGATGCATCTGTTAGGCGTCTGCAGGTTATGAAGCACATCTTTTAACTGGAACAAAAAGGTCCGAACACATTACCCCCATTTTAATTTCACTCACTGGCTTCCTGTCACAAACTGGTAGTAGGAACTCAAGAGCAGAGCGGTGTGACGTCTCCAAAAACAGTTTATTTACAGCACCAGTGCACGATATATACAGTGAAGGGGAAATCCAAACTCCAGGGAATCACAGGGTAGCTCTCTCACACTCGCTCACGTCTTCTTGCCCAAACTCACACATGCTCACACGACAGGGAGGTCCGGGGAGGAAAGTCTGTAGCAGAGGAAAGGGAAGTCACTCACAAATCACGAATCACAGGTATACTCAAGCACAGGTTCACAGGAGCTGGGAGAATCACTAACGTCTGTAGTACAATCATCCAGCAATGAGAGGATCTGTGTTCCAGCCTCAAATAGTGCTCCAGGTGATGACAGCTGATTGTTGACAGGTGTGTGGGCCAAGGGCGGGAGCCCACAGTGAGCTCTGCCCAGGCAGAGAGAGAGAAAACCAAACACCACATGCAGTCTTGTGGGGCCGGCCGGGCAGGCACGGAGACCATGACACTACCTGTACATTTTAGCGTCCTTCTTAAAGTTCTCTATTTGTTTTTAAATCTCTTATAGCCTGCCCCCACCTCTCTGAGATGCAACAGCCATATACACCTTTCCACTCCCTTAGTAAGCATTAATTTGCTTTGGCTGTAGCAGCTCCAAAGTTGTGGAACGATCTGCCCTTGCACATTAGGCAGGCTTCTTCTCTTTCTGAGTTTTAAAGTCTTCTTAAAACATATTTTTTTGCTGGCGTGTACAGCATTTTGTGAACCCTGGTTTTATTTTAAAGGGCTTTATAAATAAAGATGGTATCATGCAGTATGGTAAAGTTAAATTAACACCTATACTTCACAGTTAAATAACAGTGGCCATTATGAAGTGTTACCCACTCAGTTCCTTTCTGTTACTGAATGAACTCCCACTGGTCACCATCAGCCTTTGCTGTGTTTGGTTTGAGTATCACTCCCTCTGGTGGGCTGTACAGGTATTACATGTGAATGGCAGTAGATTTTTTGTTGTTGTTTTTGCTGTTTTCTTCAGTTTTGTAACTAGAATTTAAATCTATCCTATAATATTTATGATTAAAAGTTACATTTAAAGAGAAGTGAAAATAAAGATCAATCCCAGCTGTGCTTAGATGCACTTAGATGGTGGGAAAATAGTTAAAAGAGAGTGGGAATCAACAGATCCAAAACTGGAAACATTTAATTTTAGTGTTTCATGTTGAAAAAGTGTCATGATTAAAGTTACGCATAACAGATTAAAATCACAGATTTGAAGCAGGAAGTTTTTAAATGTGCAAATAGGTTATTTAGGTTTTTACTCTAATGAATGCTTCTTTCATTCAAACAGTTTCTTCTTTACTGGCTGAGGCTTTTGTGAACACTCCTCCTCCTCCTGCTTTTAAAAAAGTGTTTCCTCTTCCTGAATGAAAACAATCCACAGGTGTGATGTGTGACATGGAGAGCAGCCAGAAAACACCTTTGGCTTCTTGGCAGGATTATTTAATCTCGTAGTCGGTTCAGGTTGAAGACTAACTTTGTAGATGTCTACTCTCTGTATAGCAACATGAAGATTTTGGATTTGTTTGTGATCCTCCTGTACGGTACGAAAAGTTTCTTTTAAACTTATGACACACACACATATTTACACAAGCACACACACACTGGTTTTGCTTACAGAAACAGTCAGACAGGTTTGTGCATGTTGATCTGGAAGATAAGTTCTCAAATGCCGCAGGTTATTCTCGCATAGTTAAAGCCAAAAGAGAGAATTGTTTCTGTTTTAGGACCAAGTGTATGTTTGCACCAGACTTTTACCATAAGAAGTATGTAAATGGGACAAAACTGTAGTCCTCTCATTTCTTTTAAAACAATGACGGGACTCAAACACAAACACACTGAAACTGAAGTCCAGCTGTAATCCAGGCCAGAGTTCTGAACAGTAAGACAGTCAGTGGGTAAAATATCACAGGCAAGGGGGAGAGATGACAGACAAAATATAAAAACAGCAAAGGTAAACACACACACACACACACGGCATTATTATAGACAGGAGAAACGTCTTGGAAATAGTCTTTGAGCATGAAGAATCCACATCTGTCACTGGTGGGCAGATAAACTGAATCCGTTGATACAGCCATCCTTGGATGTGTATCTGAGGCAAATGATCAGACGGAGCAGGTGGTGGTCAACCTCCCGAGCAAACCACACCTCATCCAAAGTTTGGGCATGGAGGTGGTCACCACGTACAAGCTGCTGGGTGTTCACCTTAACAATAACCTGGACTGCTCAGAAAACACTCAAACTCGGCACCAGGACCAAAGTCGACTGTGCTGACAGGCTGAAGTCTGCAGGACATTACTGAGGATGTCTGCAATCTTTTATCCAGAGCTCTGCTGTGGAGGCGGCAGCAGAGAGAGGGGCAGGTAACGGCTAAATAGCCTGGTGAAGAGGGCCAGCTCTGTCCTGGACAGTCCCCTAGACCCCATAAAGGAGGTGGGTGGGCTATTATGCACAACATCTCTCATCCCTGCATGAGACTGTGGAAGGAGACTGTGGATGGAGACTGTGGATGGAGACTGTGGACGGAGACTGTGGACGGAGACTGTGGAAGGAGACTGTGGATGGAGACTGTGGAAGGAGACTGTGGACGGAGACTGTGGACGGAGACTGTGGATGGAGACTGTGGATGGAGACTGTGGACGGAGACTGTGGATGGAGACTGTGGAAGGAGACTGTGGACGGAGACTGTGGACGGAGACTGTGGAAGGAGACTGTGGATGGAGACTGTGGAAGGAGACTGTGGACGGAGACTGTGGACGGAGACTGTGGAAGGAGACTGTGGACGGAGACTGTGGATGGAGACTGTGGAAGGAGACTGTGGATGGAGACTGTGGACGGAGACTGTGGAAGGAGACTGTGGATGGAGACTGTGGATGGAGACTGTGGACGGAGACTGTGGAAGGAGACTGTGGAAGGAGACTGTGGATAATAATAATAATAATAACTTTATTTATAAAGCGCTTTCAAACAAATTGCTGTACAACTATTTAAAACTAAAAAGATAAAAAAATAATAATAATAAAAGCGATACATAGCAATACAGGTAAAAGACACAATACAAGTTAAAAACAGTAAGAATTTAAAAACTAAAAGCCATAGAATTAAGACTTGTAAGATAAGATGAACAAATGTGTCTTCAGCTTAGTTTTAAAAACCTCCACAGAGCATGCCTGCCTAACATCTTGAGGGAGGTTGTTCCACAGAAACGGGGCATAAAAAGAAAAAGCTCTCAAATTGTCTTTTTTCTGGCTCTAGGAACCTTTAGAAGGCCAGAGTCCTGAGATCGGAGAGCACGGGATGGAACGTAAAGATGTAAAAGGTCGGAGAGGTATGAAAGTGCCAGCCCATTTAAAGCCTTGTAGGTGAGCAGCAGGACCTTAAAATCTGCTCGAACCTGACAAGGTAGCCAATGCAGAGATCTCAGAACAGGGTTAATGTGCTCAAATTTCCCAGTTCTTGTTAAAATGCGAGCAGCTGCATTTTGCACCATCTGGATGGAGACTGTGGACGGAGCGCTATCACAGGTCCTTCATCCCGACAGAAGCCAGGCTGCAACATTATAAACAGGATAAACACTGTTTATAAATATGTGTGTATAACTATCACTGCCTGCACTTTATGTGCACATAAAACATCTTGTTGTATTTTTCTGCACATAGTAACCATTGAATCTTTTTATTATTTATTTTTTCTATTTTTATGTGGGATCAATAAGGTCTTTGTCTATGTCTGTGTCCTCAGTTTCCCAGTGTGCCTCAGGTGTGGAGGTACTAGAGGGGGCGGAGTTTGTTCTCCTGCCCTGTGAGTTTCCCACTTTTGAAGAAAAAGAATCCACAGCTGTGTGGAGTCGCTATGACCTCAATCCCTCCACAGTGCACCTGCGTCGACCAGAAGGCGATGACCTCCAGAACCAAAATGACCAGTTCAGCGGCCGAACATCCATGAATCCTGACGCTCTGGAAACCAGAGACTCAGTCTCACTCTGAAAAAGCTTCAGCTGTCTGACAGCGGCAGCTACACCTGCACCGTCCGTAAGTTTGGAGTAGAACTGGGTCAGTCAAGAGTGGAACTTCAAAATCACATGGAGTGTCACAGAGTGTTAATCATTTTATGTTAACATCATGTAATGTTCATGTTTTCATTGTGTTATAAGTTCCCATCAGTGTCCCAGTGGCTCTGGGTGTCCTGGCTGTAGTTGCAGCTGTCATCGTGGGTGTTGGAGTTCACTTCAGAGGCTATTTTAAGAAAGGTATGTTGTGTGTGTGACGTGTTTGCATTGTGAATAATCTGAATCATCCCTAAACCTCAGATTTGTTTTACTTGACTTGCAGTGTTTTTTTCTTCTTCTTAATCTATTAGTTATGTTAATAGGTTGTTTTAATTGTCTCCTTTCTTTCAATAAAACACAAACCAGTGTTTCCCCATGTTTCATGTTCTTAAGGAATCCTCCAGCGCATTTTGCAAAACAGGCTCCTCTCTCTCATTGAGGAGCCTGAGGACAAACGGCAGCTATTTGTCTAGAATCCTAATTGAATTACTCTTTGCTCCCTTCACACACTTTACATGTCAAACATGGGAGCTTTGACAGACTGCGTGTACAAATCATTATTTGTTGTTCTTACTTCACAGTCCCACAGGTGGATGTGGATTCGGGGGTGGAGTCTGTTCAGCTGCCCTTTATAACCACAGGTCACCGACATGAAGATGTAACTGTAGAGTGGACTGACAGCTCCAACAGGATAGTGCACGTCTTTAAAAACGGTTCTGACCACCTTGAAAAACAGCACTGGTTTTACAGAAATCGAACAATGATGAGGAAAAACCTGCGGATAGCTGTGGACCTCAGCCTGACTCTGAAATACCCGACAAACAGAGACGCACTCACCTACACCTGCACCGTCTACAGGGGGGGAAACATCCTAAAGAAGAAACAAGTGAAGCTCTACGTCAGAGGTGAGTGCTGTAGACAGAAGATGAAGATGTGAGTCATGAATTGAAGAGCTTGGTGACCACACTGATAATCTGTCCCTGAGGTGAACAGGACTTGATGAGTGAGCTACAGTAAGATCTATTAAGTTAGGTTTTTCAACCATTACTTTTTTATCAGCTCAAACTGAAGATGTGACACAAGTCCGAGAAATTGAGGAGTTTAAGAGAAATTTATAAAATAATTTAGAATGAAAATATTATAATGATAATGTTTTTGAGTCAATGTCAGCCTGAAAGCACCAGGATTTTGAGGATCAGATGTTTTTGTGGGAAACTCACACGAGCTTCTTCTATTTCTTCTATTCCACATTAAACAACCTCATTAAAATGCTGCACGCTTTGTCTGGGCCTGCATAGCCCAGAATAATAGCTTATTTAACAAAAGTTCATATTAATCTGCATGTAGAGAGAAAATTCAAAGGAAATATAGGCAAGCTCCCATTATGGTCTATTAACATTTCCAGTTTGGGGTGTAGGAAGTGAAGATAAAGACAGATGATAAATTTCTTCCCATAATTGATTTAGGACACCAAAGATAACACTGTGTCTGCTCAGTGGAGCAATGGGACAAATCCCAGGCTGCAGCCAGTCAAACATGTTTTCAGTGCAGATGTTTCACTTCATCCAAACAAAATGTTCTCAGTGCTGATGATGTTGTGTTCAGCTCATTGTGGTATTTTTTCTCCTCTCAGTCCCCCTGGTGGAGGTGGAGCAGGGGGTCGAGTCTGTACAGCTGCCCTGCAAAACCAAACTTCACCTGCTTAAAGGCAGTAAAGTGGAGTGGACCTGCATTTACATCTGGACCACAAAGGTCCACGTGTCTGAGAACGGCTCTGACCAGCCTGAAGAACAAGACCACTTTTACAGAGACCGAACGAAGATGAATGAAGACCTGCTGAAAACAGGAGACCTCAGTCTGACCCTGAGATACCCCACAGACAGAGACAACGAAGTCTACACCTGCACCGCCTACAGCAGCGAGGGAAACATCCTGCTGAAGAGAGAAGTGAGGCTTCGAGTCAAAGGTCAGAAATGAATTTAAGTCAGTTATTTATACAGCACCAAATCACAACAACAACTGCGTCAAGGCACTTTATATTATAAGGTAGTTCCTTCAATAATACAGAGAAAACAGAGAAAAACCCAACAATCATATGAGCCCACTATGGGTAAGTGCTTTGGTGATAGTGGGAGGAAAAACTCAGTTTTAACAGGAAGAAACCTCAGAACCAGGACTGGGGCGGCCATTTCTGACCCATTCCAACAAAACGATGGCTGATAAACACACGTGCTGTGGTAGAGAGGCAGAGGTTATTAATGACTAATTATTACATTCAGAGAGGTGTATTAACACATCATCGCAATCACAATCAACACAATCATCATCTCGGCTCCTCTGACGACCTGTTTGCTGTTGCATGCTGCTGAAAGGCAGTGGGGAGAGGGGACACTCGGGCAGTGCATTTATCATGTATAATGTGTTTCCTGGATACACTGCTGCTTTTACAGCATTCAGAGATCGATGGCACCGTGTCAGAGCTGGCTATGAATTTCAGACGGATCAGACTTTAACTTAACAAAAAAGTTATCAATAGTTCTTTTCATCTTTCCTTATTACCCACACCTACATCCACTCTGTCAGGCCCAGGCTGCTCACTAGGGCTGGGTATCATCACTGATTTCTATAATCCCTTTGATTCCAATTCACGAAGTCCCGATTTGATTCAATTTAGCCTCAGACAGTCAGAAATATTATAATTCTGATCATTTATCAGCACTGATACATGTGAGACTTCATCACAATTGTGAGCATCACAGCAGATGTCTTTGTGTCAAAGTAACTGAGGATAAAACAGAGAAAAACATGAAGGAGATTTTCCTGGTCTGGCGTTTTATAGCAGATAACCTTAAAAATATTCTGCAGTAGATCAAAAACTGTAGAAAACCATGAATCGACATATGAACATTACCCGATGCTGCTGAAGTGAAGCAGAGCAAAGTTACAGAGGTTCTTGGAATTAATGATAACATTTATCAAATGTGAGTTGTAGTTTGGATCTTGCCTGTGAAGCTTCTCAGTGATCCAGGTCATCGTAGTCTAAGGAGTGTGGGAAGGAAAAACATCTGGACTTCTTTAAGTTGCTTGAAGATGTTTCACCTCTCATCCGAGAAGCTTCTTCAGTTCTAGGACCTAATTGGTCACACTCTAGGGACTCCCCGGCAGACTACACCTATTGCACCATAACTAAGGGAGGATTCAGGGTCACCTGGTCCAGCCCTAACTATATGCTTTAGAAAAAAGGAAAGTTTTAAGCCTAATCTTGAAAGTAGAGATAGTGTCTGTCTCCTGAATCCAAACTGGAAGCTGGTTCCACAGAAGAGGGGCCTGAAAACTGAAGGCTCTGCCTCCCATTCTACTTTTAAATACTCTAGGAACAACAAGTAGGCCTGCAGAGCGAGAGCGGAGTGCTCTGGGTAAACTGGTGTAAGATCCAATAAAGTGTCATCTTGTCATTATATGCTCCACTTTCTTGTAACTAGTTACCAAAATAGATTGTACTGATACAATACAATAGATACTTTATACCCAAAATGAGTTGAGATCAGGAGTATCTGTACTTCATTGATTTGATTGATCGCAATGTGTGTGTTACATGAACACACAGATTGTAGTTTTGGGTAAGTTTAAGGGTCCAAATATGTGTTTCATTCAATGATATACAGATGAATTTACACTTTTTATGTAATCTTTCTTTTTTGGATTTTTTGTTAATAAATGGTAAATGGCCTGTATTTATATAGCGCTTTACATTACACTCAGTCATCCACCCATTCACACACACAGTCACACACTGGTGATGGCAGCTACAGTGTAGCCACAGCCGCCCTGGGGCGCACCGACAGAGGCGAGGTGATAATTTGTCTCCCTTTATTAAAATTAAACTACCATAAAAAATTAGAGACTCGTTCTTTCTTTGTGAGCAGTCCCACTCAAATCCTACTAAAGTGGACTGAAGGCAACAATTCAAAAGAAATGAAGAACAACCAATAAAATACATTAATCCTGAATTAAATGAGTGTAGTATATTTCATCTTTAGGAAATCAACACAAGCAAAGACAAATATCATAGTTTGAGCTTAAAATTGAATATTAAAGTTCTCTTTGGAATCATTGAATAAAACTGCTGCTGTGTCATGTTGTGTTCGTTGTCCTCTCAGTCTGTCAGGTGGAGGTGGAGGAGGGGGCGGAGTCTGTCCAGCTGCCCTTCAGAACCACAGAAAACCTGCCTGGAGATGCTGAAGTGGAGTGGTGGCGCTATGAACCTGAACCACCGATGACTGTTCACAAATATCACGCCGGCTCTGACCAGCCTGACGCACGAGACCAGTTTTACAGAGAGCGAAACAAAATGAGAGACGACTCACTGAAAACTGGAGACCTCAGTCTGACCCTGAAACTCCCCACAGACAGAGACACTGGAAAGTACATCTGCAGAATTGAGGGGAAAGGGATCAAGAGAAAGAAAACAGTTCTGCTGAGAGTGATGAGTCAGTGCAAATACCTATGAAATATTTCTTACAGTGTATTTGTTTATAAAATGACAATAATTAAATGTAAATATCAGACTGCAGCATCTATAAAGAAGCTTAATAAGGTGTTTTCTAGATTCACTGCTGTCTGTACAGCTCATGTTGTGTTTGTTGTCCTCTCAGACTGTGTGGTGGAGGTGGAGGAGGGGGCGGAGTCTGTCCAGCTGCCCTTCAAAACCACACAAAACCTGCCTGAAGATGCTACAGTGGAGTGGAGACGCTATGAACCATACAGGAAGGTCCACGTGTATAAGAACGGCTCTGACCAGCCTCACAAACAGCACCAGGTTTACAGAGACCGAACGAAGATGAATGAAGACCTGCTGAAAACTGGAGACCTCAGTCTGACCCTGAAACACCCCACAGAGAGAGACAGTGGAGAATACATCTGTAATGTCTGCAGCAAAGAAAAATGCATTTCAAGAGAGACCACGGTGCTATTAAAGGTCAAAGGTCAGTATGAAAATATAAGTTTGTCTCTTGTTGTCTGTCCCTGTCTGACTGTCTTGTCTCTGCAGGGAGAGTTCCGGTCCAGGATCAAACAGGGGACATCAGGAACAGAAGCAGCTCCATTGATCCGACTCCTCTGATGGCTGATCAATCAGTTTGATCTGTGCTTAGTTTAGGATCAGCTTTTAGTTCAAGCTAAAATTAAAGTCCCTTTCTCATGACTACACTTTAAGAAAGGGACTGGAGCACACCAGCCTGCATGGCAGAGTTCCAAGACTGTTGGGGGAAAAAAAACCCTGGACTGATGAGTGTGTGTCATTACACACTGCATTTCAGAAAAGGAAGCTCATACCAACAGTAAAATATGGTGGTGATAGTCTGATAGTCTGAGGCTGTTTTGCTGCCTCGGGACCTGCAAGACTTGCCTCCCTAAATGGAACCATGAATTCGGCCCTCTTAAAGAAACAATTCTTTAGGAGACTATCTGCCATCCGTTCTCATCTGACCTGAAGCGCACTTGGTTTCTGCAGCCGGATAATTATGCAAAACACCCAAATAAGTCAAAGTTCTTACCTGAATCTGATTTATATGCTGTGACATGACCTTAAAAAGGTGGTTCATGCTTGAAAACCCAGCAATGTGGCTAAATTACAACAATTCTGCAACAGTGAGTGGGCTGAAAATCCTCCACAGTGCTGTTAAAGATTTATTGCAGGTTGTTACAAATGCTTGGTTGCAGTTATTTATTAAATTCAGGGGGCAATAGCTTTTTCTGACATGTTCATCTAGGTTTGGGTTTTTCCCCTTAATAATAAACACATTTATTTAGAAACTGCATTTTGTGTTTACTTCTGTTCTTTGGATAATATTGTAATTCAATTAATGTTTTATCACTCACCTTTGAAAGTTCAGGTCAGGGGTTAACGTGTAATAATGAGAAATAACAGAGAAAAACAAAAGGAAGGTGCAATGAGACATAGGAAATCATGATTCATGGCAAATGAAATTTATCAATAATTGAAAGCCATCCTGACAGTTATTACAAATTAATATTAGCAGGTTCAGTCCCAACTGATGACCTATAAAGATCTGTGTCATTACCAAAGTGTCACAAAAGAAACATCTCATGATGGGTAAACCAGTGAGCCGTCTCAAAACCTTCACAACCGTATTGTTGCAAAACATACTGAAGGTATTGGTTCTAAACTACTGGAGGTTCTAGTGAGCACTGTTGGGTTCTTAATGCAGAGGTAGAAAGAACATCATTTCACCATATATAATAATGATCAGAAGAGTCGTTGAAGAGCCAAGGTGCTACAGAAAAACCTGGAATCAGCAGGTACAATTGTTTCAAGAAGGCATGGCATGTAGGTCACCATCCATGGTGCCATTGCTGAAGAAAAAGCATGATGAAGAGCTTTTAAAGTTTGCTGAACATTTAGAGAAGCCAGTGAAATATGGTCTGGTCAGATGGTCATATGATTGTTCGGTTTTTCTCTGTAGGGTCTACCTTACAATATAAAGGTAACTGTTATTGTGATTGGTCGCTATATGAATAAAATTGACTGGAAATGAAAAGATGACTTGTCCATGGATATGCAGACTGGAGCATCCAGGAAATGATCCCATCAATTTTCCAACTGGGAAATGATCTGCTTTACCTCCTGAGTTGGTAGATTAACACCCCAAGAATGAATGTTAGCATATCTTAGCTAGAAAGCACTAAAGCATAGAAACCAGTGCTTGTCTGGTTGAATGAGGCAAGTTCTTTAAAATGACCGTTGCTCTGAGCTGATGTCCTGAAACTGTTTGTGTCCACAATGTGGAAAAACCACGGCGATGTGTTTCCAGACTTTTGACTGGCAGCTTTCAAGACAATGTTTCATATATTCAGCTTCAGCTACGTGCTCTGATGTGTGACTTTCAGAAAAGAAGTTGGTGAAGATGTTTATGTGGCTCGTTGGTCTAGGGGTATGATTCTTGCTTAGGGTGCGAGAGGTCCCGGGTTCAAATCCTGGACGAGCCCACCTCACGTCTGTAGAGTTACAGGGTAACCTCCTACATCTTCTAACGAAACCTCTTAGAAATCTGTTATCTACAGCCTGAAATCACACGTTCCCATAGTACCTCACACAGATGTAGCTGAGAGATCTGATTTCCATTTCTTACAATTTTAATTCTCCAACAAGTTTTTTGAAGATAATTATTTGTCTTTCATGTTGGCCTAACAAAAGAACACAGAGTATTATTTTAGATTAAATCAGAGGGTTCAATCCAAACTTGTGCACAGAACTACAAAAATACACAGCTATCTATCAAATATTATAAATGTGTAACTCTTTGACACAACATTAACAAAATGCATGTGGAAAAATGCACATACATTTCTTCCTTTTGCACAAAGATTGAACATCAGTAACTATTAATACTTTAGTATCACAAAGGAATCTATTTCAGTGCTTTCTGCACACATGTAGCTTATCTACCAACTTAAATACAAGTTTACAAATTTGATTACAGCAAAAGTCTGAAATGCCATGTCAGCTGTTATTTGGAGTGTAACTAAAGCAAAAAAACAATTAGTTAGAAAAATAATGCTGGGAAATTATTTTAGTCCTTGCCAAGCTCAATACAGGAAGGCTACACAGATAAAGGTCAGTAAAAATAGTGTTCAAGCTTGTGGTTTATTTTCCAGCTCTACATAAGAAACGCTTCAACCACGAGTGATGGCAGTTCACTGATCATCATTTATACATGTAAACTGGTTGTCTGTGTAAACGAACTGCTGCTACTGCTCTAATCCAGCTGAGCACTCAAGACTCAGCTATTCACACACTGCTTTCTAAGCACCTTTATCAAACACTCACGTTTGGATGGAGGCGTCAGAAGAAATTTGGGGTTCAGTATCTTGCCTAAGAATACTTCAGCATGCAGACAAGAAGACACATTTAGAAGACAACCCACTGCATCACATGAGCCTCAGTCAGTGTTCACAGTGCACAGAGAGATCCTGCTGGTTTGCTGTTTATGCATTACTAATGTAGATTTATTTTTGACATGCGTGTTTAAGGTTCTGTGCCCAAACTGACAGTGACTGATGGCAACATTTAGACTGAAAACCAAATAATGAAACTCTGAGAGACACAGGACGATTATCGACTCTGTCCACACAGTGGAAAATTAGTTCTTAATAGAGGAAACATCGTCTACATAACAGACCCAATCAGCAGGAGCGATGCTAAACACAGCCGCTGTGGTTTCCTGTTTGATGAAAACAGGTCGTCTGCCTTCATGTTCAGTCGTCATGTTACAGATACTAACTGAACTGAACCTTCAGCAGGTTTTGGACGTTTATGAGACAAATTTAAATCACAAACTTTCATCACTTTAATCCTGCAGGTTTGAAACTGTTTTCTATTATTAGAAAGATTCTTTGTGTATTTCAGGTAAAGTGTGATGCTCATATGTAAATAACATCTTGTTTTGTTTCCTGTCCAACTGGCCAGCTTTGAGATGAAACCAGTCATTTTTAACCAGGATATGTCCTTTAATGCACATATTAAACAAATATGTAGGACTGCTTTCTTCCATCTGAGCAACATCTCTAAAATTAGAAATATCCTGTCTCAGAGTGATGCTGAAAAAACAAGTTCATGCATTTATTACTTCTAGGCTCAAAATCGTTTTCTGTGCCTGTCATGAACAGCTGTGTGGCAGGCAGAGGCAAGACCCAAATGCAGGACTTGGAAACAAAGGGGTCGGCTAAAAGAGGCAGCTTTATGGCGGGGAGACTGAAAGAATAACAAAACACAGAGAAGAGGCTGGCACAGACTGGACACGAAGGAAATAAACATGAACAACAAGAAATAGAGAATAAGAAATATAAATAATGACGACTCTGACAAATAAGGGAACCTGAGCTCAAGAGACACCAATATAGAACCAGAACAAAGGTCACTGAAACAAGAGAACAAATAAACACATAGTCCATAACAAACACAAAAACTAGGTCAAAGACTGAGGACCATCACAGGACACTCTGTGTCAAACATGAGTGTTCATAAGTTCAGAGTATTGATCAGTTTGAAATGATGGAAGCAGCTCCTGAAAGTGACGACTCTTCACCTCGCAGTAGACCTTTGTCAGAGTTCAAGCTGCACAGACTCAAACCAGCAGCAGGTTGATTTCTTTAGTTCCCCGTCAATCCTGGTTGCTCAGGAGGAACTTGCTCCCACAATGACATCACTGTGTGAATGAATGGGAGTGAATGAAGAAAGGAGGAAGCTGATGACTGCCTGTAAATGTTCCCATGGTGACTGACAGAGTGAGACTGTCCACAGGAAGTCTGCAGGTCTGTCCTCAGCTTCCTGTTTACACTTCTTCTGTGGTGTCTGTGGTTCCTTTAGCTTCTGTAAAAATGGGACAGTTGAGTGTGCAGTCATGGTGCAGGTCACGAGAAGGGTGAGGCATTTATTGTCCTACCAACTTTAAAACCTAATTAAAATGTATATGTATGTAACAAATATATGAAATTTTAAACCTAATTTTTAAACTGAAGCTTAAAGAGAAAAAAGTTAATGATGGATTGCATTTATATAACACTTTTCTAGGCACCCAAAGTACAGTTCCACAGTCACTCTCACACACTGGTGGAGGCAGCTACAGTTGTAGCCACAGCTGCCCGGGGGCAGACTGACAGAAGCAAGGCTGCCATATCGCACCATCGGCCCCTCTGGCCATCACCAGTAGGCGGTAGGGGAAGTGTCTTGCCATAGGACACAACCACCAGGACAGAGAGAGAGCAGGAGGGATCAAACCGGCGACCTTCCACTTATAGAGGAGCTTCCCAATCCACTGAACCACAGTCGCCCCGATAGTTCAGCATGTAATAACACTGGGACATGAGTCATATAGGTGCAGCCTCCCTACCTGTGTCCTCAGGGGTCTGAGTGATGATGTCAGCATTGGTCATGTGTGTTTTTGGGATGACATCATCAAGACAAGAACATGCCAATGAGTGACTGAATATCCGGGTTTTATTTACAACTCACTGAACTTGGATTTCCCATCAAACCTGTTTGCCTGCTGAACTGAATTCAAATATATATTGTTTTCATTTAATAATAATCCTGCAGAGAAATCTTAATTCTTATGAAGACGTTGTGAGGGGCTTCATGAATCTCTCTCTGAAAAAGAACTCATTTTGTTTCACTTTAAACACTAGTCACACAAAGAGATGAAGACAAGAAACAAAGTTAAGAACATCTTTTGCTGTGTGGTAACTTTACATCTTCCTTTGTTCAGTCCTGTATCTCAGCACCGGTATCTGCTGACATGCACTCTCTCTACTCTCAGACACTGTTTACCTCTACAGAGTCCACAACATTCAAATAGCTGCTAGACTGATCTTAAACACATAAAACACTTCATGGTTTATGTGTTTTACCTTTGATCATTTCCCACTGATCTCAACAAAGAAGCTCCGTCACAGAGAGCTTCTCTCAGCAGTTAACCACACCAGCAGCACCTGTTTTGATGTGGGTGAATGAACGCTCGACTCCGGGAAATATGAACTACTAACTCAGGTGACTTCACTATTTATGTGCTTTTACATCTGATTACTGCTACTACTGTGTATAACCCTCAGATTTACATGGCAATAAAAGAAATAATGTGGTCACTGAACTAGCTTCTCCTGCTAGTCCCAAAAACGTGACTCAAAGTGAGAGCTGACTGGGCTTTTTCAGCTGTAGCCTAAACTGTGGAAGCATCACCCTGCCCTCGTTAGTTCAGCCCACTCGCTGCCTGTCTTTAAATAATGTCTTAAAATGTGTTTTTGCTCCTCAGATTAGAGTCAGAACGCGAGCAGTACATTCTCACCTTGTACTGGTTGTTATTTTCCTAATTTTGCTGGTTTGCTGGTTTGTAGAGTATTTTTATTAAACTGTCCAACGTGTGCTTCTCCGATTTATTTTTGAAAAGATACATCTGGATTAAAAACAAACCAAATCCGCTCAGATTATTTTTAATCTTCAGTTCAGGCCGACTGCTCCTGTTACACTGTGTCATTCACACAAACCTGAATTGACTCCCATCAAACACCGATCATATCTGTTTAAGCTGCAGGATTTCCTGTCTCAGTGCCACGTCTCTCTCTGCTGACTGCCTCATGTTATAAACACTGAACTGACCAACGAAACCACAGTACAGCTTTAATTATGAAACCAGTGACAGGTTTTACTGAGGAAACAGGAACCTGAAGAGTGAACTGCACCTGCTGTCAATCCCACTTTCAAAACACTAGTTTGATAAATTTGAGAAGAAGATTCTCATTGTTTCATTGAGCACATTTTACAAGCCCGATGAAAACTACTTTTGGGTTTATCTCTCATTGATGTCCCTCGCTAGAACACAGGTGAATGTGTACCTGCAGTGTTTGTCCTCAGACTGGAGTAAAGTACTTCAGGTTCGCTGGCTGGAGTCTTATTGGTCCAGGCTCTACTGGTGACCTCAGCATAGGTGACATCATTTACTGGAGCTGACTGGTATCTCCCTGCAAAGATGAAGTGATCTGAAAGAATACTAGTATTTGTGTCTGTGGAGTTTTAGTCTGAATCTACTTTCTAAGTGTTCTAAAAATAGAAACGCTGATGGAGGCTGTCTTGATGTGTCCAAGATGATGACTTTGGATGAAAATTTGAGACAGACGCTATACCTGTGCGTTTCTTCCACAGAAGATGAAGTACAAACAGAACCAGAACCAATAGCACCAGGGAACCTAAAGCAGCTACAATTGGGAATATGAGGGAGGAGGGGGGAGAGGGAGAAGGGGGAGGAGAAAGAAGGGTAGAAGAAGAGGAGATATGAGTGTTTGTCAGTGACGTTATGGTTGTTGTTGCTTCTTTTGTTGTTGTAAACAAGGCTGTGGTTGAAGGACCTGCAGGAGAGATGAGGAAGCTGGTTCAGTCAGTTTATCATCAGCTCAGCAGATTGGCTTTAAACAGGAAGTGATGTCAGTGTTCTGACCTCTGACCCTCAGAAAGCTCTGAGGAGATGATCCAAACTCATCAGTAGAACACCAGTAGAGACCATCATCAGACTGCTGCACGTTAATTGTGATGTTTTTCTCTGATTTAGGTCCAACAAGACGTCCATTAAAGTAGAAATAAGCTGCAGCTGTGCCACCAGTTTTCTTCTTACAGCGTAGAGTGACATCACTTCCTGTCCTCACAGGAAGTGCAGGGATCTCCAGGATCACATGTTTATCTGAAGAAAAGACCCACAGAGTGATGTAGAGGTGGTATAACAGTCTGCTGTTAGTCTGATGAAATGAATGACTTCATTACCTGATACAGTGATGTTGACTTCTTCACTCTTCTCTCCAGCTTCACCTTCACACCAGTAAACTCCACTGATTGGCTCGAACTCATCAAACAAACAGGATGAACCATTGAACCTCCCGAAGCCCCGCCCACCTGCTCCACATGACTCAGTCCCACTTCCTGTGTCCCTCTTCACCGTCCATCCATCAGAGCCCAGCTGACCTTCACATGTCAGAGACACTGAGGCTGCTGTGAAGAACTGCTGAAGGTTTGGACTGACGCTCAGAGAGACTGGAGGACAGACGGACAGTTTCTATCAGTGTTTACACTCAGTGTTTGCCCTGGACCATGGTGCACTTCATCTACTCACCTGCACAAACAGTCAGTGCAGACAGCAGCAGCACACACACACCTGCAACAGGAGGTCAGAGGTCACTGAAAGTCAGAGGTCAATGAAGGTCATAGGATATTAAAGGTGAGAGGTCACTGAAAGAGAGTGGACATTATGACCAGAAGGCAGTAATAGGCCTGGGAGAGCATCGTCTTTGTTACCATGTTCACCCTTCACCCTGCTGTGATGGCACTTGTTTAGCCATTTGTCACATAGACTCTGGATGTTATATTTCAAAGCTGCACACTGGTTATCTGTGTAGGTCACAGTTAGGTGTTGTGAGAAAGTTAGGTAGTGATGGCCCGCTTGAAGCTGACGCTCCGGAGCGTGTGTCGAAAAAAACAACACACTGGTTCAGAAGCACTGTGTCGAGGCTTGCTTCGTTTGGCAAAAGTCACGTGACCAGTGACGTCCGAAGCTTCATTACGCACGTAACTGCTTCGGTACCTGATTCAAACGGATATAAGGAAGTGAATCATCCACGGGATTCGTGGAGTGTGTTGATGGTGACAGATAGCGACGAGGTGATCGTTCCACTGACAGATATGGAGCCAGCGAGGAAGAGAGGACGTTCTGGCGTGTGGGAATATTTTGAGTTGATTTTGCTCAATTCATTTTATCTGCTGAAGTGAAAAACCTGAAATGTCCAAAATCATGTTTTCATAATGTAAATATCATTACAGCATATGACTTTAGGAACACTTCCATGTGAATTAAAGCTGATGAAGACTACAAAAATGTATTTGGCACTATACGTACATTACATTGCTACAGTTTAGAAAATCATTTTGTTTATTGTTTTTAGGTGATAGTCTGCAGGACCTAGGAATACCTGCATATCTTCCAGCTTGCAGTGTGGTTCCTGCCAGAGGTGGGACCAAGTCATTGTTTTGCAAGTCTCAAGTAAGTCTCAAGTCTTTATCCTCAAGTCTCAAGTCAAGTCTCAAGTAATGTCAGGCAAGTCAGAGTCGAGTCTCAAGTCACTGGTGTAAAAGTCCGAGTCAAGTCACAAGTCTGAAATTTTGAATTTCAAGTCCTTTCGAGTCTTTAAAAAAAAAACGAAAAAAAGCATGTTGCAGTTATGCTAAATGTAAATATTAGACCATGTAATTTTTAAATCTGTGTTTTTCTCAACACATGACAAAATAGTGAACTTAGAAAATATACACAAATTGTGAAATTGCACCTCTTTAAAATGCAGCTCAATTAAACCTAGCTCCAAGAATAATTTTCACCGACAGTTCTGAGATAAGCTGCATGTTATTCTTGGATGCGGTTGTAGGACCAGCTTTAAAATCGCATGACAAAAATATCATACATAAATAAATGATATTTTAAAAAAAATATAATTAAAAAAAAAACTGCATCACCAACGTAGCCTGGAAAACATTTGCTAGTTAGATGAAGTCAGCTATCTCATCGTAGCATATTTATATGCATATTTATAATTATACGCTTCTTGGAGTGAGTGCATACACTCATGAAGTTTAGTAACTTCCGGTCACTGCAACAAGCCCAGGTACAGTTTACCGACGGATGGGTGCAGGACCTTGAAATGCACCGTGTAGAAAGTAAAGACCATCGTACGTATCATAAGTTTACCAGTCTCACAAATCGTCGTCATAAATACACATTCGTTAACCGTTTATTAATAGGACCTTTGAGCTCAACGGTAGTTAATTAGCAGTGGAAATAATTTCTGGTAGCATCACAGAAATGTAGCAGTGACAATAATACTGTATGCTGTAATCGTACTGGACAATTAGTGATACAAAACAACTGTTTTACCCTGTGAATAAAAGTATATGTTTTTGTCAATGTACCATAATAACAGAAGCGAAACGCAATATTGTGTCAGGACAATTCACTATTTATGCACAATAAATAAAGGAGCATAGCGCGACAATTTCTGTTCAGCGCCAGACTTGCTTGTAACCTATATCACCAATTATGTTAAGAAAAATGACGCATTAACTACAACAGCAGACTGACCTGTGTGTAAATGCTTGGAGCAGACTAACCTGTGAGCTGGAGGGTTCTGGGACGTTATATTTGGTCTTTGAATGGCTGCAATCCAGTCGCCTCTTTGTTACTTCGGAAACATGGCTCGAACAATTTCTCTTCAACGACGTAATCCGATAACAACCGATCTCTTTACCCGTCGGCTTCCCGTGGCTGTCATGCGACCGGCTATTGTAGTTAATAATACAACAGCTTCTTGACATTTTTGTGTTTCTTTTTATCGCTGTATAACTGATTTCAATTGAAAGTCTGTGTGCGCTAGTACCTCTTGCCACGAGTTCCCAGAATCCTTTGCGGTTCTACCCGTGAATGACGTCACATTTTCAATCTCTATATAATATGCATGTTAAATTTTATATTTGGGGTAAAATATCAAGTCTTTTCAAGTAAACCGGTTCAAGTCCAATTCAAGTCCCAAGTCATTGGTGTAAAAGTCCAAGTCAAGTCACAAGTCTTAGAACATTATTTCAAGTCAAGTCTAAAGTCATAAAATTAATGACTCGAGTCTGACTCGAGTCCAAGTCATGTGACTCGAGTCCACACCTCTGGTTCCTGCACTCCACAGCCTCTTCTGTTCCATGCAAGTGGATTTTCTCCAGGGCAGGAGAAACTATTTCTAAGAAAAGAAACAGACTCAGCCAGCGCACAGTAACACTAATCCTCTTTTTAAATGTAAATAACAAAAGGGCTACCTGACATAGAGCATGTTTTTACTTTGCAAGTTCTTGATTAGGGATGGGTTTTGATTATCGCCTTTCTGATTACAATCCATACTAAATTGAATAAAGTGATATTGATTCATTACAATCCTGTGTCGATTTGTAAATTAACGTTATAATGCCTGAAACGCCAGCATATCAGGTTAAACCTCACAACATGTCGTCAAACACCATGCAGCTAAAACAGTAACTGGGAGCAGGTTTACGGATTCTGCATACAAACGTGAACACAGAGCGCGGACCCGACGCGTCAGAGTCAGATTTTGATGTGTCGTCAGGTCCGCGCTGTGTTTGCCTCTTTTTTTTTCCGCTGGCTTCTGCAGCTGCAGGTTTCATAACTCTCTGTTTACATCTCTAATTAAGTCTCACATGTGTCAGCTTTCTTTTAATAGATACGAAATTATGGATATATACTGTTAAATGATCAGAATTGTAATATTTCTGACTGAGGCAAAACTTTCCAGATTCCAATCAAATTGAATCGGATCCTGTATCGAATCAAAATGATTCTACAAATCAGTGACGATGCAGCCGTACTCAGCTCCCTAAGCATTTTCCCTTTCCAGTTCACAATCAATCCCACCCCTAGGTCAAAAATATGTATAGGACAATTGGCCTCATCTAATATTTTGTATGAACCTGTCCAGCTGTCCAGTGATTAAATGACAAGTAGATGGAGGCAGGACTCCACAGCAGGGGCATACTCCATAATGTGCTGTGCGTTCTCATATGTATATTATATATATTGCTCACTTATTGTATTTACCAACATCAAGGAGTTATGAGCAAAGAAAGGCCACACCATAGTGCATGTTTAAATAGGGAAAGTTTATTGATCAAAATGTATTACGCAGATACGCATTACATTTTTTTCAGCCCCCCAATCGAGAAAACAAAACCAATTACATGTTCAAAGCAACGGAACGGTGGCCCAATATCAGAGAGAACTCCACTCTTGAGTGAGCAGCGATGATTGAGCAGTCCGTTTTATTTTGCAGATTCAAGCTGCTCTTCAAAGTTTTCACCACCAGATGTCACCGGAGAGGACTGTGTTGAAAAGCTTCGAGTAATGAACCATTTTTCAATACAAGCTTCAGTGCTTCGGAAAGCTTCATTTGGCCATCACTACAGTTAGGTGTTGTGAGAAAGTTGGTGACACCCAGTTGGTGGGGAGGTCCTGGTGGTGAAGTCTTCTGTTCTCCTGTGTCAAGGGTGCAGACAACAGCTGTTGAAACACCTTCTCTTTTAACGTCTATTCAACTAAATGCTGTGCTATTTATCTTTAGTGACTGTGTACCTGCCCCCCCCCCCCCCCCCCCCCCCCCCTCTCTCTCTCTCTCGTGCTCATAAGAATAAAAATGAATAGAAAGTTGTTGATTACTTCTACTCATGTGACAAAGTGCAGGAAGACCACGCCTGGGTGCATACTTTTGGTAATAGCCCGTCACCAGTAGTAACCATCTATTACCTATGACAAGCCACCTGGGAAGGCGAGACGAACTTTGGAGCAGACACAAGACACTTTGTCGAGAGACACTTCTGCATCAATGACGGGCTGATTTCAGTTCCCACAGAGGCTGCAGCCATCGATCGGCTTAAGCACACATGTGCAGCTGAGTCCAACCTCAAACTCCACAAAATTGCCTCAAATTGTTTCTTAGTCATGCAAGCCTACACCCGGTGTCGAGTTCTCTCCGTATGTAATAGTATCTTCAACCTCTTGTATACTCTGAGTGGAAAGCAGTTAAAACATAAACATGTTTAATCAATACCTTTCATAACTTGAAATGCAAATAGAAATGATACATTTTTAAAAATGATGCAAACAACAAAGTAAAATGTTGCTATTTACCCCAAAATGCAGCAAAGGCCTCAGAGTTTTTTGCACAATCACTTCAAACTATTTACAGAACAATCAGGTGTGTTGCATCAAATAAGAAGGCACACAAAGTATTCATGCAACTCCCAAAGAATAGGTCCTGTCCACTATAAAACAGAGGAGAACACCACAAGGTCTGACAGCAGGAGCACCTGTGACATTCACTAGTATAACTCACAAAAACCCAATAACTGCATAACACACTAACTACAGCCTCCAAACACACTAAACGTCACTAATCTCTCACATGTGAAAACTTGCTCTCTCTCTTTCTTTCGCTCTCTCTCTCTCATTGGTGTCACTCCTAAAACTTCTCCCTCTTCCTAAACAACCAAACGCCTCATGTTGCCATATCATTTTTTGATTGGTGGACATGGTACACTTCAACATGAATAAGGAAGGGAAGTGGTGTTTTTTCTTTTTCACTCGCAAGCGGAGAGCGTTTGCTAGCGCTGTCCTTAGAAAACGCAGTTGCTGAGGCGGCTGAGGTCATTTGGAGTCCAGGGAGCGCTTTGAAGACCTTCTGTGACTCTTTGGTGGCATCTGTCATTTTTTACAGTGTTGTATGTTGGTACCTCAGGTCCCACATCTCCAGATTCACTAACAGCTTCTTCCACCTGGGCCATTCGGACATTTAACAAACACCATGTCCCCTCTGTTCTAACTCTGCTGTGATCCCAACAACCTACATGTAAAGGTCGCCCAAACTAATAAAATTGTCAGGAATTATAATGGAGAGAGAAAACAGGCGGCTCCCACCCTCTATCTGAACATCAGTTTTGAGTGGCTATACAGTATATCTGCAGAGATACGGGCAGTACAGGTGCAGCAGTTAGGTATTAAGAAATAAAAAAGAAAAGAAAAACATAAAATGAATTCATATTCAATTCCCACATTTACTAAAAGCAAACAATGTAATGATATTAAAGTAACTCCCTGATGGATGACATGAGCAATGAATAGCTTCACTGATTTTATTAGGTTCTATTTGAGTCTCAATCTGCTGCTGTTTGAAGCTCATCACCAGAAAAACAACAAAACATACAAACTCTGAGGGAAATGACCAAAACAGTCTCCAGTCTTTTGTTAGACTCTGTGTTTATAGTGGAAAATTTGCTCTTATTAAAGGAAGTGAAGGCTACATAATAGGCAGATAAGACAAACGTGTGGTGAGTGCAACTAGCAGCTGTGGTTTCCTCAATGAACGTCGATGTTCGAAGAAACGAGGTTACTACACCGGGGGACCCCATCCTTGGGGTGGACCCATTTTTGTTTTAGCGTCTTTTGGGGTTTAAAAGCCACAGAGACGCGGTGCTTAGGAAAAATGCATTTCAGCTGTGCTGATGCTCCTGACACGTATAAGACTGGGGAAACCTGCATTCAGCTGGACCTGAAAAACACTATGTCCAGATAAACACAATCAACTTTTGGAGAAAAATAAAAGATTCTTCATCAGACTAACAACTAAAAACATGACACTTACCTTAACAGTATGGGCTACATCAAATATATTCAAGACCAACAACAACACTTCTCACTGCTGCTAATTTTAACAAAACTAAACAAAAAGTAGAAAAAGGCAATTCACCAAGTCTTGAAAAGTAAAACTGAAAAATAGAAACACAGAATAAAATAAAACATCCATCCAGATCTTTACCACCAACAACATAAAATCTATCTTGATTAAATGGCCAAATTCTCCAATAAATGAGCAATAATAAAGTAAGAAAAAATAAGACATTCAATTTATGGACGCTCAAATTAACAGAGCGACATTAAACGCATCTCATTGCCTGCCGTAGCGTTCTTCGCAGCTGCACTTCACCTCAAAGGTCGGTTAATACATCGGATTGAACTTAACCAAAGTCCAATTAAAGGAAAATAAATGTTTCTAACAAATACAGTGAAGAAGATTAAAATAATTCACTGTCAGTTACTGTCGCTGTGAGTTTGACGAGGTCAGCTGCTTCATTTGGTTCTGCCTAAAGTTCTCTCAGTGATCCAGTGTTTATATGATAAGATACGTGTTTAATGCAGAGAGTTGGAATTACAAGTTGGTAAGAAGCTTTTTAACAAAGGTTTGATTTAAGCTTTAAGTTCAAAGGTGAAAGAAATTTCACGTTTGATGAAGGAAGATCAAGGCTAACAAGGACATAGGTCAAAGGTCAAAATAAGGTAAGGTGAGAAAATATAATAGATATATATAATCAATCAATAAGGTGAAAATATCAGATAAAAGGGTTTATTTGGTTATAAGGAATAAAGAGGTCAAAGGTCAAAACAAGAGTACTGTTAAGTTAAAATTAAAAGGTCAAAGGTCAGATTAAACAGGTTACACAGAAAGGATCGGCAAAACTTAAACAAGGATAAAGAAATAATACATTAAACAAGGAAATAAATTAAAAGTCTGAGTTAATGAGAAATTAAACGTTTAAATCAGGTTAAGAGTTAAATTTGAAGCTTTTCTTAGTTAAACTAAATAAAATAATCAGAATAAACGATTGGAGGAAAAAAGCAAAGATGTTGTGATCAAATAGTTTGTACGGCAGAAAGAAAAACATGTTTCAGTAGATTGTATGTTGGAAACCACAGTAGACACAGTAGACTCAAATCATTGTTACTGAGGAATTCTGCCTTAAACAGTAAAGTGTTCTTTAACAGTGTGTGTGTGTCTGCAGCTGTTGTGTTGTTGCTGCATCGTTGCCTCAGGGGGAAAGTTGTGTGTGTGTTATGCAGACTAGCAGAGACTGCAGCTGTCAGCAGCCACACACACTTTCTATTCTTCAAATCAAATCACAGTGAAACATGTTCACTGACAGCTCAGCTTCAGCATCGTCTTCATGCTGTGACTGCAGCCGTTCAACTCTGTTTGTCTTTAACCCAAATCATCACAACATGCAAATATAATCATCAAAATGATGTGACTGGAAGGATGCAGCAGTCTGTGCTCCACCTTTCTCCTCCACACCTGCAGGTGGAGAACATGGATGCATGAATCTCTACAGAGTTCTTTGAATATTATCCGTCTCATCAGTTTTCAGTGAACAAAACTCCTCACAGAGCCAAAATAAGCAGTTTGTATCCAACATAACTCAGCTGGACTCTGATGCTCCGTATAACAGCCACACATGAGTCTGGATTCACTCAAAGCATTGAACAAACTTTATTGGAAATGAAGCTTTTGGACATTTGTTCTCTGATATTTGCTCTTCAGCTCGAGTCTCCATCAGTGGGAACATTTCCTGATTCAACTTTTCTTCTGTTCAAATCAAACTCCATGAGAATCAAAGTGTGAATCAGAGTCCTGATGATCAGATTCTATAGAAACATGGAGACTGTAGAGGATTTACACTCAATATGTTCATTTGTTCCCTTCAAGAAAAATCAATCAGTTCATCAAATTAAATCAGTCGTTGATCAGTTTGATTGACAGGACAGATGATCAGAGGTGCAGAGTTTTTACCTCCATCATTCAAACAGGGACAGAAGAATGGGTGGAGTTTGTGAGTGAAGGAGCAGCCAGTAAAGGAGTAGATCAGAGCTGCAGCACCTACATCATAAAAGGAGACCAGACCCTCCTCATAATCCACAAACACCCCCACCTTCTCAGGACCAGGATTGAGACAGAGGGGGACTGAAGGACCAGCAAGAGCTATGTACTCATTTCCATTTCTCAGCACTACAGTCCAGAAACCATCCTGAGGTCTCAGTGTGATTTTTCCCTTCCTGTTGATCGACTCTGTGGCCACTCCTAAATCCCAGGCAGTCTTTCCTTTAACCTGAACCTCAAAGTAAAATCTGCCTGAAGAGAAACTCTGCTCTCCTAAAACCATAACACACTTAGAAAATCTCTCTGGGTTGTCTGGAAGATTCTTCCTCACATCACCACAGTACACTTGTTTTCCATCATCAGACAGGATGAGATTAGGATGAGCTGTATCAGGATCCAGAGTCACATCCACCTCATGCTGCTGCACCCTCTGCAGCTCAGCCTCAAACAGCTTCTTCTTCATGAGTTTCCTGATTGTCTCCTCCAGCTGAGCCACAGCTCTCCCCACAGTCCCCTCATATGATGGTGGATGAACTCTGACCTCTGTCCAGTCCTTGCTGGGTGGAGCTTTCAGGGAGGAGAAGCTTTGGAGGAGGTGGAGGTGGTCTTCAGAGCGTGAGAGCTGCTCCACCTCAGAGCTTCTCTCCATCAGCTCAGAGATTTCCTGTTCCAGATCTTTGATGAGACCTTCAGCCTGTTTCTCTGTAGCTTCCTGTTTGTCTTCGATCTCCTTCATGAGCTCCTTCAGGCGTCTCTCAACAGACTCCATCAGAGCCGTGAGGACCTGAACACCTTCTGCTTTCTGTCTGTCTGCAGCATCTTTACTCATCTTCACCGACTCTGTGATCTCCTGAATCTTCAGTCGTCTCTTCTGGATCATCTGCTGAATCTCAGCCTCTGTCTTCTCCAGCTCTGCCTTCTTTCCTTCATATTCTTCTCTCAGAGGAACAAACTCGTGGTTCTTGTGGTCTAAAACAGGGCAGAGCACGCAGACACATGTCTGGTCGGTCTTACAGAACAGCTCCAGGAGTTTATCGTGCTTCGTGCACATCCTGCCTTCCAGGTTCTCCACAGCATCAACCAGCTGATGTCTTTTCAGACGTTTCAGTGTCAGATGAGGCTCCAGGTGAGTCTGACAGTAGGAGGTCTGACACACCAGGCAGGACTTCAGGGCCTTCAGTCTGGTTCCAGTGCAGACGTCACAGGGAACTTCTCCTGGTTTGGCAGCTTGTTGCTCTGAGCTGCTGCTGCTGGCTTTCTGCTGAGCTTCACGTCTGAACTGAGCAACCATCTCAGAGAACAAAGTGTTGATCTTCAGCTGAGGTCGAGTGTAGAAAGTCTCTTTACACATGGGACACTGACAGATGACATTCATGTCCCAGTGCTGACTGATGCAGGTTTTGCAGAAGTTGTGTCCACATGGTGTAGAGACTGGATCAGTGAACACATCCAGACAGATGGAGCACAGAAACTGATCTTCAGATCGCAGATTGCTGGCAGCAGACATGTCTGCACTCTGAGGGAGAAAGAAGAGAAACATTTGATTCAAAATTCACTTTAAATTTCATTTTTACAAAGAGAGAAACAAGCGTCAGTAGTCTGAGGAGCTTGGAGAGAAAAGCGTCTGGACTTCTTTAAGTTTCTTTTCATCACAGAAGCTTCTTCACCTCATCCTCAACACGGACCAAGGAATGAATACTGCACTTTTGGAAGAACTCCCTCCCCTGCAGCCTCTTATCGTCAAAGGGACGGAGGTGGAGAGGGCAAACAGCCACAGATTCCTGGGACTGCAGGTTACATCAGACCTGAGCTGGACTCTCAACACTACAGCAACTGTGAAAAAAGCCCAGCAAAGGCTTTATTTCATTCGGCTGCTCAGGAAAGCTGGCATGAACCACCACCCTCTCACCCAGGCCTGCAGAGGACTGATAGACAGCATCCTCACCGCAGGCATCACTGTCTGGTATGGAAACACTACACAGACACAGAGGAAGGCTCTGAAGAGTCAGAAAGTCTGCAGAGAGGATTATGGGAACAACACTTGCATCCATGGACCTGCACATACAAAGCTGCACATACAATCTCAGACACAACAGAGCGGACAGCAGCATCACACACAGAACACGATTCTTCAACAGCTTCTTCCCCACAACTGTCAGACTGACGGCAAACAAAAACACACTGAACACTTAAAATAACACAGCACTACTTAACCTCACTTTGAATGTATCATCGGTTCACTGACCATCGGGCAATACACTCACAACAGACTTGTGAAACAGATCTGTGGAACAAATGTGCAACACTGTGAGTGCGATAAGAGGTAGAGAACTACACACTCTCTGTACATTTTCTTCTTTTTCTTTGTATATAGAAAATAGTACGACTACCCTACTCCGGACTTCATTTCTATCCTTCTGCTTTTTCTGTCTTTATATTGTTAAAGTGTGATTTGACTTGGAAAGCTCTGCACAAGTATTCCACTGTGCATGGACTGTTGGTCCTGTGTGCAAATGTCAAAATAAAAATCTTGAACCTTCAGTTGTCAGAGTAACTGGTGGAGACCCAGCAACACATTCAGACACAAACTGGTTCATCTCAAACACAAACTGAACAACGTCGTGTCTGCTGTACAGTGCAGCGTCCAGATGAACAGGATCAACAGGATGAACATCTTTTTAACAGTCGTTACAAAGATGTGAAGTAGTTTGGCTGACACAGACAAACAGTATCCCACATTCTTGATTTTTAGCTCACAAACACGTCTTATAAGGACTTATTGATCCTGAAATGTTGGAGGTTTTAGCTCTTTAAACAGTAAAGTTACAGGAGGATACAGATAATTATCAGGAAAATGTCCTCGGTTTGTTAAAACGATCCCGTCCGATAACACACGAGAACAATAAATGTATCATTTTCTGTTGTAACCCACAAACTGAACGGTCACACTCATCTTTCATGTTGTCACTAAAACATCACTCCTTCCACGTCTAGTTGGTCGTGATGGAGGCGGAGTGCGTTGGGTCCGCTTTCCCTGCCCAGCCGATGTTCCTGACGCAGGGAAACAGATCCTGTTGGGGATCCCTACCTTGGCACAACACCTGCCATGGTCTTTGCACACTCACCACAGTAAATGCATCATGTTGTCAGCTTTACAGTATCATAGTCAGAGAAACTGGTCAGGCCGCTCTCTTCCAAATGTCTACACTTCACCCTTTTACTGTCAGTGGGCTCAGAGTCCATCTAATGTGGCTCATTATCTGATGCCGTCTGCAGACCAGTGTTAGACACTGAGAGGTTGATGGCTCCGTGTCAGAGCACCGGCCTTAACGAAAAAGTTATCAATCGTTCTTTTCATCTTTTCTCATTACCCACAGCTACATCCACTCCTATCACGCTGCTCACCTCTGCTGCGACGATTCAAACAGCCGGAAAGTAAATAATTTGGAGACGGTGCGTTTGTGTCACAGTGAACAGTGAAAACAGAGACTTTCTAAAACGATGATGCATGTTAGTCATGTGATGCAGGCATGTGACCAATTAAACAAAGATAGTGGAGAGCATTATACAGCAGCAGTTTTGACAGTCCTATTAAAGATGAATATCAGTCTGCACATGCTCCACAGAGCTTTTCTTCAAATTCTTTAATTCTCTCTCGGTTTTGCAACTTTGTACTTTTGTGTTACTCGCAGCAACAACTCCACCTCATTGTTAGTCCATTTTAAAACTCGGTGCTTTTCCTCCACCTTTCGCCGCGACGTTTCAAACAGCCGGAAAGTGAATCAGCAGCAGACAGAAATGAGACCGGTCGAATCGTCTTGCATTTCACGCATGCGCAGGACTGGAACGTAAGCGTTTTCAGCCGTCTTAATGTGGACGCACAACTCTGTGAAAACGACTGAAAACACTAGTGTGGACGCGGAGCGCTGTTTTCAAATCTATCCGGGCGAGTGTGGACGTAGCCTAAGTGGCACCATGGAGAAATGAGGTGACGCTCTAGACCCTGATGAAGTGAACAGAGTGAAGATTTGTGTAGAAGCAGGAAGTGTGATCAGCTGCACTCACCACTGTTGCTGAGAGAAACCTGATGGACTCCAGTGAATCTTCTTTTAGAGACAAACAGGACTCGACTGCAGCTCTGCTGCTGCTCTCTCACACTTTCACTTCTGAAAAATGACGTTGAGCTTCTTGTTTTTCAGCTGTTGCTCCGCCTCTTCCTGCCTCTCCCTTTACAGGAATCAGCCGGTCTGTACTCAGTGACTGTGTGCAGCGGGTGGGAGGAGTGAGGAGTGGTGTGTGGGTTCACACAGTAATGACGGCCTCAGGTGATCAGGAGAAACTCACCTGGATTTCCTTTTTCCACAGCAGACTGAGAGCTTCAGGTGGACCCTGAAGGAGGTCTCAGACACAGGTGGTAAAAGTACACACAGTGTGTACTGAAGTAGAAGTACTACTGTTAAAAATACTCCAAGTACTAATTCAACTTCTTTACTCAAGTAAAAGTAAAAAGTAGTGGCTGTGAAATGAGAGTAAAAAGAGCTGATTGAAGAACATTTCTAACACGTGTTTATACAAAGTTAACTGAACCATGTGCTGCATCAACGTGATAATAAAATAATATTATTCACTTTGTTTCTGTCTAAATTTGAATTCTAATAAATATTTTAGCTTGAAATAAGTGAAAAAAATCTGCCAATGGAACAAGTTAAAACTCTCTATTTTTTCTCTGGTTTCAAGATTCACTGTCTTGAAAAAAGTTTATATCCGGTGGCAGACGCCCTCAGACATCGGTGCGTTGGTGGTTCTTTGTGTCTGGGGGTGGGCGTCCAGGAACACACCGGCTCACTCCTTGGCGGCCACTTATCGGGCCTGGAGCCTGGGGCTCGCTCGGGCCACTTCGGAGGTGGGGTGCCCTTGGCCTCTCGGCCTGGGGCTCGGTCACTCAGGCGCAGCTGGCTGCCGGCAGAGCTCACGGGCGCGTCACTGCACCCCCCCCCCCCGGCTTCTGCTCCGCGGCTGCTGAGTGAGCCCTCATCTGAGACTCTCCTCAGCTCTTTCTGGGACAGTGGCGCGGCTGCCCCTCTGTGGGTCTTCCTTGGTCTCTTGTGTTCTGGGGGCCTCTGGATGTCTGGAGTTTTGATCTCCTCCATACCTGCTTCATGCCCTGGAGGACGGGGCTGTGGCCCCCCCACACCCTCTAGCAGATCATTACATGAAGGAACCTTTTAAAAACAAGCGCGTCCATGCTCACAGGTGTACACACGGGTGATCACACACACAAACTACACCCTTTTTGGCTCCTACCTCAAAGCACACTGTGTTCTGTTGATCTTACAATAATGTTTAATATTTAGTATTTACTGTTATAGTCACATAGATCATCGTGATGTTGTTTATGCGATTGCTCTAGTCTTCCTCTGCTTGTTTTCTTTTTTCTTTCTCAACAGGTGATCCAGGGAAAGGAAAAAGAGAAAAAAAAGGTGATGAAGCAGATTTTCATCGTGTTTTCTCTCTCTCTCTCTTCTCCTTTTTCTTTCCCTCTCCTTCTGTTAACTTTCTTCTGAACTGTTCTTCTTGTTTTTCTTTCCCGTCCCCGAGTCCAGTCTGGCCTGATTACAATAACTTATAAAAATAACTAATAAAGATCAAATAAACTATGACAATCAAGTGGACCAGTATTGCAAAAGGCCCACTTGGGAAAGTAAATCTGTTGGGCATTTGTCTTGGCCTTCAGACATAATTCTGATTGCTACAGTGCCAGACAGGACACACACACACACACACACACACACAAAGAAAAAGATAGACCTGAAAAGCTCAATTGAAGGCCGGACAGCCCTGATGCCAAAGGATCCCAAGAAGCAAGTGGTCTCACCCGAATACCTCGGTACCTCATACTGAATCTTGTCCATGCCCGCTATGACTCCCCACACCCACTATCAGATCGTTACACGGAAAAACCTTTTGAATATAAGTGCACACAGGTGTGTGTCAAGATGAACCGAATCAACCTTTTGGGACTGCAGGGAGGGCACTGGCTGCCTCGAGAGTGAAATGCCGTGACCTGTTATTGGAGATACAACATCAGGAAATCTTTATATGGTGTTAACCTGCTGTGCCCAGAAAATGGCACAGCTCATGGTGTGTTTGAAAAGCTGGGAAATCTAATATTGGATGCACTTAAGCTGCAACTGGGAACCAGCAAGGTAACACATTCACATTTCATGAAGTTTGGTGTGAGTGAGCAAGTATTTCACTGAGGCAGTTCAGTTCAGGGGGATGTGTAGGCTGGGATATCATCCACGTAGGCTTCTAGTTGAACAGCGTTGACCAGCCTCATCAGGAATGTTGCCGTTCACGTCTGCTAAATTTTTAAATCCAAAACTTCAATTATATTGTACGAAATGGTCAGGTGTGACAAAAGCATGTATGCATGATTACAGTTTTTACTGCCACGAGGACTGGACCGGATTCTGGACCGGAGTTTTCCCCATTTTGTGGATAAGCTGTCGGTCCACCGTTTACCTCAGCTGTCAATGCTGGAGCTGAGAAATGTCCACTTTTATTTACTCTCAAACAGGGTGTAAAACTTTGTGCAAGTTAATAAAGCTCACTGCTGACCGAGGACAGCCATGCTGAGGTGAGCTGTCGACGATATGCTAAACTGTTGGTTAGCGTTGGTATTAGCCTCTGTTAGACTGTGCCAGCTGCAAACAGCAGCTAACAGAGGCTTTTTCACTTTCCTTGAAGTGGATCCTTCATCATTTGTTTGTATTCGTGTTTTTTGGCAGTTCTAGTAAATTGTAAACTCAGTCAAGAAAATCTGGATAAATGACAGATTTGTGTATGAAATGTTTTTAAGTATAGTTTTTAAAGTGCTTCATCTGCAAACAGACTGTTTTTCAATGAGGCCTAATACTTTTCTTATGTTGAAAGCTGATAGAGGACAGGGTTTGATGAATATCTGTGAGAGATTAGAGATTCAGAACAGAAACGCTAAGGCTGCTAGTGTTTGTCTTCATACCATTTTTCTTGTATCCACTGATATTAGCTAATAAATGTACGGTCTGCACATTTCTTCTGTGTGTGATGATGATTTATTTGTATAAAGAAAAAACTAGCTGTCACAACACAAATCAGTCAAATGTCTGATGTTCTACATATGTATATGTTTTACAGTGCTGCATTTCTGTCCTGACCTTTGACCCCATGCTCAGACTAAAGGTCCACACAGGCTGGTGTGTAAAAACAGCTAACAATGCATTTCTGTGTAAAGCATCATTTGTAGTAAACATTTAATGCCTGTTTCAGTTTTACACAACATGATGGAAAAGAGAAGGAGAGCAAAGGTCAGTGAAGGGAACGACTGTAGTGCAAATACAGGTGATGTCAGTGAGGATGTGACCCTGCTGCCCTCTCCTAAACAGAGGAGACATTGTTACCCCAATACTGTCAGGCCAACATCAGCAATAAAACAGGGAAGATGTGGGGTTAATGCGCACTAATGTTAAAGAAGATTGTGTCACAGGGTTTTAGAGAAGCATTACATGTTAACTACAGTAGCTCCATAATGAATGAGTAACACGGGAAAAAGCTGTCCTGTAAAATTCAAACAAATCAAACAGTTGGAGCTGTTTAGTAAAGGAGCCGCCGACTAATATCATGTAAAAATGTGTAAGAATTCAAGAAAATTACCGTATTTCCCGGACTACAAAGAGCACCTGAATATTAGCCGCACAAGCTAAAATCAGGGGAAAATCCTGTTTTGTACATACATTACCGCACGTGACTAAAAGCCGCAGGTGTTTCAATGTTGACTTATCATATGTAAGAGAAAATGCAGAAAGCGAATTGTCAGGAAAGAGATGGCTGTTTGGAGACACACCCCTTTTATTAATATTTTGAAAAACAAGTTATGGGTACATATTTGCATAACTTTTTAGGTATATGTACAAGTAGCGGTAATTACAAGTACAAAACATGTACTGTGCTTCATAAATGGGTAACAAATGTAGTATATAACAATAACCTACAAGAGAGATAATCCCATACAGCTTATGACAAAATTTGATCCGAAGTGATTGATGGCCCTAATCACGACCTTTTGACCTCCCGCCCCTCCCCCCCGGAAGCGTGTAATGAGCGTGACGAATCGCATCCGGAGAAGGGGGGTGGGAAACCCCCCGCGTGTCGAATTGCATCCTGAGAAGGGAGGGGGGAACCCTCCGGAAGAGCGCCATCTGTTGTTGGGAAAAAAAGTTTTTAGTGGGAGGGACTGCAGCGGGGGAGGAGAATAAAAAGCAGAGAGGAGGAGTCCGTCACAATTTCTAAGTCACAGACACACAAGATGGATTTCCTTCTGCAGCCCAGCAGCGTTCCTGTGTCCGATGAGATCTGCTCTCCCAAAGAAGAAGGCTTTGAATATGACATATTCAAATACAGCATATTTACTATGGAAGGCCTCGATCCGGACCTTATGACCCTACCGGAAATACTCCGGAAGTGTCTAGTCATTTTCAGACCTGATGCGTCATGTTCCCTAAGCACAGCGGTGATGCAGCAGATGATTCTGTGATGTATAGAGAGACAGAGCGGATGTAATTTTACTTTCTTAAGCTGCACCGGCGTTTGTAATGGAAATAAAGAGTGACTTCCTGTAGAGATTTCAATAGTATTTTATTTTCCTATAATACAGACGCTGTAAAAAACCTTTAAGATACACCATAGCTTGTGATGAAAAGAAGAACTTTCTATCCGCTTGTAACCTACAGGCTGTCTATGTGTAAAAAACGAATAACTATCCCTTAGTGAATACTACTTTTCCTTTTGAGAGACTGAAAAACAAACCATAATTGCAGCGACAGGCGATCTTGTTTCACACACACACACACACACACACACACACACACACACACACACACACACACACACACACACACCCCGCGGGCCAAGGAGGAGTTTTTTTCTTCAATACTTTAACAATAAGTTTTCTCAATAGATAGAAAATGATGACGCTGAGGAGTCAACATCCGATATTATCATTGCTTGTAACCCGGTAAATAATTTCGTACATCTCCCCATAAAACAAGTCTTAGCGGGGAAAAAAGCTCATATTCGAATAAGTTTATTAAAGCACCCCCCTCTGTGGGAAAGAGTCAACCATGAGGCGAGTTTTGTCAACAGCAATTGTCCATTTGGTAAAACAAATATCCGTCTCAAAGTCGTATTTTACCGTTGCAGAATGCGGAAAACAGACGGCGTTCGCAAGAAGGCACACACACACACACACACACACACACACACACACACACACACACACACACACACACACACACACACACACACACACACACACACACCGCGGGCCAAGGAGGAGTTTTTTTCTTCAATACTTTATCAATAAGTTTTCTCAATAGATAGAAAATGATGACGCTGAGGAGTCAACATCCGATATTATCGTTGCTTGTAACCCGGTAAATAATTTCGTACATCTCCCCATAAAACAAGTCTTAGTGGAAAAAAGCTCATATTCGAATAAGTTTATTCCCCTCTGTGGGAAAGAGTTTTTTTCTCAGAGTCAACCATGAGGCGAGTTTTGTCAACAGCAAGAACAACTGTTGCCCATAAAGTAAAACAAATATCCGCCTCTAAGTCGTATTTTACCGTTGCAGAATGTGGAAAACAGACAGCCCTCACAGGAGGCACCATAGTTAAAATATTTAAATTTCAACTAAATTTGTAGTAATGATCGGATTTCCTCACTTATCTACACCACACTCCTTGTCCTTGATTTCTTATCGTTTCTTATCGTTCCTCTGTCCCTTAATAGAAACCACATATATAGAAACTATCCTCCCTTTCAGTTGTCTTTTGCACTTCCATATCGCAAAGCAGTTACTGTAGGTTATTTTCTGCTTATGCATTAATGTAATTAATTAACTTATTTATCCTTAAGTAAGGTAATGACTTGAGTTCTAATGCTTTTTGTCTCTTGAGTTAGCTGTCAATGTGGGATTTTTTTCCCCTTTTGTCCAGTTAAAGCTGCCTTTCATTCTTCAACACAGCTTAAACTCTAATAGGTAAGCTTTCTTGTAATTTCTTAGTTCTGCAGGCTTCTTGAAAGACATCCGAGACTCTTCTTTGGATGCTGGCTGCCTTTTGTTTTGTTTTCTGTCAAGATGATCCCACACTGCTTCGATTATCTTGAGGTTCGAACCCTGGAGAGATCAATCCATGACTGATGCGTTGTTTCATCCAGGCATACTTTGACTACATTGGCAGTATGTTTGCGATCATTGTCGTACTGAAAAATGAAGTTGAAGCCAATCAGACACTACGTGGTATTACATGGTCGATCAAAATCTGGTGGAACTTTTCTACATTCATAATTTGATTAATTTGGATAAGAGCTCCAACAACACTGGCTGAAATCCAGCCTCAAAGCACGGTAGAGTATCCACGCTGTGTTAAAGACGGCTATAGACATTCACTGTTGTATCTCTCTTCGGACCTCTTCCATGCATATTTCAAATTTGGATTCATTACTCCATAAGACATATTACAGCTGATTTCTTTTTCCAGTCAATTTCTTGTGTAATTTGGCACACCTCAGCCTTATTTTTCTCTGTTCTCCTTCCTTAAGAATGGCTTATTAACAGCCACCCTTCCAACTCAGATAACTTTTGATGAGGTTTCATGAAATGTTTACAGCACTTGAGTTACTCGCCACGGCCATCCTAAATGCTAAAAACACTAAACTTTAATTCTAAATTACGTAATTAACGTTAACCAGAAAAAACAAGCCAAAGTCGAAATGTTGCTGAGCTGACCTGTGGTATGCTATGTCTTCTAAAGCACGTATAATGTAAACAGAACTGGTCTTTGCACAGAAGCCTGTGGAGCTTCATAATTAACCTCAGTGTGTGAAGAGGACTCTCCATTTAATAATAGCTGTAATAAAATGTTCTGGCCGACGGTGTTAAACGCTGCACTTGGGTCTAGCAGGGAAGATTTCAACTTTTCAATACGAATGAAGGCTGAAAACTGATTAGATTAATGTCTGATGATCTTTTCTGTGCTTCTTCAAGTTTGTAACACCAAACATATTAAAGGATGATGTAAGGCTCACAGGAAGAGTTTAATTAGACACACATTTACTATTTTCTTTATACTCTTTCTTTCTTGACATGTTTAATATGATTACTATCAGAGGAGAAAATGAACCTTGTGTAGTTTAAAAACTTTTTATTTAATCAAACTGTAATGTTGTTGAACTCTGACGGACGTGTCTTTTAATCTTGTCAACAAATCCTTAATCATCTAAATCTGCCATTTATCATCTTGTAAAATGTTCCCTCTGCTTCTGTTGCACATCTCCCCCGACACTCTCTGCTTCACCAGCCCTGTGCAGGTGGTCCAACCCCTGCCTGCCTCCTTAAACTGGGGTGTTTAAATCTCTTTACCTCTGTTGTGAACTTCACACAAAGTTTGTGGTAACAAAATCAAACTGACGAGGATCTCGTTTGAAAAACACACACACTCACGAGACAAAATAAAAACAGACTGCTCAAAGCAAAAGCAGAGCCCTCACAGCTGGTAGTACAAACACAGTGACAACATGCGTATTAGATACCCTCAGTGCCAAAAGCATAAATATGAAAAAATGTGATCACCAAGAATATCCTAAAAATGGCATTGAGGTGCGTGTTACAGTAAAGAAAAAAAAAAGTAGCCAAATTTTCATCTGAAAATGTTGAATTTTAGTAAAAACAATGCTCTGTAGTTTGATACTGTCGTTACAGACAAAGCAGATGTTTAAAGCCTTTGGACGCACATTTGAAATGCACTCATTCTCCTTATCAGCTGGAAACATTAAAGCCGTAAAATGACTTTTTCGAACGGATAAAAACTATTGAACAGCAGCAATGTTGAGCCTGTTCCAAAATTTGAATGTACATGTGTTGAAGGTGCGGGTCTTGTTGAATTATTAAACATACTTTCTTTAATTTTTCGAGCCACAAAAACAACAACTTTTAATTTCTTCTGCTTGAGTCTCGGCCTCGGGTAGCTCTACTTATCATTGCTCAGTCAGTTGTCTGTTTGCGCTACTTTTTCAAGGAGCAGCGGATTATTGGTAAGGGTGACTTTATGTGTTTAGCTACTTAAGTGGAAGTACTGTGGATAGTTTTACCTTACATACATAGATCTACCAGTACAGCTTCTGAGGTAACTGTTTACAAAATGTTATATTCTATCCACAAATTCTTTGCAATTTTACATTGATAAACATTATCCTTAACACATTTGGCCCACATAAAGTACTATGGCCATCACACGGTCATTTAGAATAGTTTAAATAACTCGTGTCTTAAGTCCTTCCATCAAACAGAAAAAAAAAAAGTTGCATGGTTCACTTTATATTTCTAACATTTTGTGATATAAAGTCGTTCATAACAACCTGAAAGGCCGGGAGTTTAAAATGCAAACCGATGGAAGCAGAAGTAGAAGACTATAATGTCTCAGAGCACACGGTGTCTATTATTGTGTAGACATGTATAAATAAGAGCTTAATAAAGATGCTTAATTTCTTAAGAAATAAACAGGTGGAGTGATCTTTATCAAAAGTGGATGTTGCATCTGTGGCTAAACCACTGTACCCAAAAAAACTTTAAAAATCTACTGTGTGTGAGGCTGTGTAAGTAAAGCTTGCCCTTCACACCTGCGTGTAATAAACCATTTGTTGGGGGTTGTGGATTTGGCACCTCAGCATTGTGAAAGTGGGGAAACATGTTTCTGGCTGTGCATAAGATTCCTCCTTACAACTTAGAATCTCAGTTCTAAATGAAATTCAGATGTTTTTTTTAAGTATGGCTAATGTATTAATTGACTTCTAAGGCACACACACACACACACACACACACACACACACACACACACACACACACACACACACAAGAACAACACAGAGAAGAAGAAGAGGGGGTCGTTTTACTACACATCATAAAAACGCAATCATTCATCTTCCAACTGTATCTTTCTGTTCTGGCTTTAGAATCATTGGTTGTTTACTGAGCCGTACTTTGGGAGTCATACTGTTGTGATACTGAGGAGAAAAGGGTAAGGTTTGATAGACTAAACCCTTACACACATAACGTGAATAACCTAAAGAGTGTGTGAGACTGCTAGCTGTGTTGTTCAGCATTAAACTCATCTACAAATGTGTTAGTAAAGAGCGACTTGTACTTCTGTCCCATTAAGCAACGGTTTAACAAATTTCACTGCAAACTATAAAAGGAATCTGGATTTATATAGAACATAGTAGTGATGGATTAAGTGCAGGAAACACTAGTATAAGGTGTCTATTGAACAAATCTCCTTCAGCGTTCAAAATGACCAAAGTGAGGCCTACAGGCGTTTCTCTCGGTTGGTTGTGTTCAGGGAAAAAGCAGCTAAATACACTGAGACTGCTCCCCATTGTTAGTGAGTTAACTCTGGATATCTGTAGGTTTTGTCAAACTTGGAGTGAACAAAAGCAGAAAAACAGTAAAAGATGCAGACAGTGAAAGTCTGGTTTATTTCATGAACACAATGAAACATTTTACAGTCCACAGAGCAAAGTAGCATACATGATAAATAGATACACATAACATGAGAAGTAAAACTCGTCGTCTTACCACATGTTATATTCTGTAAACTTAAAATAACCACAGAAATTAGAGTTTAGTGTTTTAAAGTCATTATTAAAAACATGAGTCAACATTACTGAAGTGACGCTTTAACGATGCGTCTTATCACCGTGTTTATGATGATAAAACATGTCCTCTCGTTAGTAGATGTCTGCGCTGTCACTTGTCATGAAAATGTCCAGAGCCAGGGTTCCTCTTTAATCACCATTGATCATTAATAGGGTCACAAAAGATTTGTCACATTATCCCCATAAACAAAATTGCTTTTATAGAAATCATTGTGATACAAATATTTAGATTCTTGATTCACAATGTGCACGAACTCAAAATCTTTAGAGGTTCATATTTATAAAGTATCGCAAATAATACATTTATACCATTGTATGAGCTACACTTCTTGTAAAAAAACTGATTGAAAAAAGCTCCTGTCGTGACCTTCCTTCTGTGAGGACACACACACACACACACAGAGAGAGAGAGGGGGAAGATCATTAGGATTGGAGGCGTTTTTGGATTTTCACTTATTGTTGGCTTTACAGTCACATAAAATTCATTCCAATTTTTTTGCCTTTGCTTCAATTAAGGTGTTTCTTTAAATCTACAGCAGCTTCCTTTTCAAAAAGTTTACTGACATAGTAAGGAAGTAGCTAGGGAACTCAGTAAGTATGAGCAACAACAGCTTAGGGACTGTTTCTACAATAAAGAGGAATTCATCATCATCTGCAGTTCATCAAAAAAAAAAAAGTGCCATTAAAAACAATTCAGCAGATCCTCAAAGTATGGATACAATCTGTTTTCAGCTGTAGAGGTACGCTTCATGTACTTATCAACATGCAGTTTAGAGGCTTGCATTAGAGTGCTTTGGTACTTGGGCCTCTTTTATTTAGCACGGTTATACCATTGTGTATTTAGCTATATAAATATGCTCAAGAGTCTATTGTATGTTTGTCATGCAATTAAAAATTCAAAAATATAATTTTTAAATCAGTAACTTTGCAAATTTAGAGGAAATGTTTTTGGATAACAAATGTGTCACATTTTCAACAGGGTTTGAATAATCAGCGTTAACACAGAGACATTTATGCGCTGGGTATAACAGACATCCTTACCTTGGAGCAGAGAAACACGGTGTATTGTTGCTTTTCTCTATTGTATAAGCAGCGCCCGACTGTCAGAAACGCTCTGTGTGGGTAGCAAAGTCGGATCCAACGCACATCCAGGAATCCGTGTGAAAGAAAGGTCTCGCTGCAGCTAGGCTCTCAGGATAGTCAGGCTTTTATTTATATTTGCATTCTGGTGCGTTAAAGCAGCCTCTGTGTCCCGCTTGGATCCTCATTCTGAAAATTCAGATATTTAAATAAAATGGTGAATTGGCTAGTGATGAGGAGCCACTTAGATCCGTAAAATGAGGTTTGATTAAATTAAACTCTTATGAACAGCTATGAACTCTACCTCTCTGCTGATGTGTTCCAAACAAGCAATGTTTTCTACACGTCCAAACTGTGTGCTAACTACCTCACACCGCTGTGTCTGGGATCCGAAAAAATAAAAAGTTAAAACGCTATACCTTGGGGGAATTGTGAAGTGCTGAGGAAACTACTGTGTGTCTGATGGGGTGTTTTTATATAGGTGGACTTGGTTACAGTTAGGCCCTCAACAGTCAGCAAAACAAGTCATAAAACAATAAAAGAGGCTGCCTTATCAAGAGCATCCCAGCACTGTAGTTCCATTACAATCAGTTTCCTTTATTTTATCTTATCATGTCAGAGGCCAACTGAAACCAAGTCCACCTATATAAAAACACCCCATCAGACACACAGTAGTTTCCTCAGCACTTCACAATTCCCCCAAGGTATAGCGTTTTAACTTTTTATTTTTTCGGATCCCAGACACAGCGGTGTGAGGTAGTTAGCACACAGTTTGGACGTGTAGAAAACATTGCTTGTTTGGAACACATCAGCAGAGAGGTAGAGTTCATAGCTGTTCATAAGAGTTTAATTTAATCAAACCTCATTTTACGGATCTAAGTGGCTCCTCATCACTAGCCAATTCACCATTTTATTTAAATATCTGAATTTTCAGAATGAGGATCCAAGCGGGACACAGAGGCTGCTTTAACGCACCAGAATGCAAATATAAATAAAAGCCTGACTATCCTGAGAGCCTAGCTGCAGCGAGACCTTTCTTTCACACGGATTCCTGGATGTGCGTTGGATCCGACTTTGCTACCCACACAGAGCGTTTCTGACAGTCGGGCGCTGCTTATACAATAGAGAAAAGCAACAATACACCGTGTTTCTCTGCTCCAAGGTAAGGATGTCTGTTATACCCAGCGCATAAATGTCTCTGTGTTAACGCTGATTATTCAAACCCTGTTGAAAATGTGACACATTTGTTATCCAAAAACATTTCCTCTAAATTTGCAAAGTTACTGATTTAAAAATTATATTTTTGAATTTTTAATTGCATGACAAACATACAATAGACTCTTGAGCATATTTATATAGCTAAATACACAATGGTATAACCGTGCTAAATAAAAGAGGCCCAAGTACCAAAGCACTCTAATGCAAGCCTCTAAACTGCATGTTGATAAGTACGTGAAGCGTACCTCTACAGCTGAAAACAGATTGTATCCATACTTTGAGGATCTGCTGAATTGTTTTTAATGGCACTTTTTTTTTTTTGATGAACTGCAGATGATGATGAATTCCTCTTTATTGTAGAAACAGTCCCTAAGCTGTTGTTGCTCATACTTACTGAGTTCCCTAGCTACTTCCTTACTATGTCAGTAAACTTTTTGAAAAGGAAGCTGCTGTAGATTTAAAGAAACACCTTAATTGAAGCAAAGGCAAAAAAATTGGAATGAATTTTATGTGACTGTAAAGCCAACAATAAGTGAAAATCCAAAAACGCCTCCAATCCTAATGATCTTCCCCCTCTCTCTCTCTGTGTGTGTGTGTGTGTGTCCTCACAGAAGGAAGGTCACGACAGGAGCTTTTTTCAATCAGTTTTTTTACAAGAAGTGTAGCTCATACAATGGTATAAATGTATTATTTGCGATACTTTATAAATATGAACCTCTAAAGATTTTGAGTTCGTGCACATTGTGAATCAAGAATCTAAATATTTGTATCACAATGATTTCTATAAAAGCATTTTGTTTATGGGGATAATGTGACAAATCTTTTGTGACCCTATTAATGATCAATGGTGATTAAAGAGGAACCCTGGCTCTGGACATTTTCATGACAAGTGACAGCGCTGACATCTACTAACGAGAGGACATGTTTTATCATCATAAACACGGTGATAAGACGCATCGTTAAAGCGTCACTTCAGTAATGTTGACTCATGTTTTTAATAATGACTTTAAAACACTAAACTCTAATTTCTGTGGTTATTTTAAGTTTACAGAATATAACATGTGGTAAGACGACGAGTTTTACTTCTCATGTTATGTGTATCTATTTATCATGTATGCTACTTTGCTCTGTGGACTGTAAAATGTTTCATTGTGTTCATGAAATAAACCAGACTTTCACTGTCTGCATCTTTTACTGTTTTTCTGCTTTTGTTCACTCCAAGTTTGACAAAACCTACAGATATCCAGAGTTAACTCACTAACAATGGGGAGCAGTCTCAGTGTATTTAGCTGCTTTTTCCCTGAACACAACCAACCGAGAGAAACGCCTGTAGGCCTCACTTTGGTCATTTTGAACGCTGAAGGAGATTTGTTCCATAGACACCTTATACTAGTGTTTCCTGCACTTAATCCATCACTACTATGTTCTATATAAATCCAGATTCCTTTTATAGTTTGCAGTGAAATTTGTTAAACCGTTGCTTAATGGGACAGAAGTACAAGTCGCTCTTTACTAACACATTTGTAGATGAGTTTAATGCTGAACAACACAGCTAGCAGTCTCACACACTCTTTAGGTTTTTCAAGTTATGTGTGTAAGGGTTTAGTCTATCAAACCTTACCCTTTTCTCCTCAGTATCACAACAGTATGACTCCCAAAGTACGGCTCAGTAAACAACCTATGACTCTAAAGCCAGAACAGAAAGATACAGTTGGAAGATGAATGATTGCGTTTTTATGATGTGTAGTAAAACGACCCCCTCTTCTTCTTCTCTGTGTTGTTCTTGTGTGTGTGTGTGTGTGTGTGTGTGTGTGTGTGTGTGTGTGTGTGTGTGTGTCTTAGAAGTCAATTAATACATTAGCCATACTTAAAAAAACATCTGAATTTCATTTAGAACTGAGATTCTAAGTTGTAAGGAGGAATCTTATGCACAGCCAGAAACATGTTTCCCCACTTTCACAATGCTGAGGTGCCAAATCCACAACCCCCAACAAATGGTTTATTACACGCAGGTGTGAAGGGCAAGCTTTACTTACACAGCCTCACACACAGTAGATTTTTAAAGTTTTTTTGGGTACAGTGGTTTAGCCACAGATGCAACATCCACTTTTGATAAAGATCACTCCACCTGTTTATTTCTTAAGAAATTAAGCATCTTTATTAAGCTCTTATTTATACATGTCTACACAATAATAGACACCGTGTGCTCTGAGACATTATAGTCTTCTACTTCTGCTTCCATCGGTTTGCATTTTAAACTCCCGGCCTTTCAGGTTGTTATGAACGACTTTATATCACAAAATGTTAGAAATATAAAGTGAACCATGCAACTTTTTTTTTTTCTGTTTGATGGAAGGACTTAAGACACGAGTTATTTAAACTATTCTAAATGACCGTGTGATGGCCATAGTACTTTATGTGGGCCAAATGTGTTAAGGATAATGTTTATCAATGTAAAATTGCAAAGAATTTGTGGATAGAATATAACATTTTGTAAACAGATACCTCAGAAGCTGTACTGTCAGCCTTATGTATGTAAGGTGAAACTATCCACAGTACTTCCACTTAAGTAGCTAAACACATAAAGTCACCCTTACCAATAATCCACTGCTCCTTGAAAAAGTAGCGCAAACAGACAACTGACTGAGCAATGATAAGTAGAGCTACCCGAGGCCGAGACTCAAGCAGAAGAAATTAAAAGTTGTTGTTTTTGTGGCTCGAAAAATTAAAGAAAGTATGTTTAATAATTCAACAAGACCCGCACCTTCAACACATGTACATTCAAATTTTGGAACAGGCTCAACATTGCTGCTGTTCAATAGTTTTTATCCGTTCGAAAAAGTCATTTTACGGCTTTAATGTTTCCAGCTGATAAGGAGAATGAGTGCGTTTCAAATGTGTGTCCAAAGGCTTTAAACATCTGCTTTGTCTGTAACGACAGTATCAAACTACAGAGCATTGTTTTTACTAAAATTCAACATTTTCAGATGAAAATTTGGCTACTTTTTTTTTTCTTTACTGTAACACGCACCTCAATGCCATTTTTAGGATATTCTTGGTGATCACATTTTTTCATATTTATGCTTTTGGCACTGAGGGTATCTAATACGCATGTTGTCACTGTGTTTGTACTACCAGCTGTGAGGGCTCTGCTTTTGCTTTGAGCAGTCTGTTTTTATTTTGTCTCGTGAGTGTGTGTGTTTTTCAAACGAGATCCTCGTCAGTTTGATTTTGTTACCACAAACTTTGTGTGAAGTTCACAACAGAGGTAAAGAGATTTAAACACCCCAGTTTAAGGAGGCAGGCAGGGGTTGGACCACCTGCACAGGACAGGTGAAGCAGAGAGTGTCGGGGGGAGATGTGCAACAGAAGCAGAGGGAACATTTTACAAGATGATAAATGGCAGATTTAGATGATTAAGGATTTGTTGACAAGATTAAAAGACACGTCCGTCAGAGTTCAACAACATTACAGTTTGATTAAATAAAAAAGTTTTTAGACTACACAAGGTTCATTTTCTCCTCTGATAGTAATCATATTAAACATGTCAAGAAAGAAAGAGTATAAAGAAAAATAGTAAATGTGTGTCTAATTAAACTCTTCCTGTGAGCCTTACATCATCCTTTAATATGTTTGGTGTTACAAACTTGAAGAAGCACAGAAAAGATCATCAGACATTAATCTAATCAGTTTTCAGCCTTCATTCGTATTGAAAAGTTGAAATCTTCCCTGCTAGACCCAAGTGCAGCGTTTAACACCGTCGGCCATAACATTTTATTACAGCTATTATTAAATGGAGAGTCCTCTTCACACACTGAGGTTAATTATGAAGCTCCACAGGCTTCTGTGCAAAGACCAGTTCTGTTTACATTATACGTGCTTTAGAAGACATAGCATACCACAGGTCAGCTCAGCAACATTTCGACTTTGGCTTGTTTTTTCTGGTTAACGTTAATTACGTAATTTAGAATTAAAGTTTAGTGTTTTTAGCATTTAGGATGGCCGTGGCGAGTAACTCAAGTGCTGTAAACATTTCATGAAACCTCATCAAAAGTTATCTGAGTTGGAAGGGTGGCTGTTAATAAGCCATTCTTAAGGAAGGAGAACAGAGAAAAATAAGGCTGAGGTGTGCCAAATTACACAAGAAATTGACTGGAAAAAGAAATCAGCTGTAATATGTCTTATGGAGTAATGAATCCAAATTTGAAATATGCATGGAAGAGGTCCGAAGAGAGATACAACAGTGAATGTCTATAGCCGTCTTTAACACAGCGTGGATACTCTACCGTGCTTTGAGGCTGGATTTCAGCCAGTGTTGTTGGAGCTCTTATCCAAATTAATCAAATTATGAATGTAGAAAAGTTCCACCAGATTTTGATCGACCATGTAATACCACGTAGTGTCTGATTGGCTTCAACTTCATTTTTCAGTACGACAATGATCGCAAACATACTGCCAATGTAGTCAAAGTATGCCTGGATGAAACAACGCATCAGTCATGGATTGATCTCTCCAGGGTTCGAACCTCAAGATAATCGAAGCAGTGTGGGATCATCTTGACAGAAAACAAAACAAAAGGCAGCCAGCATCCAAAGAAGAGTCTCGGATGTCTTTCAAGAAGCCTGCAGAACTAAGAAATTACAAGAAAGCTTACCTATTAGAGTTTAAGCTGTGTTGAAGAATGAAAGGCAGCTTTAACTGGACAAAAGGGGAAAACAATCCCACATTGACAGCTAACTCAAGAGACAAAAAGCATTAGAACTCAAGTCATTACCTTACTTAAGGATAAATAAGTTAATTAATTACATTAATGCATAAGCAGAAAATAACCTACAGTAACTGCTTTGCGATATGGAAGTGCAAAAGACAACTGAAAGGGAGGATAGTTTCTATATATGTGGTTTCTATTAAGGGACAGAGGAACGATAAGAAACGATAAGAAATCAAGGACAAGGAGTGTGGTGTAGATAAGTGAGGAAATCCGATCATTACTACAAATTTAGTTGAAATTTAAATATTTTAACTATGGTGCCTCCTGTGAGGGCTGTCTGTTTTCCACATTCTGCAACGGTAAAATACGACTTAGAGGCGGATATTTGTTTTACTTTATGGGCAACAGTTGTTCTTGCTGTTGACAAAACTCGCCTCATGGTTGACTCTGAGAAAAAAACTCTTTCCCACAGAGGGGAATAAACTTATTCGAATATGAGCTTTTTTCCACTAAGACTTGTTTTATGGGGAGATGTACGAAATTATTTACCGGGTTACAAGCAATGATAATATCGGCTGTTGACTCCTCAGCGTCATCATTTTCTATCTATTGAGAAAACTTATTGATAAAGTATTGAAGAAAAAAACTCCTCCTTGGCCCGCGGTGTGTGTGTGTGTGTGTGTGTGTGTGTGTGTGTGTGTGTGTGTGTGTGTGTGTGTGTGTGTGTGTGTGTGTGTGTGTGTGTGCCTTCTTGCGAACGCCGTCTGTTTTCCGCATTCTGCAACGGTAAAATACGACTTTGAGACGGATATTTGTTTTACCAAATGGACAATTGCTGTTGACAAAACTCGCCTCATGGTTGACTCTTTCCCACAGAGGGGGGTGCTTTAATAAACTTATTCGAATATGAGCTTTTTTCCCCGCTAAGACTTGTTTTATGGGGAGATGTACGAAATTATTTACCGGGTTACAAGCAATGATAATATCGGATGTTGACTCCTCAGCGTCATCATTTTCTATCTATTGAGAAAACTTATTGTTAAAGTATTGAAGAAAAAAACTCCTCCTTGGCCCGCGGGGTGTGTGTGTGTGTGTGTGTGTGTGTGTGTGTGTGTGTGTGTGTGTGTGTGTGTGTGTGTGTGTGTGTGTGTGTGTGAAACAAGATCGCCTGTCGCTGCAATTATGGTTTGTTTTTCAGTCTCTCAAAAGGAAAAGTAGTATTCACTAAGGGATAGTTATTCGTTTTTTACACATAGACAGCCTGTAGGTTACAAGCGGATAGAAAGTTCTTCTTTTCATCACAAGCTATGGTGTATCTTAAAGGTTTTTTACAGCGTCTGTATTATAGGAAAATAAAATACTATTGAAATCTCTACAGGAAGTCACTCTTTATTTCCATTACAAACGCCGGTGCAGCTTAAGAAAGTAAAATTACATCCGCTCTGTCTCTCTATACATCACAGAATCATCTGCTGCATCACCGCTGTGCTTAGGGAACATGACGCATCAGGTCTGAAAATGACTAGACACTTCCGGAGTATTTCCGGTAGGGTCATAAGGTCCGGATCGAGGCCTTCCATAGTAAATATGCTGTATTTGAATATGTCATATTCAAAGCCTTCTTCTTTGGGAGAGCAGATCTCATCGGACACAGGAACGCTGCTGGGCTGCAGAAGGAAATCCATCTTGTGTGTCTGTGACTTAGAAATTGTGACGGACTCCTCCTCTCTGCTTTTTATTCTCCTCCCCCGCTGCAGTCCCTCCCACTAAAAACTTTTTTTCCCAACAACAGATGGCGCTCTTCCGGAGGGTTCCCCCCTCCCTTCTCAGGATGCAATTCGACACGCGGGGGGTTTCCCACCCCCCTTCTCCGGATGCGATTCGTCACGCTCATTACACGCTTCCGGGGGGGAGGGGCGGGAGGTCAAAAGGTCGTGATTAGGGCCATCAATCACTTCGGATCAAATTTTGTCATAAGCTGTATGGGATTATCTCTCTCCTACAGCACACCAGAAAAATAGCTTCGGACTACTGTTATGTATGAACCAAGAATTATTGTGTGCTATGCAAGCCATCGCCAGTAGGGGGAACCACGCCCAGTTATGTGTGTGTGTTACTTCTGTGTTATCCCAATAAAGAAGAAGTCAACTTGTAAACAAACTATTGTGTGTGCAGTCTGACTCGGCATAAGCTCTAATAGTGTATTGACACTACAGTGCAAATATAACAACTACCTTTTAGGCTCAGGTGCAGTGACACGGCTTTAACAAGAAGAAAAGTCAGTCATTCACCATCTTTCTCTTCTTCCTGCGCACTAAAACCACCAAAGTCCTCTTCTCCAGTGTCGGATACGAACAGACTCAGGGTGGCTTCGTCATCCACTCTCAGCTTCTTTCCTTCGTTGTCACTTTCAAAACCAAAGAAATCCTCGTTGTCAGTGTCAGAGTCGAACACCCTCTGAAGGGCCGTGGCGGTGTCCTCCTCTCCATCATGCAGCAGTCCAGCCCTTCGAAATCCGTTGGTGATCATGGATGTTTTCACACTTTTCCACGCTGTCAGATTCCACCGGTGGAGTTGAGCATAACTTGCTTCTCGCAAGTTTATCGCCGCTCATCATCCACGCCTCCTGCTGAACGCGAGGAGGAGGAGGAGGAGGAGGATGGGAGATATGAGTGGTGATGGTGGTTGTTGTTGTTGTTGTTGCTCTTTCTGTTGTTGCAACAGAGATTGGTGTCACAGAACCTGCAGGAGAGATGAGGAAGCTGGTTCAGTCAGTTTATCATCAGCTTAGCAGATTGGCTTTAAACAGGAAGTGATGTCAGTGTTCTGACCTCTGACCCTCAGAAAGCTCTGAGGAGATGATCCAAACTCATCAGTAGAACACCAGTAGAGACCTTCATCAGACTGCTGCACGTTAATGGTGATTATGTGCTCTGATTTAGGTCCAACAGGACGTCCATTAAAGTAGAAATAAGCTGCAGCTGTGCCACCAATTTTGTTTTTACAGGGTAGAGTGACATCACTTCCTGTCCTCACAGGAAGTGCAGGGATCTCCAGGATCACTTCTTTATCTGAGGAAAAGACCCACAGAGTGATGTAGAGGTGGTATAACAGTCTGCTGTTAGTCTGATGAAATGAATGACTTCATTACCTGATACAGTGATGTTGACTTCTTCACTCTTCTCTCCAGCTTCACCTTCACACCAGTAAACTCCACTGACTGGGCTGAACTCATCAAAAACACAGGATGGACCATTGAACCTCCCGAAGCCCCGCCCCCCTGCTCCACATGACTCAGTCCCACTTCCTGTGTCCCTCTTCACCGTCCATCCATCAGAGCCCAGCTGACCTTCACATGTCAGAGACACTGAGGCTGCTGTGAAGAACTGCTGAAGGTTTGGACTGACGCTCAGAGAGACTGGAGGACAGACGGACAGTTTCTATCAGTGTTTACACTCAGTGTTTGTCCTGGACCATGGTGCACTTCATCTACTCACCTGCACAAACAGTCAGTGCAGACAGCAGCAGCACACACACACCTGCAACAGGAGGTCAGAGGTCACTGAAGGTCAGAGGGCAGGAACCTGTTTCAATCTGGTCTTGTTCCAAAAACATCACATTAAAGGGGGGAGACCTTTAATTCACTTTTAAGGTTCTGTTTAGGTTTTAAAAGTACATTTAGACTTATAAACATCACACAAAGCGCCAGCTCAGTTTTAACACATGCTGACGAAACTATGTTGGTACACTTGGTCTGAATGAGGTGGGCGTCATATCTAGGGATGGGTATTGATAAGATTTTCACGATTCCGATTCCATTTTCGATTCTGTTTAACGATTCGATTCTTTATCGATTCTCTTATCGATTCTTTTTAAAAAGGAGAACACGAAGGTCGATTATCTTAGAACTTTGTTTTATATCTTCTCTTTGAACAAGATAGAAATTTAGGAGTAACATGGCCTTACAAACCCAACAGTGAGATCTTAAGAGATCCAGCCTACGGCTCTTCAATGGGGTGTCACAGGGTCCCCAGGAAAAAAATTGTAAATGTAAAATAATAAAATAAATATTCTTCTGTAGCAATAACAAAGTATAACATAAATTATTCTGTAGCAATTACACAAGAATATCCAGTAATGTCCCTGCCTACAATTAAACACATTCACTTACCGAAAATCGGGGGCATCTGCTGTGGCAAATGGGTGCAAGCCTTTTACCACAAACTTAGTCTCTGCTCGGTGACATTCGTCTATCCTGGCCTGAAAGGAGAAGCTACCTGTAGACTGCAGCAAGAACTGCCAGCATCTGAGCCAGACAGACTCTGTCTCTCTCATCATGGTCACCTAAACGCACAGTAATGGCAGGTTTGTAATAAGGCAGATCGCGCTAACATAATATGCACTGTTAGTTGATTATTTACCTGCCGCATTAACGGGAGAGGACGTGCAAACGTTACCGCTGCTGCTGGGTTGAGATTCACGAGTCCGGAGCGAATTAAAAACACGACATTCATTTAAGGTCATCGTGTGTTTTGTGAGCAAATGCTTTTGCATATTCGTAGTGTTTCCTCCCTTAAATGAAATATCTACTTTTCAAGTACTGCAAGTTGCCCTGTTGTCATCCGTTCTCGTAAAGTATAACCAAACTTTTGAGCGTTTGAGCCGCTTTCGCGCCGTGTTTCCTGCCAGGTAAATGACGCTCCGCAACGTGGTGACGTCATTCGGGGCGACTGGAATCGATAAGGGAATCGTTTGCAAAAATGGCAAACAATTCCAAGGGATTGAAGCAGTGGGAACCGGTTCTCAACAAGAACCGGTTTTCAATACCCATCCCTAGTCATATCTGTTTTGACAATCCAACACCCTGCACCTAAACATTTCCCAAACTAAGCAGATTTTGGGGAATTGTTGATTATTGGAAGCAGAAGAGAAACTGCTCCCCACTCAGGCTTCATGAAGACTCAGCAGTTTGGGGTGGATGGGCAATAGGGAATAAAAGAGTAAGGGGTACAGCAGGCAAGAAAAGCATTCTCAGGATTAAACAGTCGGAACTTATAAACCAAAGCCATGGGATAAGGGTTAGTTGTTTATTCAGCATCAGCTGCTGAATAAAAACCTGGAGAAGCTGCTTCATTGATCTTTATTCACAGGTTTGAGTCCCAGTTTGCTTCTGTTTGAAGCTCATCATGAGAAAAATAACAAAATGCACAAAAGTAAGGTAAATGACAAAAAACAGTCTCCAGTCCTTTCATTAGAGTCCACATAAAGGAAAGTTTGCTCTCTATAGTGGAAGTGAAGACTACATAACAGACCAGAGGAGCATGTGGTACCTGCAGCTAGCAGCTGTGGTTTCCTGAATGAAAATTGATCTTCGATTAAAAAAAAGAGGTTGCCTGACTTCTCTACAAGTCAACATGTTACAGACAACAAACTGGATATGAAGGTCCAACTCTCTGAGTCCAGAACACACGATGGATCTGAACTTTAAAACAACAAAAACACTAAAGAAGAAGAGTGAACTCTTCTTCTCGCATAAACGTAACTTCAGACTTTGGACAGACCTGAAGAGATTTCATTTTAGAGTCAGTCAGTGAGAGCATCCAGCACACACTCTGTTACTGTGTTATAAGATAAATGAACGCTATGAGTGAGTGAAGGATTTCAGCGTTTGACTCACCGAGGAGCAGAGACACAGATGAAGTCTTCATCTTGTCGGGACGACGACTGGCAGCAGAGTGACACCTTCAGCTTCACCACTTCCCTGTCAAGATCATCACGCTGCTGCTTCTGGACAGCGAGGACGAGGAAGAGCTGGTGATGCGCAGTTAGCTGATTTGGATCAAAGCTGGCTCCTTATTTGGTACAGAGGAGGGAAGTAGAGGGCGGAGGTGGCTGTGAGCTGGGGTTTAAGAAGCTGCTGTACATCCAATCATCCAATCAACACTTAGGAACTCTTTCAAACCAGCAATCAGCAGCATCCACCTGCCTCAACAGTCAACACACACATATCCATACTCACATCTCAGAGAAAGCAGAGAAAGATGCACACCATCCCGTGGGAGGAGCCAAACGTCTAAAAATATTTGACCATGTGATCATGTATCATGAAATTTACCCCCACCCCAAAATCAAACATTTCTCCCCCAAAAGAAATGGACTTGGGGTTTAGAGTGTGTTTGGGGAGTGTGGGTTCATCTTGTCTCCACACTGGGTGAGTGCTGAATATTTGTATATGTGTGTATGAGGGTGGTGTATGTTTGTGTCTGTGTGTGCATGTTTGTCTATGTCTATGTGTCAAGTCAGGTCTCACATACTGGCTCACTCCCGGCGGCTGCTTGGCATCCGTGACTCTGTCAGGCTACTTTGGGGGGTCACTCTGGTGCAGCTGGCTGCCGGCCCTCTCTGACTTCTGCACTGTGGCTACTGGGTGACATCCCATATAGGCATCTCTTCAGCTCTTTCAAGGAGGGTGGAGCATCTGCCCATCCGGTGGTCCTGGGGGGGGGCTGAATCTATGGCTCCCCACACCCACTATCAGATCTTTACACGGAAAAACCTTTTGAATACAAGTGCACACAGGTGTGCGTCAAGATGAACCGAATCAACCTTTTGGGACTGCAGGGAGGGCACTGGCTGCCTCGAGAGCGAAATGCCGTGACCTGTTATTGGAGATACAACATCAGGAAATCTGGCTACCTGTGATTTTACCATATTAATGGCTACTTTTAAAGCGTTCCTTGAGCTTGTTGAGACCCACATTACAAATGACGTTACATCCTCAGATCAGAGCCCCAAATAAAGCTTATTGTTATTCATGTTTTTATTATTGGCTCCAATGGAGAGGTTGTTGTTCAGTTCCACCTGCAAACACAGATCCCGTTTGAGTTGCCTCAGGAAGCTCATCTAGTGCAAAACTGCCAAATCAAACATGCTGAGCTACCGGCTCCACCTGTTTATTATTTATTAATAATAAATTATAGAATGTGTTACTGTTTATCTGCAAGACCTTCATTAGGAACCTGGAATTTTAAATCATTATGCTATTATTATCATTTCAAAATGCCAATCACTGGCTGTCACTACAGGTCTGTGCTGGACTTTCAGTAACAGCCACTTCCATGCAACAACTGCCTGAAGCATAGTACACTAAAAACTCATTCTTTACAAATCCCTTTGCAGCCCTGGCAAAAGCCTGCTTTTAGTAAATGGTAGAAGGACTGGTTCTTATGTAGCACTTATATAGCGCTACTCTGACGCCACAGCCAGGGTTCAGTTTATCAGCAAGAGATTTTTATTTAAACAAAGGAATAAACTGAAGGCTTATTTTTGGCCAAGACAAACATCAAAGTTGAAGGCAGCTGGACATTTGGATGCAGAATGTACACTTTTTAAGCAATGGCAAGAAAAACAGATGAGCAGGGCCTTCATACTGAAAAACAGGACAAGCTCTAAATCTTAGCAGGGAGCTGACGGGACTGGCAGAGAGAAAATCCTCTTCTTCCCATCCTCCTTTAAATTTGATCTGGGAAACTCCATCAATAACTCAGCCCTGATGCACAAGAGAACGAGAATGAGTAGATGGTTAAAAGAGAATCCAGGAGATGGAAAGACAAGACGAATAGAGGAGCAAAGAAATTATCACAAGGACCCACAGTGGACAAAGGGTCATAATCATATTTTGTGAAGCAATAACTTGTTGGATAACAGCTGAATGTGTACCTGCAGTGTCCTCGGACTGGAGAAAACAACATGTGAGTGTGTATCTGTAATTTTATTGGCTGATTGTCTGAAGTTCATATCCTGATAGGTGACTTGACTTAGACTTGATGACAGCGTCCTTTCTGCAGGAATGAGAAAGACGAGGATTTAAACACGAGACAAATAATAAAAGATTCTAAACCGAAGACGTCTGCCAGCATGGAGCACAAACTGGGAGTCATCAGGACGCTACAACACAGAGCGAACACCATCCCCACAGACACAGCAGCCAGGAGGAACATCACATCAAGAAGGCCCTGAGTAAATGTGGTTATCCCAGCTAGTTAGATTAGATTAGATTAGATAGAACTTTATTAACACTAGCATCCCCAGGCTTCGGGTGGGTTCCTCTGGGAAATTCGATTTCCAAAAAAGCACAGCACCGACAGAAGTTACAGAGTTACAGAATATTTTATATATATATATGTGTGTGAAGCTCCGCTTCACACACACACACACACACACACACACACACATATATAAATACAGAGACAATATAAATAAAATATACGAAGGGGATAAATAGAATAAATAGGAATAAAAAATAAAAATACAAGTGAATTGCACATTTCAAGTATTGAGTCTATTGCACTGTTGACTATTTACAAAAGTATTGCACAAAGGTATTGCACAGTGAGGTGAAGAGGCACTACAGCTTAGTTGTTCCCCCCTCCTTTGTCCTCCTGTTTCCCCTCCCTCTCCCCTCCAGAGAGGAGTTAAACAGTCTGATGGCGTGTGGGACAAAGGAGTTTTTAAGTCTGTTAGTTCTTGTCTTGGGGAGAAGCAACCTGTCACTGAACAGACTCTTCTGGTTGTTAATGGCCGTGTGCAGAGGATGCCCAGCATTTGTGACAGGTTGAATGACTATTGCATATAAAACTGTTCAGTTAATACTAATTCATATCAGTTGATATAAGGACGAAAATAATGTAAATATGGTAAGAAAATGGTTAAGAGTTTATTATTTTTCATGTTATATTAATGGCTTTCATGTTACTTAAGAGAACTGCAATCTATACATCAGTGATCGGCTAGTAAGCCTTTTCTGGGATCGATTAGTAGTGTCTCTATTCTCCACTAGGGGGCTTTCGCGCGTTCTCCTCACTGCAATAAACTACTGCATGAGAGACGCAAGTCATAATCACTCTCGTGATTCTTTTCCCCCTGTTTTCAGGTAAAAGTGTTTAAAAGTTGATATATTTCCAATGTGTACACTGTTAAGATATTTAAGAGGTAATCCTTCATTGTTTTGTAAGCGTTAAAAGCATTACATTGCAGTTTTGTGCACATATACGTGGCGGTTTTGAGCTGTGTTTTGTACTGTGTAATGGCCATTAAGATAACGGCAGGAGCTAAAAACACCACGATTGTCAGCCATTTTGTCAGGAAACCTGCTCAAGTATATGTATAGTAAGCACTTTAGTATTTCGGTTTATTATTTAGTGTTTTTCTTCCACCATGTGACATTTAGCAGTACAGAATGTGAAACGTTTCTGCTCATTCTCACTGCAATAAACTACTGCATGAGAGACGCAAGTCATAATCACTCTCGTGATTCTTTTCCCCCTGTTTTCAGGGGTGTAACATTTGGAGGCACCGCTGGGATAGCTGCTTAGATGTCCGGTGTCCACAATCTGCACATCGTAGTCCAAGCCAGCTAAATCCCCCCCACTACAACCCAGGCAGACTGCAGTGAGGAAAGTGTTGCTGTCGAGGCGAACTGGTAGCTGTGTTTTAGCGCATGTTTCCTGAGGCCAGCCAGAGATCATCAGGGGCTGCAAAAGCGACTCAGCTCAGCGTCACCCGTACATGCAAAATTCTTCCAGCCTACTGCCACAATGTCTTCGGTGGAAGAGCTGCGAGAAGAGGTTGTGCGTGAAATGCACACTCTGTCCAAAGACCAACTAGTGTCAATCTGCGAGTTCCTTGGCATTGCAGAGAAAATAGATGTTAGCAGAAAAACACGACTGTCACTGCTAACACACATCCAAATACACATTGAGAGAGAAGGTATAACAGTACTTGAGGATGAAGGAATGTCAGAACTGTTGTTGCTTAATGATAAGATTGCTGAAATAATGAAAGAGACAATTGTTGAGACTGAACCAAATGCAAATGAAGAGGGTGATTCAGGACACAGAGAGCAACCAAATACTGCAACCTCACTGGTAACAGAGACAGCTAATGCAGTTAACACAGCAATTATTTCTCACTCCCAAGGTAATCGCTTTGTCCCTAACTCATCTGTGTCAAGTACCCCCCAACGACCAAGCCCTTACTGGCAGAAAGATTTCAAAATATCAGGCCAGATTGGCGAACCAGGTCAAAAAGACAAACTGACATTTTCCAGTCTTGCTCACCAGATCGAAAATGGACTGAGCAGAGGTTACTCAGAGCTTGACATTGTAGATGCTGTCATCAGAGCTATCTTGCCAGGTCTACAACTACGCAGCTATTTGGAGGGAAAAGCTCAACTCACCCTTCCGACTCTACGCCGCATACTGCGCTCCCATTTCCAGGAGAAGAGCGCCACCGAACTGTATAAACAACTTGCCTCTGAGGTACAGACCCCAAAAGAGACTGCTCAAAGCTTCCTGATGAGAGTTTTAGATCTAAAGCAGAAAGTCTTATTTGCTTCCCAAGAATCTGAGTCAGGACTCAAATACGACCCAGCTTTAGTTCAGCGTATGTGTTTGCACACCATACTCACAGGCTTCCAGAGTGACAGTGTCAGGATAGATATGCAGCCACTCCTGTTAGACTCTAAGACACCTGATGAACTCCTGTTAGAGAGGTTAAATATGGCTTGTGCCAATGAGGCAGAAAGGAAAAACAAGAAGAGATGTTTAGCATCACAGACTGCTACAAGTGTGAGTGCAGTGCAGTCAGATGATGTGTCACCAGCTAAGAACCCTGTGAAAGAAGTTAAAGCTAAGATACCACCCGAGCTTTTAACTGAGTTAGCGGAGCTTAAGACAGGTGTAGCCTCCCTGAAAGGTCTCAGTGCAGAGATAGCTCAGATTAAAGAGACTCTACAGCAGCCGGTGGCTGGTCCTCAGTCATATGCCCCACCACCAGTTATGCAGTATGATAGGGACCAGCAGTATTATAGCTTCCAGGGCCTCCGTCAAAGGCCACCACCCCCTCAGTATCCTGTACAGCACTACACAGGTAGTCCAGCCCGCCGTGAGAGGAGGTGCCACATCTGCCAGCAGAATGGAGTCAACGAGCGCTGCACCCACTGCTACCTCTGTGGGAGTAGAGAACACTTTCAGGCTGGATGTAGAAGCAGAGGTATGAGACCATATAAAGAGAAACATTTAAACCAGCAATGGTTACCACCGAGGGACGAGTGTTAACCATGCCCATCATCCACAAGTCCCAACATTGCTCCAACTGTAAACAAGAAAAGTCAGGCACGAGACAGTGTTCAGCATGTAAAAACGCACTTTATTGTTCAAGAACATGCCAGAAACAACACTGGAGACAACATAAGAGACAATGCACTGGCTTAAAGACTAAGAAAGAAAATGAGACTGTCCAGGTACCACTGTCGCCAGCTTATGTAAATTCCCCTCACAAAGTCACATCTCTGGTGGGCAGGCAATGTCTGGTTGAGTGTTTTCTGGACGGCCACAGGCTTCAAGCTCTATGGGACTCAGGCTCACAGGTATCAATCATCGATGAGAAGTGGAAAAAGGACTATCTGCCACACACAGAGCTGAGAGATGTAGCAGATATTATGGACACATCTGAACTCACCCTGACCGCAGCAAATGGGACCAACATGCCATATCTTGGGTGGGTTGAGACAACCTTCCAACTTGTTTCCGGAACGGAACAAACTGAGAAATTGACCATCCCCATGTTGGTAATGAAAGGTTTTCAGCTCACATGCCCTATTATAGGCTACAATGTAATTGAATACATTGTGAATAAGACTGACCAAGCTAAACTGTACAGCACAGTGAGAAAAGCATTTCCCAGCCTCAAAAGACACAAGGTGAAAGCTTTTATACAGGCTGTTAGTGCAGATGCAGTTGACGAGTACAAAGTGATGACAAAGAAAGACTGTATTACTGTACCAAAAAAAAGCCACATGCATGTTGAGGGTCGTATAGCAGCAGGGCCATTTAAACAAGATATGGTCATGATATTTGAGCCAGACTTAAACCCCCAGTGGCCAGACAATCTTGAGTTTTTTGACACTTTGGTTAAAGTTAAGAAGGGTACTTTACCTGTCATAACACTAGGTGTCTCTAACCCAACTGACCATGAAATTGTCATTCCAGGCTGTACATTAGTTGGCTCGGTTCAGACTATTACAGCTGTTTTACCTGCCCAGGTGTTTGAAAAAGCCGCATCTGTAGCTACTGTTAACCAGACAAATACACAAGCCCAGTGTAGCGCTAGCGAAGAGTGGGACCCACCTGTAGATCTTAGCCACCTGGGTGAAGAGCAGAGAGTATTAGCAAAACAGATGCTCAGAGAGGAATGCCAGTCTTTCTCTAAAACAGACAATGATATAGGCTGTATTGAAAAACTGAAAATGACCATATCACTCAAAGACAACGAACCAGTCAAACGAACATACCTGTCTGTGCCACGGCCGCTCTACCAAGAGATGAAAAGTTACCTGCATGATTTAATAGCACAAGGCTGGGTCAGGAAGTCAGACTTGTCATACTCCTCACCAGTTGTTTGTGTTAGAAAAAAAGATGGTACTTTAAGACTGTGCATAGACTACAGAGACCTGAATCGGAAAACCCATCCTGATCGCCAGCCCATCCCACGCGTCCAGGACATTATGGACAGTTTGGGTGGAAACTCCTGGTTTTCGCTTTTAGATCAGGGGAAAGCGTACCACCAGGGGTTCATGTCAGAAGAAAGTCGTCCACTCACTGCTTTTGTGACCCCCTGGGGATTATATGAGTGGATTCGCATCCCCTTTGGACTTATGAATGCCCCTGCAGCATTTCAGCGCTGTATGGAAGAGTGCCTGGATGGGCTGCGCGACAACATCTGCATCCCCTATCTGGATGACACATTAGTTTACAGCAAAACGTTCAAAGATCACTTGGAGGACGTGAGAAAAGTGCTCCAGAGATTGAGAGGCTTTGGTATAAAGCTTAAGCCAAGTAAGTGTGACATGTTTAAGTCTGAGGTGCGCTATTTGGGCAGAATAGTGTCTGCAGAGGGCAGTAAAGTGGATCCTGCAGATTTTGAAGCAGTCAAAGCACTCAAAGGTATAAAACCACAAAATGTTGGTCAGCTCAGAAAAATGTTAGGCCTTCTCTCCTACTACAGACAATACATAAAAGACTTCTCCAGAAAAGCAGGTTGTTTGTATGAACTGTTAAAAGCTGACAAAACCACAGAGAACTCAGACACCACAAAAGGGACAAGGGCAAGACCAAAGAGAGCCAGTCAAGTTGTGCCCTCCTCAAAACAAATCGTGTGGACTGACCAGCATCAACGTGCGCTTGAGGAACTAATAGACTGTTTGCTCCACCCACCAGTGCTGGGGTTCCCAGATTTCACACAGCCGTTCATCGTACACACAGACGCCTCACACAAAGGGCTAGGCGCAGTGTTGTACCAGAGACAAGATGGTAAGCTGCGAGTTATTGCTTATGGCTCCCGTACTCTAACAGCGGCTGAGAAAAACTACCACTTCCATGCAGGAAAACTAGAATTTTTAGCATTGAAGTGGGCTATCACTGACAAATTCAGAGACTATTTGTACTATGCCCCAACATTTACTGTCTATAGCGATAACAACCCGCTAACGTACATTCTGTCAACAGCCAAACTGAATGCCACCACATCAAGATGGGTCGCTGAGCTCGCTGATTTTCACTTCACCATTAAGTACAAACCAGGGAAGGAAAACAGTGATGCAGATGCTTTATCAAGAATGCCACTTGATGTCGAAACCTTGATGAGAGACTGCTCTGAGGAAGTGCCACCGGACACTATTGCAGCTGCTATCCAGGCCATTGAGGTACAGAAAGACACACCTGCCGCATGGACACTCTCAGCTGCAGCAATGTCAGTCACAGCAGACGGTGAGCCAGCAGAAGCAACATTCACACCCATACCAAAAGAACAGCTTAATGAAGCGCAAAAGTCTGATCCTGTTATAAGCCCTGTATTACAGTGTAAACAGACAGATTCAAAACCACTGCCCAAAGAGCTAAGAACATTTGACCCTAAGACAAAATGCTTGTTCAGAGAGTGGGGGAAGTTAAGACTAGATAACAATGGCATCTTGTACAGGCTCACTTCTGCCCGGAAACAGCTAGTCCTGCCAGATCAGTTCAAAAAGACTGTACTTGAAGAGCTGCACAATAATATGGGCCATCAAGGTGTTGATCGCACAGTGTCTTTGATACGTGAACGCTTCTTTTGGCCACACATGCAGGCAGACATCGAGCATTATGTGACCAACGTTTGTTCCTGTGTAAAGCAGAAAAAGCCCAGCCATGAAACAAGAGCTCCTTTAACAAACATTGTAACTACGCAGCCCTTTGAGCTGGTGTGTATAGACTTTCTCCATCTTGAAAAATGCAAAGGCGGTTATGAATATATTCTAGTGATAACTGACCACTTCACACGTTTTGCCCAAGCCTATGCCACCACCTCAAAGTCAGGCAAAACTGCTGCAAACCTGATATTCAATGACTATGCCCTAAAGTTTGGCTTCCCCTGTCGCATTCACCATGACCAAGGAGGTGAATTTGAAAATCAGCTATTCAGTCAGCTCAAGAAACTGTGTGGCATGGCCGGTTCTAGGACAACACCCTATCACCCAATGGGGAACGGTCAAGTTGAACGTATGAACAGGACATTGTTGCAAATGCTTAGAACGCTAACTGAAACACAAAAGTCAAACTGGAAGGAATCTATCAACAAGTTAATGTATGCATATAATTGCACACGTTGTGAAGTCACTGGCTACTCCCCATTTTACCTACTGTTTGGACGGTCACCCAGGCTACCAGTAGATATGCTCTTTGGACTGTACTCAGAAACAGATTTTAGTGACCACAGAGACTATGTTGAAAAATGGAGAAAGGGCATGGAACAAGCATACTCTATAGCAAATGAGAATGCAAAGAAAGCTGCTGAAAAGGGCAAAAGACACTACGACACAAAAGTAAGGAGTTCTGTGTTACAACCTGGCGAGAGAGTTCTGGTCAAAAACCTGACACCTAGAGGAGGCCCAGGGAAACGGAGAGACTATTGGGAGGACACTGTTCACACAGTAGTCAGACAAATGGGGCCTGACCTCCCTATCTATGAGGTAAGACCGGAGAGAGGCAGAGGGCGCTCTAGAGTGCTTCACAGAAACTTGCTTATGTCATGTGACCACTTACCTTTTGAAAAAGTGCCTGAAAAAGATAATCGTACAAGACATGAACAGAAAAAGACTGATAAACCTGTCGCTGTTGCGCCAGACTCTGATGATGAGGGCAGTGTTGATGAATACCGCTGTCATTACACACCACCTCAACCTGTGTCCCAGCCATCAGAACAAGAACTTCTCACAGCAACGTCTCAGCCCGCAGCTTCAGTCCCTGCTCTTGCACCAACACCAGAGCCTCTTGCTGGAGACCATCTGGAGGCGCCTGACCCAGCTGCCGTGGAGACAACTTGTGAGGAGGCAGAGCCCGCTGCAGGTGACATACCTGCCCCTCCTCCACCTGTGGTACTCGAGAGACTTGAGGAGGAGACACCTCAGCGGCCACAGCGAGAGAGACACCCGCCAAGACGGATGACGTATGACCAACTGGGCACCCCATCTTGCTACAGTGTTCAGCCAGCACCGCAACTGCTTCCTGTGTACCCGGGCCTGGTTCCATGGTTTCCAGCTGTGCAGTCATACTGCACCCAGCCCATTGGTTTGTATGGACTCCAGCAAATGTAAGTTGACACTTTTCCACTGATGACTTGAGAACTGTACTTAAAGACTGTCATCAAGAAAAAGACATGAACTTTTCCCCATCTGTGGATTATAACCATAGACAATAGACTTTGTGAAGACTCACATATGGACTGGTTATAGACTTTGTCTTCAGTCACCAGTGATGGACTGTGGTGAAACAGGTGTTAAACCCACAGAATTAAGGACATTGGTTCACTCTACTGTTGATGTCCTGACTACAAGAGAATATAGACTGAAAAGCATCTTGTTGGTATAATGTCGGGACGACATTTTTTGAGTGGGGGAGAGTGTGACAGGTTGAATGACTATTGCATATAAAACTGTTCAGTTAATACTAATTCATATCAGTTGATATAAGGACGAAAATAATGTAAATATGGTAAGAAAATGGTTAAGAGTTTATTATTTTTCATGTTATATTAATGGCTTTCATGTTACTTAAGAGAACTGCAATCTATACATCAGTGATCGGCTAGTAAGCCTTTTCTGGGATCGATTAGTAGTGTCTCTATTCTCCACTAGGGGGCTTTCGCGCGTTCTCCTCACTGCAATAAACTACTGCATGAGAGACGCAAGTCATAATCACTCTCGTGATTCTTTTCCCCCTGTTTTCAGGTAAAAGTGTTTAAAAGTTGATATATTTCCAATGTGTACACTGTTAAGATATTTAAGAGGTAATCCTTCATTGTTTTGTAAGCGTTAAAAGCATTACATTGCAGTTTTGTGCACATATACGTGGCGGTTTTGAGCTGTGTTTTGTACTGTGTAATGGCCATTAAGATAACGGCAGGAGCTAAAAACACCACGATTGTCAGCCATTTTGTCAGGAAACCTGCTCAAGTATATGTATAGTAAGCACTTTAGTATTTCGGTTTATTATTTAGTGTTTTTCTTCCACCATGTGACATTTAGCAGTACAGAATGTGAAACGTTTCTGCTCATTCTCACTGCAATAAACTACTGCATGAGAGACGCAAGTCATAATCACTCTCGTGATTCTTTTCCCCCTGTTTTCAGGGGTATAACACATTGTCCATAATGTCCATCAGTTTCTTTAATGTCCTTTTCTCTGCCACTGTCACCAGAGTGTCCAGCTTCATGCCGACCACAGAGCCAGCCCTCCTGATCAGTTTCTCCAGCCTGGATGAGTCCTTCTTTGCTGTGCTGCTCCCCCAGCACACCACAGCATAGAAAAGTACTCCAGCAACCACCGACTGGTAAAACATCCTCAGGAGCTTCCTGCAGATGTTAAAAGACCTCAGCCTCCTGAGGAAGTACAGTCGGCTTTGGGCTTTTTTATACAGGTGCTCTGTGTTGCATGACCAGTCCAGTTTATTGTCCACCCACAGCCCGAGGTACTTGTACTTGTTGACCACCTCCACCTCCTCCCCCTCTATCTGAACCGGCAGTGGACCTTCTCTGGACCTCCCGAAGTCCACAACCAGTTCCTTAGTCTTTGAGGCGTTGAGTTGCAGGTGGTTTGTGTGACTCCATGCGACAAAGTTCCTCACCAGACTTCTGTACTCCTCTTCCTGATCATCCCAGATACACCCCATGATGGCTGTGTCATCTGCAAACTTCTGAATGTGGCATAATTCAGAGTTGTAGCAGAAGTCAGAGGTGTACAGGGTGAAGAGAAGAGGGGACAGCACAGTTCCCTGTGGTGCTCCTGTGCTGCTGACCACAGTGTCAGACGTGATGTCCTTCAGCCTGACGTACTGTGGTCTGTCGGTGAGGTAGTCGGAGATCCAAGCCACCAGGCAGGGGTCCACCTCCATCCTGTTCAGTTTTTCCTGAAGCATACAGGGCCGGATGGTATTAAAGGCACTGGAAAAGTCAAGAAACAGGATCCTGACCGTGCCTTTTCCCCCATCCAGGTGTGAGTGGGCTCTGTGTAGGAGGTACAGGATGGCATCCTCCACTCCGACACCCGCCTTGTATGCAAACTGTAGTGGGTCCTGGGCATGTTGTACCTGTGGTCGGAGGAGGTTGAGGAAGAGCCGCTCTAGAGTCTTCATAAGATGTGACGTCAGTGCCACCGGTCGGAAGTCATTCAGCTCATTGGGCCGGTTCCTTTTGGGGACCGGGACGATGCAGGATGTCTTCCATAGGGCGGGCACTCTCCCCAGTCGCAGACTGAGATTGAAGACTCGTTGTAGCGGCTCCCCAAGTTCAGCAGCACACGCCTTTAGCATCCTGGGACACACCTTGTCTGGGCCTGCTGCCTTTCTGGGGCGAAGCTTCCTCAGTTGTCTCCTGACCTGATCCACTGTGACACTGGGAGATGTTTGGGAGGAGGGAAGGGGGGGAGATGTCTTGCTGCTGAGAGAGGGATTGGAGGAGGGGGGTGTCATGGTGTCAGGAAGGGGGGGAAGCGAGGGAGGTAGGAGAGTGGGGATTGGACTCTGTAGTAAAGGTGAGGGTGAGAGTGGGGGGGTTGTGGGCTGGTCAAACCTGTTGAAGTTGTTGAGTTCGTTTGCCTTCTCCACAGTCCCCCCCACTGTGCTTTTCTTGGTGTTGTGGCCTGTGATGGTTTTCAAACCATTCCAGACCTCCCTCATATTGTTCCTCTCCAACTTCTGCTCCACCTTCCTCCTGTAGGTGTCCTTTGCTTCCCTCAGGCAGCGTTTCACCTCCCGCTGTGCTGCTTTCATCTCCTCCTTCACTTTGCTCCTGAAAGCCTTCTTCTTCATGTTGAGGACAGCTTTGACTTCCTGTGTTACCCACGGTTTGTTATTAGGATAACACCGTACCGTCTTAGCAGGGGCGACCGTGTCCACACAAAAGTTGAGGTAGTCTGTAAGACAGTGTGTCGCCCCCTCTATGTCCTCACCATGTGGGCTCAGGAGCACATCCCAGTCTGTGGTGTCATAACAGTCCCTCAGAGCATCCTCCTTTTCTGGGGTCCATCTCCGGATGGAGCGCGTTGTGACCGGCTGCCTTTGGACGAGGGGTGTGTATTGTGGCTGTAGGTAAACCAGGTTGTGGTCTGACTTCCCTAGTGGGGGGAGGGGGGTGGCTCTGTATGCATCTCTCACATTAGCATACAGTAGGTCAATTGTCCTGTTGCTCCTTGTGGGACAATTCACAAACTGGTGAAAAGCAGCCAGAGTAGAGTCCAGTGTGGCATGGTTAAAGTCTCCAGATATAATAATGAAAGCCTCGGGGTTTTGTGTCTGAAGTCTTGCTGTGACTGTGTGTATTTTCTCACAGGCAGCTGTTGCGTCGGCCCTCGGAGGGATGTAAACACACACACAGATCACATGACTGAACTCCCGAGGTAGATAATATGGCCGCAAGCTAACAGCTAGCAGCTCCAGGTCCGGACGGCATACCGAAACTTTAACGGAGACGTGTCCAGGGTTACAGTATCTGTTGTTAACGTAGACAATGAGTCCCCCACCTCTGCTTTTTCCGCTGGGCTGCGTGTCCCTATCGGCTCTCACGGATGTGAAACCGCATAGGTCTACGTTAGCCTGCGGCGTTAGCTCGGTTAGCCACGTCTCCGTGAAGATAAACAAGCTGCACTCACGGTATAGTCTGTGGTTGTTCAGAGCGCACAGTTCGTCAATCTTATTCTGTAACGAGTTCACGTTGCCCATGATCACTGTCGGGATTGATGGTTTGAATCGCCTCCGGTGATCCGCTCTCCTCGCTCCAGCTTTGCAGCCTCTGTAGCTCCTCTTTAGCTCGGCCGGGATGTTGTGTCGCATGCCGGTCTGTCCCTTTGTTTTTAGTGCCAGCAGCTCCGCTCTCGAATAGATGAAGGAGCTGGTTCCAGAAGTTTTGAAAAGTGCATTATCCATCTTGTATCGCTATATCTAAGAGGTATAAGTAGAGGAAGGTGAAAAAAAGTTTGAAAAGCCTAGTCTAAAAAAGTTAAAGTTAACAAAAAAGGTGCGGTGTTGCAGAGCTACTTGGAAAGGCTGCCGTCACTCCAGCGCCATCTTTGATTTTGCTAGTGATGTGTCGGTCGCGAAGGAAACGCTCAGAGCCGACTCTTTGACTCTTTGGTGTGTGGTAGTAACAGGTAAATGAACATATTTTTTCAATTATTTGACTATAAATACACAAACAATACACACATGCTTTCATGCTTTCAATTGTGTAATTTAAGTGATCTAGTAGCTCTGTTTGGAAGTTCAGTTAAAGCTAGAAATGTGTTTTGGAGTTTGCACGTGCTTTGTGTCGTGGTCCTCGTGCCTCGCTGGCTCACTCTGTGTTTGGCAACATGTTTTGTGTGTTTTGTTTCCTTTGCGCTCTCTCTCCTCTGCTGGGGCGGTGCTCATTACGGGCTCCCGCCCCTGGCCCACGCACCTGTGCTCACCGTCACACCTGCAGCCGATCCCAGCTGATTTGGAGCACTATTTATGACGGCGGACCTGAACCTGTATCTGTGAGTTTGAGACTATCCCTAACCTGGACGTCTTTCTCTGTGTGTAATATATATCTATATTTTTCATGTAAGATAAGTTCTCTGCTAAACAATGTGAATGGGGACAGTTTATAATTGAATTATAGTATATAATTACATAATTATTAAGGAAAATTTATTTTTCCATGTAAAATGTTTAATCTAATGAGCTCTGGGGGGTTTGACACACTTTATACCTTGTTTTTTGTTCCAAAACAGCAAAGCTGCAACCAGAATAAGATCTAGAAGACCCAGAGAACCCAGAGCAGCTACAGGTGAGATGATGGAGGAGGACGATGTAGAAGGAGGGTAATTGAGATTGATAGTTGTTGTTGGTGGTGGTTTGGTGGCACTTGGTGAAATGGTGGTGGTGTCATAGACATCTGCAGGAGAGATGATAAAACTGGGTCATTGAATTTATTATAAGCAGGTTTGCTTTAAACAGGAAGTGATGTCAGTGATCTGACCTCTGACCCTCAGAAAGCTCTGAGGAGATGATCCAAACTCATCAGTAGCACACCAATACAGACCTTCATCAGACTGCTGCACATTAATGGTGATGTTTTTCTCTGATTTAGGTCCAACAGGATGTCCATTAAAGTAGAAATAAGCTGCAGCTGTGCCACCAATTTTCTTTTTACAGCGTAGCGTGACATCACTTCCTGTCCTCACAGGAAGTGCAGGGATCTCCAAGATCACTTCTTTATCTGAGGAAAAGACCCACAGAGTGATGTAGAGGTGGTATAACAGTCTGCTGTTAGTCTGATGAAATGAACGACTTCATTACCTGATACAGTGATGTTGACTTCTTCACTCTTCTCTCCAGCTTCACCTTCACACCAGTAAACTCCACTGATTGGCTCGCTTTGCTTATCAAGCAAACAGGATGAACCATTGAACCTCCCGAAGCCCCGCCCACCTGCTCCACATGACTCAGTCCCACTTCCTGTGTCCCTCTTCACTGTCCATCCATCAGAGCCCAGCTGACCGTCACATGTCAGAGACACTGAGGCTGCTGTGAAGAACTGCTGAAGGTTTGGAATGACGCTCAGAGAGACTGGAGGACAGACGGACAGTTTCTATCAGTGTTTACACTCAGTGTTTGTCCTGGACCATGGTGCACTTCATCTACTCACCTGCACAAACAGCCAGTGCAGACAGCAGCAGCACACACACACCTGCAACAGGAGGTCAGAGGTCACTGAAGGTCAGAGGTCATTTAAAGAAAGACTGAGGCTGCACAGTTTTTTTTTTGTTGTTGTTTTTTTTCTCTCAGGAAACTTTTTAATCTCCTGAAGTATCTGCCACAATCTAAGGAGCTTGGAAAGAAAAGCGTCTGGACTTCTTTAAGTTGCTTGAAGACGTTTCACCTCTCATCTGAGAAGCTTCTTCAGTTCTAGGATCAAACGGTGAAGAGACCCACATTTAAGCTCTGTGGGAGTTTCCCCCTGAGAGGGACAATGGACCCCCTGATGATCCTCTACCTAATCACATGAGCCAAGGTGTGGTAATGGGTGTGGGTCACAATCAGCCAGGGTTTTACTGCTACTACTTTGTACGTTCTTACTTTGAGTACATTTCCTAGTCTGTACTTTTTTTTACTTTTACTTGAGTTAATAAGTTGAATCAGTACTTCATCTTTTACTGGAGTATTTTTGAACAGTAGTATTTGTACTTCTACTTAATTATGGAAGGTCTGTATTTTTGCCAGATCTGTGAGCCACGCAGATTAAACTACACAAACACCACCGTGCACTGTAACAGGAACAGGAAGTTATAAAATACCACCGAGACAGCAACGCAGGTTAGCCTGTCTTTTCCTGTTTTCTATACATTTTTTGATCAGATGGCAATCAACGGTAAACATCACAGTGCACAGCATTGTAAACAATGGAGAGGGAACTGTGCATGGATGAGCTTTCATTCATGTGCAGAGAAGAAAGTGTGGGACTAAGAAGCCACCCTTCAAAAGCACAGTTTTCATTTTCAGATTTGCGGCCTGTTTCACTCCCACACTGCTGCTGTTTAAAGGTCATCATGTCAATGGGAATGGGAACTTTAACAGTCAAAACCGTCTGTGGTTGTTTGAATACACTCAGTCCTCTTAATGGAAAATTGGCTGTGAATAGAGGAAGTGAAGACTAGATAAAAGAGGGGACGCAGTCAGAGGACCCTGTGCTTCATGCAGTCAGAGGCTGTGGTTTCCTGACTGAAGAGATGTTTGATGAAAAGAGGTCAAGTCTCTTTTGTTCTTTTGGTCTTCATGTTACTGACACTTAGCTGGGCAGAAAGTTTAATCGCTGACTTAGTCCAGACTATATGGTGACTTTCCTGCAGGATTCCAGGTTAAACTGCTGAGTCTGAACCTCTGAGAGGTTTGCAGTGATGATGAGATCGATTTAAACCGAAAAACTTTCATCATGCATGTTTGAAACCATTTTCTATCACTCTTCATACATTTCAGTTAAAACTGTGAGCTCCATTATTCAACATTAACATCACTTCTTGGTTCCTGCCCAACTTCACAGCCACCAATCAAATGAAACCAGAAAGACATAAGAAGGAGAATGAACTGTTCCTCTCGCCTTGACGAAACTTTTCAGAATTTTTACATGAACTTTAAAGTCAGTAGCTGCAAGCTTGTAACTGCTGAAAGGTTGTTTTCCTGCCATATTGTTTGTTGGAGCTGTGATAAATAAATCGATGATTTTAGTGTTTGACTCACCGAGGAGCAGAGAGACCGGTGCAGTCTTCATGTTGTCTGGATGACGACTGAACGTCAGTCTGAGCAGCAGAGAGACGCCTTCAGCTTCAGCACTTCCCCGTTAACAGTCTTCAGTACGTCACGCTGCTGCATCACAAAGAGGCAGAGCAGCTTCTCCAGCAAACGTCAGTGAATGAGATGTTCCGTTGGGTAATTCAGCTCCGAATCTATAATCCTTTTAAAAAACAAATTCCCTTTTCCCACAAAATGTTAATTGAACTCACATGTAGTTATAAGGAAAAACAGACTGTATGTGTCCAAGTCCAAACACTAAATGTATATCATCACTTTAGCTCCATCTTTGTAGAAGTAGTCGGTTTAAATCTGGTTTTACTATCTTAGAAAACATTATGAGTTGCAGCAGTTTATAATAACTAAGAAGCTGTAAAATTAAAGGTGTTGAGGTGGCAGGCAGGATGTAGGACCCAAACGCAGGACCCAGAGACAGAATGATTAACTAAAGTGGCAGCTTTATTGCTGGAGAACATTCAAATAGAAATAGAAGAAAACAAAACTAGAAACTCAAAACTTAAGCCCAAACTAGAAACCCGGGAAACTAGAAAATCAAATCAGGAAAGAGTGAACCAGAACATTACCAGAAGCACATAGAAAACAAAACACAGTACAGTTGTTAGATTTCTATTGTTGATTGTCATTTATGCTTAGAAATATTTACTTATATATGCTTAGAGTTTTGTAATTAGTTGTAGATTGGTAGAGGTTTTGATCCTTGATAGTCTGCAAACTTTGTGTGTATTAGACAGCACTTTGGGAGCATGAGAGGTCATACCGTGTCTTATTGTTTTATGGCAGGATTAACGTAGTTGCGTCTGTTCTAGTCTAAGTGCTCTTTGTTTAGATGAACTGCAGGACTTCCTCACCGTGTTATCTAGGATGAACCATCTAGGGTGAGAGGGAGGCTACCCTCTTCCTGACCAAGGATGTTTGAACCTTTGATCAGCAGTCCACACACACACACACACACACACACACACAGGCAAGGTACTCTTTGTGTGTATGTAGACGTCATATGTTAATGAACTTATGCATATTCATGTAACCTCAATAAAAGAACAGTGGTACGGGAGAACAGACGAGAGCAACTGGGGTCAAGCGAAGGAACGGTGCCTCCCGTGCACGAGAAACATGAAGAAGCTTGCCTACTTGTGTCTTGCTTTGCAGTGTAATTATATTGTCTTCAACGTTCCAGCGGATAGATTCAAGCTACAAACCTATCAACAGTGAGGATACAACACAACAACTAACAGAGAAACACAAGGCTTAAATACACAAGCAGGACTACGAGAAGATGGGGAATAGGTGGTAACACATCTGGGACAAATCAGGCCTAATGACAGAAGGGAAGCAAAACCAAGCACACTGCACACAGGACAGGGACTATCAAAATAAAACAAGAAACACATGAGGCACAGACTTGATACTGAACAGAGGGAACACAGAGCACAGGGACAGGATTGACAAACTGCAACATGAGACACGACTGAACAAGAAAATCAGCATGAAGACAGAACTAAACCTTGAGTAAACATGAGGGCTACAGGAAGAAAACCCAAGTAGATTAGATTAGATTAGATTAGATGAAACTTTATTAATCCCTCGGGTGGGTTCCTCCAGGAAATTCAGTTTCCAGTAGCAAAGCACCGAAAGAAGTTGCATGTTACAGATACATTAAGGGGAATGAGAGTAAGGATATAAGCATAAATACACCACATATACACATATACACATATATAGATACAGAATATACAATATGGATAAATAGGATTGCTCATTTGAGTGAGTATATTTCACCGTTGCTTTCGTATACATGAAGCGGACATACCTGAGTGGCTGTGATCTAATCCTGTTTACATAAAGTAAGCCTGCTCCCGAGCAGGTTTACGCTTACGGATCTGTTGCTATGACAGCAAGTCCCGGATGAGCTTCGGAGAACCGAACGATCCAAGATCACGCGAAATCGTCAACAATCTAATCCAGCTAACTTACTTAGCGCGGTACAAAGAACGGACCCCTGGTCTGACTGTTAGCTGAACGTGTGTGCGCAGGTGTGCGTCTCACTCTTTGTGACCAAGCTGGGAGGAGTCTGCAGGTGTACCTGGACTTAAGCCACACCCCCTACCCACCTGGCCTGTTGCCGGGTAACACTCTGCTGTTGTCTGGTGTCCAGAGGAGGCTGTCCAGGTGAGACACACATAGACAGGCTTATAAAAGTTTGGACTCTTTATTTGGACTCATTTCCAACAATTTCAGCCCCAATAAAGTTATGGATTATCTTGCATTAATAGGCTGCTGGTTTTCTTTACTCGTTTCAGGTGTTACCAGCAAAATAGTTGTTTAATCATCTGGAAATGTACCCAGATTTATTTATTTAGACAGAGATCTTGACCCCCCAATGTTCAATACAAAGTCACGCCCATGGTTACGTACCTGTGCGGTTTACCTGTGTGTGTGTTTCAGGACAGGAAGTGTGTACTGCACGTACTTACCTGTCAGCTCCATAACTGTGGTCTCCCTGGGAGACACCAGGTAAGTTTACAGGTAAAGTCTGGTTCACGTGTTTGTCGTGCTGTTGTTTATTTGTTTGTTTGATTTCTATCAGCTCGGCCCAGCCTCCTCCTCCTGCTCCCATCATGCACCTGGGTGAGTGGGCTCTGAGCAGCAAGCAGAGGTGCGCTGTGGGACAGGTCAAAGGTCACGTGGTGTGTTTCCTGTTCCTGCAATTGCAGTGGAGCTGCTCGCTGTGTGGCAGCGTGTACACACAGGTACTGCATAAAATACACACAGTGTGTACAGGATGTGTTTAGTTGCAGTTTCTCAGGTGCAGTGAAAGTACTCAGAGTGCTTCATGTGTTGTTAGCGTGTTGGTGGCGTGTTAGTGTTGGTGCAGTAAGTAAAGTGTCGTTTTGGAGGAAACTGCTCACGATTTCAGGTGTGTGTGTTTACCTGTTGCTCTCTCTCTCTCAGGGCTGCAGCAGCTCTCAGTGTCACTCGACCTCGTCAGTGTTTCAGTCCAAAGCAAAGTAAGAGCAGCTTCCTGTTGAGCTCACCTGCTGATACGTGTTAATCACCTGGATGAGTCAGGTGACAGTCACATGATCAAACCATGTGGCTCTGCTCTTCGATCAGGCTGGTGATCGATGACGGGACAGGTGAGGCTCACGTCTGCTTCTCAGCTGCTCTGGTTCCTGCTCTGCTGGGATTGGCTGATGCTCAGTGGGAGGGGCTTCAGAGAGCACTCAGGGTCAGAGGTCACATCAGAGTCTTCCCTCGTGGGCAGAGCCAGGTCAGTAGCACCTGTCAGGTGTATATATTTACCTGTCACAGGTGAGTCACAGGTGAGTCACGTGCTCATCGTCGTCTTTAAACTTTATTTTATCTTTAAAAATTTAAGATCGGGTCATGTTTTTATTCCTGAGGCTTTAACTGTGAAAGGGCACATCCTGTTTACATCCTGGTAACAGCTCCGTCTGCTCACACTTTACTGCTGAACTGGTTTGGGGGCGTGGCGTCAAACTGAGGGTTTTCTTCATATTTACAGTCGGTGTGAAAACGTCAGAAGGTTTGAGTGAAAAGAGAGAAAAAGATGTTTGTGAGGATTCACGTTGTGGATACCTGAGGTTATCAGAGTGTCAGGAAGGGAAACCTGAAGAAAGTCAAAGAGCCGCCCAGCACAGAACAAGCCTGTCAGAGCAAAGACTTCAAAGACTCTACAGGCTGCACAGGGACGCACTGTGAGCTCACAGAGCTCCACGTCTGCAGACACCTTCAGCCACACTGCTGAGGACGAAGACCTGCAGACTGAAACGTCCTGTGGTCAGAGGAGGTGAAACGAGAAGAAGATGCAGCTACAACCCAAAGAACAGCGTCCACACAGTGAAGCACGGTGGGGACGCTGTGGGGGGGCCACCACAGAGAGAAACAGGCGTCCTGCAGGACGTTTCCACAGGGCCGAGCCGTGAGTCTGCAGAGACATAACCTCTGTGTCTGTCTCAGGTGTGTGACGGGGACGCTGACGACTTCCTCCTCCACTTCCTGTTGTGTCTGTGCAGCAGCGATGTCATGATTCGGCCGCTCAGCCTCACCTGCAGGAAACACACCAACCAGAGACCAGAAGGTAACCCCACCCTCACCACCCTGACCAACCCTGACTGCAACCTTCAGAGTCGTGTGTGTGTGTTTCAGAGGTGAGGAGGTTCACTTGAGGAGACAGAGAGTTCCTGACCAGACTGGCTCCTCCCCTTCAGCTCACCTGTCTGCACCTCCACCCTGACTGAGCTCCACCTGCTTCGTTCTGACTTCATCTGTTCTACGTGTTCGTACAAATAAAACTTTATTGTTCCTCCTCCTGTCACATGGTATCTCACCTTCACTGACCCTAACGCTGGTGATCAGGGTCAGAGGTCACACGAAGCTCTCTGGGTTTAACCTGGGGCGATCGTGGCTCAAGAGTTGGGCGTTCGCCTTGTAATCGGAAGGTTGCCGGTTCGAGCCCCGGCTTGGACAGTCTCGGTCGTTGTGTCCTTGGGCAAGACACTTCACCCGTTGCCTACTGGTGGTGGTCAGAGGGCCCGGTGGCGCCAGTGTCCGGCAGCCTCGCCTCTGTCAGTGCGCCCCAGGGTGGCTGTGGCTACAATGTAGCTTACCATCACCAGTGTGTGAATGGGTGGATGACTGGATATGTAAAGCGCTTTGGGGTCCTTAGGGACTAGAAAAGTGCTATATAAATACAGGCCATTTACCATTTACATTTAACCTCACACGAAAGGGGCCTATAACAGGTCATGTGACCCTTCTACAGGAAGTGATCCCTGTGAGTGGCGCCCACATCAGAGATGTTCTCAGATGGTGATTCATCAAACCTGCACCAGTAAAATCTGACAGTAGAAGGATGATGAGTGAAACTGGTTAATCTGGTGTTTGTGGCACAGAAGGTTTGACCTCCACTGTGTGACACGGGTCAGACTCCAGCTGGGCCTGCCGCTCTCAGCCTCACTCTGAGGAAGCCTACAGTCTGTCACAGTGGAAACTACACCGGGGGACCCCATCCTTGGGGTGGACCCATTTTTGTTTTAGCGTGTTTTGGGGTTTAAAAGCCACAGAGACGCGGTGCTTAGGAAAAATGCATTTCAGCTGTGCTGATGCTCCTGACACGTATAAGACTGGGGAAACCTGCATTCAGCTGGACCTGAAAAACACTATGTCCAGATAAACACAATCAACTTTTGGAGAAAAATAAAAGATTCTTCATCAGACTAACAACTAAAAACATGACACTTACCTTAACAGTATGGGCTACATCAAATATATTCAAGACCGACAACAACACTTCTCACTGCTGCTAATTTTAACAAAACTAAACAAAAAGTAGAAAAAGGCAATTCACCAAGTCTTGAAAAGTAAAACTGAAAAATAGAAACACAGAATAAAATAAAACATCCATCCAGATCTTTACCACCAACAACATAAAATCTATCTTGATTAAATGGCCAAATTCTCCAATAAATGAGCAATAATAAAGTAAGAAAAAATAAGACATTCAATTTATGGACGCTCAAATTAACAGAGCGACATTAAACGCACCTCATTGCCTGCCGTAGCGTTCTTCGCAGCTGCACTTCACCTCAAAGGTCGGTTAATACATCGGATTGAACTTAACCAAAGTCCAATTAAAGGAAAATAAATGTTTCTAACAAATACAATGAAGAAGATTAAAATAATTCACTGTCAGTTACTGTCGCTGTGAGTTTGACGAGGTCAGCTGCTTCATTTGGTTCTGCCTAAAGTTCTCTCAGTGATCCAGTGTTTATATGATAAGATACGTGTTTAATGCAGAGAGTTGGAATTACAAGTTGGTAAGAAGCTTTTTAACAAAGGTTTGATTTAAGCTTTAAGTTCAAAGGTGAAAGAAATTTCACGTTTGATGAAGGAAGATCAAGGCTAACAAGGACATAGGTCAAAGGTCAAAATAAGGTGAGAAAATATAATAGATATATATAATCAATCAATAAGGTGAAAATATCAGATAAAAGGGTTTTTTTGGTTATAAGGAATAAAGAGGTCAAAGGTCAAAACAAGAGACACTGGTAGAGACCTCAAATCATTGTTACTGAAGAAGGAGGAGTTCTTTAACAGTACGACATTGATAGAGTTTGTTTGTGTGTTTGAGAGTTCAGACTGAAAGGGAGCGCACAATCGTGTGTGTGTCTGCAGCTGTTGTGTTGTTGCTGCATCGTTGCCTCAGGGGGAAAGTTGTGTGTGTGTTATGCAGACTAGCAGAGACTGCAGCTGTCAGCAGCCACACACACTTTCTATTCTTCAAATCAAATCACAGTGAAACATGTTCACTGACAGCTCAGCTTCAGCATCGTCTTCATGCTGTGACTGCAGCCGTTCAACTCTGTTTGTCTTTAACCCAAATCATCACAACATGCAAATATAATCATCAAAATGATGTGACTGGAAGGATGCAGCAGTCTGTGCTCCACCTTTCTCCTCCACACCTGCAGGTGGAGAACATGGATGCATGAATCTCTACAGAGTTCTTTGAATATTATCCGTCTCATCAGTTTTCAGTGAACAAAACTCCTCACAGAGCCAAAATAAGCAGTTTGTATCCAACATAACTCAGCTGGACTCTGATGCTCCGTATAACAGCCACACATGAGTCTGGATTCACTCAAAGCATTGAACAAACTTTATTGGAAATGAAGCTTTTGGACATTTGTTCTCTGATATTTGCTCTTCAGCTCGAGTCTCCATCAGTGGGAACATTTCCTGATTCAACTTTTCTTCTGTTCAAATCAAACTCCATGAGAATCAAAGTGTGAATCAGAGTCCTGATGATCAGATTCTATAGAAACATGGAGACTGTAGAGGATTTACACTCAATATGTTCATTTGTTCCCTTCAATCAGAATCAGAATAGAAATCAAGCGGTTCTTCCAATGAAAGGGATCGATTAATGTTATTGACAGGACAGATGATCAGAGGTGCAGAGTTTTTACCTCCATAATTCAGACTGGGACAGAAGAATGGGTGGAGTTTGTGAGTGAAGGAGCAGCCAGTAAAGGAGTAGATCAGAGCTGCAGCACCTACATCATAAAAGGAGACCAGACCCTCCTCATAATCCACAAACACCCCCACCTTCTCAGGACCAGGATGGAGACAGAGGGGGACTGAAGGACCAGCAAGAGCTTCGTACCCATTTCCATTTACCAGCCCTACAGTCCAGAAACCATCCTGAGGTCTCAGTGTGATTCCTCCCTTCCTGTTGATCGACTCTGTGGCCACTCCTAAATCCCACTCAGTCTTTCCTTTAACCTGAACCTCAAAGTAAAATCTGCCTGAAGAGAAACTCTGCTCTCCTAAAATCATAACACAGTAAGAAAATCTCTCTGGGTTGTCTGGAAGTTTCTTCTTCACATCAGTATCATAAACTTGTTTTCCATCATCAGACAGGATGAGATTAGGATGAGCTGTATCAGGATCCAGAGTCATATCCACCTCATGCTGCTGCACCCTCTGCAGCTCAGCCTCAAACAGCTTCTTCTTCATGAGTTTCCTGATTGTCTCCTCCAGCTGAGCCACAGCTCTCCCCACAGTCCCCTCATATGATGGTGGATGAACTCTGACCTCTGTCCAGTCCTTGCTGGGTGGAGCAGCTTTCAGGGAGGAGAAGCTTTGGAGGAGGTGGAGGTGGTCTTCAGAGCGTGAGAGCTGCTCCACCTCAGAGCTTCTCTCCATCAGCTCAGAGATTTCCTGTTCCAGATCTTTGATGAGACCTTCAGCCTGTTTCTCTGTAGCTTCCTGTTTGTCTTCGATCTCCTTCATGAGCTCCTTCAGGCGTCTCTCAACAGACTCCATCAGAGCCGTGAGGACCTGAACACCTTCTGCTTTCTGTCTGTCTGCAGCATCTTTACTCATCTTCACCGACTCTGTGATCTCCTGAATCTTCAGTCGTCTCTTCTGGATCATCTGCTGAATCTCAGCCTCTGTCTTCTCCAGCTCTGCCTTCTTTCCTTCATATTCTTCTCTCAGAGGAACAAACTCGTGGTTCTTGTGGTCTAAAACAGAGCAGAGCATGCAGACACATGTCTGGTCGGTCTTACAGAACAGCTCCAGGAGTTTATCGTGCTTCGTGCACATCCTGCCTTCCAGGTTCTCCACAGCATCAACCAGCTGATGTCTTTTCAGACGTTTCACTGTCAGATGAGGCTCCAGGTGAGTCTGACAGTAGGAGGTCTGACACACCAGGCAGGACTTCAGGGCCTTCAGTCTGGTTCCAGTGCAGACGTCACAGGGAACTTCTCCTGGTTTGGCAGCTTGTTGCTCGGAGCTGCTGCTGCTGGCTTTCTGCTGAGCTTCACGTCTGAACTGAGCAACCATCTCAGAGAACAAAGTGTTGATCTTCAGCTGAGGTCGAGTGTAGAAAGTCTCTTTACACAAGGGACACTGACAGCTCTGATTCATGTCCCAGTGCTGACTGATGCAGGTTTTGCAGAAGTTGTGTCCACATGGTGTAGAGACTGGATCAGTGAACACATCCAGACAGATGGAGCACAGAAACTGATCTTCAGATCGCAGATTGCTGGCAGCAGACATGTCTGCACTCTGAGGGAGAAAGAAGAGAAACATTTGATTCAAAATTCACTTTAAATTTCATTTTACAAAGAGAGAAACAAGCGTCAGTAGTCTGAGGAGCTTGGAGAGAAAAGTGTCTGGACTTCTTTAAGTTTCTTTTCATCACAGAAGCTTCTTCACCTCATCCTCAACACGGACCAAGGAATGAATACTGCACTTTTGGAAGAACTCCCTCCCCTGCAGCCTCTTATCGTCAAAGGGACGGAGGTGGAGAGGGCAAACAGCCACAGATTCCTGGGACTGCAGGTTACATCAGACCTGAGCTGGACTCTCAACACTACAGCAACTGTGAAAAAAGCCCAGCAAAGGCTTTATTTCATTCGGCTGCTCAGGAAAGCTGGCATGAACCACCACCCTCTCACCCAGGCCTGCAGAGGACTGATAGACAGCATCCTCACCGCAGGCATCACTGTCTGGTATGGAAACACTACACAGACAGAGAGGAAGGCTCTGCAGAGTCAGAAAGTCTGCAGAGAGGATTATGGGAACAACACTTGCATCCATGGACCTGCACATACAAAGCTGCACATACAATCTCAGACACAACAGAGCGGACAGCAGCATCACACACAGAACACGATTCTTCAACAGCTTCTTCCCCACAACTGTCAGACTGACGGCAAACAAAAACACACTGAACACTTAAAATAACACAGCACTACTTAACCTCACTTTGAATGTATCATCGGTTCACTGACCATCGGGCAATACACTCACAACAGACTTGTGAAACAGATCTGTGGAACAAATGTGCAACACTGTGAGTGCGATAAGAGGTAGAGAACTACACACTCTCTGTACATTTTCTTCTTTTTCTTTGTATTATTAGATTATTCTGTTATTATATGTTACCTTATATATGTAATCAAAGTAGTTGAATTAGAATACTGCTGTAGATCACATTATACCCTTTAATATAGAGTGTGTGAGCTGTATGTAGTTTAGTTCTCATTATACTTTTGAGTTAACAGAACATATTCACATATTAGTTCATTAGATAAATGTGCATCACTCTGTATCCTTGATCTGCTGGGAATGTGTTACACTGTTTTCTTGACATGCTTAATTGTTGAATCATGAAGAGAAGGTTGTAAGCAGGAGACTCTGTGTCTAAAGACAGGGGAGATAGACAGACCACATTCCACACCCCCACCTTACAGAAAGCAGAGAAACAACTGCCGAGGTCATAACTTAGGCGCTGTAACAGAGAAAAAATGTGATGTTTTGGCTTTTACGACTAGCTGGGGGCCACTAGAGACTATAAAAAGCTGAGCAACCCGTCACCATTTTGAGACATGTGCCTGACCCTCTGGTAGCATCTCTCCCGTCCGGACGTTGTAATGCTCTGACTGTTGAATTGTATGGAAATAAATGATTGTTGATTGAGCATTGATACACCGAGTATTGTCCTTCCTTCAGCCCAAAGATTCAAAGAATTGGGAGATTTCAACAACTTGGTGCCGTGTGACCCGGATCTTTGGTGTGCTGAGGAGGTGCAGATTTGACCTTTGGTGAGATCGTGAGGCGAGGTGAACAGAGGACCGGTCCAAAAATAAAAAGGTAAGCACAGCCTGTTGTATTATAAATACCAAATGTGCATATTGGGCTTTCCAAATTAATCTGTTCACTGAGTTACACGTATTTTCACAGTAAATTTGTCGGTGTCTGGTTTTTGGCGCAAGATACTAACAACATAAGTTGAGGCTGAATTCCAGTGTGTTAAATAAACTGCTTCTACCGAGAAACTAATAAGACACTACGTTGAGCTAGTTGCAGCCACTTTACCTTCCACATTTAATTTTGTCTAATACTGGCTTCTGTAGCAATAATACGTTAGAATTTCTTCTGAAGACGCGGCCATTAGTCCAGTACATTGAAGTCGAGGTTTGTTTATTTTGTTTATGGTGTCAGTGACGTCCTGGCTTTTGCCGGCTATGAAATAGAAGTTGATTTAAGGAAAACCAGATGCTGGCTTCACGGTGCAGTTGAACGCTGGCAACGCGAGAGCGAAACACGTCCGTAGGTTTGGTTTATGATACGGCCGTGTTCCGGTGGTGCGGCCGTGAAGTGCAGTAGTGGTTGGTGCTAGTTTTAGTACATTGGATAGAGGTTTTGACGGTGGTTTGTGGCGTCAGTCGAGTATAAAGGGCTGCGGTCATAATACAAAGTAAAAATTTAGTACATAGCAACACCTGGTTTATGATGTCAGGTATAACTTCGGGGATGCAAGCATCACTTTTATGATGCGACTTTGCCCCGTGGTGGCGGTCATAAGCGCAGAGAAAGGGGTATTTTGGTCTATGGTGCAGTGTGCTTTAAGAAGATCTAATAGTTGAGCTCAGAGGTTTCTGTGTAAAATTCCCGCTGAGGAAGAGTGTGTGTGTGAAGCTGCGAGGCGCGCTCTGGGTGCTGTTTTGTGGGTAAAGCGCGCACTGAGTGAGAGTGTGAGTGAGGCGCGCTCTGAGTGTGTTTTTTGTGTGGAGTGTGAAGCGTGAACATAGTGACAGTGACGGTTGATGTGTTTGATTAGGAGGACATTAGAGCAAATACACATTTTAGGATCAAAGGTTGATGCCTAGTGTACCTGTGGAACATTTTCCCTAGGAGTGGCGACCCTCCTGTCCGTGGACGCGTGGCCAGGACCGGCGTCGTCCGGGTGCCGAGGTGGTGACTTGGGGAGGTGAGGGCCCCCGCATAGCTACGGAAATAACACTGGAACGGCCGTGTAATCACGGGTTCACATTTATTCCGGACTAGAACAAGACACATTTTGCGAACAAACGTTGAGTCTAGATTAGTAAAGAAATATAAAAAGGTTGAATTCCTCGTTTCAGTGGTTGAAATTGTTGTGTGCCTGTCCCCTGACGAGTGTGAAATTAAAATAAAGAGGGAATTTGGAGCCACATGGAGATAGACGGGCATAATTGGGTGTATTACTCTGTGGTGTAATAAAAATAAAAAGGAGAGATAGTAAGAGGTGTGCAGTGGAGAATTATGGAGGAGTACAGAGAGGAATGTGTTGGGAGACTGGCGTACAGTTTACGCTGTCAAGGTAGGCGTGTGGCCTGCTTATCGGTTTAACAGTGATGAAAATGAAATTAAAATAAATCTCTTAGTGTGTTAATACAGGAAGCTGCGGACCCGGACCAACTGCCCCCACAAGCACAGCGGCCGAAGCAAAATTATAGGTAATGGGAACCACACCCAGCACGAATCAGCAGCTGTGAAAAAGACAGCAGCGAGGAGAGAATTAGAGGAGAAATTAAGAGAAGTTTTAACACATAAAATTGGGGCCAACGGACTTGTGGAGGTTGGGAAGGCGTCCGGAGCATCACAACAAAAAGGTGAAACAAAAACACACAAGCAGAGAAATCTGAGAGAAAGGCTCCTTTTAAGGTAACGCCTAGTTTGAGAAAAGATAAAATTAACCTGCTTTTATACAAATGCACATACACGCAATGAAGAAACAGCTTACACTCATGAACACGTGAAGATTTTCCAGCAAGGTTAAAGAAAAATTAACATACTTAAATGATGAAGTCTATACATTACTGACAAAGAAACCCTCTGGGTTGCAGGACAACAATTTAACTAAAAAAAAAAAAAAAAAAAAGGAACACTGGTCTAACCAACCAGGCAAGACACAACAAATTTAGTGGTTAAAAGATTCAAATTGTGACATGTTTTCTGTTGATTGATTAATAAAAGTGATTACTGAATGAAAGAAAGTTCCTTTTTTGGGCTTTTAAACATGATCTTAAGAATTTTAACATATACCGGTGTTGTCCTGTCAACTTGGTGGGTTAGGAGTTGATTATATCGGGAGACAAAAAACAAAAAAAGGGGGAGAGAAGGCTGACACAGGGCCTGGCCCCACTGTCTCCCCTCTGAATAACACAGCCAACACAACATCATTTTCCTGTTCGTTTGTTTTTGTTTTTTGTTTGTTTTTGTTTTGTTTTGTTTTTGTTTTTTCTATACATATTTAATTACAGGCTGCTTTGCCGGCCCTGAAAGCCGAGGCTGACTGGACTCCTGCTCTCCCCCATACGTGACACTGACCAAATGCTGCAACAGCTGGACCCACAACAACGACCTGAGAATGTCAACAGACCTGCAGGAATGTGATCTCATGCAGCCGAGACGGAGAGCACTAAACCTAAGGCCCGTTTCACTACACGGGGGAAAATTCCCAGACTGCGTCAGCTGACAGAGCTGTGACGAGACGCCCGCCAAGCCCGAATGAAAAGTAAGGCCGAGCGAAAGAATGCTGACCTTGATAACTTTGCATTCACACTGTGCAGGACAGTGATGGACCAACACGGATGATCGGGTGGCGAAAAAGGGCGTGACCGAGACAAGAGGAGTAACTGAGGACAGAAGGCACCTCAGAATGGACAAAAACACAGAAGAAGATGCAGGTTTCACCTGCGGTGAACATCGACACTGGAGAAAGGACTGCCCCAATTGGGGTCAGAACCAGGACGGACTGAATTTTGAGCAGCAGCAGCAGCAATGGTCGCAAACGAACTGAAAAGGAGGGGGGCAGGACCCCAGGGCATGCTTCAGGCCGTGGTTTACCCAGAACACCAGAACAGGAAAGTGATGAACACACACACACACACACGTCTCCAAACACACAGATTCAGAATGAAGTGAAATACACACATGAACACGTGCACTCGTTGAGTGAGTGAGAAATGACACACACACACACACACACACACACACACACACACACACACGGGAATGTTGATTCACTGAGAAGTGATGCACACACATACACATGCACACGCTTGTGCAATGAAGAGTGATCCACACGCACACACACACACACGCTGATGCAATGAAGAATGCTTTGCTTATGCTGATATGCCAAATGCTGCACACAAACATCCCAATGCATAATTTTTATGAGGAGCCATTGATTACCATTGATTACTTAGAATGTGTTATATGTCACCTAGAAGGCATTTATGTAGAGTTAATAAGGTCTAAAACAGTTTGGTTATGAAAACAATGTCTGTGCGTGATGTCTGTTTATGGCTCAAGGCCTTGACTGAATTCTTTGCTGTGCTTCACACAGCCCTGATGAGGAACAGTGGCACAGAGTGAAAATGATGAATTAATAGTGTAAGTTTTAGGTCGGAGTACGGCATTTTCTGTCATTGAGTTTTAATTCAAGGAGGAACAAAAGGTGTTACGGCACCTGAGGTTCTCATTCCCACACAATATTGTCCCGGCAGGAAGCAAAATGTTCCTGTGAATTTCTGGTTGATTGTTTGGTTTTGGTTTAGCGCTAGCTTGATTTTATCAGTGAGCTTTGGCTTGTGTTCTTTCTCGTAAGCGAGAGAGGGATAGTTTTATGCTTGGACATGTCTGCAACGGGCCCTAGTTTGTGTTATTTTAGTAGTATTTTGTTGGTTATGTCTGTTTTCGTTTTTGTTACAGTGCACTGGAGAAAAAACATCTGAGAGGTGTGATCCACCGGTGGTGATATGTTGATATTTTGTGAGTTCATGATTTAACAATCAGCTCTTTAAACCAGGCCTGAAAGATTGAAATTTAAAGCGCTATAAAATATTATTACTGTAAACAGTTGCAAAGTGTGCTTCTCCATGATTGTAATTGGCTTGGGAGAAATTCACTTATAGGGAACACTGATCTAAAAGGATTGCACCGAGTCAATCTGGTCCAAAAAACAACAAGGAATTGTTTTCCTTTAAAATGATGACGTCATCTTGCTGGTGATGGAGGCTCGAATAGGTTGCGCGGGAGACTCCATTATCAGCAACATCTGGTATGAATGTGTATGGAGGTATGCATGTGAATGGACTGTGATGGACTGACGACTAAAAGTTTTGACTGACTTGATACTGAGACAATGACTGCACCAACTTTAGGATTAGTAAATGCCAACAAACAATTCATAAACAATTCACCCAGCGGACAAGAGAAGGGTGGATGCTTCGCTTTGTTTTGTTTTGTTTTTTCAGGAGCAGGAGGATAAGAGAGACTGGAGGAGGAGACTCTAGCTTCACATAAGTATGAACTGCAGACTTAACACTGTGGTTGCTGATTTTGAGTTACTGATGTTTGCATTAAGAAAACTGTGCTATATTAGCTGTGTTTTGAGTAAGGTATCATGTTATATTATTGGGAATGCCAAATGCTACAGTGGAGAAGACTTTTGATACCACTCATGACTGGAATATGTTACTATTAACCACAGCAGGCCACTGTAAAAAGTCAATTAAATTTTATAGAGGAAAATCGCCAAAACCTTAACAATACCTATGAATGACTGGCCACATTCAGAATAGAGATATGCAATAATAAACATTGGTCCACGTGATTTAGGTTCTCACTTGAAATAGTAAGTTATTAAATGTAGAATATAATCGACAGGGACATTTGATAGGATGTGGTACTGCAAAAGAACAAGAGCAAAGTAAATAAAGAAAATATTGTGTTTAGTTTGGATAAATTCAAATTAAAATGTACCATTACACTCAGAGGATCAATATGGAATAAAACATATGCAAAATTTGTAGGAAGTACATGACTGATAACTGTTCTGTCCTGAGCGTTTGTTTCCAGAGCACCCACTTGACCACACCAACAGTTTCTCGCCACCGAGGAGGGGTACTTGCAAAAAGAATAAAATAAAAATCTGAGTTTAACAAAACATTTTAAATGTAAATATCAAGCTTACCTTTCTTTTTCCATGAAATGTGCTTGTGGGCACGCCAGCCATTTTGAAAAGGTGGGCAAAACAATTGGCAAGGCCACACCCCCACACATGTGATATAATTTTAAAGGTACTGTTGCCCTCTCTAAGAAACATCAGGACTTAGAGGAGTGGCAAGTAGAGTATGCGAGCTACAAGCAAAAACTAAAATGTGTACTACAGTGTGCAAAAATGAAATACTGGGTCATCAGGGGGTCATGAGGGACATTTATAAAACTAAAAGTCCCACTAACCTTAAAGTGCATTTGAAAAGCCCACACAAGAAGGTTAACCTAGCTTACCTAGAAGACCTCATCAGGGGGAGCACACTCCCCCTCCTTGAAGAGCTCACCCACTCAACCCGCATCCCCAGAAAACAGCTAACCCCAGATAAGGCAGCGTGATGTATCCCGAGACAACAGGACTGGGACATCTAAATAAAGGTGTGAAACAATCGCCTTCAAAAGGTTATCAATTCACTTGAACCAAAATTAGGACCACACGGTGCGGCAAGAGTTAATAGTTATTAGTCTCAACACCCAAGGATAACCAGAAGAGCATGACTGATATGATGGAACTGGGATTTTGTTACACTTAATTTTTGCAAAACACAAATAAAACTAAATTGAAACTAAGGATTTTCAGAAAATAAAAACTACACTAAACTAGCAAAGAATTGGTAAAAACTAATTACAACTGGTAAAAATTGAAAATCTGGAGTCGAAACTAAATAAAAATAACAACTAATGGAAATGGCGAAAAGTTTAAAACCCTGGTGCAGAGATTGGCAAATCTGACCAGGAAACGTTATAAAATGGATTGTCAGGATAGTCAGCGTTAAAGCCACTTTTGACAGTCCATACTAGGATGGCATTGGACATCTTCGGGGCAGAAAAGGGTTGGTGTGACCAAGGTGTGGTTTGGCTTGTTGTATGTACATTTCAAAATGTTACAGCTCTGGATGGACCAGTTACCAGATATGATGTCACTAACCTTCTCTTTTAAGTGTCTAGCTCCAATGAATTGACACATGGGAGTGTGTCAAAAAGGGGGAGTTGAGTTTGAACATCAAACAATGGTGTTATGAACATTTTATGACTTTATTTGTGTGTTTAATAATTTAGCTATGGTAAAACTTAAGCTTATAATGTGTTAGACTTAGAAATGGTTCATTAATTTTTGATTTCTTTTACACACACATAGATTATGATTAGAATAAGTCCTGAACATAATATTTTAAACCAAATTTGAATCATTAGAAGAACAATGGATAACAATATTAGATTATCAAGGCTAGGGAGAGAGGTGTTTTGGTTTTCTGTCTCTTGCAGAGAAAGGAAGAGACACCAGACGGGGACCCGGAGATGTGAGGACCCTTCACAGCAGGGACAGATGTAGGGACTGCCGAGACAGCAACTGGGGTCAAGTGTCATGACGTTTGGGCTCCTGGAGAAGATGGATCCCACAAACACAGCGATAACCATGAAGGGGTTGGCGAAAACCAGGAACACCAGACCAACGAGGTTCAAGAGGCTCTTGGCAAAAAGGGGGACACGCCGGTGACCCCAAAATACACAGATCTTTGTTTGAAATCGGGGCAGAATAATCCCCAGAACTGTGCAATGACTAAAGGGTGATCTAACCCCGGAGGTCGAAGAAAGAAGCTGAGAATCACCCAACTGGAAGACACTGGTAGCTGCAGCAATAAAAATAAAGGTTAAAAGCTCCTTAGACAGAGGTTCTAGTCTAAGTACATTTGAAAGGTATAAGGGGGCATTAAAATGGGAGTGGAAAACTGGAGCACCAAAATAAAGCTGTGGGAAAATGGGGAGTGATGGGAGAGTCATCTGTAACTGCTGTTATGGTTGTAAATCTAACTTTGCTTGCATCTGAACTGCGTGAACACAGAGGTCATCCCACATATGGTCCACCCGTTAAAGGGGGACAGAGGGCCTCAGGATCAAGAAGACCTGGACCTTGCAACCCTGGAGTGCATGTTGTAAGTGATCTCTTTCAGAGATCAAAAGGGGGAATTATTAGATTATTCTGTTATTATATGTTACCTTATATATGTAATCAAAGTAGTTGAATTAGAATACTGCTGTAGATCACATTATACCCTTTAATATAGAGTGTGTGAGCTGTATGTAGTTTAGTTCTCATTATACTTTTGAGTTAACAGAACATATTCACATATTAGTTCATTAGATAAATGTGCATCACTCTGTATCCTTGATCTGCTGGGAATGTGTTACACTGTTTTCTTGACATGCTTAATTGTTGAATCATGAAGAGAAGGTTGTAAGCAGGAGACTCTGTGTCTAAAGACAGGGGAGATAGACAGACCACATTCCACACCCCCACCTTACAGAAAGCAGAGAAACAACTGCCGAGGTCATAACTTAGGCGCTGTAACAGAGAAAAAATGTGATGTTTTGGCTTTTACGACTAGCTGGGGGCCACTAGAGACTATAAAAAGCTGAGCAACCCGTCACCATTTTGAGACATGTGCCTGACCCTCTGGTAGCATCTCTCCCGTCCGGACGTTGTAATGCTCTGACTGTTGAATTGTATGGAAATAAATGATTGTTGATTGAGCATTGATACACCGAGTATTGTCCTTCCTTCAGCCCAAAGATTCAAAGAATTGGGAGATTTCAACAGTATATAGAAAATAGTACAAATAAAATAATTCACGCGGAGTGTGAGGCATGAATTATGATCAGTTATTTTTTTAAGAATTCTAGAAATGGTTGCCAAATCATACAAAAACTCGCCAGTTTCCCCTCTCTATCAAATCTTATCTGCTCCACCCTGGCCACAGACACCATCTCATTAAGCCACCTGTTAAAACACGGGGCCGAAGAAGACCGCCACTGTAAAAGAATAAGTTTCTTTCCTGGGTCACCTGTATGGAGAAAAAAAAAAAGTATCACGGAGTCCAAGTTACCATCAGGGTGTATACCTCACCCCTGACGTCGTTGCCCACCTCTCAATTTTAAATACACTTAGTCATTGAGGGCTAGCAGGAGGGACTATGCGCTTACCTGCTGCTCCATGGCAGGTAGCTCCATGCCCTCCTGGGTTTTAATTGCACCTTAGAACACATATGCATCAACACTACAATGAGCGGGTGGAGGGAGGTTTGGAGTCTTCTCCCACCCCCATTCTCTGCGGCCTGCTGGAGCGGGAGGGCTAGTAGGAGGAGTTGGCCGTCCGACTGCGGTCTGGGGTGTGGGGCCTCCCTGCTGCTGCGGAGTCGGGGTGGTCTGCCTCTCCCCACCGCAGGGAAAAGGGTAACACCACCTGGGTCTGGGTGCAATTCCCCCCTCCAGGGACAAGGGTACCTAGACCCGGTTTGTAGAGTACGCTTGGGGAGTGTGATTGTGTGTACAGCGTCTCTTTATGTCTGTCTCCACGTTGGTTGAGTGTGGAGTGAGTGCATATGAGAGCATGAGGGTGGGAATGGATGTTTGTGTCTGTGTGTGCCTGTATGTCTGTGTCTATATGTCAGGTTGGGTATCAGACGCCACCTCTCTGGGGACACCTCAGGCCCTCCAAGGTTTGGAGGCCTATCTCCACCCACCGACCACTTCCCCTGCCGGTGGCGGACTCCCTCAGGTGATACCATCACGTGGTACTTTTTTCCTAAATTGGTTTGAAAACCACATAAAAAATCTGGCTCCAAAAAGCATTCAAAACAGGGCAATGCCAAAATAAATGTGCAAGGGAACCTTCACCGACTTTACATCTGTCACATAAGGGGGATACAGAATTATAGATCCGGTTAAGTTTAAGTTTAGAAAAGTGTAGTCTATGAATGACTTTAAACTGGATTAGTTTATATCTGGCATTTATTGAGCCTTTCTGAATATTGGACAAACAATTTGACCATTGGTCTTCAGACAGAGGGACCCCGAGGTCTTCAGCCCATGTTTTCTTAATTCGGTCGGAATCAACTGGGATTGTAAAGCACTTAACAAACTGAGATATCAAATGTTTAAAATCTGCTTTCCGAATTATATCAAAGTAAGTATAACTTCGTGGCTTCAGTGGAAAGTCTGAAAAGTTTTGTTGAACAAAATTCCTTATTTGAAGATAACGAAAAAAAATGTGATTGAGGTAATTGAAACTTTTCTTGAAGTTGAAGGAAGGACATAAATTTGTCATCTGTATATAAGTCCTCAATGTATTTCAATCCCTTTTCCCCCCCATTCTAAAAACACCCTATCCATTTTACCTGGTTTAAACAAGTAGTTATGTATTATTGGCATTCCTACTGAAAAATCAGGTTGTTTGAGAGATTTCCTAATTTGACTTAATATCTTTAAGGAGTGTTTAACAACAAAATTACGACTGAGCGAATTGTTAAAAGAACCCGTGTTAGAAAACAATAAGACCGGTAATGAGGCTTCAGATACTGTTGCTGCCTCTACCTGGAGCCAGATCGGAAGCTTGTCATGACAATAATCAATAGGCGAGCCCCACTGCCAGTGCAATAGAGCTCTTGAATTTGCTGCCCAATAATAATGTCTAAACACAGGGAGACCTAACCCCCCGCAGGAAGTGTTTTTTTGAAGATGAGCCATGGATATCCGAGGGGGTTTTCCTGCCCAAATGAATGAGTGAATCAATGAATCAAGCTGCTTAAAAAATTTAAGTGGCAAGTGAATAGGAAGGTTTTGAAAAAGATATAAAAATCGTGGCAAAGACACCATTCTAACTGGATTTATTCGACCGATCAGAGACAGAGGAAGCAGCTTCCATTTTCTAATATCATCTTTGAACTTATCCAGCATTTCCAGGAAATTCAATTTATAAAGGAGTTTGGGATTTTTAGAGATCTTAAGACCAAGATAGGTAAAAGACGTAGTTACTAATTTGAATGGGAGTGAGCTGAGGAACTTTGGGCATAGATTATCTGTTATTGGCATAAATTCAGATTTATCCCAATTGATCATATATCCTGATAATTTCCCAAAGTGTTTAATACAATTTAAAAGATTAGGGAATGAGATTTCTGGTTTGGAAAGGCAGATCAGTAAGTCATCTGCATAAATGTTAACAAGACTTTCCACATTCCCAAATTTAACTCCCTGTATACCTGGGTGGTTTCTTATGTTAATGGCTAGGGGCTCCAGGGCTATATCAAAAAGAAGCGGTGAGAGGGGATCCCCCTGTCTCACCCCGCGTTGTAATTGAAAGGGAGAGGATTTATCTGCATTAGTGAGAATACAGGACACCGGACACAGATAAATCATTTTAATCCAATCCCTAAAGTACTCCCCAAAACCAAATTGTTTTAGGGTCTCAAATATATAAGACCATTCAATCTGATCAAATGCTTTTTGAGCGTCCAGAGAAAGTACTGCTGTTTTAACCTCTTTTCCATAACCTAAATTAATTGTATTTAATAATAAACGGACATTATTAAATGACCATCTACCAGGAATAAAACCTGTTTGATTAGGATGTATAATTGTTGAAATAGTTTTTTTTTCTTCCTTTTCTTTTTCTTCTTTTTTCCTTTCTTTTTTTTTTCTCCTTTCTCCTTTCATGCTCATAAGTTCACAAATGTTAAAAACAGTAATTGTTCTTGGTTGATTTTGTATAAGCATGTTATGTTTAATTTAAATGCAAAAATAAAAAAAAATTTAAGAAAAAAAAAAAGAAAATAGTACGATTACCCTACTCCGGACTTCATTTCTATCCTTCTGCTTTTTCTGTCTTTATATGGTTAAAGTGTGATTTGACTTGGAAAGCTCTGCACAAGTATTCCACTGTGCATGGACTGTTGGTCCTGTGTGAAAATGTCAAAATAAAAATCTTGAACCTCCAGTTGTCAGAGTAACTGGTGGAGACCCAGCAACACATTCAGAGACAAACTGGTTCATCTGAAACACAAACTGAACAACGTCGTGTCTGCTGTACAGTGCAGCGTCCAGATGAACAGGATCAACAGGATGAACATCTTTTTAACAGTCGTTACAAAGATGTGAAGTTGTTTGGCTGACACAGACAAACAGTATCCCACATTCTTGATTTTTAGCTCACAAACACGTCTTATAAGGACTTATTGATCCTGAAATGTTGGAGGTTTTAGCTCTTTAAACAGTAAAGTTACAGGAGGATACAGATAATTATCAGGAAAATGTCCTCGGTTTGTTAAAATGATCCCGTCCGATAACACACGAGAACAATAAATGTATAATTTTCTGTTGTAACCCACAAACTGAACGGTCACACTCATCTTTCATGTTGTCACTAAAACATCACTCCTTCCACGTCTAGTTGGTCATGATGGAGGCGGAGTGCGTTGGGTCCGCTTTCCCTGCCCAGCCGATGTTCCTGACGCAGGGAAACAGATCCTGTTGGGGATCCCTACCTTGGCACAACACCTGCCATGGTCTTTGCACACTCACCACAGTAAATGCATCATGTTGTCAGCTTTACAGTATCATAGTCAGAGAAACTGGTCAGGCCGCTCTCTTCCAAATGTCTACACTTCACCCTTTAACTGTCAGTGGGCTCAGAGTCCATCTAATGTGGCTCATTATCTGATGCCGTCTGCAGACCAGTGTTAGACACTGAGAGGTTGATGGCTCCGTGTCAGAGCACCGGCCTTAACGAAAAAGTTATCAATCGTTCTTTTCATCTTTTCTCATTACCCACAGCTACATCCACTCCTATCAGGCTGCTCACCTCTGCTGCGACGATTCAAACAGCCGGAAAGTGAATAATTTGGAGACGGTGCGTTTGTGTCACAGTGAACAGTGAAAACAGAGACTTTCTAAAACGATGATGCATGTTAGTCATGTGATGCAGGCATGTGACCAATTAAACAAAGATAGTGGAGAGCATTATACAGCTGCAGTTTTGACAGTCCTATTAAAGATGAATATCAGTCTGCACATGCTCCACAGAGCTTTTCTTCAAATTCTTTAATTCTCTCTCGCTTTTGCAACTTTGTACTTTTGTGTTACTCGCAGCAACAACTCCACCTCATTGTTAGTCCATTTTAAAACTCGGTGCTTTTCCTCCACCTTTTGCTGCGACGTTTCAAACAGCCGGAAAGTGAATAAGCGGCAGACAGAAATGAGACCGGTCGAATCGTCTTGCGTTTCACGCATGCGCAGGACTGGAACGTAAGAGTTTTCAGCCGTCTTAATGTGGACGCACAACTCTGTGAAAACGACTGAAAACACTAGTGTGGATGCGGAGCGCTGTTTTCAAATCTATCCAGGCGAGTGTGGACGTAGCCTAAGTGGCACCATGGAGAAATGAGGTGGCGCTCTAGACCCTGATGAAGTGAACAGAGTGAAGATTTGTGTAGAAGCAGGAAGTGTGATCAGCTGCACTCACCACTGTTGCTGAGAGAAACCTGATGGACTCCAGTGAATCTTCTTTTAGAGACAAACAGGACTCGACTGCAGCTCTGCTGCTGCTCTCTCACACTTTCACTTCTGCAAAATGACGTTGAGCTTCTTGTTTTTCAGGTGTTGCTCCGCCTCTTCCTGCCTCTCCCTTTACAGGAATCAGCCGGTCTGTACTCAGTGACTGTGTGCAGCGGGTGGGAGGAGTGAGGAGTGGTGTGTGGGTTCACACAGTAATGACGGCCTCAGGTGATCAGGAGAAACTCACCTGGATTTCCTTTTTCCACAGCAGACTGAGAGCTTCAGGTGGGCCCTGAAGGAGGTCTCAGACACAGGTGGTAAAAGTACACACAGTCTGTACTGAAGTAGAAGTACTACTGTTAAAAATACTCCAAGTACTAATTCAACTTCTTTACTCAAGTAAAAGTAAAAAGTACTGGCTGTGAAATGAGAGTAAAAAGAGCTGATTGAAGAACATTTCTAACACGTGTTTATACAAAGCTAACTGAACCATGTGCTGCATCAACGTGATAATAAAATAATATTATTCACTTTGTTTCTGTCTAAATTTGAATTCTAATAAATATTTTAGCTTGAAATAAGTGAAAAAAATCTGCCAATGGAACAAGTTAAAACTCTCTATTTTTTCTCTGGTTTCAAGATTCACTGTCTTGAAAAAGGTTCATATCCGGTGGCAGACGCCCTCAGACATCGGTGCGTTGGTGGTTCTTTGTGTCTGGGGATGGGCGTCCAGGTACACACCAGCTCACTCCTTGGCGGCTGCTTATCGGGGCCTGGAGCCTGGGGCTCGCTCGGGCCACTTCGAAGGTGGGGTGCCCTCGGCCTCTCGGCCTGGGGCTCGGTCACTCAGGCACAGCTGGCTGCCGGCGGAGCTCACGGGCGCGTCACTGCAACTCCCCCTGGCTTCTGCTCCGCGGCTGCTGAGTGAGCCCTCATCTGGGACTCTCCTCAGCTCTTTCTGGGACAGTGGCGCGGCTGCCCCTCTGTTGGTCTTCCTTGGTCTCTTGTGTTCTGGGGGCCTCTGGATGTCTGGAGTTTGGATCTCCTCCATACCTGCTTCATGCCCTGTCTCATCGAGACGACCCCTCCTAACTACAGTTTTATCAGTGAGGTCAGGGTGAGCAGGAGAGGAGGGGGGGTTGCTGTCTTATTTAATGAATCATTTCAATGTAAGCAGCTATCTCCTGGAAGTTTTCAGTCTTTTGAATATGTGGCTTTACAGCTGAAGGCCCCATCCAAAGTTGTGTTTCTTAATGTTTACAGGCCTCCCAAATACTGCACAGACTTTTTTAATGACCTCAGTGAACTGCTGTCTGTGATCTGTGTTGATTTTGACTGTGTAATTATTGCTGGGGATTTTAACATTCATGTGGACAACCCTCAGGACAAAGGGACTAAAGACCTGAGTAACACTCTGGGCAACTTTGGGCTGACTCAGCATGTAACAGAGGCCACACATAATAGAGGACACACTCTTGACCTACTGATCTCCAAGGGCCTGAGCATTTCAAAGGTTACTGTGTCTGATGTGGGCGTGTCTGATCATTACTGTGTTTTCTTTGAAAGTAAAATCTCAGCCCACATAAATATATCAACAACAGTGATCACAAAACAGTGTATAACTGAACACAGTAGTGCAATTTTTAACCAGGTCTTCCCATTAACACCTGACCTGTCCAGAGGTTCAGTCAATGAGCTCGTCAATAGCTTCAATGCTAACATGTTAAATGTAATGGACACTATTGCTCCCATTAAGGTGAAGGTTATCTCTGGAAGGAAAAAGTCTCCATGGAGAAACTCCACACTGGTGAAAAATGAAAAAAGAGAGTGTAGGAAAGCTGAGCGCAGATGGAGAAAAACAAACCTCCAGGTTCATTATGACATCTATAAAGAGAAACTTCACAATTATAATTTACAACTGAGGAGTGCAAGGAGGTCTTACTTCTCTGACATCATCACTAAAAACAGCCATAATGCTCGGGTCTTATTTTCTACAGTTGACAGGCTAACAAACCCTCCTGTGTCAGTGGCAGCTGAACTTCATTCGACCATGGCCTGCAATGACTTTGCCAAATTCTTCACTGAAAAAATCCAAAAAATTAGACAAGCAATTGGTACATCAACAACAGATCCAGGATATGTACTGTGTCCACCAAAAAACTGTTTAAACACCATGAAACAGTTTCAACCTATTAACAGCAAAGACCTGGAGGACATCTTAGGTCAACTGAACTCCTCCTCCTGCTGTTTAGATGTCCTGCCAACAAGTTTTTTCAAAAAGGTCTCAAAGACTTTAGAGTCAGACCTGTTACAGATCGTCAACTTTTCCTTAATGTCAGGTGTGTTTCCAGAACCACTAAAAACTGCTGTAATCAAACCTATACTGAAAAAGGACAATCTTGACAAGACACAAATGAACAACTACAGGCCGATCTCAAATCTCCCATTTTTAAGTAAGATCATTGAAAAAGCAGTTTCTCTTTTTTTTTTTTTTTTTTTTTTTTTTTTTCTATGCGACATTACGTGATGGCAGAGCTTCAGTTCATCCTTTGTCATTTTTTTTTTTTTTTTTTTAATAAATAGGACAGGGGGAATGAATGAGAGAGAGAGGGGGAGAGAAAGAAAGAAAACCAAAGGGGAGAAGAGACGGTGAGAAGGGGGGGGAAGAGAGAGAAAAAAAAAAAAAACTCCTGGGTCACCTGTATGGAGAAAAAAAAAAAAAACAAACAAACAAACAAAAACAAACAGAGGAGACAGCAAACAACAAAGAGCAACATAATAATAGAGAAAACAAAGCACCATCACAATAAACTAGCTAGTCATAGATATCAGTATTTACTAAGTAATAAACGATATTGTGCAGCACGCAAGATAGACAGTGCACAGTGTGCTTTGAGGCAGCAGCCAAGAAAGCTTTAGTCCGCGTCTGTGAATACCCATGTGTGCATACCTGTGTGGATCAGCATGCTTGCATTCCAAAGGTTTCTCCATGTAATGATCTGCTAGGGAGTGTGGGGGGGCCACAGCCCCGTCCTCCAGGGTGTGAAGCGGGTATGGAGGAGATCAAAACTCCAGACATCCAGAGGCCCCCAGAACACAAGAGACCATGGAAGACCAACAGAGGGGCAGCCGCGCCACTGTCCCAGCAAGAGCTGAGGAGAGTCCCAGATGAGGGCTCGCCCAGCAGCCGCGGAGCAGAAGTCAGGGGGAGTTGCAGTGACGCGCCCGTGAGCTCCGCCGGCCCCCAGCTGCGCCTGAGTGACCGAGCCCTAGGCCGAGAGGCCGGGGGCACCCCACCTCCAAAGGGGCCCGAGCGAGCCCCAGGCCCCAGGCCCCGACAAGCGGCCGCCAAGGAGTGAGCCGGTGTGCACCCGGACGCCCACCCCCAGACACAAAGAACCACCAACACACCGACACCTGAGGCAGTCCGCCACCGGCAGGGGAAGTGGTGGTGGGTGGAGATAGGCCTCCAAACCTTGGAGGGCCTGAGGTGTCCCCAGAGAGGTGGCGTCTGATACCCAACCTGACATATAGACACAGACATACAGGCACACACAGACACAAACATCCATTCCCACCCTCATGCTCTCATATGCACTCACTCCACACTCAACCAACGTGGAGACAGACATAAAGAGACGCTGTACACACAATCACACTCCCCAAGCGTACTCTACAAACCGGGTCTAGGTACCCTTGCCCCTGGAGGGGGGAATTGCACCCAGACCCAGGTGGTGTTACCCTTTTCCCTGCGGTGGGGAGAGGCAGACCACCCCGACTCCGCAGCAGCAGGGAGGCCCCACACCCCAGACCGCAGTCGGACGGCCAACTCCTCCTACTAGCCCTCCCGCTCCAGCAGGCCGCAGAGAATGGGGGTGGGAGAAGACTCCAAACCTCCCTCCACCCGCTCATTGTAGTGTTGATGCATATGTGTTCTAAGGTGCAATTAAAACCCAGGAGGGCATGGAGCTACCTGCCAAGGAGCAGCAGGTAAGCGCATAGTCCCTCCTGCTAACCCTCAATGACTAAGTGTATTTAAAATTGAGAGGTGGGCAACGACGTCAGGGGTGAGGTATACACCCTGATGGTGATTTGGACTCCGTGATTGTGCCCACCCCCAAGATCCTATATGTATGTGTAATGAGAGTGTGAATAATGTGAATGTCTAAGTTGTGGGATAAAATTGAGGCAGAGGCAGCCAGAAGGGGACAGGGGGGGGGGGGGGGGTAGCCTCCTCTGCACCCTGGTGACATACCCCCACTCCAAGGCCCTGCATGTGTGGGTGGTTGTGGAGGAGCGGGAAGAGGGAGGTAGCTGGAGATGGGGAGGGAAGGAAGGGAGGGGCAGGTAACCCCTCCCTGGGGCCAGCTCCCCCGCTGACCCCAGTAGGCACTCCCACCCTCCGCGACCCGCCAGGGAAGGGGGGCCCAGGCCCATCAGACCGGGGCCCAGTGCAGTAGCGCCCCCCGGCTCCACAGAGCCCTGGACAGTCCACCCAACCCCACCACAGAGAAAACTGCACCCACCCCACCAACCACACATCTTCCAGACTACATAAGACGGTAAACGCCCAGGCTGAGATCTTCCTCCACCTCTCCTGTATCTCCCCCTCCTGCAGAGAGTTCCTGAGAGAAGAAAGCTCCTGCAAGATGTGACCATCCCCCCCACCAGTTGAAGAGCCCCCCAGGCGGCTCGATGCACCGGCGGCACCCTGCTCCAGGGCCGGGCCCCCATGCACCCACCCGCCCACAACCCCGGCAACACACCAACCAGGACCCAAGCCCCCGAGGCCCGGCCCGGGCCCCAGCCCAGAGACGGAGCGCCCCCAGAACCTCACGCCCATCCCGGACCCACCCAGGGGCAGCCAGGTTGCCAGGTCAGTAACCCACGTCCGTCAGCACAGACCCTCCCCTAGCCCCGCTGCACGCAGCCGCGAGGAAACAGTCACCTGAGAGCCAACAGAGCCCCCAACCGGACGTGACCGCTACCCCGGGTTGAGCTCCCCAAGGAAGATGCCTCCGGGGAACCCCCCGACGCCCTAAGCCTGTCCCTACCCCCTCACCAATCACAACAGTGAAGGCGGGACCAAACTATGACCCCCCACCCCCACTAGGTGATGGAGCTGATAAAAGGGGCCCAGAGCAATTGATCTAATGTGGTGGCAGAGGCTGTATCAAGACTAATGTAATCTAATAGATAATTTCTATATTGGTTAGAATTAAGATTATTTTTATTTTTCCAGTTCATGAGGACTGTTTTCTTGGCTATGCATAGGGCAGTGAAGATCATATGGGCTATATTCTTTTCTGAAGTGACATTATCTAAGCTGCCCAGTAGACACACTAAGGGGGAAGTTGGAATGTTACATTTCAGACACTTTGATAAGTCTTCACATATCTCGCGCCAAAACTTTTGCACTGGTGGACAGAACCAAAGAGCGTGGATGTAATTGTCTGGTGTATTGCCTTGACAGTGTGAGCAGTTGTTGGAAGATGTAAAGCCCATCTTGAACATCCGATGACCTGTATAGTGCACTCTATGAAGTATTTTGTATTGTATTAATTGCAGACTGGGATTTTTAATTAATTTAAAAGTTTTTAAGCAAATCTGAGACCAGAAGTTTTGGTCTAGGTTGACTGATAAATCTGCTTCCCACTTTGCAGTAGGAAGGGATATTGATTCATCTAATTTAGAAAGTGTTCTGTATATTTTAGATAATAATTTGGGGGATTTAAGAGTAAGAAAATGTGCCGCACTTAGTGGTGTTTGTAATTCAACTTGACTGAGGTTAAATTTCTTTTTTACTATGGATTTAATTTGTTGATATTCTAAAAACCTTGTCTTGTTGATCCCATATTGTTCAACTAGTCTGTCAAATGGAATAAATTCTGTTCCCTCTAATATATGTTCTAAGTATTTAATTCCTTTACAACTCCATTCTGGGAAATTAATCATATTATTGTTTTGTAATATGTCAGGGTTATTCCAGATAGGTGTACGTTTGCATGGGATTAATGAAGACTCCGTTATTTTTAGAAACTCCCACCATGCTGTTAGAGAAAAGCTGATGTTGATACTTTTAAAGCATTCATGTCTTTTGATGTTTGAGCTAATAAATGGTAGGTCTGAAATCTCTAGATCCTTGCATAGTGCCTGTTCAACATCTAGCCAGGGCTCAACTAAGAAGGTATGTTTTAACCATTCTGAGATGAACTGAAGCCTGTTGGCTAAGAAGTATTGGTGAAAATTAGGCAGATCTAATCCTCCTCTATCCTTGGTTCTTTGTAGCGTTTTTAAGCTAATACGCGGGGGTTTATCTTTCCAAAGGAATTTGGAAATATATGAATCCAGAGATCTGAACCAATCTTGTGATGGTTTGTTAGGGATCATCAAAAATAAGTAATTTATTTTTGGCAAGATCATCATTTTTATAGTGGCGACCCTTCCCATGAGTGATATGGGTAAAGATTTCCATCTAGTCAGATCGCCTTCTACTTTCTTTAGAAGTGGGATGTGGTTTAGTTTAGTTAAGTCTGAAAGCTTAGGAGAGACATTAATACCTAAATATTTAATATTTCCGGATTGCAGTGGGGCAGAGGAAGAATTATGGAAGGAGCAGTTAATGGGGAGAACTGTAGATTTTGGCCAGTTAATTGAATAATCTGAAACTCTTGAAAACCAGTTTATTAAAGTAATTACCTCAGAGAGGTTGGTTTGTGTGTTTTGCAGAAAAAGCAACACATCATCCGCATAGAGACTGATTTTATGTTCTATGTTCTTACATTTTATGCCCTTAATTGTTGTAGCCTGTCTAAATGCTGCTGCTAGAGGTTCGATAAAAATTGCAAAAAGTGAGGGGGAGAGTGGGCATCCCTGTCTGGTGCCCCTCAGGAGACAGAAGCTGGAGGATGTCTGGTCATTTGTTCTGATACGAGCCGTTGGGGAATTGTATAATATTCTTATCCAGTTTATGAAAGAGTTTCCAAAACCAAATTTGTGTAAAGTTGCGAATAAAAATTTCCAGTTAACTCTGTCAAATGCTTTTTCTGCATCTAGAGATAATATTATGGCTTCGATGTTTTTATCGTATGAGTAGTCTATTAAATTAAGTAATCTACGAGTGTTTGTTGAGGAGTGCCGACCTTTTATGAAACCAGTTTGGTCAGGATGAATTAAGAGGGGGGTCATTTTCTCTAATCTCTTTGAGAGAGCTTTGCAGATTATTTTAAGGTCTACATTTAAAAGAGAAATTGGACGATAGCTTGAGGGAAATAAAGGGTCTTTGCCTGGTTTTAGCAGGAGACTAATGTTGGCAGAATTCATATTTGGTGGTAGTCTGCCCTTTTCCTCGATTTCCTGCAACATGCTGTGGAATACTGGTGCCAAAATTGTCCAGAATTCTTTGTAGAATTCTGCAGGGAAGCCGTCTGGACCTGGAGCCTTATTATTGGGCATACTTATCAGGGCTTCCTGGAGTTCACTTGGCGTCAGTGGCGAATCCAATTCCATTGCTTGACTGTCTAGTAATTTTGGAAGAGTTACGTTGTCAAGAAACAGATCAATTTCATTTTTAGATGGGTTTATTTGTGGTGAGTATAAAGTTTCATAGAAATCCCTAAAAATGTTGTTTATTCTTCCAGGATCATATATTGTGTTCCCCGATAAATCTTTAGCAGCACATATAGTTGTTTTTTCTTTATTTATTTTTAGCTGGTTAGCTAGAAATCGACCTGATTTGTTACTGTGTTCAAAATTCTGCAAGCGAAGTCTTTGTATAAGGAATTGTGTTTTTTTATTAATAGTTTCATTTAATTCTAGTTTTGTTTTGCATATTTTGTTCAATGTTTCCTGATCTTGGTGGGACGCGTAGGCTTCTTCTAGTGATTTGATGTTTTTTTCTAATTCCTGAATATTTTTGTTTTCTTCTTTCTTTTTGTGTGATGAGAAAGAAATTATTTTACCTCTCATCACAGCTTTCCCTGCTTCCCATAGAACAGAAGCAGATATTCCGGGAGTGTCATTAAAGTCTAAATATGAAGTCCATTCCTTTTTAAAGTATTTAATAAAGTCTTCATCTTTAAGTAGTGATATATTAAATCTCCAGTTTTTACTTGGCGTAGTATTATTCTTGTGCATTAGTGTTAAAGATACAGGAGCATGATCGCTGACAGCTATAGGATGAATCTCAGTGTCTGAAATGTCACACAGCAGTGAGCTGCTGACCAAAAAATAATCCAGACGAGAGTAAGAGTGATGAACATGCGAGAAAAAAGTATATTCCTTACTGGTGGGGTGAAGAGAGCGCCATGCATCGCAAAGACCAAAGTCGTTCATATACTGTTTGATTATATTTGTGGACTGCCAATTACGCTGAGTTCCTGTTGTGTTGAGCCTATCCATTTCTTCATTTAGTCCAAGGTTGAGGTCACCGCCAAGAATGAGTGTGCAATCAAGGTGTTCAGAGAGTGCACTAAAAAAACCGTGGAAGAATGAGGGTTCATCAACATTTGGACCATATATACTAACAATACATAGTTTTTTGTTCAATATTGATAGTTTAATAATTAGAAATCTACCCTCTGGATCTATAACTGTATCGAGTACTGTAAAATTAACATTTTTATGTATTAAAATTGCTACTCCCCGTTGTCTAGAATTATAACCGGCTGCAAACACGTTAGGAAACTCAGGTGTTTTAAGTTCATTTAAACCTGTGACAGGTTTGTGAGTTTCTTGTAATAAAACAACATCTGCCTGTAGTTTTTTAAGCTGGTTAAATATTTTTAACCTCTTTCCTCTGGTGCCAGCTCCATTTACATTCCATGTGACAAACCTCAGCATGCCCTTAATTGTGCGTGTATGTTTAATGATGTATGCTGGGTGTTTCGTTTAGACAGGTGGAGAGAATGTGGAAACATCCCTTGTTTGTAAATAGAAAGAGAAAAAGAAGTGTGGTGAGAGACTCCATAAGTCTGACTATGTGTGTGAATATTCACTAATATGAACAAGCGTGGCTTGCTTATGTGTCCTGCAAGTCTGTGCGTGCTGTGAGGCTGTTGTGAATGTGCTGCCGTTGAGCTGATGTGTTTGCGTGATCGTGTTGTGAAAATATGGAGAAATAGAGGGTGTTGTTTGTAGGTGAGTGGGGAAGTAGGTGATCACAGCAGTGAAAGACAAGAGAAAGAAAGAAACCACATGAACTGTGAGCGACAACAAAAAAAAAAAGAGACGAAACGGAAACATTCCAATTAAAGCAATGACGGAGGGTGACGGTGTTATATCTGCTATGACATCCTACTGATATTACTAGGTTAAACACATTTTAAAGGAGAAAGTGTGAATGAATAAGAAAAGAGTGTAGCGGGTTCTTATCTGGAGTGCAGTCAGTATAACCACGGTGTGGTGCCGGGGTCGCGGTACAGCTGTCCGTCCACGTAGAGCCGGTCCACAGCGATGACAGCACGGGAGCCTTTCTGGATAAAGCTACGTCGAACTGGGAACAGGACCTTGCGTCGTTCCAGGATCTCTTTGGGGAACTGGTCGTTCACGCTGAAGTCCGTTCCTTTCAGCTCTCTGCCGCGACTCTTCACCTGTTCCTTTTGTTTGAATTGGCTGAATTTGGCCACAATAGGCCGTGGTCTCCCGGTCCGCGACCGCACGCCCCCCAAGCGATGTACTCTATCGAAGTCGATGTTCTTTACGGTGTCCTCCGGCAGCTTCAGGTGGATTTTAATGAAGCTTTTCACCGTTGCCTCTGCGTCCTCTCCGGCAGTTTCTGGAATACCAGAAAACACAAGATTATCTCTCATGCTACGGGCTTGTAAATCGATAACGGACTCTTTTATTTTTTTATTTTCAATGTTTAGCTGGGTCACGTTATCGGTGAGAGATTTAACCGACTCCCGTAGCGTGGCATTTTCAGCGGCAAGCGTTTCCACCTGCCGCTGGCTGAATTCCAGGGATTCTCTCAGAGATTTAAATTCCCGGTGTAAGATCTCCACCAGGGACAGCCTCGCATCGAAACTGGACAATCGCTTGTCGATGGACTCCAGGATTTCTGCGATGTCTTTGCCGGCAGGCGATGTTGTACCGGGGGAGTCTGCCTGGCGACTTCTCTTCGATGACGGCGTCTCGATTTTGGCCGGGGAAGATGTACTCTGGGCCTTATGCATTACTAAATCTTGAAAACAGCGGTCGATGTAATCTTGGAGAGCGTCTAAACTCTCCCCGTTGTCCTCCAGGGTGTTAGAGATGATAAAATAGATGTTGTTAGTTATATGACAATTGATTAGTATATTTGGTAATACTGAAGCTTGGAAAACCTTTGTTAAACTCTATGCTACCATTTGCTTTTTCTCCGCCAAAATCTCCGGCGTCTGACGTCACCTACAACATCACTTCCGTCACTTACCTCTCACTTCCGTCACTTACCTCTCGGCTTTCTCACCCGACGGCCTGGTTGCATTCATCTTTAGTAGGCTTGATTACTGTAACAGCATCTTTACAGGTCTACCTAAAAAATCAGTCAGACAACTACAGCTCATTCAGAACTCTGCTGCTCGAGTCCTCACTAAGACCAAAAAAGTGGACCACATCAGTCCAGCTCTGAGGTCTTTACACTGGCTGCCTGTCCGTCAGAGGATAGACTTTAAAGTTCTGATGCTGGTCTATAAAGCTCTGAATGGTTTAGGACCAAAATACATCAATGACCTCCTGACCCAGTATGAACCTTCCAGATCCCTCAGGTCATCTGGATCCGGTCTTTTATCAGTTCCCAGAGTCAGAACCAGACACGGAGAAGCTGCATTCAGCTTTTATGCTCCTTATATCTGGAACAAACTCCCAGAAAGCCTCAGATCAGCTGAAACACTCAGTTTATTTAAATCCAGGTTGAAGACTCACCTGTTCTCAGCTGCATTTGAATAAAGCACCAAATCCACACTTTAAGCTTAAATTTCAAAACTTACATTTAACTACTGATTTTATCTACTGTTCTGATTTTATCTGTTTTGATTTTATATACTGTTTTGTTGTTTGTTTGTTTGTTTGTTAATTAGTTAGTTAGTTTATTTGCTTGTTTTAATCAATTTTAAATCATGCTTTTTATTTGTTTTTGTTTCTAATGTCTCTGTAAAGCACTTTGAATCACCTTGTTGTTGAATTGTGCTATACAAATAAACTTGCCTTGCCTTGCCTTGCCTTAAAAGTCAGGGCATAGAAATGTGTCTTTAGTAAAGATTTAAATTGCTCAAGTGTTTGTGCAGATCTAATATTTAAGGGGAGACTATTCCAAAGTCTGGGACCTGCCACAGAGAAGGATCTATCACCACGGGATTTGAGGTTAGTCCGTGGGATGGACAGCATTAGTTTTGAGCTAGACCTCGTGGCTTTTCCTGGAGCATAGGCAGAGAGGATCTCAGACAGGTAAGGAGGGGCTCGGGCGTTAAGTGACTTAAAAACAAAAAGTAGAAGTTTAAATTGGATCCTGTAGGAGACAGGAAGCCAGTGTAAAGAAGCTAAAAGTGGGGTTATATGCTCTCTCCGTTTGGTACCAGTTAGCAGGCGAGCAGCTGCATTTTGAACCATCTGAAGATGATGGATGGTGGCCTGATCTAGACCATAATACAATGAATTGCAGTAGTCCAATCTGCAAGTAAGAAAAAGGTGAATAACACGCTCAAAGACATTAGCCGGAAGGTATGGCTTTACCTTGGCTAGCGTTCTTAACTGAAAAAAGCAGGATTGAACTACTGCACTCACCTGCTTATTCAATTTAAAAGAACCATCAATATAGACACCGAGGTTTTTTACATGTGTTTTACAATACGAGGAAAGTAGCCCAGAGTGCTGTCGATATGATTAAAGTTGCCAAAAATGACAACCTCAGTTTTATTTTCATTTAGCTTTAAAAAAATTTAATGACAACCACTGTTTGACATCATCAAGGCAGCATAATAAGAGCTGGGGATGGTCTGACCCTGCTTTTAAAGGTAGATAAATCTGCAAATCATCAGCAAAACAATGAAATGAAATGCTGTACCGTGAGAAGATGGAGCCCAATGGCAACAAATAGAGTACGAACAGGGCAGGACCCAAAATAGAGCCTTGAGGTACACCGTATTTAAGAGGGGCTATTTTGGAGTTGTGGGGGCCCATACTGACATAAAAAAACCTTTCTGACAGATAGGACCGAAACCACTGTAAGGCAGATCCTTTTAGGCCAGCATGAAATTCTAGCCGTGATAACAGGATGTCATGGTCGACCGTGTCAAAAGCTGCTGACAAGTCCAACAATAAAAGGGCAGCAGGGCTGCCAGAGTCCAGAGTTAAATGAATAGCGTTAAAAATCCTTAAAAGTGCCGTCTCAGTGCTATGTAGTGGAGGCCGGAGACAGCCCTGATGCCAAAGGATCCCAAGAAGCAAGTGTTCTCACCCAAATACCTCGGTACTTCATATAAGTTCCTGTTAGGCATAGCAACAAAGAGGAATAAGGATTAATATGTGAGTGGGGCACACAAAGGAAAACTACACTGACCAACATCTGCACCACCTGCATTTACTACAAGAAAGCCTATGACTCTGTGCCTCACACAGGGATCCTGGAAGTGCGCAAGATCAACTGGACTGCAAGGACCTTCATAAGTCACCATCAAGTGCATTATTTACCAAGGAGTTGCTCTGTCCTTACAGCTGTTTCTTGAAGACGTTTCATCCGAGAAGCTTCTTCAGTTCTAGGGTTGAACCGTGGAAAATCCCAGATTTAAGCCCTGTGGGAGTGTCCCCCCAAGAGGGACAATGGTGTGAAAACGGGTGTGGGTCACAATCAGCCAAGGTTTTTGGGTGAGTTCATTGTGAAACCTAACGCCACCATATCATGTGATTTCCTGAGGTCAGATGGCCCAGGGTGTGAGTGGGCGTTAAGGCGTCTGGGAAGGATCTCAAAACTGGATTATAGATGGCAGATAGTAGGTGTTGTAAACCACCGCCTCTGTTCAAAGATGGTCGCTCACAGTGGACATAGATGGCTTGTGAACTTTTTTTAGGAACTGCATCACATGACTGTGTTATGATCGTGCTTTTAGATTTAACAGCTGCCTTTGATACAGTGGATCATAAGATTTTAATTTGCAGTTTAGAGCAGGTGGTGGGTGTTAGGAGTACTGCACTGCAGTGGTTCAGATCCTAATTGGCAGACCAAACTTTCTCTGTGAAACTTGGTGAGTTTGTATCCTCTGCTGCTTCTTTTCAATGTGGGGTTCCACAGGGTTCAGTTTTAGGCCCGCTTCTTTTCTCCTTATATCTGATACCACCCGAGTATATTTTCAGGAAACATGGGATTTCTTTCTACTGTTTTGCCGATGACTCCCAGATTTGTTTCCCACTTAAAAGATAAATGGTTTCTCAGTAGGCCCTCTGCTCAGATGTCTTGATGAAATAAGGGCCTGAGTGCCTTTGAACTTTTTTACATTTTAATGAGCAGAAAACAGAAGTGATGGTTTTTGGTGGCACTTCTGAGACCACTACTATGGATCTTGGTTTGCTGGCACAGTTTGTTAAACCAATCACCACTAACCTGGGAGTTTAAATGGAGGCAGATGATGAAGTTGAAAGCCAGGTCAGAGCTGTTGTAAAATCTGTCTTTTTTTCATTTGAGACAACTGGCAAAAATAAAGCCCATCTTATCAGAGCAGCTTTTTGAGACAGTAATCCATGTCTTTGTTACATCTAAGATAAGAGATGAGATAAGATGTACCTTTATTAGTCCCACATGTGGGAATTTTCTAGACTCCATTATTGTAACGCACTTTATAGTGGGGTTAGTGATGCATCTGTTAGGCGTCTGCAGGTTATGAAGCACATCTTTTAACTGGAACAAAAAGGTCTGAGCACATTACCCCCATTTTAATTTCACTCACTGGCTTCCTGTCACAAACTGGTAGTAGGAACTCAAGAGCAGAGCGGTGTGACGTCTCCAAAAACAGTTTATTTACAGCACCAGTGCACGATATATACAGTGAAGGGGAAATCCAAACTCCAGGGAATCACGGGGAAGCGCTCTCACACTCGCTCACGTCTTCTTGCCGAAACTCACACACGCTCACACGACAGGGAGGTCCGGGGAGGAAAGTCTGTAGCAGAGGAAAGGGAAGTCACTCACAAATCACGAATCACAGGTATACTCAAGCACAGGTTCACAGGAGCTGGGAGAATCACTAACGTCTGTAGTACAATCATCCAGCGATGAGAGGATCTGTGTTCCAGCCTGAAATACTGCTCCAGGTGATGACAGCTGATTGTTGTCAGGTGTGTGGGCCAAGGGCGGGAGCCCACAGTGAGCTCCGCCCAGGCAGAGAGAGAGAAAACCAAACACCACATGCAGCCTTGTGGGGCCGGCCGGGCAGGCACGGAGACCATGACACTACCTGTACATTTTAGGGTCCTTCTTAAAGTTCTCTATTTGTTTTTAAATCTCTTATAGCCTGCCCCCACCTCTCTGAGATGCAACAGCCATATACACCTTCCCACTCCCTTAGTAAGCATTAATTTGCTTTGGCTGTAGCAGCTCCAAAGTTGTGGAACGATCTGCCCTTGCACATTAGGCAGGCTTCTTCTCTTTCTGAGTTTTAAACTCTTCTTAAAACACATTTTTTTGCTGGCGTGTTCAGCATTTTGTGAACCCTGGTTTTATTTTAAAGGGCTTTATAAATAAAGATGGTATCATGCAGTATGGTAAAGTTAAATTAACACCTATACTTCACAGTTAAATAACAGTGGCCATTATGAAGTGTTACCCACTCAGTTCCTTTCTGTTACTGAATGAACTCCCACTGGTCACCATCAGCCTTTGCTGTGTTTGATTTGAGTATCACTCCCTCTGGTGGGCTGTACAGGTATTACATGTGAATGGCAGTAGATTTTTTTGTTGTTGTTTTTGCTGTTTTCTTCAGTTTTGTAACTAGAATTTAAATCTATCCTATAATATTTATGATTAAAAGTTACATTTAAAGAGAAGTGAAAATAAAGATCAATCCCAGCTGTGCTTAGATGCACTTAGATGGTGGGAAAATAGTTAAAAGAGAGTGGGAATCAACAGATCCAAAACTGGAAACATTTAATTTTAGTGTTTCATGTTGAAAAAGTGTCATGATTAAAGTTATGCATAACAGATTAAAATCACAGATTTGAAGCAGGAAGTTTTTAAATGTGCAAATAGGTTATTTAGGTTTTTACTCTAATGAATGCTTCTTTCATTCAAACAGTTTCTTCTTTACTGGCTGAGGCTTTTGTGAACACTCCTCCTCCTCCTGCTTTTAAAAAAGTGTTTCCTCTTCCTGAATGAAAGCAATCCACAGGTGTGATGTGTGACATGGAGAGCAGCCAGAAAACACCTTTGGCTTCTTGGCAGGATTATTTAATCTCTTAGTCGGTTCAGGTTGAAGATTAACTTTGTAGATGTCTACTCTCTGTATAGCAACATGAAGATTTTGGATTTGTTTGTGATCCTCCTGTACGGTAAGAAAAGTTTCTTTTAAACTTATGACACACACACATATTTACACAAGCACACACACACTGGTTTTGCTTACAGAAACAGTCAGACGGGTTTGTGCATGTTGATCTGGAAGATAAGTTCTCAAATGCCGCAGGTTATTCTCGCATAGTTAAAGCCAAAAGAGAGAATTGTTTTTTGTTCTAGGACCAAGTGTATGTTTGCACCAGACTTTTACCATAAGAAGTATGTAAATGAGAAAAAACTGAACTGTAGTCCTCTCATTTCTTTTAAAACAATGACGGGACTCAAACACAAACACACTGAAACTGAAGTCCAGCTGTAATCCAGGCCTGAGTTCTGAACAGTAAGACAGTCAGTGGGTAAAATATCACAGGCAAGGGGGAGAGATGACAGACAAAATATAAAAACAGCAAAGGTAAACACACACACACGGCATTATTATTGTCAGAGATTTATAGTTAACAAACAGTCAGGTGAATAAACAACACTGAGACACTTGTTACTGATAACATGCGGCATGGGTGAATCTCAGACAGAGAGACACACCGAACTGCAGCATTCGTTTATTTTATAGGTTACATCGTCAATATGCAAATATAATCACATTTCCTGTTACGCAGGTCCTGATGCTGTCTGTGTGTAAGCTGTGTGTGTGTGTGGTGTAAGTGTGCTACAAGTCAATTTCTAAGAATAGTATAATGCAATTCAACTTCTGCGGATGTGTATTTCTGAGCTGAGCTGAACTCTTGTCACTCTTGTCACAGGGTCAGCTTCCTGTTTCTACAGAAAGCTGTCTAGTGAAATATGTGAACATAAGTATAACATAACATGTGAAGCATAATCAAATAAAACATTAAAAACTCCCTGACATTCCCTCCTGTTGTTACCGTATTTCACCACTTCAATCATACTTTATTATCAGCCAACAATCACTTGCTTATAACATTTTCAATTGTAGCATCATTTAGTATGTGTGAGCGTGTGTGTGTTCCTATACTAAATCCTCTTCGTCCGGTTCATCTTCTAGTGGCAGTCCAACATAGGTGATTACTGTGGCCTGTACCATTTTGTCAATCATTGATCTGATACAGGGTAGAATGCAAGTTGAGAACATGCAAAGCAATAAAAGAAGAACTCCTATCAAGACAAGTCCTTTAATCACGAGGGTCTTCCAGCTGCCGCTCAGCAGCCAGGTCAGCCAGTCCTCATTGTTCGTGACATAGTCTTGTTGCTGCGCATTACTCAGTTGTCGCAACTTGTCTAGGGCGGTGGTCATGGTCAAGGAGTGCACGTTGTCCGGGATATAGGTGCAACAAGTGGTGTTGAATAAGACACAGAGGCCCTCTCTCTCAGCCAGAATCATGTCCAGGGCGACCCTGTGTTGCATGACCACTATTCTGATCGCGTCGATCTCCTCATTCTGAGCCTTGTTTATCTTTGTTGAGCTGTTCAGGAAAAGTCCAAATCGGTAGTCAAGTGTCTCTATCCTGAGCTTGTTCTTCCCAGTTCCGACCCATGGGAACAGTGAGTGCAGGACCTTCTGTCCGGTGGTCCACAACTTGAACTCCGCTGGCACATCACTGCCCCATATTGGGTCATGGGGTTGCACGTCATCAGTGCTCCTCTTGCGTCTTGGTTGGTTCCGATGGAACATTCTGAATGTGTGGTCTGACACTAAAATTGGGGCGCAGAGTCCGGTGCTGTTGGGTGGGATGGTGAAGTATGTCTTTGAGCCACATGCCCAAGCTGTACCCTGCACCCAATACGTGCCATTCAGGAAGCTTGTCTGTGCCTTTCTGTCCTGCGGCATTCGGAAAGTCTGGGAGCAGTTTTGATTCATTCCCAGCTTTCTGTTGCCGTATGCGAAGGTGAAACACATTGGATGTTGTATTCCTGGTTCCCTCCTGACGTTGAAAGATTTTCCCTTGTCATTGGTTGCATTTAAGTGTACCCAGTATCGGTCATCACAGCTGTAGTTCCAGTCTGAGATCTCTGGTGTACAGAACACTACCTCATTAGTTGTATAGTTGATCAGTGTTCCATTACACCGTGGCAAGTCGGGTTTTGAGACTTGTGTCTTTAACTGAACCTTGAAGAAGAAGATGTCTTCGGGGGAACATGTTCCGTTGATGGCTTTGTGGAATATACATAGGGCTTCGGAAAGGCTGGGTGATTTTCCATATAGGGTGGCTTGTATTGCTGTTGTTGGGAGGTGAGAACAGACGTAGCAGCCAGTGTGGTTGTCTTCTGTATGTACTCGGTTGTAGACGTACCGGTACCAGGCATTGTTCAGCCAGGGGTGGTTGTGCTCTTTGTCCATATCCTTTAGGTGTGAGTTGTCATATGACCATTTCTTCTGCAGGTGGTGCTGTGGGTCTTCATCTTTCCAGGTGAATATCAGTAGGCTCACTAGGAGCACAATGCCAGCCACTATGAGGACAATTTTCTTCATGATGACCAGGCACACCTAGACTTCTGGTGAGTAGACTACCAGCGAAGTGGAGAGGCGGGATATACCCAATCAGCCCTTCCTCTACCGGTAGATCACCTGGAAGCTAGGGGAACTGGCGTCTAAACGTCTGGACTGTCACTCACTTTTTTGCAGTGGCTGTGGTGGATCCAAGATGGTCTTTCTGCAATTTTGCAGGCAGTCGGTGTGGTAAGTAAGACCTGATATGGGCCTTCCCACCTTGGTGAATACCAATTCTTTCTCTGGAGTACTTTGATCAGGATCCAATCACCTGGTTTTAACCTGCAAGAAACTGGAGAGGTATTACTCGGCAGTTTATTGTTTAGCACAATCTCTTTGTTCTCAAATAATTTAGTCATCCACTCTGCTAGGGTGGTTTCTCTTATAGACTTATTAATAGGCTCAGTAGTGAGAGGAAGCGGAAATTGCCTCCCGTGAACGATTTCAAAGGGTGTGAGCTTTTGCAACCCCTGGGTTAGTCTCATCCACATCTTAACCAGATCCAAACACTCAGGCCACGGCCTTCCTGTCTCTTCCATGCATTTTCTTAATCTCTGTTTTATTGTGCCGTTAGTTCTTTCCACTAATCCTGCACTTTGTGGATGATAGACAGGAGAAACGTCTTGGAAATAGTCTTTGAGCATGTAGAATCCACATCTGTCACTGGTGGGCAGATAAACTGAATCCGTTGATACAGCCATCCTTGGATGTGCATCTGAGGCAAATGATCAGACGGAGCAGGTGGTGGTCAACCTTCCGAGCAAACCACACCTCATCCAAAGTTTGGGCATGGAGGTGGTCACCATGTACAAGCTGCTGGGTGTTCACCTTAACAATAACAATAACCTGGACTGAAGTCTGCAGGACATTACTGAGGATGTCTGCAATCTTTTATCCAGAGCTCTGCTGTGGAGGCGGCAGCAGAGAGAGGGGCAGGTAACGGCTAAATAGCCTGGTGAAGAGGGCCAGCTCTGTCCTGGACAGTCCCCTAGACCCCATAAAGGAGGTGGGTGGGCTATTATGCACAACATCTCTCATCCCTGCATCAGACTGTGGACAGAGACTGTGGATGGAGACTGTGGACGGAGACTGTGGATGGAGACTGTGGACGGAGACTGTGGATGGAGACTGTGGACGGAGACTGTGGAGGGAGACTGTGGACAGAGTGCTATCACAGGTCCTTCATCCCGACAGAAGCCAGGCTGCAACATTATAAACAGGATAAACACTGTTTAGAAATATGTGTGTATAACTATCACTGCCTGCACTTTATGTGCACATAAAACATCTTGTGTTATTTTTCTGCATATAGTTGCACAGAATCTTTTTATTATTTATTTTTTCTATTTTTATGTGGGATCAATAAGGTCTTTGTCTATGTCTGTGTCCTCAGTTTCCCAGTGTGCCTCAGGTGTGGAGGTAGTAGAGGGGGCGGAGTTTGTTCTCCTGCCCTGTGAGTTTCCTACTTTTGAAGAAAAAGAATCCACAGCTGTGTGGAGTCGCTATGACCTCAATCCCTCCACAGTGCACCTGCGTCGACGAGAAGGCGATGACCTCCAGAACCAAAATGACCAGTTCAGCGGCCGAACATCGATGAATCCTGACGCTCTGGAAACCGGAGACCTCAGTCTCACTCTGAAAAAGCTTCAGCTGTCTGACAGCGGCAGCTACACCTGCACCGTCCGTAAGTTTGGAGTAGAACTGGGTCAGTCAAGAGTGGAACTGCAGGTTCAGCGGGTCAAAGGTGGAGGTCAGTGCAAAGAGATTCAAAATCACATGTAGTGTCAAAGAGTGTTAATCATTTTATGTTAACATCATGTAATGTTCATGTTTTCATTGTGTTATAAGTTCCCATCAGTGTCCCAGTGGCTCTGGGTGTCCTGGCTGTAGTTGCAGCTGTCATCGTGGGTGTTGGAGTTCACTTCAGAAGCTATTTTAAGAAAGGTATGTTGTGTGTGTGTGACGTGTTTGCATTGTGAATAATCTGAATCATCCCTAAACCTCAGATTTATTTTACTTGACTTGTAGTGTTTTTTCTTCTTCTTAATCTATTAGTTATGTTAATAGGTGGTTTTAATTGTCTCCTTTCTTTCAATAAAACACAAACCAGTGTTTCCCCATGTTTCATGTTCTTAAGGAATCCTCCAGCGCATTTTGCAAAACAGGCTCCTTTCTGTCATTGAGGAGCCTGAGGACAAACGGCAGCTATTTGTCTAGAATACTAATTGAATTACTCTTTGCTCCCCTCACATACTTTACATGTCAAACATGGGAGCTTTGACAGACTGCGCGCACAAATCATTATTTGTTGTTCTTACTTCACAGTCTCACAGGTGGATGTGGATTCGGGGGTGGAGTCTGTTCAGCTGCCCTTTATAACCACAGGTCACCGACATGAAGATGTAACTGTAGAGTGGACTGACAGCTCCAACAGGATAGTGCACGTGTTTAAAAACGGTTCTGACCACCTTGAAAAACAGCACTGGTTTTACAGAAATCGAACAATGATGAGGAAAAACCTGCGGATAGCTGTGGACCTCAGCCTGACCCTGAAATACCCGACAAACAGAGACGCACTCACCTACACCTGCACCGTCTATGACAGGGGGGGAAACATCCTAAAGAAGAAAGAAGTGAAGCTCTACGTCAGAGGTGAGTGCTGTAGACAGAAGATGAAGATGTGAGTCATGAATTGAAGAGCTTGGTGACCACACTGATAATCTGTCCCTGAGGTGAACAGGACTTGATGAGTGAGCTACAGTAAGATCTATTAAGTTAGGTTTTTCAACCATTACTTTTTTATCAGCTCAAACTGAAGATGTGACACTAGTCCAAGAAATTGAGGAGTTTCAGAGAAATTTATAAAATGATTTAGAATGAAAATATTATAATGATTATGTTTTTGAGTCAATGTCAGCCTGAAAGCACCAGGATTTTGAGGATCAGATGTTTTCTTAAGGAAACTCACACGAGCTTCTTCTATTTCTTCTATTCCACACTAAAACAACCTCATTAAAATGCTGCACGCTTTGTCTGGGCCTGCATAGCCCAGAATAATAGCTTATTTAACAAAAGTTCATAATAATCTACATGTAGAGAGAAAATTCAAAGGAAATATTAAGTAGGCAAGCTCCCATTATGGTCTATTAACGTTTCCAGTTTGGGTGTAGTAAGTGAAGATAAAGACAGATGGCACCGATGATAAATTTCTTCCCATAATTGATTTAGGACACCAAAGATAACACAGTGTCTGCACAGAGGAGCAACAGGACAAATCCCAGGCTGCAGCCAGTCAAACATGTTTTCAGTGCAGATGTTTCACTTCATCCAAACAAAATGTTCTGATGATGCTGTGTTTAGCTCATTGTGGTATTTTTTCTCCTTTCAGTCCCCCTGGTGGAGGTGGAGCAGGGGGTCGAGTCTGTACAGCTGCCCTGCAAAACCAAACTTCACCTGCTTAAAGGCAGTAAAGTGGAGTGGACCTGCATTTACATCCGGACCACAAAGGTCCACGTGTCTGAGAACGGCTCTGACCAGCCTGAAGAACAAGACCACTTTTACAGAGACCGAACGAAGATGAATGAAGACCTGCTGAAAACTGGAGACCTCAGTCTGACCCTGAGATACCCCACAGACAGAGACAACGAAGTCTACACCTGCACCGCCTACAGCAGCGAGGGAAACATCCTGCTGAAGAGAGAAGTGAGGCTTCGAGTCAAAGGTCAGAAATGAATTTAAGTCAGTTATTTATACAGCACCAAATCACAACAACAACTGCGTCAAGGCACTTTATATTATAAGGTAGTTCCTTCAATAATACAGAGAAAACAGAGAAAAACCCAACAATCATATGAGCCCACTATGGGTAAGTGCTTTGGTGATAGTGGGAGGAAAAAATCCCTTTTAACATGAAGAAACCTCCGTCAGAACCAGGACTGGGGCGGCCATTTCTGACCCATTCCAACAAAACGATGGCTGATAAACACACGTGCTGTGGTAGAGAGGCAGAGGTTATTAATGACTAATTATTACATTCAGAGAGGTGTATTAACACATCATCACAACCACAATCAACACAATCATCATCTCGGCTCCTCTGACGACCTGTTTGCTGTTGCATGCTGCTGAAAGGCAGTGGGGAGAGGGGACACTCGGGCAGTGCATTTATCACGTATAATGTGTTTCCTGGATACACTGCTGCTTTTACAGCATTCAGAGATCGATGGCTCCGTGTCAGAGCTGGCTATGAATTTCAGACGGCTCAGACTTTAACTTAACAAAAAAGTTATCAGTAGTTCTTTTCATCTTTCCTTATTACCCACACCTACATCCACTCTGTCAGGCCCAGGCTGCTCACTAGGGCTGGGTATCATCGCTGATTTCTATAATCCCTTTGATTCCGATTCACGAGGTCCCAATTTGATTCAATTTAGCCTCAGACAGTCAGAAATATTATAATTCTGATCATTTATCAGCACTGATACATGTGAGACTTCATCACAATTGTGAGCATCACAGCTGATGTCTTTGTGTGAAAGTAACTGAGGATAAAACACAGAAAAACATGAAGGAGATTTTCCTGGTCTGGCGTTTTATAGCAGATAACCTTAAAAATATTCTGCAGTAGATCAAAAACTGTAGAAAACCATGAATCGACATATGAACATTACCTGATGCTGCTGAAGTGAAGCAGAGCAAAGTTACAGAGGTTCTTTTTAAAAGTGGAATTAATGATGACATTTATCAAATGTGAGTTGTAGTTTGGATCTTGTCTGTGAAGCTTCTCAGTGATCCAGGTCATCGTAGCCTAAGGAGTGTGGAAAGGAAAAACATCTGGACTTCTTTAAGTTGCTTGAAGACGTTTCACCTCTCATCTGAGAAGCTTCTTCAGTTCTAGGACCTAATTGGTCACACTCTAGGGACTCCCCGGCAGCCTACACCTATTGCAGCATAACTAAGGGAGGATTCAGGGTCACCTGGTCCAGCCCTAACTATATGCTTTAGCAAAAAGGAAAGTTTGAAGCCTAATCTTAAAAGTAGAGATAGTGTCTGTCTCCTGAATCCAAACTGGAAGCTGGTTCCACAGAAGAGGGGCCTGAAAACTGAAGGCTCTGCCTCCCATTCTACTTTTAAATACTCTAGGAACAACAAGTAGGCCTGCAGAGCGAGAGCGAAGTGCTCTGGGTAAACTGGTGTAAGATCCAATAAAGTGTCATCTTGTCATTATATGCTCCACTTTCTTGTAACTAGTTACCAAAATAGATTGTACTGATACAATACAATAGATAATTTATACCCAAAATGAGTTGAGATCAGGAGTATCTGTACTTCATTGATTTGATTGATCGCAATCTGTGTGTTACATGAACACACAGATTGTAGTTTTGGGTAAGTTTAAGGGTCCAAATATGTGTTTCATTCAATGATATACAGATGAATTTACACTTTTTATGTAATCTTTCTTTTTTGGATTTTTTGTTAATAAATGGTAAATGGCCTGTATTTATATAGCGCTTTACACTACACTCAGTCATCCACCCATTCACACACACAGTCACACACTGGTGACGGCAGCTACAGTGTAGCCACAGCCGCCCTGGGGCGCACCGACAGAGGCGAGGTGATAATTTGTCTCCCTTTATTAAAATTAAACTACCATAAAAAATTAGAGACTCATTCTTTCTTTGTGAGCAGTCCCACTCAAATCCTACTAAAGTGGACTGAAGGCAACAATTCAAAAGAAATGAAGAACAACCAATAAAATACATTAATCCTGAATTAAATGAGTGTAGTATATTTCATCTTTAGGAAATCAACACAAGCAAAGACAAATATCATAGTTTGAGCTTAAAATTGAATATTAAAGTTCTCTTTGGAATCATTGAATAAAACTGCTGCTGTGTCATGTTGTGTTTGTTGTCCTCTCAGTCTGTCAGGTGGAGGTGGAGGAGGGGGCGGAGTCTGTCCAGCTGCCCTTCACAACCACAGAAAACCTGCCTGGAGATGCTGAAGTGGAGTGGTGGCGCTATGAACCTGAACCACCGATGACTGTTCACAAATATCACGCCGGCTCTGACCAGCCTGACGCACGAGACCAGTTTTACAGAGAGCGAAACGAAATGAGAGACGACTCACTGAAAACTGGAGACCTCAGTCTGACCCTGAAACTCCCCACAGACAGAGACACTGGAAAGTACATCTGCAGAGTTGAGGGGAAAGGGATCAAGAGAAAGAAAACAGTTCTGCTGAGAGTGAAGAGTCAGTGCAAATACCTATGAAATATTTCTTACAGTGTATTTGTTTATAAAATGACAATAACAATAATTAAATGTAAATATCAGACTGCAGCATCTATAAAGAAGCTTAATAAGGTGTTTTCTAGATTCACTGCTGTCTGTACAGCTCATGTTGTGTTTGTTGTCCTCTCAGACTGTCTGCTGGAGGTGGAGGAGGGGGCGGAGTCTGTCCAGCTGCCCTTCAAAACCACACAAAACCTGCCTGAAGATGCTACAGTGGTGTGGAAATGCATTGACCCTGTACCATCAGTGTTGGTTCACATGTATAAGAACGGCTCTGACCAGCCTCACAAACAGCACCAGGTTTACAGAGACCGAACGAAGATGAATGAAGACCTGCTGAAAACTGGAGACCTCAGTCTGACCCTGAAACAGCCCACAGAGAGAGACAGTGGAGAATACAGCTGTAATGTCTGCAGCAAAGAAAAATGCATTTCAAGAGAGACCACGGTGCTATTAAAGGTCAAAGGTCAGTATAAAAATATAAGTTTGTCTCTTGTTGTCTGTCCCTGTCTGACTGTCTTGTCTCTGCAGGGAGAGTTCAGGTCCAGGATCAAACAGGGGACATCAGGAACAGAAGCAGCTCCATTGATCCGACTCCTCTGATGGCTGATCAACCAGTTTGATCTGTGCTTAGTTTAGGATCAGCTTTTAGTTCAAGTTAAAATTAAAGTCCCTTTCTCATGACTACACTTTAAGAAAGGGACTGGAGCACACCAGCCTGCGTGGCAGAGTTCCAAGACTTTTGGGGAAAAAAAACCCTGGACTGATGAGTGTGTGTCATTACACACTGCATTTCAGAAAAGGAAGCTCATACCAACAGTAAAATATGGTGGTGATAGTCTGATAGTCTGAGGCTGTTTTGCTGCCTCGGGACCTGCAAGACTTGCCTCCCTAAATGGAACCATGAATTCGGCCCTCTTAAAGAAACAATTCTTTAGGAGACTATCTGGCCATCCGTTCTCATCTGACCTGAAGCGCACTTGGTTTCTGCAGCCGGATAATTATGCAAAACACCCAGATAAGTCAAAGTTCTTACCTGAATCTGATTTATATGCTGTGACATGACCTTAAAAAGGTGGTTCATGCTTGAAAACCCAGCAATGTGGCTAAATTACAACAATTCTGCAACAGTGAGTGGGCTGAAAATCCTCCACAGTGCTGTTAAAGATTTATTGCAGGTTGTTACAAATGCTTGGTTGCAGTTATTTATTAAATTCAGGGGCAATAGCTTTTTCTGACATGTTCATCTAGGTTTGGGTTTTTTCCCCTTAATAATAAACACATTTATTTAGAAACTGCATTTTGTATTTACTTCTGTTCTTTGTATAATATTGTAATTCAATTAATGTTTTATCACTCACCTTTGAAAGTTCAGGTCAGGGGTTAACGTGTGATAATGAGAAATAACAGAGAAAAACAAAAGGAAGGTGCAATGAGACATAGGAAATCATGATTCATGGCAAATGAAATTTATCAATAATTGAAAGCCATCCTGACAGTTATTACAAATTAATATTAGCAGGTTCAGTCCCAACTGATGACCTATAAAGATCTGTGTCATTACCAAAGTGTCACAAAAGAAACATCTCATGATGGGTAAAACCAGTGAGCCGTCTCAAAACCTTCACAACCGTATTGTTGCAAAACATACTGAAGGTATTGGTTCTAAACTACTGAAGGTTCTAGTGAGCACTGTTGGGTTCTTAATGCAGAGGTGGAAAGAACATCATTTCACCATATATAATAATGATCAGAAGAGTCGTTGAAGAGCCAAGGTGCTACAGAAAAACCTGGAATCAGCAGGTACAATTGTTTCAAGAAAGCATGGCATGTAGGTCACCATCCATGGTGCCATTGCTGAAGAAAAAGCATGATGAAGAGCTTTTAAAGTTTGCTGAACATTTAGAGAAGCCAGTGAAATATGGTCTGGTCAGATGATCATATGATTGTTCGGTTTTTCTCTGTAGGGTCTACCTTACAATATAAAGGTAACTGTTATTGTGATTGGTCGCTATATGAATAAAATTGACTGGAAATGAAAAGATGACTTGTCCATGGATATGCAGACTGGAGCATCCAGGAAATGATCCCATCAATTTTCCAACTGGGAAATGATCTGCTTTACCTCCTGAGTTGGTAGATTAACACCCCAAGTTGCTCTCTGATGCAAAGAATGAATGTTAGCATATCTTAGCTAGAAAGCACTAAAGCATAGAAACCAGTGCTTGTCTGGTTGAATGAGGCAAGTTCTTTAAAATGACCGTTGCTCTGAGCTGATGTCCTGAAACTGTTTGTGTCCACAATGTGGAAAAACCACGGCGATGTGTTTCCAGACTTTTGACTGGCAGCTTTCAAGACAATGTTTCATATATTCAGCTTCAGCTACGTGCTCTGATGTGTGACTTTCAGAAAAGAAGTTGGTGACGGTGTTTATGTGGCTCGTTGGTCTAGGGGTATGATTCTTGCTTAGGGTGCGAGAGGTCCCGGGTTCAAATCCTGGACGAGCCCACCTCACGTCTGTAGAGTTACAGGGTAACCTCCTACATCTTCTAACGAAATCTGTTATATACAGCCTGAAATCACACGTTCCCATAGTACCTCACACAGATGTAGCTGAGAGATCTGATTTCCATTTCTTACAATTTTAATTCTCCAACAAGTTTTTTGAAGATAATTATTTGTCTTTCATGTTGGCCTAACAAAATAACACAGAGTATTATTTTAGATTAAATCAGAGGGTTCAATCCAAACTTGTGCACAGAACTACAAAAATACACAGCTATCTATCAAATATTATAAATGTGTAACTCTTTGACACAACATTAACAAAATGCATGTGGAAAAATGCACATACATTTTTTTTCTTTTGCACAAAGGGACCAAGATTGAACATCAGTAACTATTAATACTTTAGTATCACAAAGGAATCTAGTTCAGTGCATTATGCACACATTATCTACCAACTTAAATACAAGTTTACAAATTTGATTACAGCAAAAGTCTGAAATGTCAGCTGTTATTTGGAGTGTAACTAAAGCAAAAAAACAATTAGTTAGAAAAATAATGCTGGGAAATTATTTTAGTCCTTGCCAAGCTCAATACAGGAAGGCTACATAGATAAAGGTCAGTAAAAATAGTGTTCAAGCTTGTGGTTTATTTTCCAGCTCTACATAAGAAACGCTTCAACCACGAGTGATGGCAGGTCACTGATCATCATTTATAGATGTAAACTGGTTGTCTGTGTAAACGAACTGCTGCTACTGCTCTAATCCAGCTGAGCACTCAAGACTCAGCTATTCACACACTGCTTTCTAAGCACCTTTATCAAACACTCACGTTTGGATGGAGGCGTCAGAAGAAATTTGGGGTTCAGTATCTTGCCTAAGAATACTTCAGCATGCAGACAAGAAGACACATTTAGAAGACAACCCACTGCATCACATGAGCCTCAGTCAGTGTTCACAGTGCACAGAGAGATCCTGCTGGTTTGCTGTTTATGCATTACTAATGTAGATTTATTTTTGACATGCGTGTTTAAGGTTCGGTGCCCAAACTGACAGTGACTGATGGCAACATTTAGACTGAAAACCAAACAATGAAACTCTGAGAGACAAGGACGATTATCGACTCTGTCCACACAGTGGAAAATTTGTTCTTAATAGAGGAAACATCGTCTACATAACAGACCCAATCAGCAGGAGCGATGCTAAACACAGCAGCTGTGGTTTCCTGTTTGATGAAAACAGGTCGTCTGCCTTCATGTTCAGTCGTCATGTTACAGATACTAACTGAACTGAACCTTCAGCAGGTTTTGGACGTTTATGAGACAAATTTAAATCACAAACTTTCATCACTTTAATCCTGCAGGTTTGAAACTGTTTTCTATTATTAGAAAGATTCTTTGTGTATTTCAGGTAAAGTGTGATGCTCATATGTAAATAACATCTTGTTTTGTTTCCTGTCCAACTGGCCAGCTTTGAGATGAAACCAGTCATTTTTAACCAGGATATGTCCTTTAATGCACATATTAAACAAATATGTAGGACTGCTTTCTTCCATCTGAGCAACATCTCTAAAATTAGAAATATCCTGTCTCAGAGTGATGCTGAAAAAACAAGTTCATGCATTTATTACTTCTAGGCTCAAAATCGTTTTCTGTGCCTGTCATGAACAGCTGTGTGGCAGGCAGAGGCAAGACCCAAATGCAGGACTTGGAAACAAAGGGGTCGGCTAAAAGAGGCAGCATTATTAATGTTAGAAGATACTCAGAAAGAAACATAAAAATACAAGAGAAACAAAGAAAGAAAATTAGAGAATATAAACAGGAAACTACGAAGGAAACATAGAACTCACAGAAGAACACAGCAAAACAGGCACGAGGGAGACTGAGGACCTAAACACAGGGATGGGATTACAAACACAATGAGACAGAACACAGAGAAAACAGACAAACGCAGGTACGTGAGCGGGGAGACTGAAAGAATAACAAAACACAGAGAAGAGGCTGGCACAGACTGGACACGAAGGAAATAAACATGAACAACAAGAAATAGAGAATAAGAAATATAAATAATGACGACTCTGACAAATAAGGGAACCTGAGCTCAAGAGACACCAATATAGAACCAGAACAAAGGTCATTGAAACAAGAGAACAAATAAACACACAGTCCATAACAAACACAAAAACTAGCTCAAAGACTGAGGACCATCACAGGACACTCTGTGTCAAACATGAGTGTTCATAAGTTCAGAGTATTGATCAGTTTGAAATGATGGAAGCAGCTCCTGAAAGTGACGACTCTTCACCTCGCAGTAGACCTTTGTCAGAGTTCAAGCTGCACAGACTCAAACCAGCAGCAGGTCGATTTCTTTAGTTCCCCGTCAATCCTGGTTCCTCAGGAGGAACTTGCTCCCACAATGACATCACTGTGTGAATGAATGGGAGTGAATGAAGAAAGGAGGAAGCTGATGACTGCCTGTAAATGTTCCCATGGTGACTGACAGAGTGAGACTGTCCACAGGAAGTCTGCAGGTCTGTCCTCAGCTTCCTGTTTACACTTCTTCTGTGGTGTCTGTGGTTCCTTTAGCTTCTGTAAAAATGGGACAGTTGAGTGTGCAGTCATGGTGCAGGTCACTAGAAGGGTGAGGCATTTATTGTCCTACCAACTTTAAAACCTAATTAAAATGTATATGTATGTAACAAATATATGAAATTTTAAACCTAATTTTTAAACTGAAGCTTAAAGAGAAAAAAGTTAATGATGGATTGCATTTATATAACACTTTTCTAGGCACCCAAAGTACAGTTCCACAGTCACTCTCACACACTGGTGGAGGCAGCTACAGTTGTAGCCACAGCTGCCCGGGGGCAGACTGACAGAAGCGAGGCTGCCATATCGCGCCATCGGCCCCTCTGGCCAACACCAGTAGGCGGTAGGGGAAGTGTCTTGCCATAGGACACAACCACCAGGACAGAGAGAGAGCAGGAGGGATCAAACCGGCGACCTTCCACTTATAGAGGAGCTTCCCAATCCACTGAACCACAGTCGCCCCGATAGTTCAGCATGTAATAACACTGGGACATGAGTCATATAGGTGCAGCCTCCCTACCTGTGTTCTCAGGGGTCTGAGTGATGATGTCAGCATTGGTCATGTGTGTTTTTGGGATGACATCATCAAGACAAGAACATGCCAATGAGTGACTGAATATCCGGGTTTTATTTACAACTCACTGAACTTGGATTTCCCATCAACCCTGTTTGCCTGCTGAACTGAATTCAAATATATATTGTTTTCATTTAATAATAATCCTGCAGAGAAATCTTAATTCTTATGAAGACGTTGTGAGGGGCTTCATGAATCTCTCTCTGAAAAAGAACTCATTTTGTTTCACTTTAAACACTAGTCACACAAAGAGATGAAGACAAGAAACAAAGTTAAGAACATCTTTTGCTGTGTGGTAACTTTACATCTTCCTTTGTTCAGTCCTGTATCTCAGCACCAGTATCTGCTGACATGCACTCTCTCTACTCTCAGACACTGTTTATCTCTACAGAGTCCACAACATTCAAATAGCTGCTAGACTGATCTTAAACACATAAAACACTTCATGGTTTATGTGTTTTACCTTTGATCATTTCCCACTGATCTCAACAAAGAAGCTCCATCACAGAGAGCTTCTCTCAGCAGTTAACCACACCAGCAGCACCTGTTTTGATGTGGGTGAATGAACGCTCGACTCCGGGAAATATGAACTACTGACTCAGGTGACTTCACTATTTATGTGCTTTTACATCTGATTACTGCTACTACTGTGTATAACCCTCAGATTTACATGGCAATAAAAGAAATAATGTGGTCACTGAACTAGCTTCTCCTGCTAGTCCCAAAAACGTGACTCAAAGTGAGAGCTGACTGGGCTTTTTCAGCTGTAGCCTAAACTGTGGAAGCATCACCCTGCCCTCGTTAGTTCAGCCCACTCGCTGCCTGTCTTTAAATAATGTCTTAAAATGTGTTTTTGCTCCTCAGATTAGAGTCAGAACGCGAGCAGTACATTCTCACCTTGTACTGGTTGTTATTTTCCTAATTTTGCTGGTTTGCTGGTTTGTAGAGTATTTTTATTAAACTGTCCAACGTGTGCTTCTCCGATTTATTTTTGAAAAGATACATCTGGATTAAAAACAAACCAAATCCGCTCAGATTATTTTTAATCTTCAGTTCAGGCCGACAGCTCCTGTTACACTGTGTCATTCACACAAACCTGAATTGACTCCCATCAAACACCGATCATATCTGTTTAAGCTGCAGGATTTCCTGTCTCAGTGCCACGTCTCTCTCTGCTGACTGCCTCATGTTATAAACACTGAACTGACCAACGAAACCACAGTACAGCTTTAATTATGAAACCAGTGACAGGTTTTACTGAGGAAACAGGAACCTGAAGAGTGAAATGCACCTGCATTCAGGTCCCACTTTCAAAACACTAGTTTGATAAATGTGAGAAGAAGATTCTCATTGTTTCATTGACCACATTTTACAAGCCCAATGAAAACTACTTTTGGGTTTATCTCTCATTGATGTCCCTCGCTAGAACACAGGTGAATGTGTACCTGCAGTGTTTGTCCTCAGACTGGAGTAAAGTACTTCAGGTTCGCTGGCTGGAGTCTTATTGGTCCAGGCTCTACTGGTGACCTCAGCATAGGTGACATCATTTACTGGAGCTGACTGGTATCTCCCTGCAAAGATGAAGTGATCTGAAAGAATACTAGTATTTGTGTCTGTGGAGTTTTAGTCTGAATCTACTTTCTAAGTGTTCTAAAAATAGAAACGCTGATGGAGGCTGTCTTGATGTGTCCAACATGATGACTTTGGATGAAAATTTGAGACAGACGCTATACCTGTGCGCTTCTTCCACAGAAGATGAAGTACAAACAGAACCAGAACCAACAGCACCAGGGAACCTATAGCAGCTACAATTGGGGATATGAGGGAGGAGGGGGGAGAGGGAGAAGGGGGAGGAGAAAGAAGGGTAGAAGAAGAGGAGATATGAGTGTTTGTCAGTGACGTTATGGTTGTTGTTTCTTCTTTTGTTGTTGTAAACAAGGCTGTGGTTGAAGGACCTGCAGGAGAGATGAGGAAGCTGGTTCAGTCAGTTTATCATGAGCTTAGCAGATTGGCTTTAAACAGGAAGTGATGTCAGTGATCTGACCTCTGACCCTCAGAAAGCTCTGAGGAGATGATCCAAACTCATCAGGAGCACACCAGTAGAGACCTTCATCAGACTGCTGCACGTTAATGGTGATGAGTTTCTCTGATTTAGGTCTAACAAGACGTCCATTACAGTAGAAATAAGCTGCAGCTGTGCCACCAGTTTTCTTCTTACAGCGTAGAGTGACATGACTTCCTGTCCTCACAGGAAGTGCAGGGATCTCCAGGATCACATGTTTATCTGAAGAAAAGACCCACAGAGTGATGTAGAGGTGGTATAACAGTCTGCTGTTAGTCTGATGAAATGAAAGACTTCATTACCTGATACAGTGATGTTGACTTCTTCACTCTTCTCTCCAGCTTCACCTTCACACCAGTAAACTCCACTGATTGGCTCGAACTCATTAAACAAACAGGATGGACCATTTATCCTCCCAAAGCCCCGCCCCCTTGCTCCACATGACTCAGTCCCACTTCCTGTGTCCCTCTTCACCGTCCATCCATCAGAGCCCAGCTGACCTTCACATGTCAGAGACACTGAGGCTGCTGTGAAGAACTGCTGAAGGTTTGGACTGACGCTCAGAGAGACTGGAGGACAGACGGACAGTTTCTATCAGTGTTTACACTCAGTGTTTGTCCTGGACCATGGTGCACTTCATCTACTCACCTGCACAAACAGCCAGTGCAGACAGCAGCAGCACACACACACCTGAAACAGGAGGTCAGAGGTCACTGAAAGACATTGGACATTATGACCAGAAGGCAGTAATAGGCCTGGGAGAGCATCTTCTATGTTACCATGTTCACCCTTCACCCTGCTATGATGGCACTTGTTTAGCCATTTGTCACATAGACTCTGGATGTTATATTTCAAAGCTGCACACTGGTTATCTGTGTAGGTCACAGTGAGGTGTTGTGAGAAAGTTGGTGACACCCAGTTGGTGGGGAGGTCCTGGTGGTGAAGTCTTCTGTTCTCCTGTGTCAAGGGTGTAGACAACAGCTGTTGAAACACCTTCTCTTTTAACGTCTATTCAACTAAATGCTGTGCTATTCATCTTTAGTACCTGCCCCCCCCCCCCCCCCCCCCTCTCTCTCTCTCTCGTGCTCATAAGAATAAAAATGAATAGAAAGTTGTTGATTACTTCTACTCATGTGACAAAGTGCAGGAAGACCACGCCCGGGTGCATATTTTTGGTAATAGCCCGTCACCAGTAGTAACCATCTATTACCTATGACGAGCCACCTGGGAAGGCGAGACAAACTTTGGAGCAGACACAAGACACTTTGTCGAGAGACACTTCTGCATCGATGACGGGCTGATTTCAGTTCCCACAGAGGCTGCAGCCATCGATCGGCTTAAGCACACATGTGCAGCCGAGTCCAACCTCAAACTCCACAAAATTGCCTCAAATAGTTTCTTAGTTATGCAAGCCTACACCCGGTGTGGAGTTCTCTCCGTATGTAATAGTATCTTCAACCTTTTGTATACTCCGAGTGGAAAACAGTTAAAACATAAACATGTTTAATCAATACCTTTCATAACTTGAAATGCAAATAGAAATGATACATTTTTAAAAATGATGCAAACAACAAAGTAAAATGTTTTTATTTACCCCAAAATGCAGCCAAGGCCTCAGATTTTTTGCACAATCACTTCAAACTATTTACAGAACAATCAGGTGTGTTGCATCAAATAAGAAGGCACACAAAGTATTCATGCAACTCCCAAAGAATAGGTCCTGTCCACTATAAAACAGAGGAGAACACCACAAGGTCTGACAGCAGGAGCACCTGTGACATTCACTAGTATAACTCACAAAAACCCAATAACTGCATAACACACTAACTACAGCCTCCAAACACACTAAACGTCACTAATCTCTCACATGTGAAAACTCGCTCTCTCTCTTTCTTTCGCTCTCTCTCTCTCATTGGTGTCACTCCTAAAACTTCTCCCTCTTCCTAAACAACCAAACGCCTCATGTTGCCATATCATTTTTTGATTGGTGGACATGGTACACTTCAACATGAATAAGGAAGGGAAGTGGTGTTTTTTCTTTTTCACTCGCAAGCGGAGAGCGTTTGCTAGCGCTGTCCTTAGAAAACGCAGTTGCTGAGGCGGCTGAGGTCATTTGGAGTCCAGGGAGCGCTTTGAAGACCTTCTGTGACTTTGGTGGCATCTGTCATTTTTTACAGTGTTGTATGTTGGTACCTCAGGTCCCACATCTCCAGATTCACTAACAGCTTCTTCCACCTGGGCCATTCGGACATTTAACAAACACCATGTCCCCTCTGTTCTATCTCTGCTGTGATCCCAACAACCGACATGTAAAGGTCGCCCAAACTAATAAAATTGTCAGGAATTATAATGGAGAGAGAAAACAGGCGGCTCCCACCCTCTTATCTGAACATCAGTTTTGAGTGGCTATACAGTATATCTGCAGAGATACGGGCAGTACAGGTGCAGCAGTTAGGTATTAAGAAATAAAAAAGAAAAGAAAAACATAAAATGAATTCATATTCAATTTCCACATTTACTAAAAGCAAACAATGTAATGATATTAAAGTAACTCCCTGATGGATGACATGAGCAATGAATAGCTTCACTGATTTTATTAGGTTCTATTTGAGTCTCAATCTGCTGCTGTTTGAAGCTCATCACCAGAAAAACAACAAAACATACAAACTCTGAGGGAAATGACCAAAACAGTCTCCAGTCTTTTGTTAGACTCTGTGTTTATAGTGGAAAATTTGCTCTTATTAAAGGAAGTGAAGGCTACATAATAGGCAGATAAGACAAACGTGTGGTGAGTGCAACTAGCAGCTGTGGTTTCCTGAATGAACGTCGATGTTCGAAGAAACGAGGTTGCCTGACTTCTCCTTAAGTCATCATGTTACAGACAGTGAACTTAACATGAAGCTCTAACTCTGAGTCCAAATTACATGATGGATCACAAAAAAGGTTTTCCTGCTTAGAACTCATTTGTATCCACATCTGTTGATGAGACAAAGTCATGATGTAAGCACACTTTCCTGCTTCATGCTTGCGTGAAAGAATTTATTTCATTAGATGCCTCTGAGTTAAAGTGTGAGCTGCATCACTGTCTATTTTCAATGACTTTTAATTAAATTACTTTAGCCCTACTAGAAAACAGGCAACAGAAAAAGAGCGAACTCCTCCTCTCTCCTAAATGAAACAAACTTTAAGCAGATCCAACAAACTTCACTTGGGGATCCATCCACCCTCAGCAAAAGCTTCCTCCTGCTGAAAGTGTGTTTTCCCACTTTATTGTGTGATGACGCGGTGATAAATGAATACATGACTGAAAGTAAGCATGAAAAGTTTTTCAGTGTTTGACTCACCGAGGAGCAGAGACACACCTGAAGTCTTCATGTTGTCGGAATGACGACTGACAGCAGAGTGACACCTTCAGCTTCACCACTTCCCTGTTAAGACCATCAGCTTGTGACACTGCTTCTGCAGAGCGAGGCTGAGCCGCTTCCCTGATAAACTGCATGAGTCATGTTCACGGTAACCCTCACTGTTTCAGTCCATAACTAGACAGTTTGGAAGCCAATGAATGATATATGCAGCTACTTTTTTTGGTCCCAGTCTGTTGTCTCAAATTTGGGGACTTGCAGGCTTACAAAGGGGCACAGTGACTCTGGTCATCAAAGAGGCCAAGCTGAAGTACAAGTAGTGTATTGAGGAGCTCTTTAACAGAGCCACAGAGACCCAGTGTTTAGAAAAAATGCGTCTCAACTGCTCCGATACTCCTGACACATACGGGATCACTACAGGTTTTCTCTTAGGCAGCAGTTGTCCTTCTCTCCTGGATCGGCTGGAGCTTTCTTTAGGCGTCTTCCCAGCTTTGACAAAAGTCCAGCTGGGATAACCACATTTACTCAGGGCCTTCTTGATGTTCTTCTGCCTCCCTGGCTGCTGTGTCAGTGGGGATGGTGTTCGCTCTGTGTTGTAGCGTCCTGATGACACCCAGTTTGTGCTCCAGTGGATGATGAGAATCAAACCTTAATACTGATCTGTATGTGTAGGTTTATGGTACACGTCAGCTTTTAGATGTCCCCCATTCCTGATGGAAATCTCACAGTCTAAGAAGGCTAACCTGCCACTTTTCATATCCTCCCTGGTGAATTTGATGTGTCGGTCCACCGACTTAATGTGATCCGTGAATTGTGGTACGCCCTGAGATTGGATTTTCACCCAGGTGTCATCCACATACCTGAACCAATGGCTTGGTGGTGTTCCAGGGTAGGATAGCAAAGCCCTCTTTTCCACTTCTTCCATGTACAAATTGGCCACGATGGGTGAAACTGGGGAACCCATGGCACACCCATGTTTCTGCCTGTAGAACTGACCCTTGTATGTGAAGTAGGTGGAATGAAGACACAGCTCCAAAAGCAAACACACTTGGTCGATGCTGAGAGCGGTCCTGTTGCTGAGGTTGAGGTCAGGTTGTTTATGTATCTTCAGTAAACCATACAGAGTTGGTGTAGGTTCCCCTTGGTATAGTCTGTGGTATGAGGTCAGGGGCTCATAAGCATTTTCGTCACTGAGCAGGGACAAAATATTCTCATGATAGTCTTTCTGCTTTAGCAAAACTGTGCACCTACCCTGGTGGAAAGATGTTAATGTTGTTGCCATTCCCCAACTCTCTGTGAATGGTACTCATGACCATTGATCAGTGGTTGTTGATCAATGGTCATGAGAATGTGCATAATTAAGATTAAGGAACTGACCTCCCAGCCCATTGTTCCTTCAGTGGGCTGGTTTCAATCATTATGCAAATGTTCTGTTTATAAGGTTGAAACCTGCAGTCAGCTGAGACTGAAGACGTCACCTGGATGATGAAACGTTTCTCTGACTGAAAACGCTACGTCCAGATGAACAGAATCAACTTTTGGAGACTTACCTGAATGATTGAGCGTGCATCAAAATCTCTTAAAGTGGTTTTTATTTACAAGTTTAGGGCTAAATTGCACTCTGCTGCTCTTTAGAACTCAGCACCAGAAAAATAACCAAACATGCAAAAAGAAACCTGATTTTACCAAAAACAGTCTCCATTTCTTTGGTTTGACTCACTGTGGAAAATGTGCTTCTAATAGAGGAAGTGAAGACTACAAAACAGGCAGAAGAATCTGTGGCACATGCAGCCAGCAGCTGTGGTTTCCTGACCCTGCGTGTTTGATGAAAAGAGGTCATCTGACTTCATGTTACAGTCACTAACTGGGCATGAGGCCTCAATTTATTATGACAGTCCAGATTACATGGTGGACGTTACTAATGCATTACTCCAGAATAAACTGCAGAAGGTCTGGAAGCTCTAAAATAAAATAAACTTGTGATATTCATTATAAGCCAATAATATCTCTTCCTGGCTCCAATCACAGACTGCTCTCAGATGAAACCTGTAATACAAGAGAAGAAGAGTGAACTGATCCTCTCACCTAAAACAAGCAGTCAGACAGTGAGAGCATCCAAGAGTGTTTATTAGAGCTGCTATCAATGAATCGATGAAAAAGATCAGTGAAGGATTTCAGTGACTCACAGAGGAGCAGATGCAGTCTTCATGTTGTCGGGATGATGACTGACAGCAGAGCGACATCATCACCTTCACTACTTCCCTCTTAACATCATCAGCTTGGCACGCTGCTTCTGCAGAGTGAGGCGGAGCTGCTGAACTGAATGAGTGATTTTCACAGCAACACAGAGGAAACTTTTTCTTTTATAGTTACTGAACGAGATGTGCAGTTCCCTCTTTGCCTTTCCACAGACAACTGAATAAATATTGTTATTTAAAACTCTAACATGCAAAGAAAGAATACAAACTACAATATTTGTTAATCCTAAACTAATATATCATCACTGTTAGAGGTGGAAGGGTAATACTTGACCTTGACTAAAATATAATTAATAACTACTAATATTCTAAATACTGTTACTCTTACACTGTGTTACCAGTACATCACTCCTGTTCTTTTCTAATGATAATAATAATATTGTTTATTGCTGAATTGAAGTTAGCTATTGTTATTATAAAGTTAACTGTTGCTAGCATCTGTATTTTCTTGCAGATACTAACCACAGTTACCTTTATAGTGACGGCTGCTGTTGGGGGAAGTATTTTAAACCTGTCCTCTTGGTTTTATCAGCAGTACAAAGTTGAATTAGCCATATTATATAAATAACCAGCATTGGTTGTTATGTTTTCATTAGAAAGTGTTACCTGCTCAGCTTCTGTCTGTCACTGAATAGACTCACATTTCACCACCAGCCTTTCATGTAGTCTGCAAATAACAGTGTGTGGGCCCCCTGGTGGGCTGTGAAGCTGCTGCTGGTAGACAGTAATAAAACATAATTTATTATTATTATGATTACTATTATGTTCTGTATTCACATTTATCATATGTGGAAGTATACGAGGAAACAAAGATAATATTTCACTTTAGTCTGACGTGATGATTAAAATTTAAACTGGTCCTGACTCACGTTTCTTTTCTCTTTATTTGCTTTGTTTCTCTTGTCGTCGTCTTTACTGGCTAGAGGTGCGTGAACAGTCCCGTCCTCCCTCTGAACAAGTGTTTCCTCTTCCTGAATGAAAAAATTGAAGGTGTGTTCGTTTAAGGTGAGGAGCAGGTGGATTATGTCTGTGGATCTACTGCTGATTTCCTCAGGCAGAAGACGACTGAAGGAAAAGTTTTAGCTACTTGCTGTTTTTACAGAAAGATGACGACCCTGTTGGTGTTTGTGATCCTCCTGCACGGTAAGAAAATCTGCCTCTGTTCTCACGATCCAAGCTCCATTAATGTCACACTTGCAGAGACACACAGAGACACACACAGTCAGACAGGTTTGTGTGCATTCATAAACAAGGTGAGGTCTCAACTGCCACATGCTGTTGCAGTTGAGATTATCCGAGCCAGCGTAACTTTATCTTAAATGTCTTCTCTCACTGAAGCAGTGAGACAAAAATGCAGCCTGATGTGGTCTCTATCTGTTCTGTTATCAGCTCGAGTCCCTCTAAGCTGATGCACTTGGCTGTTTTCATCTAGCCACCATGACAGTGTAACTGGTCTCACGGGTTTTGTGACAGTTATGAAACAGCAGCCACTTTGGTCATGTCTCAGGAATAATGTCCTTACTTATCTAAACTAATAAAAAAAACACTGAATCAACATGATTTCATGAAATCAGCCGGTGTGCATCACTGGAACTGCTGCATTGTGTCTGTGTCTACTTCAGCCTGTAATAAGTTTCCTGCTGTCATAATAAAGTGTGGGAATGATTTCAGGTTTAAACTCTTCCTGTCCTCACAGTTTCCCAGCATGCCTCAAGTGTGAAGGTGCAGGAGGGAGCAGAGTTTGTCCTGCTGCCGTGTAAGTTTCTCAGTGTTAATGTGAAAGAATGCGCAGTTGTGTGGAGCCGGTCCGACCTCAACCCACCCACAGTTCACCTGCGTGAACCGGAAGGTGATAACCTTCAGAACCAAAACCAGCATTACAGCGGGCGAACGTCCATGAATACTGATGCTCTGGAAACTGGAAACCTCAGCCTCACTCTGAAAAATCTTCAACTGTCTGATAGTGGCAGCTACACCTGCACCGCCCGCAAGTCTGGTATTGAACAGGGTCAGGCAACAGTGCAGCTGCAGGTCCAGAGGGCCACAGGTGGAGGTCAGTGCAAACAAATGAAAAATCATGTGCAGCGTTAGAGATTCTGCAGCATTATTTTAACATCACACAATTTTCCTGTTTTTGTTCACATTTTTGTTGTCAGGTCGCAGCAGGGTCACAGTTCTCCTGGTTTTCTTGAATTTGGCTGCTTTCTTAATTGTGGGTGGAGGCATGTACTTCAGACACTATTTTGTGAAAGGTAAGTGATTTGTCACATGTGTGATGTGGTCAAATTTCCAATTTTAAATAATGGTGGTTAGTGATCTTGACCTCAGATTTATCCAGCCATGTTCTTAAGGGAACCAGCAACCTGAGAAAATGTACAATTTTAATAAAGGTTTGAATTTGATGGCAGTAACAATTTTCCAAAAAGTTGCAGCAACAAAAAGCGAAAAATGAAACATCTGTATAATTATTTAACTAACATTTAACTGAATTAGGCTAATTGGCAACAGGTCAATAACATTGTTGAGTATTAAGAGAGGCAGAGTTACCCGAAGTAAAGATGTTCAGAGTTTGCAAAAACAATTACAAAATAATTGCAATGTTTCTCAGGACAGAATTCTGAAAACTATAAATATCTCATCATTTACGGCACATAACATCGCCAAAGGTTTCAGAGAATCAGGAGCAATCTCTGTGCACAGCAACAAGGCTGAAAATCAGTCCTGGGCACCTGTGATCCTTGTGCCCTCAGGCAGGTCATGAGCTTTGAAACATTTACAGATATTACTGCAACACACTTGACTATGCCATGCACACATGCAGGTTAAAGCTGTATCATGCAAAGAAAACAGCGCATGTGAACATGATCCAGAGACACTGCTATTCTTCTTTGGGGCAAATGTCAGTAAAAAGTCGAAAACTGTTCTGTGGTCAGACGGATTAAATTTTAGGATTATGGGAACAACATGGACACTGCATCCTCAAAAGGAGGCATCTGACTTGTTATTAGAGCTCACTTACAAAACCTGATCTCTGATGGTATGTAATAGTGCTTCCACATCTGGAAAGGTGCTCAAAGGTATTTACAGGTTATACAACAACAAATGCTCCAATTGATACGATGTCTTCTTAAGTGAAGGCCTTACATATTTCAGTAACATCATACTAAACAGCGTCTGATAAAATAGCAGGGAAGAGTTCAGGTCCTGAACTGGTCTGCTTGCAGTTCAAAGCTTTTACCAGCTTAGAACATCTGGAGCATCATGAAACAAGCATCACTCATTTTAAGTTTACTGTTTGTATTTTCAGAGAAACTCTGCTTTTATTGTTGTTATTCAAGGCCATGGGCAGTGGGGGGTACTGGGAGTTGTGCTTTACCCTGTCATAAAAAGGCAGACACAGCAGCACAACTTGCCAAAAAAAACCCAAAAAACTCTTGAAGACATTTAAACACTTGATCTTCTGTCCTGTTTCCAGCTATCTAAGAATGCTGTGATTTTGGAAGCTGTAATACATAAGTAGAAATACCGAATAATGTTTTTTTTCTTTCAGTCGTCCATTAAAGCATCATCAGAAATGGTCTCAATGGAAGGGCAGCTGTCAGGTAGCCATTCTTGATACAGAAGAACTGAACTCGCTGCCAGTGCAGTAAAAGCATTTCTGGATTTTTGTTTTTTAAATCACAATGTCCTTCAAAAGTCCTGGAGAACTACTCCTGAACACTGCAAAAAGCTGCCTAACACAGTTCAGACTGTGCTAAAGAATAAAGGTGGTCATGTAGAAATGACAAAAATATCAAAAATGTCAAATATTGACCTTCAAGATCTTCTGTTTTTGTCTTAAATACTTTGCAAATATTTCAATAAATCGCTCCACCGATTTCCCAATTTCCCAAGATATGAAGACATGAGGGGCTTTTGTGTGGTGCTGTGTCACTTCGGTACCTAGGATGAATGATAAATGGAATACATATAAAGTCCAATGAGCTTCACCTATGATTACAGTTACACCAGTACAAGCTGAATAACACCCCACAGAGAAGAGAAAAAATATGATTCCAACCTAAACCAACGGGCAGAGATACCATAATCACAAAATAATACAAATGCTTTCAGGAACAACACTAAAAATACACAGTAACTATTTAAATCACTCCCTGCTCCACTCAAGCAGACACATGCCAAAGGTTAATTCAATTCAATGCAATTCAATTTTATTTACATAGAACCAAATCACAACAACAGTCACCTCAAGGCGCTTTATGTTGTACAGTAGATCGCACAATAATAGGTACAGAGAAAAACCCAACAATCATATGACCCCCTATGAGCAGCACTTTGGCAACAGTGGGAAGGAAAAACTCCCTTTTAACAGGAAGAAACCTCCGGCAGAACCAGACTCAGGGAGGGGCGGGGCCATCTGCTGTGATTGGTTGGGGTGAGAGAAGGAAGACAGGATAAAGACATGCTGTGGAAGAGAGACAGAGGTTAATAACAGATATGATTCAATGCAGAGAGGTCTGTTAACACCAGTGTTGGGTGTAATGCGTTACTAAGTAACGCGTTACTGTAATTAAATTACTTTTCCACTGAAAAAGTAGAGTAACTAATTACTGTCCATTTTTAGGTATTTTAATTACAGTTACTTACAATGTATTTGTGTTACATTGTAAAATAATTAAACTCGCTGAATATCATTATTTAATTTCATTAATTTATCTTCTAAACGTAGAAGTAAACTCTGCCGCTTTAACATGGCTGTAGTGCAGCTGCGCGTCATTTCGCGCCAGTTTGCTGCATAGTCGTATTCTACAGCGGATGTTGGACTCGGCTGAAGCGTGTGGCTGTTTTATGACATGGACATATTCCCGTCTCTTCACTTTTCTGAAACAAGCAGACAAGAACATTACAGTAATATGTAAGCTATGTCGTGGGGAGAAAAAACTATCGGCTGCTGTTAATAGTAATCTACTGAAGCACCTGACACGAGAGCATAGACGAACACTTCTGAGTGATCCTTGTTCATCATCCACGGATAACACCGCAGCAACTCCTGCTAAGCAGACGAAGCTTGATTTTACTTCAGCAGCACAGAAAGTGTCTGAAGGTGAGCTTAAAAAATGATTGCAGGCTACACTGTGGAAGAGATGCTACCGCTGTGTACTGTAGAGTCTCCGTCTCTAAAAAAAAATTATTATTTAAAGAGTTTAATTTCTATTGTTTCTCCACTCAAGGTTTATAGGGATTTTAAGAAGTATTTCGTTAAATTACTTATTTAATAATTAAGTTACTTTTTTGACTCAGTAATTAGATAATTATTTTAAATACAATATTGACTAAGTAATTAGTAATTAATTACTTTTTTAAAGTAACTTACCCAACACTGATTAATACACAGTGAGTGAGAAAGGTGACTGGAAAGGAAAAACTCAATGCATCATGGGAATCCCCCGGCAGCCTACATCTATTGCAGCATAACTAAGGGAGGATTCAGGGTCACCTGGTCCAGCCCTAACTATATGCTTTAGCAAAAAGGAAAGTTTGAAGCCTAATCTTGAAAGTAGAGATAGTGTCTGTCTCCCGAATCCAAACTGGAAGCTGGTTCCACAGAAGAGGGGCCTGAAAACTGAAGGCTCTCCCTCCCATTCTACTTTTAAATACTCTAGGAACAACAAGTAGGCCTGCAGAGCGAGAGCGAAGTGCTCTAATAGGGTGATATGGTACTACAAGGTCATTAAGATAAGATGGGGCCTGATTATTTAAGACCTTGTATGTGAGGAGCAGGATTTTGAATTCTGGATTCAACAGGGAGCCAATGAAGGGAAGCCAAAACAGGAGAAATCTGCTCTCTCTTTCTAGTCCCTGTCAGGACTCTTGCTGCAGCATTTTGGATTAGCTGAAGGCTTTTCAGGGAGTTTTTAGGACATCCTGATAATAATGAATTACAGTCGTCCAGCCTGGAAGTAATAAATGCATGAACTAGTTTTTCAGCGTCATGTTTTAGCATCTTAAAGACTTCCTGTGCAGCTGATGATGATGTTTGTTGTCCTCTCAGTCCCGCAGGTGAAGGTGGATTCAGGGGTGGAGTCTGTTGAACTTCCCTTCATAACCACAGTTCACCCGCCTGATGACGCTACAGTGATGTGGACTGACAGCTTTAAAAGGATAGTCCATGTGCAGCAAAGTGACTCTGACCAGCCTCAACAACAACAACACTGGTTATATACACACAGAACCAAGATGAAGAGAAAACAGCTGACAGTTGCCAACCTCAGTCTGACTCTGAAGTACCCCACAGACAAAGACACGGACACCTACACCTGCACCGTCAGCAGCAACATCCTTGGAAGCATCCTGCTGAAGAAGCAAGTGAAGCTGAAAGTCAAAGGTCAGAGCTGAAGATACAGATCAAAGGTTTACAGTATAGGAAAATGGTGAAGTTCGGTAACAAGAGCCTGTCATCAATAATGTGTCTGTGGTTACTATGGTGAACAGGGTTTTATGAGTGAGCTGCAGATACAGGAGGTCCCTACGTTTTTGGACACTTTGCCTGGGGTTTATGTGATTACACAGGGACCTCAAAGGGGCTTTTAAACAGCTTTGCGGTGCCTTAGCTCTTACAACACATTATTTTACAAGTACTCATTTAATAAAAGGCTGCGAGGAGAGGCTGGAGTTGAAGTTGACTGAGTTTGGGTGCCGAGCTTGCAGCTCTGAGATTACCACACTTGCGCAAGTAAAAAACGATCGAGGTCTGATTGTCTTGCTTTGTTCATCGGGATAAGTCTCTGAGCTAGCGAGGCCTGCGAGTGCAGACCTAACAACCACAACAGACGTTTCTTTAAGTTCATTTTGAGCACAAGCTGAGCATTCAGAGAGCAGATCGAGTGACCAGCTGTCTGTGTAGTTGAATCATAGTCTAGTAACTTCTACAGTTTCTTTGAAAGATTCTAAGAAACAATATAAACCTTGAAAGATGAAAATAAAAACTTTACTCTGCAGAAACAAACAAAGGATTTGTACATTTGGCACAAAGGATTCTGGTAAAGAGTCTGCTCTGCTGCTGATTGGACAGACACCACTGTACTGTACTACTGTGGAGCAAAGGAACGTATTTCAGAGTCGAATTGGTCAAACATGTTCTCACTGAAAAGGTTTAACTTCACGCTGCTGCACTGGCTGTACAACTCATTGTGCTTTGTTGTCCTCTCAGTCCCCTGTGTAGAGGTGAAGGATGGGGTGGAGTCTGTCCAGCTGCCCTGCAAAACCAGACATCGCCTGCCTGAAGATGCTAAAGTGGAGTGGACTTGTATTTACATTCGAACCAGGAAGGTCCACGTGTATGAGAACGGCTCTGACCAGTTTAAAGAACAGGACCAGTTTTACAGAGAGCGAACGAAGATGAACAAAGACCTGCTGAAAACTGGAGACCTCAGTCTGACCCTGAAACAGCCCACAGACTGGGATCACTACACCTACACCTGCACCGTCTACAGCAGGGAGGGAAACATCCTGCTGAAGAAACAAGTGGAGCTGAAAGTCAGAGGTCAGTGCTGTAGATACAGGGCAAAGGTCAAAGGTCATGTAGGAGTTTATTCTCTAAAAGCTTTTAGTTTGAATCTATTTTCAGTTCATTCAAATAAAATAAATTCTTTGATGTTTTGACTAAAAGCCAAGAATGTCAGGCGGAGCAACTGTGTGTTTAAATCATTGGTTCTTAACCTCGTTGGAGGCACCGAACCCACCAGTTTCATATGCGCACCGAACCCCTCTTTAGTGAAAAATAAAATATGATTTCTTTTTCATATTCAAGACATAGATATGTTTTTACTGGTGCACAAAATGACCCGTGCGTGAACATCACCTTGTTCAAAGAACAAAACCAACACAATGCACGAACTTACAGCAAATTACATACAAATGTACATACTGCGAATCAGTGTGACTTCTGCTGTTGCCTTTGAGAGACCAGTTCAGATGTGGCTTCACCTTGGCAAGTGCCAGTCTCATGTCATTTTCACAGCAAAGTCTGTTCCTCTTCTTCGTTTTTATGTCCAGCATCCTTGACAGGGATTGCTCGCAAAGATATGTTGTAACAAATGGTATAAAAAAAATCCAGGGCTTTCTTAACAATAACTACATACTCGTCCATTTGTCGACACCAAAACGTTGAGAGCGTTGTTGTTCTGAAGAGTTGCTGTTGAACCTGGCTCTGCTGAACTTCAATGATTTCATCAAGGTATTCATCATCGACATCTGCTGTCTCAACAGCAAACGTGAACGGCTGTCTCACCCATGCTGAATCTCTTGTAGGAAAATATCTGTCGAGAGAATTTGCAAGCTCATCTAAATGTGTTGCAATTGTTTATTTCTTTTGATCCTAACTTCAAAATAAAAGCCTCTGGCATGATTTGAGTGGGAGGGAAACATCCTCATGAAGAAACAAATAAAGGTTCAGGTCAAAGATAAGAAACCAAATAACAGCTTTGCTTATCAAGTAAGACTGACAGGATCCCAACTTGTTTTATTTTTAACTCCACAGTCACATATTTGGTTCACAACATAGGTTTCAGCTGCTTTCAGTTCTCCTGTCACAAGCACTCACTACAGCAAACACCATTGCACGTTAGATTGAGGAGAGCTTTTTCTACAGCCTGAAGGTAGCCTATGCTTTACCTGATGGGTACAATGTTGGTGTTGCTGCTGCTCCTGCTACTGAGAGTGCTGGCGTCTGGGAAGTGGTTCTCAAAACTCTTGAACAGAGGCGGGGTTTACGACACCAACTGTCTGCCATCTACAATCCAGTTTTGAGTTCCCTCCCCAGACGCCTTAACGCCCACTCACATCCTGGACCATCTGACCAGTCTTTTGTTAGACTCTGTGTTTATAGTGGAAAATTTGCTCTTATTAAAGGAAGTGAAGGCTACATAATAGGCAGATAAGACAAACGTGTGGTGAGTGCAACTAGCAGCTGTGGTTTCCTGAATGAACGTCGATGTTCGAAGAAACGAGGTTACTACACCGGGGGACCCCATCCTTGGGGTGGACCCATTTTTGTTTTAGCGTGTTTTGGGGTTTAAAAGCCACAGAGACGCGGTGCTTAGGAAAAATGCATTTCAGCTGTGCTGATGCTCCTGACACGTATAAGACTGGGGAAACCTGCATTCAGCTGGAACTGAAAAACACTATGTCCAGATAAACACAATCAACTTTTGGAGAAAAATAAAAGATTCTTCATCAGACTAACAACTAAAAACATGACACTTACCTTAACAGTGTGGGCTACATCAAATATATTCAAGACCGACAACAACACTTCTCACTGCTGCTAATTTTAACAAAACTAAACAAAAAGTAGAAAAAGGCAATTCACCAAGTCTTGAAAAGTAAAACTGAAAAATAGAAACACAGAATAAAATAAAACATCCATCCAGATCTTTACCACCAACAACATAAAATCTATCTTAATTAAATGGCCAAATTCTCCAATAAATGAGCAATAATAAAGTAAGAAAAAATAAGACATTCAATTTATGGACGCTCAAATTAACAGAGCGACATTAAACGCACCTCATTGCCTGCCGTAGCGTTCTTCGCAGCTGCACTTCACCTCAAAGGTCGGTTAATACATCGGATTGAACTTAACCAAAGTCCAATTAAAGGAAAATAAATGTTTCTAACAAATACAATGAAGAAGATTAAAATAATTCACTGTCAGTTACTGTCGCTGTGAGTTTGACCAGGTCAGCTGCTTCATTTGGTTCTGCCTAAAGTTCTCTCAGTGATCCAGTGTTTATATGATAAGATACGTGTTTAATGCAGAGAGTTGGAATTACAAGTTGGTAAGAAGCTTTTTAACAAAGGTTTGATTTAAGCTTTAAGTTCAAAGGTGAAAGAAATTTCACCTTTGATGAAGGAAGATCAAGGCTAACAAGGACATAGGTCAAAGGTCAAAATAAGGTAAGGTGAGAAAATATGATAGATATATATAATCAATCAATAAGGTGAAAATATCAGATAAAAGGGTTTATTTGGTTATAAGGAATAAAGAGGTCAAAGGTCAAAACAAGAGTACTGTTAAATTAAAATTAAAGGGTCAAAGGTCAGATTAAACAAGTTACACAGAAAGGATCGGCAAAACTTAAACAAGGATAAAGAAATAATACATTAAACAAGGAAATAAATTAAAAGTCTGAGTTAATGAGAAATTAAACGTTTAAATCAGGTGTCGCGAAATCAGTTTTACCCCGGTTCTTTTTATTCCTCGAGCATCCAGAGATGGCACCGGACTCAGTAGTCATTTTCACAAAATCTTTATTCATCTTTAAGCATGCACTTCTAGAAGGGAAGATGAGGCCGGTGTCCCTCTGCAAAAATCTTCACTCCTTTGTTCGTTACAGTCAGCTTTATAGAAGCGACCCCATCATAAAACCAGCAGGGGAAGAAGGTGACCTGTAGCGTCACTGCTTCCCAGTTGGAGACAATTTCCCACTCCCACTTCCACACTTTATTTTCTTTGTTTTCATCATTTTCTTTTCTCTCTTTTTTTTTTCACCCCACATTAACCTGTTAACTCACTCCTTCAACCTCATTTCCTTTCAGCCCAACAGCTCTCATACAGTCAGCAATCAAATTCTCCATTCATCCTTGAGTACTTGATCACTTTAAATGTCACTATTAATTTTATCAATTTATTTATCATTAGTCTAACACTGATCCACTCTTTAATTTGCTTTATTTACTTTAGTTCATTTTCTCCTATTTGATCACTACAATTTCTTAATTATTAACTCTTATTATTTCACAGAAAATCAACTAATCTACTTTGTCTCCCTCTTTATGATCAAGGAATTCACACACACTCACAGGCTGGTCACTTGCCCCCACCTTTTCTTTCTCACTCACACACACGCACACTTTACTCTTCGTTCGTCCCACCTGTGAACCCGCCCCCTCGAGGCTGGCTCACACACACTTCATGCTTCTCGCAGTCCCATTCAAACTTTCTGCGAGACACTTCTGCTGATTCAGGACAACGCCCCAAGCGGCACACAGAGCGGGTGCCGTCCGCTCGTGCACCTCACGAATTGTTCAAAACTTGCGCCACGGACTTGATACCGCGGTTTCTCTTCCCCGAAAAAATATAAAACCAAATTAAACCCCCCAATTGACTTCACAGCTTGCAACAATTCGCGACACGGCCTCCTGCCGCGATTTCTGCACACCACAAACACACACTTTTAGACACGAATTCTTTTATTACTTTAATTGACTCCCGTACTTCAGACGAGACGCCGACTCTAACGGCGCTTTCACACACACTACACCGTCCTCCTTCTGCATCAGGCACTGGTTCAACTCAGCTCGGAATCTAACCGGCGAAAGCAACCAATCCTGCTTTTATGCATACTTCAGACTGTGACAGGGACCTCTCCCCGACTTAGTTATTTAAGGAGCCACGAATCCCCAGGTCACCACCCTGGATCTCCTGCCTTCAGGTCCTAGCCCCGCGTCCGAGACTAGGTGGGGTAACCAAACCCGTGACACGCGCAGCCCGTAGCTGGCGACGAGGCCTCTCAGCCCCGCTTTCTAACTAATAATAACACACGTTTCCTGCTTTAACGCACGGGGACGGATCACACACCGCCACTTTTTTTCCTAATGACTAGGACGGATGAAACACCGATTCTATTAATCTGTAACAAAAATCTCCTACTTTAACGCACTGAGATTTTCTTACGGGGCGCTAAACATCAACTTGGAGTTCTTAAAAAAGTCTCTTGCTTTAGTCGCTCACAGTACGCTAAACATCAACTTGGAGTTCTTAAAAAAGTCTCTTGCTTTAGTCGCACTGAGGCGGTCACTAGCCGCCTTTTCTACTGAGTGAATTTACACTGGGATACGTTCAACTTAGCGAACAGATAATTTAGGCTTTAAACAATATGCACGGGCCCGGCCTCGGATAAAGCGGATGAAGATGGATGGATGGATGGACAATATGCACGGTTCGAAAATAAACAGGTCGTGCTTACCTTTTAATCATGTGAGCTAGCTCTCTGTTCGCCTCGTTTCACGATCTCAGCTCTGCCAATTCATCTCTGAGCCTCGAGCGAATCCCGGGTTTCGGCACCAAAACTGTTGAGAAATCAGTTTTACCCCGGTTCTTTTTATTCCTCGAGTATCCAGAGATGGCACCGGACTCAGTAGTCATTTTCACAAAACTTTATTCATCTTCATTTATCTTTACTCTTCTTCATTTAAGCATGCACTTCTAGAAGGGAAGATGAGGCCGGTGTCCCTCTGCAAAAATCTTCACCCCTTTGTTAGTTACAGCCAGCTTTATAGAAGCGACCCCATCATAAAAAACCCCCTACGGTGTGCTGCAAACTCTGTCTGTGTCTATGTGCACGAGCACGTGAATGCCTACATGTGCACGTTCCCACGTGTCTATGTGAGTGCTCGTGAGTGAGTGTGTGCGCATACCTGTGTGTATGTGTGAGTGCACATGAGTGAGTGTGCGTGTGGATGTGTGTGCGTGACAGTTAAAACACTGTGGGTGTAGATGACTCCCTAGGGGTCATAAAACTCCCCCCACAGTTACAAATGTTAACACCCCCACCTTAAGACATCCTCTGGGGAATTTCCACTCAGTGGGGGAGAAGCCTTCCAAAATCTACTCCTAACTTCACAAGAGAGTGAGGCCTTTATTACTTTACAAACAGTGTCCCTACAATAATTCTACATTCTATGATAACATATTTCTAAACTCTAAAATAAGCTAAACATTCCTACACAGGTTAAGAGTTAAATTTTAAGCTTTTCTTAGTTAAACTAAATAAAATAATCAGAATAAACGATTGGAGGAAAAAAGCAAAGATGTTGTGATCAAATAGTTTGTACGGCAGAAAGAAAAACATGTTTCAGTAGATTGTATGTTGGAAACCACAGTAGACACAGTAGACTCAAATCATTGTTACTGAGGAATTCTGCCTTAAACAGTAAAGTGTTCTTTAACAGTGTGTGTGTGTGTCTGCAGCTGTTCTTTGTGTTGTTGCTGCATCGTTGCCTCAGGGGGAAAGTTGTGTGTGTGTTATGCAGACTAGCAGAGACTGCAGCTGTCAGCAGCCACACACACTTTCTATTCTTCAAATCAAATCACAGTGAAACATGTTCACTGACAGCTCAGCTTCAGCATCGTCTTCATGCTGTGACTGCAGCCGTTCAACTCTGTTTGTCTTTAACCCAAATCATCACAACATGCAAATATAATCATCAAAATGATGTGACTGGAAGGATGCAGCAGTCTGTGCTCCACCTTTCTCCTCCACACCTGCAGGTGGAGAACATGGATGCATGAATCTCTACAGAGTTCTTTGAATATTATCCGTCTCATCAGTTTTCAGTGAACAAAACTCCTCACAGAGCCAAAATAAGCAGTTTGTATCCAACATAACTCAGCTGGACTCTGATGCTCCGTATAACAGCCACACATGAGTCTGGATTCACTCAAAGCATTGAACAAACTTTATTGGAAATGAAGCTTTTGGACATTTGTTCTCTGATATTTGCTCTTCAGCTCGAGTCTCCATCAGTGGGAACATTTCCTGATTCAACTTTTCTTCTGTTCAAATCAAACTCCATGAGAATCAAAGTGTGAATCAGAGTCCTGATGATCAGATTCTATAGAAACATGGAGACTGTAGAGGATTTACACTCAACATGTTCATTTGTTCCCTTCAAGAAAAATCAATCAGTTCATCAAATTAAATCAGTCGTTGATCAGTTTGATTGACAGGACAGATGATCAGAGGTGCAGAGTTTTTACCTCCATCATTCAAACAGGGACAGAAGAATGGGTGGAGTTTGTGAGTGAAGGAGCAGCCAGTAAAGGAGTAGATCAGAGCTGCAGCACCTACATCATAAAAGGAGACCAGACCCTCCTCATAATCCACAAACACCCCCACCTTCTCAGGACCAGGATGAAGACAGAGGGGGACTGGAGGGTCAGCACCAGCTTTGTACTCATTTCCATTTCTCAGCCACACAGTCCAGAAACCATCCTGAGGACTTGCTGTGATTTTTCCCTTCCTGTTGATCGACTCTGGGGCCACTCCTAAATCCCACTCAGTCTTTCCTTTAACCTGAACATCAAAGTAAAATCTGCCTGAAGAGAAACTCTGCTCTCCTAAAACACAAACACACTTAGAAAATCTCTCTGGGTTGTCTGGAAGATTCTTCCTCACATCACTATGATAAACTTGTTTTCCATCATCAGACAGGATGAGTTTAGGATGAGCTGTATCAGGATCCAGAGTCACATCCACCTCATGCTGCTGCACCCTCTGCAGCTCAGCCTCAAACAGCTTCTTCTTCATGGGTTTCCAGACTGTCTCCTCCAGCTGAGCCACAGCTCTCCCCACAGTCCCCTCATATGATGGTGGATGAACTCTGACCTCTGTCCAGTCCTTGCTGGGTGGAGCAGCTTTCAGGGAGGAGAAGCTTTGCAGGAGGTGGAGGTGGTTGTGATCAGGAGATATTTTATTTTGTATTCTCACAATCAGTTATCATTGATTATTCATTTGCCATTGTTGAATCTGTTGACAGTATAATCTTTTGATTACATCTGTGTTACTTTGAGCAAATATTAATGTACACTGACTGTTTATATAAAGTTGTTGCACGTTAGAGCAGAGCAGTCACACTATACAGACCCACGAGTCCTGTTGGGCCTGGCAGGCCTGCGTGTGGTTCTGCACGTACGCCGGCCTGTAACTACATGCACGCACTTATGTAACACACGCACGTTCACCTACACACTTAGTAATAATAGGAGGGTCATCTGAGGACAGTTTTTCTGATAAATACACTTTCACAAAATGCACAATGTAATACACACTTGTTTTTCTTTTAAGAGTAGCAGTTGATGTCTATATAAGGGAGAACTTTGGGATAGGCGGGGAATTGTTATCATTTGAGATCATTTCCAGTAAAGATCCAACTGTGATGTCATAAAGGCAATATAAGGAGACTGATGCTTCAGTTGACGAGAGGATTCGATTGCAAATTGTCTTTTCCCACTCTTGTGCACAGAGTGTAATAAAGATCACTATTTTTGACACCTACTTCGACTTGGGCTTGCTTTCTTCTCTTCCCTAACTCGAACGAACCTTAACAACCTGGTGCCGAAACTCCGGGTGGGGAGGAGTTGCAACCTGCAGCTCGTCGGGGAAGGTGACAAAGGGGGCGAAGGCCAGCAGCCTATCTGAGTGACGCCAGGCGACATAAGAAAAGGTGAGTGCCACCTGTTGATTTTTATCCAAAGGCTCTATATTGGAAGTTAAAACTAAATTTAATTAAATAATATTCACTCAGTCTGGGCTTCTGGCGTTGGTCCATAGTGATCTTGACTAATTAGTTTTAAAATAGGGCATAGTAGTCTGACTAAATTCATTGTTGTTCATTTTGGGGGTGAATTTTGAGTTAAGAAGTTATGTGTTTAAGTTAATACGGTTTAAGGTGTGTGGAAACAAATAAATACGGTTTAAGAGGTTTATCTGTGGGTTGACTGGGATGCCAGCCAGTCAATCGGTAGTGTAGGGATAATTTGGTTTTAATAGGGTAGCAGAGATGGTCTCGGGCTTCAGATAATTAAACGGGGGGGCTGAGAGCTCACCGTGAGGCTTTTAAAAACAGGTAAATTCGTTTAGGACTGAGAAGCTAGGCTCTCTAGGAATGCAGTTGTTCAGCGTTTTGGCAGACGCCACATGCAACGGACGCGTTGTTATGGTTAAGCTCGGTTGGCCTACCGAGGGAATTTTGGGACGCCCTTAATGGCCAGGTAATCTATGAGTGATTGCCTTCTACTGCATTGATTGATTAAGAAGGTTAGACCTGGCTGCCTCCTATTTAAACGTCAGGAGCTTGTGAACTTTAAGTATAGCCAAAAGCGTGAGCCAGGATTTCATTGCCTTTCACGCAGCTGGTGGAGTTCCAGGTGTCCGGGCGGGGAAGCAGTTTTAAAGTACTAGAACTTAGTAATGAGGCCGTTTTCAAGGCGGCGTACTTGAGACGGGTAATTGATCAGCAAGAGCTAGGCTCTGGGCTGAAAGATGCTTTTAAATTAGTCAAAAATTTAGCAACACCAGCAGAGAAATAGAGAAGTGAGATAAAGTTGTTCTGGCATATGGTGTTTTTTAGGAATTTGAGCGCTATCGGGAGGGCGTTCCCGAGGTGTGTATTGACCAGCAAGGCTAGGCCTGGGCTATAGGTGCTTTTAAATTAGTCAAAAAGTTAGGAGTAACCTCTTCTGGTATATGACGTCTATGGGGCCCGTGTATACTGTATATAAATTATTCGTGTGTCTGTGCATTTAAAAGTGTAAATTGTATAAACTGTCTTGTGTTGTTGAACTTTTTCTGTGTGGATTCAGAGTGTGTGAAAAAACGAAAACGCCTTTCTCTTCTCTCGCTCTCAGGGAACAGAGAGTGTGTGTGTATCTCTCCCAGAGGGGAGGGGTTGTGTGGTGCTGCGCAGTAGCGGGCACACGCGCGCGAGTACGAGCGGAGTGTGTGTGTGTACAGCTGCGGCCCTATTTCTCCCTTTCTGTCCTTCTGAGCTTCTTTTCGTTAGGTGAAAGGGGGTCTCAGAAGTTTGGTTAAAAGATTTCAGTATATTAAATAAACTAAACCTTGTAGTCTTGTGTTGGTGATTTCCTAAGGTGATTATGGTTTAATAGAATTCCATGAGTAATGATCCCTTGTGTAAAACTCCAGTAAGGTAGGAGGCGGGGATAAATATCTTGACAAAATTTGAGAACTGTGTGTGATTGTTGGGAGATTTTTAGTTGGGTCGTATTTCTTTCTCTACCTGGAAAAGGCAGAGATCTGTGCTCTATTTGATGTTGTGTAAATAAAGCTTTTAAAAGTTGGTTGAGTCTCTCGTATAAGGAGGGAAAACGGTGCATGGTAGATTGTTTGGATTATTCTTGTATGGGAAAACTTTGTAGTTGTTAGGGAAGTGAATGTGAGAGTGAATTTTCGCTGGCTTTGCGTGCTTAAAACTGTTAGATTAGACGTTTGTCAAGCTTTGAGCTTGAAAGGAGGATTAGAGGGTGTGTGTGTGTGTGTGTCTGTGGGCGGTCTCTCTCTCTCAGGCTGGAGCCTAGCGGAAGTTCGGCTTGACCAGCTTGTGAGATTCTGACTGCCGAAAGGAAAATACAACGAGGCAACCCCTAGGGGAGGAGCCTAAGACCGGCCATTTTGGTAAGGTAAGTGAGGTCAAAAAGCAAAATGGCTGAAGAAGAAAAGGCGACCCCTGGAGGGGGAAAGAGATACAAGCCACTGAAGGAGCAAATACAGGAATTGAAGAAAGCCATTAAAATGACTGAAGGGACGTCTTCAAAAGAGATTGCCCGTCAGTGTCAGGATTTAGAAAAAGAAGTGAAGGAATTATGTGAAAATCAACAGAAGACATTGGAGGACAGAATCCCTCTGCACTTCCTCTTTCAACGACAAGGGGAGAAATGTGAAGAGAGAATCAAGGAGCTTGAAGAGGAATCTTTAGGACGTTTCCAGGGGAGAAAAATAAAGGCTGAAAAGAAACTTATGATGGAAAAACAAAGTAAGTATTGTAAGCTTATGATTATCTCCCAAGGTGTTTCCCACTGGATGCAAGAGGAAGTGAACGACATCCAGCCAGCCTTAAAAAAGGAAGCTGAGGCTGAAGGAAAGCTATATCCCAGCCTGAAGGACTTCCTGAGTGGCCCACCCCCACCTTATATTTGTCCAGTGGTGGCTCTGGAGGGTGGTACTATGTGGGGGCCGGAAGGAAAAACAGGAAAAGTGACAGGTGGAATTGTCAACTTACAGGAGAATCCTCCACCATCGACATCTGCTCCAGCCACAGTGGAGGCAGACACAGGAGTAGTGCAGCCACAATCAGGGGTACCTGCACAGAAAGCAATGCAGTCTCAATCAGCGGCAGCTGCATCAGAGGTAAGTCAGCCTCACCCAGTTGCTGGGACATCACAAGGAATTACTACACGGGGGTTGATCTTGATTCCTCCCTCTCTTTTTAGCCCAGATAGAGCTACAGAAGAAGCTCAACCTGTGGCGTCTACAAGTACCGGACAGGTGACATTGCAACAGCCCAGCCAGGAAAATCCATCCCAGGAGGTCTGGACTTCAGAGGAAGACTCACCTTCAATGCAGTATCAGAAGGCGCCATCAAAGGCGACCCGAAAAACTAATCAGAGGTCAACGGTTGATGATTCTGAGAAGGAACAGTGGCAAGGCCACGTTTTCGGAAAAGAATCTGACAATCGGGAGGCCGTGATACAGCTGGAACGACTCTTGAGAAAATTGGAGGAGGAAGGCGTAGCAACACCACGTAGCGTGGCACAAACACTTTATGCCTTGGAAAAGGACTTGGCGGCCTCAGTAGAAAGCAACACACGAAAATCTAGAGAAGTGTCAAACCTGCAAAGGGGAGGATTTGCCCCAAAGTTTCAGACTCCCACGGGAAGGACGACCCTTCGCTCTGGGAGGGTTCTGGAGGAACCAAGAGATAAAAGACTGTCCATCTTTGAGAAGAACCAGAGGAAGACTGTTGCATTGCCAACTGAAGAAGGGCAGGGTGACACAGAGGAGGAATTATCCCTCACAATGCCTTTATTGAAGGGAGGAAGGGGTGAACCAGTCTACCACCCCTACAATATCAGAGATCTTGAGGCTCTGGTGAAGCAGCTGCCCCCAATCACGGAGGGAGGAGCCGCTTGGTTGAGGAGACTAGGAAGTCTTACAGAAGGAGAGGAATTGGCTCTGGGAGATTTCCGAGCTATCGGTGGGAGGACCTTCAGAGGAGGAGGCCTCGCAGATGTAGAAGAGATAGCAAGAACTGTATGCCAACCAAACGACGTCCCCTATGCAAGGGTGCGAAATGCTCTCTCTGACGCAGTGCGTGAGAAGTATCCGACTCATAACATGGGCACTACACCTAGGATTGTTTGGACCCCAGAACATTCCCCTAGAGAGTATATGGAGCATGCAAAAGAACAGTGGATTCTTCAAACTGGTGAACATCCTGGGCAGAATGGTGAACCAAGGGCGTGGTTCCGATCTGCAGTATTAGCAGGTCTCCCAGAACGAGTAAGAACAGATTTACAAAAGAATCCTGATTTTGCGGTGGCGGATTCAGCAAAATGGGAGAGGCACATTATACATCGACTTGAGCTGGAGAAAGACGAGGTGAACAAGAAAAAACAGGAGTTGGAGGAGGCGCAAGGGCAGCTAGTGAAATTGAAATTGGCAGAGGCGAGAGAAAAACAAAACGAAAAGAAAAAGGAAACTAAAGATGGACCTAAGAGGATGCTGGTGGCGCAGCCACGGGGCGATCCGGGGCCTGATTGGCCAGATTTGAATCCGGTTCTGTACCCTGATGACCGATGGCCCGCCAATGAATTCCCAAGGCAAGGAAGACCCGCGGGGAATTGGGGGGCTACTAGGTCGCTGAGGGGACGTGGTGGATCCCAAAGGGGAGGTGGACCAAGGGGCCGTGGTCTGGGGGGACCTATGCTGGACCCGAATGTATGCCTAAGGTGTGGAGGACGAGGACATTGGGCTCGTAATTGTCCTACACCACGACAGCAAGAAGCAGGTTATTCATCATCACCCCAGGCACAGGGAACTTTTCGAGGCAGAGTGGGCCAGACAAGGGGACATCAAGCTCCAAACCCAGGCATGGCGCCAGCGGCTCAGTATCCCCTGGGATACTGGGGCGGAGAGGAGGAGCTGTACTGACGGGACCCACAGAGACCAGACAACATGGGAGTGGCAGATCCTATGTTGTCAATGAGTGTGGAAGGCGATGAAATGACCTTCCTTGTGGACACTGGGGCTACCTATTCAACACTGAAACAAAAACCAAACAGTGCCACACTTTCCAACCATGTGGTCAGTGTTGTTGGGTTTTCTGGGGTACCAATGACGCTGCCAACAACCAATCCAGCCCTGACGGTGCTGGGAAAACAGACATTGAAGCACAGCTATGTGGTGTCTCCCCATGTGCCTGTGAACTTGATGGGCAGGGATCTGCTCATTAAATTGGGGGCCACCATCATGTGTTCAGCTGATGGACTAACAGTGACACTTCCAGGAGGAAAAGAGTTTCCGTGCCTGGGGACATTTTCAAAGAACCAGTACTTGCTGAAAGACTGTGAACAAACGACCGCTGACATCTATTGGGGTCGTGTGGTGGAAGAAGGCATACTAAGACAATATCAGTTGTGGAAACCTTGGATTATGGCCTTGGCAGTCTTCTCTCCCCCCAGGGATCCGTTCCATGTCACCCTCTATTATGATAGAAATGAGGATGAAATTTACAGGGACCTGTTCCAGTCTGACCTTGAAGGCCAGACTTGGAATGTGTGTTCTCAAAACATCTATGTCGGTCCGGAGGGCGTCGCGGCAGCAGTAAAATTAACCGACGAACAACGGCCTTGGTTCAAAATGGGACCTGATTCAGTGCCCCATATAACATTGGCGGTCCATGAGAGTCATCAGGCGAAGGAGCTGGGGACGATGGTCAAAAGAGCCCTCGAGGAACCTGGCTGGCAAGCTACTCAGATTCCAGACGTTTGGTACTCGCCAAAACGCAAAATTTATCGTATCACTTGTCAATCAGAGGACACAGTGATGTTGGAGCATCAACAAATCTCAAGAATTCATGGGAGAGAAAGAACAGACCATGCGGATGCAGTTGCCGCACTTGCGACTCTTCCTGACACTTTGTGGTCAGCAGGGCCTACGGATGTGGGCCAGGCAACGTGTTCGCCCGTTTTGTTCCAGCTGAAGTCTGAAACGCCAATTTGGAAACCACAGTATAGGCAAAAGAGAGAAGCTGAGGAGGGAATTGCAGAAACCATTGAGGGGCTATTGAAAGTAGGGGTGCTTGAGCCCTCTCAATCCTACTGGAATACTCCTATTTTGCCAGTAGAGAAGCATGGGACAGGAAAGTACAGAATGGCACATGACTTAAGAGCCATCAATGCCATTCTACGTACTGACACGGTGCCAGTCCCAAACCCATACACAGCCTTGACGGCATTAACACCAGATCAGAAGTGGTTTACATGTATTGATTTAGCGAATGCATTTTTCTGTCTCCCATTGCATGAGTCTCTGAGGGACATTTTTTCATTCACATATGGGGGACAACAGTACAGATACACAAGGTTGCCACAAGGGTTTGCACTTTCCCCTGGCATTTTCAACCAAGTGTTGAAAGAAGCTTTATCGCCATGCCATCTCCCAGAGGGGTGTTCACTAGTGCAATATGTTGATGATTTGCTCATTGCAGCTCCGTCTGCTTCGGCATGCACGGCAGCTTCACTTACCATACTGAAGAGACTCGCTGAGTGCGGTTTCAAGGTCAGTAAAGAAAAGTTGCAGTTGGTCCGGCCAGAAGTAACATTTCTGGGCCGTGTCATTGCTCACAAATCAGTGGGTCTGCTAAACACTCATCGTGATCAGATTTTGACACATCCAAGACCGCGTACGGTTAAGGAGTTGCTCTCATTCTTGGGGTTAACAGGATACAGCCGGCACTTCATTCCAAATTATGCAGGCAAAACAGCCCTGTTGAGGGATTTGGTAAAAACGGCAGGTGTCAGAAATCTTAAGGCTGAACTGCCATGGACATCGGCCACTGAGTCGGCATTTATTGCATTAAAACAGGACTTATCCAGATCGGCTGATCTTGCTATCCCTAATTACGAACAACCCTTCTATCTTGATGTTTCTGAAACACACGGGATAGCTAATGGGGTGTTGTTTCAGAAAAAAGGGGGAGGAAGAGATGTACTTATGTACGTCAGCATCAGGCTGAATTCATTAGAGACAAGGCACCCGAGATGCACTCAGCATGCCATTGGGGTGTCAAAAATTATACAAAAGACAGCACATATAGTGAGGGACCATCCGTTGAAGGTGCTGACCACCCACAGTGTGGTGGCATATGTTAACTCACAAGCCTTCACCATGACACCTCTTACACAACAGAGAGTGTGTAGAGTTTTAGACGCTCCTAACTTGACCTTCACACATGAAGGAATTAACATGGCAGATTTAATGGAGTCAGGAGGAGAACCTCATGACTGCGCAAAGAGAGCTGAAGTGGACGAGAAGATAAGAGAAGACTTGAAAGCAGAACCTCTGACAGGAGCTGAAGATTGGTTCACTGATGGATGCTGCTACAGGGATGATGAAGGATTAAAAGCAGGCTACGCGGTAGTTTGCAGAAAAGGGGCGGCATTTGAAGTGAAGGAGGCTGGAAGACTTGAAGGGCAGCAGTCAGCCCAAAGAGCAGAAGTAATTGCTCTAAGTCGAGCTTTGAGACTTGCAAAAGGAAAAAGAGTCAACATTTACACGGACTCAGCTTATGCTTTTGGAGCGGCTCATGTGGAGCTGGCCCAATGGAGAAGAGCAGGATTCAGGACAGCAGATAACGCACCAATCTGCCACAAAAAGGAAATGGAGGAACTTGAGCAGGCCTTGGGAGATCCAGAGGAGGTGAGCATCATAAAATGCAAAGGCCACTCCTCAGGGACCAGCCTGATGGCCAGAGGAAATCAGGAAGCCGATCGAGCTGCAAAAGAGGCAGCGGGTTATAAAGCATCACGACAGATGGTACAAATAACGGTGGAAGAAGAATCAGGAGTTAACATGCTAGAGGAGGCCAGGAAGGCCCAAGGGGAGGCTGCCCCAGAAGAGAAAGGGATCTGGAAGAGTCGAGGAGCCTGGGAAGAAGGAGGTCTCTGGCGAGGACCTGACGGTCGACCAGTGTTGACAGCCAACTTGGCAAAACAGAAGATTGCCGAAGCGCACGGCCTTGGACATGTAGGTGTCGCCCAGATGGGGAGACATCTGTGCCATTGGTGGCATCCCTTTTTGAAGGATATGATCAAGGAAAAGGCTAGGACGTGTCTGATCTGTGGGAAGCACAATCCGAAGCCAGTGATTAAACCAGAGGCAGGTAAGTTCCCCATTCCAGAAAGACCAGGTGAAGAGATTGTCATTGATTTCACTGACATGATTGATCCAGGTCCAGGAGGAGTTCGATATCTACTGGTAAGTGTAGATGCTTTGACGGGTTGGCCTGAGGCATGGCCTACCAAGAGGGAGGATGCAAAAAGTGTGATTAAGTGTTTAATCAATCATTACATCCCCCGGCATGGTTTCCCTAAGCGGATTAGGTCCGACAATGGGACTCATTTCAAAAACAAAGATTTGGCAGAGGTAGAACAGAAGCTGGGGTTACAACATAGATTTGGCACGGTATATCACCCCCAGTCGCAGGGAAAGGTAGAAAGAATGAATCTAAATCTGAAGAATAAAATTGCTAAGATTTCAGCTCACACGGGGCTAAATTGGGTAGCAGCCCTGCCAGTTGCATTGATGATAATAAGATGTTGTGTTAATCAATCCACAGGTTTCACACCATATGAGCTGTTGACAGGACGACAGTTTCCAGGTCCATGGACAACAGTTCCGGCGGAAGAAAGTGTAAAAAGTAATAGAAAACATATTGAATGTTGGAAAGAATTAAAAGCTCTTGTGTCTAGTTTCACACAACAGGTTGGAGAAGGGGTGAAAGCGGAGGACAGGTCCATCCCCGATGCCAAGGCGGTGTGGCTGAAGGTCATCAAGCGAAAGTGGAGAGACCCGAGGTGGACCGGACCTTTCGAAGTAATTGCCCGAACCACCAGTGCTGTCCGTCTAAAGGGGAAAGGGGAGACCTGGTTCCATTGGTCTCAGTGTGCAGTCGCGGACGAGAGTTTGTTGGAGCTAGCTTCCACCCAATCGACGCAGGAGGGAACATAGAGCCAGAATAATACTCGTTCCACCTGTGCTACGGTCCTCCTCAGTAGTCTACCTGAGTGAGGCGAAGAAAGAAGAGGAGCGTCACGCGCCAAGGAGGAATCCATTACAGGCTCTTAAATAGGCTAGGGCTCTAGTCTAAAGTATTTGATAGTTTGAAGGAATCGTAATAGTTTTGTATGTTACTCGCATATTTTTATACTCATAACCTTATACTCTTTTTGTAACTTCATCTTTTTAGTATAGAGTAAAAGGAAACGAGCCTGGGAACAGTCATCATGAAATTGTGGGAAAATTGGAAAATAACGGGGGTGTTGGGGTTAATAAGTGTTATAACGTGTTTCTTTGTTTTTTGGCAGACAGGTGAATTGCCCAGACACAGAGGTTTATCTGCTCCAGAGCCCGAACAGATCAAATCGTCGAAAAAAGTCAAGCGTGCGGTTGGTTCAGGTGGGAATGATGGGTGTCTCAAAGCCAGTGGCGGAGTCGAGTTTGGGTATGTTAATGGATCCACAACAGCGTTCACATTCGATTTGTGTGAGGTAATTAAATGCTCGGGTGACGGGAATAGCTGGAGAACATATAATGTGTGGGTTTGTTATCATCCAATGATGTGTTACCCTAAGTCGGTGTGGGGCCCATCATGGGATAGTGACATCCACACTTACGTAACGGATCAGTGGTGTTCTTGGCAGGATGTGGTCGCGTGGACAGGAGTAGGATGGCAGCCAACGGTGCCACCGGCCCTTGAAGGAATAGCTATTCAGAGAGATTATTCTGTTACAAATAACCCTATTACTCTTTCCCTAGGACCATGGAGTGAACTCCCTGAACCTGGGTTTGATGGAGGTGCGTTTTATTTAGTAGTAGGGGTAGATAAAGTAGGGACAGATCCATTCGGGTTAATTCGGGTGAATTTATTTAATCCCAGGTCTAAACCGCTGGGAAATGACTCAGCACTGAATCTCACGGTGCAAACGGATCCCGTAGAGACAGTTACTTACAAGGATCCAGAACAAAAATGGTTTGTTGCCACTGATTATACTAGGTTAAAACCTCAGGAGTTGATAGAGCGTGCCACAGGTTTTGGAGATAGGAATCTTTGGTTAGATTGGGTGGCTCAAAATGCTAAGGAGCAGAAAGTGGTTGATTGTGTTGCTTGTGCTACCGCTCGACCACATTTGTTTACTGAACCCGCTCCTCTGTATCCAGAGGATGAGTGGGGATATAATTGCATGTTGAGATTAACTAGAGAGGCGGTGGACACAGGTAACTGCACCACTTTGTCAGGTTTATATCCGCCAATTGATAAACGCACACAACCAGGTTCATTCACACCAAAACGAGATAATTATACATGTTTTGAGTTTTCTACAGACAGAGTGAGATTTAGGCTAGGAAGGATTAATCCAAGCTGGTGCCAGAGGACAATCACAGGTAGGACTACCAATGATGTAAGTGACCCAAGCACAATTATAGGCACCTGGGCGAGAGGTGGGCTATATTATTATTGTGGGGAGTACACCCTTTTGGTGCAGGTTCCCTTGGGGAGTGTGGGAACGTGTGCTCTGGTGCGCTTAGCTGCACCTTTGATGCTCATAGGCAGTAGGCTAGAGACAATTCCACAGCAAGGTGCGAATGTGTCTACAGCCAGACGGAGGAGAGCCACAGGAGCTATCCACAAGTATGATCCAAGACGGGACTCGCCAACCTGGATAGACTCAATAGGAGTTCCCCGAGGAGTTCCAGATGAGTATAAGTTAGTTGATCAGATAGCGGCCGGGTTTGAAAGTGTGTTTCTGTGGGTGACTCCAAATAAAAATGTTGATCGCATTAATTATGTTCATTATAATGTGTTGAGACTCTCTAATCTCACCAGGGACGCGGTGGAAGGTCTTGCAGAACAATTAGGTCCGACGTCGTTAATGGGAATCCAAAATCGCATGGCGCTGGACATGTTATTGGCCGAGAAGGGAGGCGTTTGCGCGATGTTCGGAGATTTATGTTGCACCTTTATTCCCAACAATACAGCTCCGGACGGAACAGTCACGCGGGCGCTGGAAAATTTGAAAACGTTATCTAGAACCATGCATGAGCAATCAGGCGTGAACTCAAGGCTGGGAGATTGGTTCACATCTGTTTTTGGGCAATATAAGGGATTGTTTATGTCTGCCATGTTTTCTCTTCTAGTTTTTCTAGGTTTGTTGCTGATCGGGTGTTGTCTCATTCCTCTGGTGAGGCAGGTGTTGGGTAATCTGGTGAGCAGGGCCATAGCTTCTGGTTCAGCTGGGTCAGCTGGTCCGGAACATATGATGCCGTTGCGAGAAGCCGCCTGGACGGAGGAGTGACACAATATCTCTAAATGTTGGCCTTTTTTCAAAAGGCCAAAGAGGAGGAGTGTGATCAGGAGATATTTTATTTTGTATTCTCACAATCAGTTATCATTGATTATTCATTTGCCATTGTTGAATCTGTTGACAGTATAATCTTTTGATTACATCTGTGTTACTTTGAGCAAATATTAATGTACACTGACTGTTTATATAAAGTTGTTGCACGTTAGAGCAGAGCAGTCACACTATACAGACCCACGAGTCCTGTTGGGCCTGGCAGGCCTGCGTGTGGTTCTGCACGTACGCCGGCCTGTAACTACATGCACGCACTTATGTAACACACGCACGTTCACCTACACACTTAGTAATAATAGGAGGGTCATCTGAGGACAGTTTTTCTGATAAATACACTTTCACAAAATGCACAATGTAATACACACTTGTTTTTCTTTTAAGAGTAGCAGTTGATGTCTATATAAGGGAGAACTTTGGGATAGGCGGGGAATTGTTATCATTTGAGATCATTTCCAGTAAAGATCCAACTGTGATGTCATAAAGGCAATATAAGGAGACTGATGCTTCAGTTGACGAGAGGATTCGATTGCAAATTGTCTTTTCCCACTCTTGTGCACAGAGTGTAATAAAGATCACTATTTTTGACACCTACTTCGACTTGGGCTTGCTTTCTTCTCTTCCCTAACTCGAACGAACCTTAACATGGTCTTCAGAGTGTGAGAGCTGCTCCACCTCAGAGCTTCTCTCCATCAGCTCAGAGATTTCCTGTTCCAGATCTTTGATGAGACCTTCAGCCTGTTTCTCTGTAGCTTCCTGTTTGTCTTCGATCTCCTTCATGAGCTCCTTCAGGCGTCTCTCAACAGACTCCATCAGAGCCATGAGGACCTGAACACCTTCTGCTTTCTGTCTGTCTGCAGCATCTTTACTCATCTTCACCGACTCTGTGATCTCCTGAATCTTCAGTCGTCTCTTCTGGATCATCTGCTGAATCTCAGCCTCTGTCTTCTCCAGCTCTGCCTTCTTTCCTTCATATTCTTCTCTCAGAGGAACAAACTCGTGGTTCTTGTGGTCTAAAACAGGGCAGAGCATGCAGACACATGTCTGGTCGGTCTTACAGAACAGCTCCAGGAGTTTATCGTGCTTCGTGCACATCCTGCCTTCCAGGTTCTCCACAGCATCAACCAGCTGATGTTTTTTCAGGCCTTTCAGTATCAGATGAGGCTCCAGGTGAGTCTGACAGTAGGAGGTCTGACACACCAGGCAGGACTTCAGGGCCTTCAGTCTGGTTCCAGTGCAGACGTCACAGGGAACTTCTCCTGGTTTGGCAGCTTGTTGCTCTGAGCTGCTGCTGCTGGCTTTCTGCTGAGCTTCACGTCTGAACTGAGCAACCATCTCAGAGATGAAGGTGTTGATCTTCAGCTGAGGTCGAGTGTAGAAAGTCTCTTTACACATGGGACACTGACAGCTCTGACTCATGTCCCAGTGCTGACTGATGCAGGTTTTGCAGAAGTTGTGTCCACATGGTGTAGAGACTGGATCAGTGAACACATCCAGACAGATGGAGCACAGAAACTGATCTTCAGATCGCAGATTGCTGGCAGCAGACATGTCTGCACTCTGAGGGAGAAAGAAGAGAAACATTTGATTCAAAATTCACTTTAAATTTCATTTTACAAAGAGAGAAACAAGCGTCAGTAGTCTGAGGAGCTTGGAGAGAAAAGCGTCTGGACTTCTTTAAGTTTCTACTCATCACAGAAGCTTCTTCACCTCATCCTCAACACGGACCAAGGAATGAATACTGCACTTTTGGAAGAACTCCCTCCCCTGCAACCTCTTATCGTCAAAGGGACGGAGGTGGAGAGGGCAAACAGCCACAGATTCCTGGGACTGCAGGTTACATCAGACCTGAGCTGGACTCTCAACACTACAGCAACTGTGAAAAAAGCCCAGCAAAGGCTTTATTTCATTCGGCTGCTCAGGAAAGCTGGCATGAACCACCACCCTCTCACCCAGGCCTGCAGAGGACTGATAGACAGCATCCTCACCGCAGGCATCACTGTCTGGTAAGGAAACACTACACAGACAGAGAGGAAGGCTCTGCAGAGTCATAAAGTCTGCAGAGAGGATTATGGGAACAACACTTGCATCCATGGACCTGCACATACAAAGCTGCACATACAATCTCAGACACAACAGAGCGGACAGCAGCATCACACACAGAACAAGATTCTTCAACAGCTTCTTCCCCACAACTGTCAGACTGACGGCAAACAAAAACACACTGAACACTTAAAATAACACAGCACTACTTAACCTCACTTTGAATGTATCATCGGTTCACTGACCATCGGGCAATACGCTCACAACAGACTTGTGAAACAGATCTGTGGAACAAATGTGCAACACTGTGAGTGCGATAAGAGGTAGAGAACTACACACTCTCTGTACATTTTCTTCTTTTTCTTTGTATATAGAAAATAGTACGACTACCCTACTCCGGACTTCATTTCTATCCTCCTGCTTTTTCTGTCTTTATATTGTTAAAGTGTGATTTGACTTGGAAAGCTCTGCACAAGTATTCCACTGTGCATGGACTGTTGGTCCTGTGTGCAAATGTCAAAATAAAAATCTTGAACCTTCAGTTGTCAGAGTAACTGGTGGAGACCCAGCAACACATTCAGACACAAACTGGTTCATCTGAAACACAAACTGAACAACGTCGTGTCTGCTGTACAGTGCAGCGTCCAGATGAACAGGATCAACAGGATGAACATCTTTTTAACAGTCGTTACAAAGATGTGAAGTTGTTTGGCTGACACAGACAAACAGTATCCCACATTCTTGATTTTTAGCTCACAAACACGTCTTATAAGGACTTATTGATCCTGAAATGTTGGAGGTTTTAGCTCTTTAAACAGTAAAGTTACAGGAGGATACAGATAATTATCAGGAAAATGTCCTCGGTTTGTTAAAATGATCCCGTCCGATAACACACGAGAACAATAAATGTATCATTTTCTGTTGTAACCCACAAACTGAACGGTCACACTCATCTTTCATGTTGTCACTAAAACATCACTCCTTCCACGTCTAGTTGGTCGTGATGGAGGCGGAGTGCGTTGGGTCCGCTTTCCCTGCCCAGCCGATGTTCCTGACGCAGGGAAACAGATCCTGTTGGGGATCCCTACCTTGGCACAACACCTGCCATGGTCTTTGCACACTCACCACAGTAAATGCATCATGTTGTCAGCTTTACAGTATCATAGTCAGAGAAACTGGTCAGGCCGCTCTCTTCCAAATGTCTACACTTCACCCTTTTACTGTCAGTGGGCTCAGAGTCCATCTAATGTGGCTCATTATCTGATGCCGTCTGCAGACCAGTGTTAGACACTGAGAGGTTGATGGCTCCGTGTCAGAGCACCGGCCTTAACGAAAAAGTTATCAATCGTTCTTTTCATCTTTTCTCATTACCCACAGCTACATCCACTCCTATCACGCTGCTCACCTCTGCTGCGACGATTCAAACAGCCGGAAAGTAAATAATTTGGAGACGGTGCGTTTGTGTCACAGTGAACAGTGAAAACAGAGACTTTCTAAAACAATGATGCATGTTAGTCATGTGATGCAGGCATGTGACCAATTAAACAAAGATAGTGGAGAGCATTATACAGCTGCAGTTTTGACAGTCCTATTAAAGATGAATATCAGTCTGCACATGCTCCACAGAGCTTTTCTTCAAATTCTTTAATTCTCTCTCGCTTTTGCAACTTTGTACTTTTGTGTTACTCGCAGCAACAACTCCACCTCATTGTTAGTCCATTTTAAAACTCGGTGCTTTTCCTCCACCTCTGCTGCGACGTTTCAAACAGCCGGAAAGTGAATAAGCGGCAGACAGAAATGAGACCAGTCGAATCGTCTTGCGTTTCACGCATGCGCAGGACTGGAACGTAAGCGTTTTCAGCCGTCTTAATGTGGACGCACAACTCTGTGAAAACGACTGAAAACACTAGTGTGGACGCGGAGTGCTGTTTTCAAATCTATCCGGGCGAGTGTGGACGTAGCCTAAGTGGCACCATGGAGAAATGAGGTGGCGCTCTAGAGCCTGATGAAGTGAACAGAGTGAAGATTTGTGTAGAAGCAGGAAGTGTGATCAGCTGCACTCACCACTGTTGCTGAGAGAAACCTGATGGACTCCAGTGAATCTTCTTTTAGAGACAAACAGGACTCGACTGCAGCTCTGCTGCTGCTCTCTCACACTTTCACTTCTGCAAAATGACGTTGAGCTTCTTGTTTTTCAGCTGTTGCTCCGCCTCTTCTTGCCTCTCCCTTTACAGGAATCAGCCGGTCTGTACTCAGTGACTGTGTGCAGCGGGTGGGAGGAGTGAGGAGTGGTGTGTGGGTTCACACAGTAATGATGGCCTCAGGTGATCAGGAGAAACTCACCTGGATTTCCTTTTTCCACAGCAGACTGAGAGCTTCAGGTGGACCCTGAAGGAGGTCTCAGACACAGGTGGTAAAAGTACATACAGTCTGTACTGAAGTAGAAGTACTACTGTTAAAAATACTCCAAGTACTGTTTCAACTTCTTTACTCAAGTAAAAGTAAAAAGTACTGGCTGTGAAATGAGAGTAAAAAGAGCTGATTGAAGAACATTTCTAACACGTGTTTATACAAAGCTAACTGAACCATGTGCTGCATCAACGTGATAATAAAATAATATTATTCACTTTGTTTCTGTCTAAATTTGAATTCCAATAAATATTTTAGCTTGAAATAAGTGAAAAAAATCTTCCAATGGAACAAGTTAAAATTCTCTATTTTTTCTCTGGTTTCAAGATTCACTGTCTTGAAAAAAGTTCATATCCGGTGGCGGACGCCCTCAGACATCGGTGCGTTGGTGGTTCTTTGTGTCTGGGGATGGGCGTCCAGCTACACACCGGCTCACTCCTTGGTGGGTGCTTATCGGGGCCTGGGGCTCGCTCGGGCCTCTCGGCCTGGGACTCTGTCACTCAGGCACAGCTGGCTGCCGGCGGAGCTCACGGGCGCGTCACTGCAACTCCCCCTGGCTTCTGCTCCGCGGCTGCTGAGTGAGCCCTCATCTGGGACTCTCCTCAGCTCTTTCTGGGACAGTGGCGCGGCTGCCCCTCTGTTGGTCTTCCTTGGTCTCTTGTGTTCTGGGGGCCTCTGGATGTCTGGAGTTTTGATCTCCTCCATACCTGCTTCATGCCCTGGAGGACGGGGCTGTGGCCCCCCCACACCCTCTAGCAGATCATTACATGAAGGAACCTTTTAAAAACAAGCGCGTCCATGCTCACAGGTGTACACACGGGTGATCGCACCCACAAACTACACCCTTTTTGGCTCCTACCTCAAAGCACACTGTGTTCTGTTGATCTTATGTGCTTCACAATAATGTTTAACATTTAGTATTAACTGTTATATTCCCATATATCATTGTGATGTTGTTTATTCTATTACTCTTGTTCTCTGGATTCAAATATTGGGGATGGAAAATGGACTATTTTTCCTTTTAATTTTTTTTTAGGTAGAAATTCTGAAATTACACGAACCTGCTCTCAACTCAGGCATTTTAGACTAAACCAACTTCAGAATTCTCAAAAGAACCTCAAACCTATTTTCAGCTCTGGAGACCAGAGTCACTGAATAGGAGACTTGGATTTGCACCCTTTAAAAATGTGTAGCTAGTGTTAGTGTGTTTATTTAGGAATCACAAGCCAAAACACTTTATTTATGACTATTGTTTTTTAATGCATTGGATGATTAAAAAATCGGCATGTACATGGATCTCTTCCATTCAGAAATCCGCATGGCTGCAGCCAACTTCCCAGGAGAGAGTAACCTGTCCTAGCAGTTTTATATCAGGACCAGTTAAAACTGGTGGGGAGAACCTGCTTGTTTTGCAGGCCCTAATTCTTTTATATCGATACGTCTGCAGGTTTCTAAGTAATTGTTCAGTAAGTAAAAAACTACAGATTATACTAATCACAACATTAAACCCAACATTAGCAGGTTCCCATAGCCAGTGCTGCCGAAGGTAGGTTAGGCCCAATCAGCTCTTACTGGCTAAGTAAAACAGAGACATTTAAAAAGCAATCAGAGTTAATGAACCATCAAACCACCGAGATCACTGGATTAAAGTTAGGCGACTTTGGCAATATCAGCTGCTGAGTGAGCGACCTGAAAAATCTGTTTAGTAAACATTACAGTCGTTTGAGTCCCGCTCGTCTAAATCGCCATCAGAAAATTAACAAAGCGTACAGAAAATGAGGAAAATCCGACGTTAATTCTGGAAAACCAACTATCTTCAGTCATTTAGTTAGACTCAGTCAATCTGGTCTGAACAGAGGAAGTGATGATTACAACAGGCAGATAAGGAGAACATGTGGTACATGCAGCTAGGAGCCGTGGTTTCCTGAGTAAAGGTTAATGTTTGATGAAAACAGGTCACTTTCCTCTCTTACAGACACGACATGAAGCTTCAGCTCTGTGAGTCAGTCCAGATTACAGGACAGAGAAACGCAGAGTTAAACTTCTAAATTTTAAAGAGTTTATGCAGTTGAAACAGTTTTCTGTCATTTGCTGTATCTTCATACACTCGAGTTAAATATGAGGTGCTTACAGGAAATACACCACTTGATTTGTGTCCAAACACACAAACAAATATCAGATACAACCAGCCTTAGATAAACAAAAGAAGTAGTGATCACTTCTTCTCACTAAGGAAACAAAACCAACAGATCTGAACAGATTTCATGTGAGAGAAACTATCAGCGAGAGCTTCCAGCTGCTGAAAATAGGCTCTTTACCTTTGACCTTTAGTGTGTGTTGGAGCTGTGATAAAGAATTGAAGAAGGGAGGGTTTGACTCACCGAGGAGCAGAGCGACAGATGAAGTCCGCATGTTGTCATGTTGGAGACCGACAGCAGAGTGATACCTTCAGCTTCACCACTTCCCTGTTAACATCATCAGCTCGTCACGCTGCTGCTTCTCCACAAGGACGAGCTGTTTCTAATACACTCGTCTTCATCAGAATCAGAGAAACTTTATTGATCTCAGAGGGAAACTGAGTTATCATAGCAGCAAATATACAAGAAACAACATATAAAATGAGTGTAGAAACAGAGATATGATAACAAAACTATTAAGATAAACAGATGAACACAAAGACATGGGACTAAATATAAATATACATATGAACGTGGAAAGACAAGCATACAGTCCTGAGTGGACATAAATTATATGTGCAGTTTGCTAATACTGCAGTTTATGCAGTCTATGAACAGCTCAATGCTCCTTCTGAGAACAGGAAATAACAAAGAGAATACAACTTTATTTATATAGCACATTTAAAACCAGCAGTACCCCAAAGTGTTTTACAGTAATACGATCATTTATAGGAGGGAAACATTAAAAGCCAATAAATACACCAACAGGTGGAGCGCACTAATTTGCTGCAGTGCAGTGAAAATATGTAAAAGAAAATACAAACACAACTCGACTAGGAGATTATTTAACAATAAAATAAAATAATTAAAACTACATAAAAGAACATTTACAGGATACAGACAATAACTAGGGAAGGCTTTTTATTAAATTATGACCCCTGTGACTTTACCTGTAAGCTTCTCACTGGGAAGCTGCAGTTTCAGATTGCTATGAAAGTCCCGTGACCGACTGTCACTGCAAGGCTGTGCTGAGCTTGAACAACTGCCTTTACAAACCCAGTTACACAAGATCTGGGGGCCTTCGTAAAATGTAAATAACAACAGAAAGAACTGTTTCGCAAATCTCAGATTTCATTTTTTATTCACAATAGTATGCAGAAGTCATTTAGAAAAAGACTGAGGTTGTGATCAGGAAGATTTTTCATTTCATGAAGTTTCTGCATCTATAACCAGAAATGGTGGAATTATGTAAAAACATACAGAAAAATGTGTCAGTGCTTCTTTAATTACCTTATTAAGCAGAGAAGACATCAGATCATCTTTTTTTAATGGAGTGTTCGCCCAGGGTGCCAAACAGGCTAGCCTCTGCCTATTACTAAAAACATAAATAAAAACATTTAAGTTTGTGGTTTTAAGGTGAAAAAATGTGTAAATTTTCAAGGGGTATGAAGACTTTTTCAAGCCGTCCTAATCCCACAGATGATCTTCTGTAAGGGAAGTGAGTCTGGAATCAATGAGGCAATTAAACATCTGGTTGGTGGCAGAGCCTGTAGTGTGGATGGGATTCACTCTGAGTTCCTGAAGGCTCTCGATGTTGTAGGGCTCACTTGGTTGACAGGCCTTTGCAACGTTGCATATCTGGGGCCCTTGACTCTCAGACTCGGGTAGTGGTCCCCATATTTAAATATTGGGGAGTGAAGGGTGTGCTCAGACTGTAAGGGGATCACACAACCTCAAAGTACAAATTTTGACCGAATTTTTCTTCCTTTCAGCTGATTGGTTAACGTCATGTCAATCACAAATTTAACAATCCAATGAGAGAACAGATAGGTTTGGCTGTTGGAGGGGTGCTTTACTGAGCTTCAGGTCCTGGAGGTAGTTCATTCTTATGGTTCTTATGGGCTAAAATTGTTGGTTCTTCAGCCTAATTATTATTAGACTGGTAACAATAATAATTATTGTTAATTGTTATTATTATTTTTCTTTTCTTTCTTTAAAAACAAACAAACAAAAAAACCCAAATCTTTTTTGCACACACACCAATTTGCATCTATAGATGCACAAACACAAATGTTTTAGATATTTTGGTTTACAAGGTTACAAAGCTCAGTTCACAACTAGTCGGTCAGATTTACAAGTACAAAATATTTATGACCACAATTTGAGCCCATAGATGTGTGTGGAGAATCAGTTTGTGTTGAACATGTTTCACCTTCACGAATCCTCACAGTCAAGGGAGGAGGAGACAGGGAGGCAGGAACCAATGAGAGACAAGGAGGAAACTGAAAAGAAGAAAATAAAGAAGAGTGAAATAAATGAGACAAGGAGAGAGTAGGCAACGAAGGAGGAGTGAAGGATGAAGGAAACTTTGAGACAAGAAGATAGAGGCAACATAGGAGGAGGCAGGAGATGAAGTGAAAGAAGAGAAGGGTAAAAAGAGTAAAGAAGCGATGAAGGAGACATACATAGAGGAGGAAGGAACAATGAGACTGGAGAAGTAAGAATGTGAGAGTGGGGAAGACATGGTGGAAGGAGGGAGGAGACAAGGAGGCAAGATGAAAGGAGACACATAAAGGGAACAGAAATAAAGAAAGTTAATTTTGGACAATTTATGCCTTTATTTTCAATCATGTGACTCCGACGCCCTCTGCTGGTCAGTGCTAACGTCACACAGCTCACAGAAGAAACATTTCCCTTTGTTTGCACTCAGGTTTATTTCTGATGTCATCACTCATCTCTGTGTCTGATAGAAGAGACAGGTTACTGTTAATGTTTGTCTGACTGACACAATAAAGCCTAAACATTTATTCTTTACTGACTTTAGTCACTTTGAATCAATAACCAGGATCCATTTACCTGACTTTACCTGTTTAAACTCCTTCGTGCTTTTAATGCTACATGGAATATACAAAGGAGCACGAGGAAGATGAGGAGAGGACTGAACAGCGCTTGCCTTGCCTGAAGATCATTACCTCTCCTCACCAGCAAGTCTGCAGCTCTGACCTCAGTTTCCATCATTCATTTTCCATTTGATCTTCTTCTTAGAAGGGTTAGGCACAGAGAGATTTCCAGAGTGAAGGTAAGTTGTTCGAGGTCCAAGGGATGAGCTTAAGGTAGAGTAAGAGACGTGGAAAACTAAGGCACACGAGAACAAGGGACATAAAAGCCAGCTCCAACATGGAGTAGCTGACTAACTGGTGGAGAAGGAACGTCAGTGTGAGGCTTAAATATCTCCAGCCTGATTGCCAAAAATCAGCTCCAGGTGAGTGGAGCAGATGAAGAGATTATGGGCCTGCTTGGGGCGGATATGAAAGAGGTTCAAGAACCTGGTGGAAATTTGCAGCCACTCACCTCGATTGTAACGGAATGACACACCAGTAAACTCCACTGATTTGTTGTTTGTTTGAGTTGATGCTCCCCACTCAGGCTCTCAGCAGCTTTGGGTAAGTGGACAGTAAAGGTACTGCAGGCAGGTCTTGCAAAATAAAAAAGCACATTCTTGAAGGTTAGATGTTTATTCCACCTCAGCTGTGGGATGAACAGTGTGAAAAAGCTGTTTCATGGATTTTATTTGCAGGTTTACGTCCTGTTTGAGTCTCACTTTGCTCATATTTGAAGCTCATCATCAGAAAGTAACAAAGCATACAAACTCTGAGAGAAATTAGATTTGACTCAGTTGACATGATGGAAAATTTGTAAACAGAAGAGGAAGTGAAGACTATACAACAAAGGCCGGTCAGACAAACATTTAGTACATGCAGCTAGCAGCTGTGGTTTCCTGAGTGAAAGCTGATATCTGATGATTGTTGGCTGATATCTATACAAACCATCATGTTACAGAAACTGAAAACATCTCTACTTGATTTCCTCTTCACAACATGACAAACAAATATCAAATAAAACCAAAACACAAAAGAAGATGAGCGAACTCTTCCTGTCGCCTAAACAACACATGAAACTGTGGACAGACCTGAACAGATTTGATTTGAGAGTCAGTCAGTGAGAGCTCACACTCTGTTAGTGTGTCTATCTGTGACAGATGAGTGAAGCACTTCAGTGTTTACACTCAGTGTTTGTCCTGGACCATGGTTCACTTCATCAACTCACCTGCAGTGCAGACAGCAGCAGCACACACACACCTGCAACAGGAGGTCAGAGGTCACTGAAGGTCAGAGGTCACTAAAGGTCAAAGGTCATTTAAAGACACTGTTAATTTAATGTTACAGTCACATAGTCTTTGGCTGTTGCCAAATTCAGAGGCCGCATTTGTAGGCCGAATACGTCACAGTGAGGCGATGAAGGTTGTTCATATTTGAAGGCTCCTCCAAATGTGGCCCACAAATGCGTCCTCTGTCTCCCCAGATTTGAAGGATGGGTCTCGCGAATCCTTCATGGGTCACCATAAATGCAGCAGCAAGGCGCATTAAGATCAAATGAATATCGTGGAGGGGAAATCAACAGAGGACTGGAAATCTCTACCTTATCCCACTGGGATTCAGCATTCTGAACAAGCTGAAGATGAGAGAGCAGAGCCTGGCTGATACCAAAATAAAGACTATCACAGTAATCAAGCCTGGATTAAATAAATGCATGAATAACTTTCTAAAGTCAGCCGATTACAAAATGTTCTTATTTTTTGCCCTGAGCTGGAAGAAGTTGGCTTTTACAACGGAATTGATTTGTTTCACAAATGAAAAACTGCCATGAAAGAAATCACTTGCAAATTTTTTAATCAGGAAGTTCTGGAGTTTTCCAAAGGGCTAAGGTCACCCTAAAGATAATGACGGGGCTCAAATCGTAAAATCTACGTTCTTTGATCATTTACATGCAAAATATTTAATGTCAACCATGATTTTAAATCATTGGGTTAATCTAGCAAAGCTGCACCAGCTGTTTGTGGTCAAATAGCCGCTAAAAAGAGCTTAGTAATAGTAATAACATGATAATAATAATAGTAATAACATCTTGGAGATTGAGAGACCAGTGACGGACATCTAGAGCAACTGTAAAATTGGCATGCAGTTTTTGCACTAAAGGAAAATCACTACCATCTCATGCGCCTACCACATTGGCGCCAGCTGTGGCCTCAAGGCTGGAGCTGGACAACAAGACCTTTCTCCATGATAACAGACTGTGTTTAGAATCTTCGTTCCCATCCTTTGCACCCCAAACACCTCTGCATGCTTATCTCCAAGGCCGAGGTCAGGGGGCAGATCTGGGCCCAGCGCATGCTACAGGACCAGATGTGCTGTCTACACCGGCTTACCCCCGCCCCTGTTGCTTGTGCTTCCATGGTGTATTAAGATTCGTGGAGCGCTTAGAACAGGTACTGCTGAAGGGATTGGCTGAACAGCTGTCCCAATCCAAGGAATGGGTGCGAGTGCAAGGATAGGTTGTGTCTTGGCCACTGTCACCCTAGGAGTAGGGACAGGCATGGGAAGTAGTTGGACACCAGCCAGGGTGCAAAGGTGGACTGGGCCTTGGATGTCCTCACGCTGGGAGCAGGCATGGGAGCAGGTGACAGCTGGACACTAGCTGTTGCTACCTGAGGAACTGATATGGTTGCAGGGACAAGCAGAGCCCTAGCTGCTCTAGGCAACTGGGACTGACTGGACCACAGCGACCACCATTCAGGGAACTGGAAAGGGTGCAGGGGAAGGCAGGGTACAAGCCTCTCTGTGAGCAGGAACAGGCAGAGAGACAGGCTCTAGGATGGTTACGGGAGGGCAGAAACAACCAGAAAGAAAGAAAGCAGGGAAACTATAACTGATACGGGAAAATTCGACTGAACCACACGGCGTTGTTGAGGTGGAACTGCTGAGTGAAACAAAGCTGACCTTGAGGAGACAGGCATTTGAGGAGGGAGTTTGTGGGTCGTCTTCTTCCTTCTACTCATCATCATCATTCTTAGTTTACTGTAGTTCATGAGGTCATGGTATTTCATTCTCAGTAATAATTTGATCCAGTTCAGCACACTCTCATGTTCTGTCAGACACTGTTTATCTTTTCTTTCTTCATGGCGGGAAACAGTCCACAACGTTCGAACAGCAGTTAAACTGAACTTAAACACATAAAACACTTTGTGGTTTATCACACCGGTTGTTTTACCTTTGATCATTTCCCACTGGTGTCAACAAGGAAGCCCTGTCACGCAGAGACTTCAGCTTCTCTCATCAGTTAACCACACCAGCAGCACCTGTTTTGATGTGGGTGAATGAACACTCGACTCTGGGGAAAAAACAGCTACTGACTCAGGTGACTTCACCATTTATCTGCTTTTGATGTGACTGCTGCGTCTCACACAGGAGAACTTTCTCCCGTCACTTTGGTGACTCTGCATCTTCATCAGCTCCTCGTGTGGAATCCAAAAGGTGGCCTAACCTCATCTTTGATCTCTCTCTGAACGACTTGTCAACTTTATTTTTCACCAAACACACATGGATAAAGAAAATTTCCCACATTTATTTTGGAAAAGGGCAGACGTTCATACTAACCTGAACTGACTCACACTATGTACCAATCACATTCTTCCAGTGCAGCGATCTGTTGAAGCTGCAGGATCAGTGCCACGGCTGTCTGACACTGTCACTGTCCCATTTTTCAAACAGTGACTCGACCACAGAGACCACAGTAAAGGTTTAGTGGAAACCAGTGACAACGTTAACTGTAAAACAGGAAACTAGCGAGAGAGCTGCAGACCTGCTGTGGATCCTGCGTTCCTGTCCCACTTTCAAAACTTTTGATATATTTGAGGTAAAAATATTTTTTCCATGACCACATGTTACGACCTCAAAGTAGTGATGCTGTTTAAAACAAATAAAAACAGAATCCAATGATTTTCAAGTCTCATATTCTCTCAAAGACAGAAAACCAAACACATGTCAGAAGTGTAATTTTGTAATGCTCCTGTACAGCCTCGCCTTTTAACATCATTCTGGAAATGTCTGTGAACTGAGGACAGCAGCTTTTGGACTTTTTGGGAGTGGGATGTTGCTCCATCCGTGTCTGATGGAGGGTTTTAGCCGCCCAGCAGTCCTGGCTCTTCTTTGTCCTGCTTCTGGTTTCATGATGCTCCAGATGTTTTCATTGATAAAAGATCAGGACTGCAGGCAGGCCAGTTCAGCACCTGACTCTCCTACTATGAAGCTGCGCTCCTGGAATAGGTGGTGTGGTGAACTGTGTTCATTGACAGTCATTTCTGGAAGTGTTCCTCCTCCAGCTGTTGGTCTTTGGTACCACTTGGTTTTCTCTTCTTTTAACCTGTAGAGACAGAGGTCAAATACACATGGCAGCATGAAGAGGAGAACAAGTCTCATCCTCTTCAACTCTCAATTTCTCTTGCTTTTATCGCTCATTTATGTCACCTGCTAGAATGTGTACCTGTAGTGTTTATGCTCAGGCTGGAGTAAATCACTTCTGGTTGGATGACTGACATCTTATTGGCTGACTCTCTAATGGTGACCTCGGCATATGTGACATCATTTGTAGAGGCTGGCTGGTGTCTCCCTGCAGAAATGATGTGATGTGAATGAACGTTGGTGATCACTTCACTGCTGTAGGATGTTTAGAAGACCTTCATAGACAGTCTGATGTTACAGGTATAGGATTCAGGAGCAAAGACTGGTTGATTATGGATTAAGCAGAGCCATGATGGCAGCATCAGAGTGATGAGACCACAGAACACTGTTCCTGTATCATACCACCTTAACAAGTGACAGCCAATCAGGAAAAACAACCCAAACTGGTGTTTGTGTCTGTGGGGTTTTAGTCTGAATCTAATTTCTAGGGAGCGATCCTAAAATTGAAACCCTGATGGAAGCTGTCTGGACGTGACTTTGAATGAGAGATAAGCCCAGTTTATATCAGTAATACTTTTCATTTTTATGGACCCACTTCCAGAACTTTTAAAACTTTTCAATTGGGCCATGGGAACGCATCAGTCTAAAGATGTTGGGACCCAGTGCTCTACAAAATAAATGCAGACAGGAAAGTCCCTCAGATTTTCTCAAGTGAAATTTCAAAATATTTTAATTTGCTGCTTGAACCAAAAGAGCCCAGGTGGGTCAGACAGATATCATACCTGTGCGTTTCTTCCAAAGAAGCTGAACTAGAACCAAAACCAGAACCACAAGGACCAGAGAACCTACAGTAACTATGACTGGGATGATGAAGGAGGGATTAGGAAGAGGAGGAGGAGAACAGGAGATATGGATGTTTGCTGATGTTTTTGTTGTTGGTGGTGTTGGTGTAGTAGGATCTGCAGGAAAGATATGAAGCTGGGTCATTCAGTTTGTTATCAGCTCAACAGGTTTAAGCTTTAACAGGAAACAGTGTTCTGACCTCTGACCCTCAGAAAGCTCTGAGGAGATGATCCAAACTCATCAGTAGAACACCAGTAGAGACCTTCATCAGACTGCTGCACGTTAATGGTGATGTTTTTCTCTGATTTAGGTCCAACAGGACGTCCATTAAAGTAGAAATAAGCTGCAGCTGTGCCACCAATTTTGTTTTTACAGCGTAGAGTGACATCACTTCCTGTCCTCACAGGAAGTGCAGGGATCTGCAGGATCACTTCTTTATCTGAGGAAAAGACCCACAGAGTGATGTAGAGGTGGTATAACAGTCTGCTGTTAGTCTGATGAAATGAATGACTTCATTACCTGATACAGTGATGTTGACTTCTTCACTCTTCTCTCCAGCTTCACCTTCACACCAGTAAACTCCACTGACTGGGCTGAACTGATCAAAAACACAGGATGGACCATTTATCTTCCCAAAGCCCCGCCCCCCTGCTCCACATGACTCAGTCCCACTTCCTGTGTCCCTCTTCACCGTCCATCCATCAGAGCCCAGCTGACCGTCACATGTCAGAGACACTGAGGCTGCTGTGAAGAACTGCTGAAGGTTTGGACTGACGCTCAGAGAGACTGGAGGACAGACGGACAGTTTCTATCAGTGTTTACACTCAGTGTTTGTCCTGGACCATGGTGCACTTCATCTACTCACCTGCACAAACAGTCAGTGCAGACAGCAGCAGCACACACACACCTGCAACAGGAGGTCAGAGGTCATTTAAAGAAAGACTGAGGCTGCACAGTTTTTTTTTTGTTGTTGTTTTTTTTCTCTCAGGAAACTTTTTAATCTCCTGAAGTATCTTCCACAACCTAAGCAGCTTGGAAAGAAAAGCATCTGGACTTCTTTGAGTTGCTTGAAGACGTTTCACCTCTCATCTGAGAAGCTTCTTCAGTTCTAGGGTCAAACGGTGAAGAGACCCACATTTAAGCTCTGTGGGAGTTTCCCACTGAGAGGGACAATGGACCCCCTGATGATCCTCTACCTAATCACATGAGCCAAGGTGTGGTAATGGGTGTGGGTCACAATCAGCCAGGGTTTTTACTGCTACTACTTTGTACTTTCTTACTTTGAAAGTACTCTGTACTTTTTTTTTACTTTTACTTGAGTTAATAAGTTGAATCAGTACTTCATCTTTTACTGGAGTATTTTTGAACACTAGTATTTGTACTTCTACTTAATTATGGAAGGTCTGTATTTTTGCCAGATCTGTGAGCCACGCAGATTAAACTACACAAACACCACCGTGCACTGTAACAGGAACAGGAAGTTATAAAATACCACCGAGACAGCAACGCAGGTTAGCCTGTCTTTTCCTGTTTTCTATACATTTTTTGATCAGATGGCAATCAACGGTAAACATCACAGTGCACAGCATTGTAAACAATGGAGAAGGAACTGTGCATGGATGAGCTTTCATTCATGTGCAGAGAAGAACGTGTGGGACTAAGAAGCCACCCTTCAAAAGCACAGTTTTTATTTTCAGATTTGCGGCCTGTTTCACTCCCACACTGCTGCTGTTTAAAGGTCATCATGTGTTACAGGAAAAATGTTTCTATGTTTCTTTACCTTCTTTTAAATGTGCAAGCATGCCCTTTTGTCTATGGTTAGATTAGTTTAGAATTATCTTTTTAGACTTTCTCAGCAAAGACATACTGTTTTGGGACATATTGTTTTAGATTGTTTTATCTCTCACAGCCTTCTCCCAGCTCTCTGCTGACGAGACTAGCGCCACATATGGAGTTGTTTATTTTATTTGTTTTGTATTTTCTTATCCTGTTCTCACTGTCTTTCCTATAAAAATTACCAAGCCACTGTGCATGGTGTGAGTTGTTCTTAGCAGCTCACCCGTGTACACGTTTGATAAAGAAAGTAACTTTGTCTCATTGTGTCTTTATTTCTCCTGGGTTTTTTACAGAGTTTTCCCCCAACATTTCTTGGTCCTTCGGAGCCGGAGCGCCTCCATCGTGTCCCATCTCCGTGACCAGTCCACGTTGCTCGTCTGTCGACAGCCCACACACTAGGTGTGTGGTCAAAGACCAAGGGCGTTAAATTCGAGTCTTGGCCAACGTTCTTAGAAAGCGACCCACGGTGGTGGGGCCCGATCGAGGTGGACCAGACCCGGCGACACTGACCAGGTAGATACAGACACACTGACACAATCTTGCGTAAAATCGTATTTTAAATTCAGGGAATTTAAAATAGCGAAAGTAGCTCGTCGCGACTGGAAGCTCCCCACTTCTGTGGGTTTAAAGTAGCTCGTCGGCTGGTAGCTTGGAGCTCGTCGACTGGAAGCTCCCCACTCTTGTGGGTTAGGTTTGGAGCTCTGAGTAGCTCCCCCAGCTGGGTCAAGGGAATAAGTAGCTCGTCTACAGAAAGACTGGCAGCTCCCCTTATTATAAGGGTTCCGATCGCGCGAATAAGTGTGAATGTGAATGTATGTGTGTATTGTTGTAACTAACGGAGCAAGCTGACTTTTCACGGTCCAATAAGAGACTGAGCCGCTCCTACTGTGTTTTTCTTTCACTGCTGTTCGCTGAAGTGCTGGTGGCTTGGGAGAACGGTCGAGTTCCGCCTCGTAAAGTTCACACCGCTTTTGGAAATAGTCCGAAAGTAGAAGGGCGTGTGAACAACCACTCTCATTCCTCATACCAGCGAAGGTGGATAGCAGCTGTATTGCCAGTGTATAAATAAATAAATAAAAATAAATAACTAAATAAATACATAAGTAAGATACACTAAATAATAAAAATTGAAAAATGGGGAATAAAACCTCTAAACCTCTTGCCAATAATGGGCAGTATACACAAAAGTTCATTAATGATGAACAATGGATAGAAAATAAATATCCAGGTGCAGGAAAAATCAGCGCAAGGAGATGGCGTAATCCTAAAAAGACGTCATGTCCTGGGTGGGAGGGTACGTGCAGCCCCGCAGCTTTAACACAGCTCAAAGATAGCTTATTAAAGGAAATAAGTGCAACCACAAATCTTAGAAAGAAAGGAAAACGCACAAATGAATTAACTTTCCTAGATGCATGGAAAAAAGAGCAACAGAGACGTGCTGAGAATAGAGAAAAGAGACAGAATAAAAAACAAAAGCAAAACTGTGAGGTGCCTGAAGCAACGGCTGCAGCCCCTCCCCCCTATGTTACTGCCTCTGCATCAACTCCCAAGCAAACAGACAAAGATGCAGCTGTGAATAACCCTTACGGTTCAGTGCAGGCAGATTTAGCTAAAATGTCATTAACACATGCACCTGAAGCAGATATAGGGGAAGATCATGTAGGCAGGGAAATATGGCCTGACCCCCCAAGCCCCCCAGGAGTATTTCCATTAATAAGTTCACCTAACCCCAGATATGGTCAGCCGATTGGACCTATGGGGCATCAAGACGCACACCCCACAATTCTTGTGTTTAGACCATGGTCACATGAGGATCGCAAAAATGTTCTTAAAGATGTCCCGCCCCTGCATGACGGTTTTGACACATGGAAGAGAGCAGTTGAAGCAATTAGGACTCAGTGGTATTTAAACGGTCATGAAATGTACCAGGTACTTCAAGATCTTTTAGGTTTGAAGTTTGGCTCAGTGAAAGGCTCTTTCACTGGGGGGGCAATTAATAATCCTTTAGATTCTTTAGTGGTCGGCAACGGACCACAACCCCTGCGTGCAGGTGACCCTGAATTAGAAGGCCAACTACATAACTTCTATGAACGTGTGAAATTACAGCTGGCCCCCAAGCCAAACTACAATAAAATAGGAGAGGTAAAACAGAAAGAAAATGAAACTGCATCAGACTTTTTAGACCGCCTGCGTCCAGTTTTTAGGCAGCATTCAGGTTTAGATTATGCCGATGGCGATGCAACGCCATTCCAGCAGCAATTTAAAAATGCGTTTCTAAATGGCCTGCTCCCACCAATCAGAGCACATGTAGAGAAACATTGGGTCACAATGAACACTGGCAACCTGCCAGATGCCCTGTTACATGCTGAACACGCCACAAAAGTGCACAAACAGAAAAATAAGGCTGACGTCTTCACCATAGATTCAGAGACAGGTTTCCTTGCATTTTCGGGAGGCTATCAGAGGCAGAGAGGGAAGCAAGGTAATCGACAGCAAGGCCGCAGACACAGAAACAGAGACAGCAGATATGAAAGAGACAATGCCTGTTTCAACTGTGGAAAACGAGGTCACTTTGAACGAGAGTGCAGAAGTAAGCCACAGACACATAATAGTAGGAGGAACAATGACAGGCAAAACAGTGGCGAATCTATGGAGAACAATGACATGTGACTAGAAAACACACAAGACATGAACATTGATGAGGGAGGGGAAGTTTTTAACATAGAACAATTGCTATTAGGGTCAGAATACAAACCAACGCTGCTAATCCATGTGAACGGGCAACCAATCCAAATGTTATGCGACACAGGAGCATGTAAAACGGTTTTGAGGCAGGCACCTAAGAACTTACAGTACTCAAAAGATACATTAGTTGTGAAGTCAGCCACAGGCCACACCACTGTACAACAACTAACTGCCCCCTTAGAACTAATACATACAGAAAGTGGCCGCAGGTGCTTCATTAAATGCATATATGACCCGTCATGCCCAGTAAACCTTCTAGGAAGAGACGCTCTGACAAAACTCAAGATAGGCGTGATACCGGAAGAGAATGGCATGATTGCTGAATGCATGCTAAATGACAACACTCCAGAGCCAGATAGCATTAACACGGCACACAGCAGCAACGTGTGTCTCTCTCAAGGCCACGGTGTCCCACATTATTACTGGACTCTCGAACTGCCAGAGCTCACAAAACTACACAATGTGGCCCGCAAATATACACCCCCCACCTCCTATTTCCAGAAACCCACTGACTATCACAACACGTTGAGATTTAAACAAACTCCAGGCCCAGACCCACTTTATGATCAGCAAGTGTGGAAGCTAGGGCAACAGAGTTTGACCTTACAGCACCTGTATGTCACAAAGTCGGGAGATGCAGTGTGTTCTGTAATCCAATCAGCAGCCGTGAGGGCTTTGAACCGCATGCCTAAGCCACACGTGTCTGTAGCGCATAACATTGACTCAGAGTGGAAGGATTTAGGAAAAGTATTAGCCAGGGTTGAAGCAGACACTTATGAAAAAACGGAAGACACTCATGAAGGCTGGCTTCAAGGCCGCCGGACGGGTTGTTTCCGACACACACTGGGTTGGCTGGTCGCAGTCAGGCCCGCTGTACACCTAGCCGATGCCGCTGAAACACATGCACAATTAACTGAATGACATCAGGCAGCACTAGCTCAGCTGCCTAAAACTCTCTGGTCTACAGGCCCTGCTGATGTAGGCCTTATAAAAAATGCAGATGAAGTAAGAGTAAAACCTCTCTCAAAACACAGACCACTGATATCTCAATACCCACTCACTACTGAGGCTAGACATGGCATTCGCCCAGTGATAGCAGACATGGAAAAGGCAGGAATTTTAATAAAAACAAAGACAGCCACCTGTAACACTCCTATCTTTCCTGTTAAAAAAGCTATCACGGGTGCATACCGTCTAGTACATGACCTGAGAGCTATAAACGAAGTGACTGAACAAATCCCACCTGTGGTTGCTAATCCACACACTATTTTAAATCAGGTCACACCGAACGAACAGTGGTTCTGTCATGGTCCTGGGCCATGTTGGCCCAGTGTTCTTAGTTTCCTTGTATGTTTGTATTTTGTTCCTTGCTTAGGCCATGTTTCTGAGTTGTCCTGTTGTGTTGTTCCCTAAGTGTTCTCCCTTCATGGCTCTTACCCCCTGTGTGCCCCTCTGTGTATCTGTGAGCCCTCGTCTCTCCTTATGTTTTATTCCATGCTTCCCCTGCCCATTATGTCTAAGTTCTCCCCGTGCTCTCTCTTCCCCCTGTGTGCCCTCTATGTATTTATGAGCCCTCGTCCCCTTTCGTGTTTATTCCGTGTCTCCCCTGCCCGTTACGTTGGTGTTCTACTCGTGCTCTCTCTCCTCTGTACTTCCTGTTTCACCTCTCCCGTCAGTGTTCAGTTCACCCCGCCCTGTCTCGTTATGATTATCAGTGTCACCTGTGTTCCCCGTGTGTTCCCACTTCCCTCGTTAACCCTCTGTGTATTTCTGTCTGCGTCTCCCTCTGTTCAGCGTGACGTCGTCCCTCTTGCTGTGTGGATCTCCCTGTGTGTCTCTCTGTGAGTTCTTAGTTTGTGGTTTCCCAGTTTGGTTTAGTTTATATGTTTGTTCTGCCAGCAAATAAAGCTGAGTTTTGAGTTCATTCCCTCGTGCCTGTGAGTCCTGCATTTTGGGTCCTACTCCTGCCTGCCGCACAGCGATTCATGACAGGTTCTCAGTAATCGACCTTTCAAACGCTTTTTTCTCAGTTCCACTACATCCAGACTCACAGCCATTGTTTGGCTTCACCTTTGAGGGTCAGAGGTACACATACACTCGTTTGCCCCAGGGTTTCCAGAATAGCCCAACCCTCTATGCAGAAGCACTGAAGAAGTCAATGTCTAGCTGTAAGCTCCCACAGCTAGGTCAATACTTGCTGTATGTAGATGACATTTTAATAACCGGTCACACACAGCAGGCGTGCAAAGACAACACACTTGCTGTGCTACAGCATTTGGCTGAACAGGGCCACAAAGTCTCAAAACACAAACTGCAGCTGTAGAGTGATAACGTTACATATCTCGGACACACACTCACAGGCCAGGGCAAAACACTGCTGGGAACCAGAAAGCTGGCAGTGCAAAACACACCCAAACCTAAAACAAAACAACAGATGATGAGTTTTTTAGGTTTGTGTAATTTCTGTAGAGCTTGGATTCCAGAGTATGCACTAACAGTTCAGCCACTCCAAGACATGATTTATGGCAAAAACCTCGCTTTGCGCGACACAATAACGTGGACGGTAGAGGCAGACACAGCATTTACTAACCTAAAGGTGGCTTTACAAACAAATGTAGTCCTGGCCCTGCCTGATTATGACAAGCCTTTCGTGCTGCATGTTGATGGGGGGGCCGGCTACATGAAGGCAGTTCTGACACAGGCTTTTGGTGACAAACAGCGCCCTTTAGCATTCTACTCGTGTAAGTTAGACGCTGTAGTTTCGGGCCTGCCGACTTGCGTCCAAAGCTGTGCAGCGGCCACAGAAGCAGTAAAGAAGTCAGCAGACATTGTCTTAGGCCACAAATTAGTTGTGAAGGTCCCGCATGCTGTCACATCTATACTGCTGCAAGCCAATCTCTCTTACCTGACTCATGCCAGACAGCTATCGTATGTAGGCATTTTACTATCACAGTCTCACATCACACTGGAAAAATGTGGCACACTGAATCCAGGGACTCTAGTGAGCACACCAGCTGATGGAGATGTGCACAACTGCCATGCAGAATTAGACAAAGACACCAAACCCCGCCCTGACATCCATGCTGAGCCACAAGCTGGTTTTAGTGATGTCTTTGTGGACGGATCGGCCTCTAAAGACAACACAGGCCGTAATTGTGTAGGTTACGCAGTAACCACAGACAGTAGAATAATAGAAGCAAAACCACTTTCTTCTTCATATTCTGCACAGAGCGCTGAGCTGATAGCTGTTATTCGTGCATGTGAAATACACAAAGATAAACAAATAAACGTTTATACAGACAGCCAGTATGTTTTCTCTGCTGTGCATCATTTTGCAAAGCTCTGGCAAAACAGAGGAATGATTACATCAACCGGTAAACCAGTCCAGCATGCAAGCCTCTTACAACGACTGCTGACTGTAATAAATTTACCACAACAACTCGCATTGTGTAAATGTGCAGCACACAAAACTGATAGCTCTTTTATTACTACAGGCAACAATTTTGCTGACAGTGCCGCAAAACAGGCGGCACAAAAGACAAACATGACACTGATGGCAGTAAACACACATCAGATTCCACTGGATGTGTTGCAAAGTGAACAAAAAGCAGCAAGCACAGCAGAGCAGGCAAAATGGCTAAAACACGGTGCAGTTCTGACAAACGATTTAATGATGTGTTATGGCAAGCCAGTGTTGCCAAAATCGCTCCACAAGATGGCGGCATTAGTGACTCATGGCTGTACGCATTTGTCATCGGGGGGAATGACCTGTATTGTCAACTCTCATTTCTACACTGTAAATTTTGAAACTTCAGCAAAACAATTTGTCAGAACGTGCATGACGTGTCAAAAATATAATGCTCAAGGTAACCTGCGACCAAGAAGAGGCCGTTTTCCAACTCCGCCTCATCCTTTTCACACAATTCATATGGATTTTATTGAACTAAGCGAATGTCAAGGGTCAAAATACGCCCTAGTGGTTATAGACGTGTTCTCAAAGTGGCCGGAAATCTATCCAGTGAAAAAGGCAGATGCAATTTCAGTAGCAAAGTGCCTGTGCAATCACTTCATACCCACATATGGCATCCCAGCTTTGATACGATCAGACAACGGCACTCATTTTGTAAATGATGTCATCACTAAAGTCTCTGAAGCACTCGGTTTCAGCATAAAACACCACTGTGCTTATCACCCTCAGAGCGCAGGCCTTGTAGAGAGAACTAACGGCACTATAAAACAAAGGCTCAGGAAATGCATGGCAGAAACAGGAAGGCCGTGGCCTGAATGTTTGGGTTTAGTGAAGATGTGGATGCGCTTAACACAAGGCTCCCATAAACTAACTCCATTTGAAATCATTCATGGCAGGCCGTTTCCACTGCCGATCACCAGTCAACCAATAGACAAAGCAATCAGAGAAAACACATTAGCAGAATGGATGTCTAAGCTGTTAGAAAACAAAGAGATCATTGTACATAATCAACAACCTGATGATGTTTCTCCAGTGTCTTGCAGACTAAAGCCCGGTGACTGGGTTCTGATCAAGGTGCTCCAAAGGAAAAACTGGAGCACACCCAGGTGGGAGGGGCCATACCAAGTCCTCCTCACTACACCGACCGCTTGCAAAATTGCGGAACGACCATCCTGGGTCCATCAGAGTCACTGCAGGCGAGTCAGTGAAGCCATCTAAACACAGCTGACGGCAGGCTTGCCTACTTGTTGTGATCTCGCCCGGTGGAGGGGTCAGCTTTCCTGGCCGGGGGGTCTACTCGCGACAGGAGGGTGTGTCCCGTCGTCATGAGGTGGTGGCTCTTATCAACTGCAGCGGCCCTGACCATGGCCGGGCTCTTCACCTTTGCTTCCATGAGGGACAACAAGTCACGCTATATGGAGAAAAGGCAGACACTGTATGACAAAGGAAAGTACACCAAGTTTCCCCATGGATACGCCACTAACTTCTGGTGGCAGTTTATGAACACTACAGCTCATTTGAATAACAAAACTGACTGCTATGCATGTACCCATATGCCCCTATCCTCACAGACGTCTGGCCTGTGGCCGTACAGCATACCTGAAGATCGCAGTTGGTGTCTGTTGGGCCTGGCAACACATCCAGGCTACGGTACTCTTTGGTCCAAAGCCAACTACAGCATCCCAGCAAAAGCAACCTGGAGGTCATCGTCACTCACAAATGTGAACTGTTCCGGACAGACCTACCTACTGACCTGGCCCCAAGTCTCAGACCCACTGCCTGATGTAATTCTACTGAACAAACTGAACGCATCACAACTGCCAGTATGTGTGATGAACAATGGATCGCGGGCAGTGGGGGAGCTGCCTACACACCTATGTAAGCACATATACACTTTCTGCCCACCAAGGAACGAGAGGAAGTGTATGACCTGTTCAATCAACGCCACCTGTGCCAGTAACACGACGCTGATGGGCCTAAACTGTCGCTCCGACTACAGCTACCGAATGCCACTACAAACAAAGACTCAGTACCAGACAGGATGTGCACGGACGGCACCCAGCAGCAGAGGAACCAGAGTTTTGGCTGACTGGTACTTCCTATGTGGCAACAAGGCTTATCTGTCACTCCCTGAAGGTTGGGGAGGTCTGTGCGCCCTGGTGGAATTATCAGATCACGTTTTCTTCATGCAAAGTGTTGCACATCACCCAAGCAGCCGGCAGAGACGTGAAGTGGACATCGCCTCCCCCAATTCTTTCGGCATTACCGTGGACACTGGAGTGCCGGGAGAGTTTCGCATCTGGGGAGGAGGAGTGAAATTCTTACAGAGCTTGATCCCCGGCATTGGAGTTGCCGAGGTGCGGGATCATGTGGAAATCAACCGATATGCTCTGCTATGACACATCAATTTGACTAAGACCCTGGGAACCGCCTTAGCAGGAGAACAGCAGGCCATCAGAACGATGGTGCTGCAGAACAGACTGACACTAGACCTGCTAACAGCATCACAAGGAGGAGTTTGCAAGCTGATCGGGGAAACATGTTGCACTTTTATCCCTGATGGATACGAAACTGGAGGAGACATTTATGAAGCTTTGCAGAATTTGACCGCTCTGCAAAAATATGTCACTGACCACACACCTGGAGCAGCTACAGCACAAAGCTGGCTGGACTGGCTGTTCAGCGGTTCATGGCTGGCTGCTGTAGCAAAGCCATTTTTCCTTCTAGGTCTCATCATGATAGCACTGCTCATATTAGTGTTGTGTGTGTTGCCATGCCTAAGAGTAATGATTTCACAGATGATAACAACTACAATGACTGCTTATGTTGCCGTGCCTCAAGAAGAACAACATCCCGTTGCAATTCTGTTAGAGGAGAACTTGTAATAACTGCTAATAAATGACGTGGTGATTAAAAATGACTTGTCAAGTGATCATGCACTGATTAACACATTAGTAGGTTATGCAAGTTTTCATGCTTTTATTTTTTGAAGTCTTGAGTTTTAAACATAAAGTTTTTCATTTTAAATATAAAGTTTTCATCCTTTTATTTTTTTTGAAGTTCTCATCCTTTTATTCTTTGAAGTTTTCATTTTAATATGAAGTTTTCATTATTTTACACATAAAGTTTTCAATTTAAGGTTTGCATCGGTTTAAGTATAAGGTGTCATGCTTGTTTTTTTTTTGAAGTTTTCATTTTATAATATGAGGTTTTCATCCTTGTATTTTTTGAAGTTTTCATTTTACATATTAGGTTTTCATCATTTTTAAATATAAAGTTTTCATTTTACTTTTCATCCTTTTATTTTTTGTAAGTTTTCGTTTTAAAATATATCCTTTATTTTTTGTAGTTTTAGTTTTATTATTTTTTCTTGTTTATTCCACTTGTTATTTCATTTACTATGTTTTTCTTTGTATTATTTTCTTTTGTTTTATTCTTTAGACCAAATGACTGCCATTTCTGCTATGCTGACATTTTGAAAAATTAAAAAATTGTTTAAGATACTTAATAAATAACCTTCACAGACAATTGTTGTATACATTTAAAATAAGTTAAAACAGGAGGGAATGTTACAGGAAAAATGTTTCTATGTTTCTTTACCTTCTTTTAAATGTGCAAGCATGCCCTTTTGTCTATGGTTAGATTAGTTTAGAATTATCTTTTTAGACTTTCTCAGCAAAGACATACTGTTTTGGGACATATTGTTTTAGATTGTTTTATCTCTCACAGCCTTCTCCCAGCTCTCTGCTGACGAGACTAGCGCCACATATGGAGTTGTTTATTTTATTTGTTTTGTATTTTCTTATCCTGTTCTCACTGTCTTTCCTATAAAAATTACCAAGCCACTGTGCATGGTGTGAGTTGTCCTTAGCAGCTCACCCGTGTACACGTTTGATAAAGAAAGTAACTTTGTCTCATTGTGTCTTTATTTCTCCTGGGTTTTTTACAGAGTTTTCCCCCAACATCATGTCAATGGGAATGGGAACTTTAACAGTCAAAACCGTCTGTGGTTGTTTGAATACACTCAGTCCTCTTAATGGAAAATTGGCTGTGAATAGAGGAAGTGAAGACTAGATAAAAGAAGGGACGCAGTCAGAGGACCCTGTGCTTCATGCAGTCAGAGGCTGTGGTTTCCTGACTGAAGAGATGTTTGATGAAAAGAGGTCAAGTCTCTTTTGTTCTTTTGGTCTTCATGTTACTGACACTTAGCTGGGCAGAAAGTTTAATCGCTGACTTAGTCCAGACTATATGGTGACTTTCCTGCAGGATTCCAGGTTAAACTGCTGAGAGTCTGAACCTCTGAGAGGTTTGCAGTGATGATGAGATCGATTTAAACCGAAAAACTTTCATCATGCATGTTTGAAACCATTTTCTATCACTCTTCATACATTTCAGTTAAAACTGTGAGCTCCATTATTCAACATTAACATCACTTCTTGGTTCCTGCCCAACTTCACAGCCACCAATCAAATGAAACCAGAAAGACATAAGAAGGAGAATGAACTGTTCCTCCTGCCTTGACGAAACTTTTCAGAATTTTTACATGAACTTTAAAGTCAGTAGCTGCGAGCTTGTAACTGCTGAAAGGTTGTTTTCCTGCCATATTGCTTGTTGGAGCTGTGATAAATAAATCGATGATTTTAGTGTTTGACTCACCAAGGAGCAGAGAGACCGGTGCAGTCTTCATGTTGTCTGGATGACGACTGAACGTCAGTCTGAGCAGCAGAGAGACGCCTTCAGCTTCAGCACTTCCCCGTTAACAGTCTTCAGTACGTCACGCTGCTGCTCCATCACAAAGAGGCAGAGCAGCTTCTCAAGCAAACGTCAGTGAATGAGATGTTCCGTTGGGTAATTCAGCTCCTGATCTATAATCCTTTTAAAAAACAAATTCCCTTTTCCCACAAAATGTTAATTGAACTCACATGTAGTTATAAGGAAAAACAGACTGTATGTGTCCAAGTCCAAACTATAAATGTATATCATCACTTTAGCTCCATCTTTGTAGAAGTAGTCAGTTTAAGTCTGGCTTTACTATCTTAGAAAACATTATGAGTTGCAGCACTTTATAATAACTAAGAAGCTGTAAAATTAAAGGTGTTGAGGTGGCAGGCAGGATGTAGGACCCAAACGCAGGACCCAGAGACAGAATGATTAACTAAAGTGGCAGCTTTATTGCTGGAGAACACTCGAATAGAAATAGAAGAAAACAAAACTAGAAACTCAAAACTTAAGCCCAAACTAGTGTTACGAGTTCAAATTGGGGATGGACACAAGAGAAAAACCCACAATAACAACACTGGTCCAGCCGGGTCGAGTCAAACGATGATTTTAATGATCACACGCGTGGGAGATGGACACTGTATGCAGACAGCCTCAGATCTCAATGGTGGAGCATTGCTCAAACTCTTATAGCCTCTGGTGCCTCCACCTTATCATAAAAAGCCTAAACATTCACATGCTTTCTCTCACACAGCGTCTAAGCTACAACCTTGGCTCCCTGTTTATCTGCTCCTGCTGAGATGGGGCAGAAAACTCCAGTATATTCTGTTCTCTTCTAATCAGACAAATAAGGCGATGACTTTCTGCGAGCAGTATTTCTTATAACTCAGCAGTATAATGCATCATAAAACAATATCATTCATTCACAATAAATCAGCAGTCTAATGTAATGCAAATCAGTTTAACTAATGCAATAGTTGTCAGCTTCTTCTAATTCAGGGGAATAATGCAAACTAAAACTACATAATAATTCACAATCTTTAATTAGGGGTATAACATGGCATAAAATAATATTATAATCTAACACTAGAAACCCGGGAAACTATAAAATCAAACCAGGAAAGAGTGAACCAGAACATTACCAGAAGCACATAGAAAACAAAACACAGTACAGTGAGGGTACAACACAACAACTAACAGAGAAACACAGGGCTTAAATACACAAGCAGGACTACGAGAAGATGGGGAATAGGTGGTAACACATCTGGGACAAATCAGGCCTAATGACAGAAGGGAAGCAAAACCAAGCACACTGCACACAGGACAGGGACTATCAAAATAAAACAGGAAACACATGAGGCACAGACTTGATACTGAACAGAGGGAACACAGAGCACAGGGACAGGATTGACAAACTGCAACATGAGACACGACTGAACAAGAAAATCAGCATGAAGACAGAACTAAACCTTGAGTAAACATGAGGGCTGCAGGAAGAAAACCCAAGTACTAGAAATCACAAAACAAACAAGAACTAGAGAGCTAGAAACACAGAACCATGAATCAAAATGATAAACCATGATGGAATTAATGATTAATAATAACACACATATATATATATATATATATTAGGGGTGCAACGATACACAAAATTCACGGTTCGGTTCGGTTCGATACTTTGGTGTCACGGTTCGATATTTTTTCGATACAAAAAAATGTTCATGCCTTTTTAATTTGTCATTTATTAAAATTATAAATATATATTTTAACTCAAAAGTACAGTTTTTAAATTTAACCCTAACCCTTGTGCGCGTTTTTTATTTTGACAGCGAATGCGCACCTGCGGACCACTTATGTGCAGCCCTGGTTATATAGCTCGTCATATTGCAGCCACAGAAATTCTTTTGTCCATGAAACCATAAAGCTGCACTTTCTTTTTGCCTTATAGTCTGATTTGTCATAACTTTTCCGTTTTGCGGTAAAGGTAAGCTTTTCTTTGGCTGTCACTTCTTCACCCTGACCTGTCTTATTTGGCTATATATCCTGCTGCTTTTACACATGCACTCACATAAGCTCAGCGATTCTCTGCGCGATCAACCTCTCACATGTTTAAGCTGCGGGAGATTTCACTTGTCATGTTTGCATAGTAAGCTAACGATTAATAAGACGATGTCAGAGGAATTGGTGCACAAATTATCATCACTCACCAATCAGTGCTGTCGCTCTCTATGCACAGTTCACGCGATTGCAAAGTGAAAGCAAAAAACAAGCGCAAATTCAAACGCGATTTCAATATGTCACATATTGACAGTGGCTCACCGATGCCAATGACATAATTACCCAGCTACATTTCCGAAAGAATGCAAAAGCATTGACATATATTTTTCCTTCCTACAATAGCCGGACGGGCAGGGCAGAGATAGATTTTGGTAGCCCGACTGGAAAAATCTCTAGCTCCGGGACGTCGGGCTAGCGATTTTGCGAGCCCTGTATCTGATTGAGGAATCACTCATCTTTGGAAAAGAGAGTTTATTACAGAGAAATGGCTCTTTCCAAAATAAAAGCTATACTATCCGCTTCTTCTGGGCTATATTCTCAGCAGCATAGGAGGATCATGTGCTAACGGCTGTCTAAATGACTCGGGTAAAGTTTGTAGCATGCTGCTTGCTGTTTTTATCTTTGCACTAGGATGATGTCGGCGTAAATGTGCAGTCATATTCGTTGTGTTCCCACTAGTGCTTTCAGGTTAACCTCGTTAAAATGACCTTAACGCCACAACACGGCAAATCTCCGTTAACGAGCTACCCCTGATAGCCCCGTGCATGGGGCTAGACGGCCAACACGTTAACGAGCTAACTGCGCTAACACACTAGTTCCCACCCATGTAATTGAGCATTGCGTGGCACATCCAACATACTGTTTTACTTTAGTCCAGGATGCGCTTACCTTCAGGGTCATACGTCACATGAAAACCAAAATAATTCCAAACGCCAGATCTGAATGAGGGTGGGGGAGGTTCAATTTGCCATGTTGCAAGGAGAGCTTAACTTCTGTCTCGCTAGCTTGCCCTGCGCTCTTCCTTCTGACTATGCTGTCTGTGTGGAGCGCTCAGTGGATCTGCGCTCGACAGTGCAGCCTAGGCGGAGTAGTCGAACACAGATTCACTGAGCGCTCAACACAGACAGCATCGTCAGAAGGAAAGTTGATAAAATAAATTACAAATGTTGTATTGTTCGATACATATGCGTACCGAACCGAAAGCACTGTATCGAACGGTTCAATATCGATACGAATATCGTTGCACCCCTAATATATATATATATATATATATATATATATATATATATATATATATACGTATATCAGTCTGGATCACATTCCAGCATTTTGTTGGCTGGTTTTCCTACAAAACACAACAACCATTAGCCCGCAAAGCCACAGTGAACAAAGCAGCACAGCAATGAATTCAATTCAAATCAATATAAGACTTATTTGTAACCTACATCAACAATTATGATAAATTACGTAATAACTACAACAGCAGACTGACCTGGGACGTTCTGGGACGTTATATTTGGTCCTTGAATGACTGCAATCCAGGCCATCCGTCGGCTCTTTGTTACTTCGGAAACGGCTCGAACAATTTCTCTTCCACGACGTAATCCGATAACAACCGATCTCTTTACCCGTCGGCTTCCCGTGGCTGTCATGTGACCGGCTGTTGCAGTTAATCATACAGCAGCTTCTTGCCATTTTTGTGTTTCTTTTTATTACTGTGTGACTGTTTTCATGTGAAAGCCTGCGTGCGCTAGTACCACTTGCCACGCATACCTACAATCCTTTGCGGTTTTACCCCAGAATGACGTCACATTTCCCATCTCTATTCTCTGTGTTTTCAGACCGTCCCACCCACAGTCTTGTCCGTCTCAGGTGTCTTAGACTGCAGGTAAACTGCTCGTCCCTCACTGAGTCGCCCCCTTTGGCCATCTGAGGAACTGCAGCTGCAGCCTGCTTTAAACTCTTACTGGTGTGTGTGTGTGTGTGTGTGTGTTTCAGCTCAGAGCTGGTGTGTTTTCAGGGTGTGGTGTCTGAAAGGATCAGTGTGAACAACAGGACTGCCCACTCTGGACACACACACTCAGGTACAAACACACAGGTGGTCTGTGTATCAGGCTTTTTCTGCTGTGAAGTTTTAACATGGGGGTCTATGCCCACTCTCCCCTTCACTTTTTGCAATTTTTATCGAACCTCTAGCAGCAACATTTAGACAGGCTACAACAATTAAGGGCATAAAATGTAAGAACATAGAACATAAAATCAGTCTCTATGCGGATGATGTGTTGCTTTTTCTGCAAAACACACAAACCAACCTCTCTGAGGTAATTACTTTAATAAACTGGTTTTCAAGAGTTTCAGATTATTCAATTAACTGGCCAAAATCTACAGTTCTCCCCATTAACTGCTCCTTCCATAATTCTTCCTCTGCCCCACTGCAATCCGGAAATATTAAATATTTAGGTATTAATGTCTCTCCTAAGCTTTCAGACTTAACTAAATTAAACCACATCCCACTTCTAAAGAAAGTAGAAGGCGATCTGACTAGATGGAAATCTTTACCCATATCACTCATGGGAAGGGTCGCCACTATAAAAATGATGATCTTGCCAAAAATAAATTACTTATTTTTGATGATCCCTAACAAACCATCACAAGATTGGTTCAGATCTCTGGATTCATATATTTCCAAATTCCTTTGGAAAGATAAACCCCCGCGTATCAGCTTAAAAACGCTACAAAGAACCAAGGATAGAGGAGGATTAGATCTGCCTTATTTTTACCAATACTTCTTAGCCAACAGGCTTCAGTTCATCTCAGAATGGTTAAAACATACCTTCTTAGTTGAGCCCTGGCTAGATGTTGAACAGGCACTATGCAAGGATCTAGAGATTTCAGACCTACCATTTATTAGCTCAAACATCAAAAGACATGAATGCTTTAAAAGTATCAACATCAGCTTTTCTCTGACAGCATGGTGGGAGTTTCTAAAAATAACGGAGTCTTCATTAATTCCATGCAAACGTACACCTATCTGGAATAACCCTGACATATTACAAAACAATAATATGATTAATTTCCCAGAATGGAGTTGTAAAGGAATTAAATACTTAGAACATATATTAGAGGGAACAGAATTTATTCCATTTGACAGACTAGTTGCACAATATGGGATCAACAAGACAAGATTTTTAGAATATCAACAAATTAAATCCATAGTAAAAAAGAAATTTAACCTCAGTCAAGTTGAATTACAAACACCACTAAGTGCGGCACATTTTCTTACTCTTAAATCCCCCAAATTATTATCTAAAATATACAGAACACTTTCTAAATTAGATGAATCAATATCCCTTCCTATTGCAAAGTGGGAAGCAGATTTATCAGTCAGCTTAGACCAAAACTTCTGGTCTGAGATTTGCTTAAAAACCTTTAAATTAATAAAAAATCCCAGTCTGCAATTAATACAATACAAAATACTACATAGAGTGCACTATACAGGTCATCGGATGTTCAAGATGGGCTTTACATCCTCCATCAACTGCTCACACTGTCAAGGCAATACACCAGACAATTACATCCACGCTCTTTGGTTCTGTCCACCAGTGCAAAAGTTTTGGCGCGAGATATGTGAAGACTTATCAAAGTGTCTGAAATGTAACATTCCAACTTCCCCCTTAGTGTGTTTGTTGGGCAGCTTAGATAATGTCACTTCAGAAAAGAATATCGCCCATATGGTTTTCACTGCCCTATGCATAGCCAAGAAAACAGTCCTCATGAACTGGAAAAATAAAAATAATCTTAATTCTAACCAATATAGAAATTATCTATTAGATTACATTAGTCTTGATACAGCCTCTGCCACCACATCAGATCAATTGCTCTGGGCTCCTTTTATCAGCTCCATCACCTAGTGGGGGTGGGGGGTCATAGTTTGGTCCCGCCTTCACTGTTGTGATTGGTGTGGGGGTAGGGACAGGCTTAGGGCGTCGGGGGGTTCCCCGGAGGCATCTTCCTTGGGGGGCTCAACCCGGGGTAGCGGTCATGTCCGGTTGGGGGCTCTGTTGGCTCTCAGGTGACTGTTTCCTCGCGGCTGCGTGCAGCGGGGCTAGGGGAGGGTCTGTGCTGACGGACGTGGGTTACTGACCTGGTAGCCTGGCTGCCCCTGGGTGGGTCCGGGATGGGCGTGAGGTTCTGGGGGCGCTCCGTCTCCGGGCTGGGGCCCGGGCCGGGCCTCGGGGGCTTGGGTCCTGGTTGGTGTGTTGCCGGGGTTGTGGGCGGGTGGGTGCATGGGGGCCCAGCCCTGGAGCAGGGTGCCGCCGGTGCGTCGAGCCACCTGGGGGGCTCTTCAACTGGTGGGGGAGATGGTCACATCTGCAGGAGCTTTCCTCTCTTCAGGGACTCTCTCTGCAGGAGGGGGAGATACAGGAGAGGTGGAGGAAGATCTCAGCCTGGGCGTTTACTGTCTTATGTAGTCTGGAAGATGAGTGGATGGTGGGGTGGGTGCAGTTTTCTCTGTGGTGGGGTTGGGTGAACTGTCCCGGGCTCTGTGGGGCCGGGAGGCGCTGCTGCACTGGGCCCCGGTCTGGATGGGCCTGGGCCCTCTTTCCCTGGCGGGTCGCGGAGTGTGGGAGTGCCTACTGGGGTCAGCGGGGGAGCTGGCCCCAGGGAGGGGTTACCTGCCCCTCCCTTCCTTCCCTCCCCATCTCCAGCTGCCTCCCTCTTCCCGCTCCACCACAACCACCCACACATGCAGGGCCTTGGAGTAGGGGTATGTCACCAGGGTGCAGAGGAGGCTACCCCCCCCCCTCTGTCCCCTTCCGGCTGCCTCTGCCTCAATTTTATCCCACAACTTAGACATTCACATTATTCACACTCTCATTACACATACATATAGGATCTTGGGGGTGGGCACAATCACGGAGTCCATATTATATCAGGGTGTACACCTCACCCCTGGCGTCGTTGCCCACCTCTCAATTTTAAATACACTTAGACATTGAGGGCTATCAGGAGGGACTATGCGCTTACCTGCTGCTCTCTGGCAGGTAGCTCCAAGCCCTCCTGGGTTTTAATTGCACCTTAGAACACACATGCATCAACACTACAATGAGCGGGTGGAGGGAGGTTTGGAGTCTTCCCCCACCCCCATTCTCTGCGGCCTGCTGGAGCGGGAGGGCTAGGAGGAGTTGGCCGTCCGACTGCGGTCTGGAGTGTGGGGCCTCCCTGCTGCTACGGAGTCGGGGTGGTCTGCCTCTCCCCACCGCAGGGAAAAGGGTAACACCACCTGGGTCTGGGTGCAGTTCCCCCCTCCAGGGGCAAGGGTACCTAGACCCGGTTTGTAGAGTACGCTTGGGGAGTGTGATCGTGTGTACAGCGTCTCTTTATGTCTGTCTCCACGTTGGTTGAGTGTGGAGTGAGTGCATATGAGAGCATGAGGGGGGGAATGGATGTTTGTGTCTGTGTGTGCCTGTATGTCTGTGTCTATATGTCAGGTTGGGTATCAGACGCCACCTCTCTGGGGACACCTCAGGCCCGCCAAGGTTTGGAGGCCTATCTCCACCCACCACCACTTCCCCTGCCGGTGGCGGACTCCCTCAGGTGTCGGTGCGTTGGTGGTTCTTTGTGTCTGGGGGTGGGCGTCCAGGTACACACCGGCTCACTCCTTGGCGGCCGCCTATCGGGGCCTGGAACCTGGGGCTCGCTCGGACCACTTCGGAGGTGGGGTGCCCCCGGCCTCTCGGCCTGGGGCTCAGTCACTCAGGCACAGCTGGCTGCCGGCGGAGCTCACGGGCGCGTCACTGCAACTCCCCCTGGCTTCTGCTCCACGGCTGCTGAGTGAACCCTCATCTGGGACTCTCCTCAGCTCTTGCTGGGACAGTGGCGCGGCTGCCCCTCTGTTGGTTTTCCATGGTCTCTTGTGTTCTGGGGGCCTCTGGATGTCTGGAGTTTTGATCTCCTCCATACCTGCTTCATACCCTGGAGGACGGGGCTGTGCCCCCCCCCCCCCCACACTCCCTAGCAGATTGTTACATGGAGAAACCTTTGGAATACAAGCACGCTGATCCACACAGGTATGCACACGGGTGTTCACTGCTCGTAGACTTAAATTACACCCTTCTTGGCTACTACTTCGAAGCACATCTGTCCTGCGTGCTGCACAACAACATTGAATATTTAGTATTTACTGCTGTTTACACTTAGCTAGATTAATGCGATGGTGTTGTGTTTAGTATGTTGCTTTGTTTTTTTTGTTTTTTTGCTTGTCTTCTATTCTTCTCTTAACAGGTGATCCAGGAAATTTTTATTTTTTTTCTCCCCCCCTTTCTCACTGTCCCTCTCCCCTTCTGTTTTTCCTTTCCTTCCTCTTTCTTTCTCCCTTTCCTATCTCTCACTCATGTCTGTCCCGTCTGTAACATCTGAAAATAAAATATAATAAATAATAAAAACAAAGATCGACCAAATGGACCAATACGGCAATGCCACGAAGATCCATTTGGCAAAGTAAATCCATTGGGTATCCTTGTTGGTCTTCAGACAACAATTCTGATGGCTAAAGAACCAAATGGGACAGGCAAAAAAGAAAAAAAACAAACAAAAAAAAAACAAAAAAACATGGGGGTCTATGGGGGCGACTCACTGCTGCCTCTGCTGGACACTAGAGGAACTGCAGGCATCAGTGCTTCAGGTATGAGTCTCAGGTCTGACTGTTAGCTGAATGTGTGTGTGCAGGTGTGCGTCTCACTCTTTGTGACCAAGCTGGGAGGAGTCTGCAGGTGTACCTGGACTTAAGCCACACCCCCTACCCACCTGGCCTGTTGCCGGGTAACACTCTGCTGTTGTCTGGTTTCCAGAGGAGGCTGTCCAGGTGAGACACACATAGACAGGCTTATAAATGTTTGGACTCTTTATTTGGACTCATTTCCAACAATGTCAGCCCCAATAAAGTTATGGATCATCTTGCATCAATAGGCTGCTGGTTTTCTTTACTCGTTTCAGGTTTTACCAGCAAAATAGTTGTTTAATCATCTGGAAATGTACCCAGATTTATTTATTTAGACAGAGATCTTGACCCCCCAATGTTCAATACAAAGTCACGCCGATGGTTACGTACCTGTGCGGTTTACCTGTGTGTGTGTTTCAGGACAGGAAGTGTGTACTGCACGTACTTACCTGTCAGCTCCATAACTGTGGTCTCCCTGGGAGACACCAGGTAAGTTTACAGGTAAAGTCTGGTTCACGTGTTTGGCGTGCTGTTGTTTATTTGTTTGTTTGGTTTCTATCAGCTCGGCCCAGCCTCCTCCTCCTGCTCCCATCATGCACCTGGGTGAGTGGGCTCTGAGCAGCAAGCAGAGGTGCGCTGTGGGACAGGTCAAAGGTCACGTGGTGTGTTTCCTGTTCCTGCAACTGCAGTGGAGCTGCTCGCTGTGTGGCAGCTTGTACACACAGGTACTGCATAAAATACACACAGTGTGTACAGGATGTGTTCAGTTGCAGTTTCTCGGGTGCAGTGAAAGTACTCAGAGTGCTTCATGTGTTGTTAGCGTGTTGGTGGCGTGTTAGTGTTGGTGCAGTAAGTAAAGTGTCGTTTTGGAGGAAACTGCTCACGATTTCAGGTGTGTGTGTTTACCTGTTGCTCTCTCTCTCTCAGGGCTGCAGCAGCTCTCAGTGTCACTCGACCTCGTCAGTGTTTCAGTCCAAAGCAAAGTAAGAGCAGCTTCCTGTTGAGCTCACCTGCTGATACGTGTTAATCACCTGGATGAGTCAGGTGACAGTCACATGATCAAACCATGTGGCTCTGCTCTTCGATCAGGCTGGTGATCGATGACGGGACAGGTGAGGCTCATGCCTGGTTCTCAGCTGCTCTGGTTCGTGCTCTGCTGGGATTGGCTGATGCTCAGTGGGAGGGGCTTCAGAGAGCTCTCAGGGTCAGAGGTCACATCAGAGTCTTCCCTCGTGGGCAGAGCCAGGTCAGTAGCACCTGTCAGGTGTATATATTTACCTGTCACAGGTGAGTCACAGGTGAGTCACAGGTGAGTCACAGGTGAGTCACGTGCTCATCGTCGTCTTTAAACTTTATTTTATCTTTAAAAATTTAAGATCGGGTCATGTTTTTATTCCTGAGGCTTTAACTGTGAAAGGGCACATCCTGTTTACATCCTGGTAACAGCTCCGTCTGCTCACACTTTACTGCTGAACTGGTTTGGGGGCGTGGCGTCAAACTGAGGGTTTTCTTCATATTTACAGTCGGTGTGAAAACGTCAGAAGGTTTGAGTGAAAAGAGAGAAACAGATGTTTGTGAGGATTCACGTTGTGGATATCTGAGGTTATCAGAGTGTCAGGAAGGGAAACCTGAAGAAAGTCAAAGAGCCGCCCAGTACAGAACAAGCCTGTCAGAGCAAAGACTTTAAAGACTCTACAGGCTGCACAGGGACGCACTGTGAGCTCACAGAGCTCCACGTCTGCAGACACCTTCAGCCACACTGCTGAGGACGAAGACCTGCAGACTGAAACGTCCTGTGGTCAGAGGAGGTGAAACGAGAAGAAGATGCAGCTACAACCCAAAGAACAGCGTCCACACAGTGAAGCACGGTGGGGACGCTGTGGGGGGGCCACCACAGAGAGAAACAGGTGTCCTGCAGGACGTTTCCACAGGTCCGAGCCGTGAGTCTGCAGAGACATAACCTCTGTGTCTGTCTCAGGTGTGTGACGGGGACGCTGACGACTTCCTCCTCCACTTCCTGTTGTGTCTGTGCAGCAGCGATGTCATGATTCGGCCGCTCAGCCTCACCTGCAGGAAACACACCAACCAGAGACCAGAAGGTAACCCCACCCTCACCACCCTGACCAACCCTGACTGCAACCTTCAGAGTCGTGTGTGTGTGTTTCAGAGGTGAGGAGGTTCACTCGAGGAGACAGAGTTCCTGACCAGACTGGCTCCTCCCCTTCAGCTCACCTGTCTGCACCTCCACCCTGACTGAGCTCCACCTGCTTCGTTCTGACTTCATCTGTTCTACGTGTTCGTACAAATAAAACTTTATTGTTCCTCCTGTCACATGGTATCTCACGTTCACTGACCCTAACGCTGGTGATCAGGGTCAGAGGTCACACGAAGCTCTCTGGGTTTAACCTCACACGAAAGGGGCGTCGCTGTCATCATCACAAAGGGGCCTATAACAGGTCATGTGACCCTTCTACAGGAAGTGATCCCTGTGGGTGGCGCCCACATCAGAGACGTTCTCAGATGGTGATTCATCAAACCTGCACCAGTAAAATCTGACAGTAGAAGGATGATGAGTGAAACTGGTTAATCTGGTGTTTGTGGCACAGAAGGTTTGACCTCCACTGTGTGACACGGGTCAGACTCCAGCTGGGCCTGCCGCTCTCAGCCTCACTCTGAGGAAGCCCACAGTCTGTCACAGTGGAAACTACACCGGGGGACCCCATCCTTGGGGTGGACCCATTTTTGTTTTAGCGTGTTTTGGGGTTTAAAAGCCACAGAGACGCGGTGCTTAGGAAAAATGCATTTCAGCTGTGCTGATGCTCCTGACACGTATAAGACTGGGGAAACCTGCATTCAGCTGGACCTGAAAAACACTATGTCCAGATAAACACAATCAACTTTTGGAGAAAAATAAAAGATTCTTCATCAGACTAACAACTAAAAACATGACACTTACCTTAACAGTATGGGCTACATCAAATATATTCAAGACCGACAACAACACTTCTCACTGCTGCTAATTTTAACAAAACTAAACAAAAAGTAGAAAAAGGCAATTCACCAAGTCTTGAAAAGTAAAACTGAAAAATAGAAACACAGAATAAAATAAAACATCCATCCAGATCTTTACCACCAACAACATAAAATCTATCTTAATTAAATGGCCAAATTCTCCAATAAATGAGCAATAATAAAGTAAGAAAAAACAAGACATTCAATTTATGGACGCTCAAATTAACAGAGCGACATTAAACGCACCTCATTGCCTGCCGTAGCGTTCTTCGCAGCTGCACTTCACCTCAAAGGTCGGTTAATACATCGGATTGAACTTAACCAAAGTCCAATTAAAGGAAAATAAATGTTTCTAACAAATACAATGAAGAAGATTAAAATAATTCACTGTCAGTTACTGTCGCTGTGAGTTTGACGAGGTCAGCTGCTTCATTTGGTTCTGCCTAAAGTTCTCTCAGTGATCCAGTGTTTATATGATAAGATACGTGTTTAATGCAGAGAGTTGGAATTACAAGTTGGTAAGAAGCTTTTTAACAAAGGTTTGATTTAAGCTTTAAGTTCAAAGGTGAAAGAAATTTCACGTTTGATGAAGGAAGATCAAGGCCAACAAGGACATGGGTCAAAGGTCAAAATAAGGTGAGAAAATATAATAGATATATATAATCAATCAATAAGGTGAAAATATCAGATAAAAGGGTTTTTTTGGTTATAAGGAATAAAGAGGTCAAAGGTCAAAACAAGAGTACTGTTAAATTAAAATTAAAGGGTCAAAGGTCAGATTAAACAGGTTACACAGAAAGGATCGGCAAAACTTAAACAAGGATAAAGAAATAATACATTAAACAAGGAAATAAATTAAAAGTCTGAGTTAATGAGAAATTAAACGTTTAAATCAGGTTAAGAGTTAAATTTGAAGCTTTTCTTAGTTAAACTAAATAAAATAATCAGAATAAACGATTGGAGGAAAAAAGCAAAGATGTTGTGATCAAATAGTTTGTACGGCAGAAAGAAAAACATGTTTCAGTAGATTGTATGTTGGAAACCACAGTAGACACAGTAGACTCAAATCATTGTTACTGAGGAATTCTGCCTTAAACAGTAAAGTGTTCTTTAACAGTGTGTGTGTGTGTCTGCAGCTGTTCTTTGTGTTGTTGCTGCATCGTTGCCTCAGGGGGAAAGTTGTGTGTGTGTTATGCAGACTAGCAGAGACTGCAGCTGTCAGCAGCCACACACACTTTCTATTCTTCAAATCAAATCACAGTGAAACATGTTCACTGACAGCTCAGCTTCAGCATCGTCTTCATGCTGTGACTGCAGCCGTTCAACTCTGTTTGTCTTTAACCCAAATCATCACAACATGCAAATATAATCATCAAAATGATGTGACTGGAAGGATGCAGCAGTCTGTGCTCCACCTTTCTCCTCCACACCTGCAGGTGGAGAACATGGATGCATGAATCTCTACAGAGTTCTTTGAATATTATCCGTCTCATCAGTTTTCAGTGAACAAAACTCCTCACAGAGCCAAAATAAGCAGTTTGTATCCAACATAACTCAGCTGGACTCTGATGCTCCGTATAACAGCCACACATGAGTCTGGATTCACTCAAAGCATTGAACAAACTTTATTGGAAATGAAGCTTTTGGACATTTGTTCTCTGATATTTGCTCTTCAGCTCGAGTCTCCATCAGTGGGAACATTTCCTGATTCAACTTTTCTTCTGTTCAAATCAAACTCCATGAGAATCAAAGTGTGAATCAGAGTCCTGATGATCAGATTCTATAGAAACATGGAGACTGTAGAGGATTTACACTCAACATGTTCATTTGTTCCCTTCAAGAAAAATCAATCATTCATCCAATTAAATCAGTCGTTGATCAGTTTGATTGACAGGACAGATGATCAGAGGTGCAGCGTTTTTACCACCATAATTCAAACTGGGATTGAAGTATGGGTGGAGTTTGTGAGTGAAGGAGCAGCCAGTAAAGGAGTAGATCAGAGCTGCAGCACCTACATCATAAAAGGAGACCAGACCCTCCTCATAATCCACAAACACCCCCACCTTCTCAGGACCAGGATGGAGACAGAGGGGGACTGGAGGACCAGCAGCAGCTTTGTACTCATTTCCATTTCTCAGCACTACAGTCCAGAAACCATCCTGAGGTCTCAGTGTGATTTGTCCCTTCCTGTTGATCGACTCTGTGGCCACTCCTAAATCCCACTCAGTCTTTCCTTTAACCTGAACCTCAAAGTAAAATCTGCCTGAAGAGAAACTCTGCTCTCCTAAAACACAAACACAGTAAGAAAATCTCTCTGGGTTGTCTGGAAGATTCTTCCTCACATCACTATGATAAACTTGTTTTCCATCATCAGACAGGATGAGTTTAGGATGAGCTGTATCAGGATCCAGAGTCACATCCACCTCATGCTGCTGCACCCTCTGCAGCTCAGCCTCAAACAGCTTCTTCTTCATGGGTTTCCAGACTGTCTCCTCCAGCTGAGCCACAGCTCTCCCCACAGTCCCCTCATATGATGGTGGATGAACTCTGACCTCTGTCCAGTCCTTGCTGGGTGGAGCAGCTTTCAGGGAGGAGAAGCTTTGGAGGAGGTGGAGGTGGTCTTCAGAGCGTGAGAGCTGCTCCACCTCAGAGCTTCTCTCCATCAGCTCAGAGATTTCCTGTTCCAGATCTTTGATGAGACCTTCAGCCTGTTTCTCTGTAGCTTCCTGTTTGTCTTCGATCTCCTTCATGAGCTCCTTCAGGCGTCTCTCAACAGACTCCATCAGAGCCGTGAGGACCTGAACACCTTCTGCTTTCTGTCTGTCTGCAGCATCTTTACTCATCTTCACCGACTCTGTGATCTCCTGAATCTTCAGTCGTCTCTTCTGGATCATCTGCTGAATCTCAGCCTCTGTCTTCTCCAGCTCTGCCTTCTTTCCTTCATATTCTTCTCTCAGAGGAACAAACTCGTGGTTCTTGTGCTCTAAAACAGGGCAGAGCGTGCAGACACATGTCTGGTCGGTCTTACAGAACAGCTGCAGAAGGTTATCGTGCTTCGTGCACATCCTGCCTTCCAGGTTCTCCACAGCATCAACCAGCTGATGTCTATTCAGACGTTTCACTGTCAGATGAGGCTCCAGGTGAGTCTGACAGTAGGAGGTCTGACACACCAGGCAGGACTTCAGGGCCTTCAGTCTGGTTCCAGTGCAGACGTCACAGGGAACTTCTCCTGGTTTGGCAGCTTGTTGCTCTGAGCTGCTGCTGCTGGCTTTCTGCTGAGCTTCACGTCTGAACTGAGCAACCATCTCAGAGATGAAGGTGTTGACCCTCAGCTGAGGTCGAGTGTAGAAAGTCTCTTTACACATGGGACACTGACAGCTCTGACTCATGTCCCAGTGCTGACTGATGCAGGTTTTGCAGAAGTTGTGTCCACATGGTGTAGAGACTGGATCAGTGAACACATCCAGACAGATGGAGCACAGAAACTGATCTTCAGATCGCAGATTGCTGGCAGCAGACATGTCTGCACTCTGAGGGAGAAAGAAGAGAAACATTTGATTCAAAGTTCACTTTAAATTTCATTTTACAAAGAGAGAAACAAGCGTCAGTAGTCTGAGGAGCTTGGAGAGAAAAGTGTCTGGACTTCTTTCACTTTCTTTTCATCACAGAAGCTTCTTCACCTCATCCTCAACACGGACCAAGGAATGAATACTGCACTTTTGGAAGAACTCCCTCCCCTGCAGCATCTTATCGTCAAAGGGACGGAGGTGGAGAGGGCAAACAGCCACAGATTCCTGGGACTGCAGGTTACATCAGACCTGAGCTGGACTCTCAACACTACAGCAACTGTGAAAAAAGCCCAGCAAAGGCTTTATTTCATTCGGCTGCTCAGGAAAGCTGGCATGAACCACCACCCTCTCACCCAGGCCTGCAGAGGACTGATAGACAGCATCCTCACCGCAGGCATCACTGTCTGGTATGGAAACACTACACAGACAGAGAGGAAGGCTCTGCAGAGTCAGAAAGTCTGCAGAGAGGATTATGGGAACAACACTTGCATCCATGGACCTGCACATACAAAGCTGCACATACAATCTCAGACACAACAGAGCGGACAGCAGCATCACACACAGAACACGATTCTTCAACAGCTTCTTCCCCACAACTGTCAGACTGACGGCAAACAAAAACACACTGAACACTTAAAATAACACAGCACTACTTAACCTCACTTTGAATGTATCATCGGTTCACTGACCATCGGGCAATACACTCACAACAGACTTGTGAAACAGATCTGTGGAACAAATGTGCAATACTGTGAGTGCGATAAGAGGTAGAGAACTACACACTCTGTACATTTTCTTCTTTTTCTTTGTATATAGAAAATAGTACGACTACCCTACTCCGGACTTCATTTCTATCCTTCTGCTTTTTCTGTCTTTATATTGTTAAAGTGTGATTTGACTTGGAAAGCTCTGCACAAGTATTCCACTGTGCATGGACTGTTGGTCCTGTGTGCAAATGTCAAAATAAAAATCTTGAACCTTCAGTTGTCAGAGTAACTGGTGGAGACCCAGCAACACATTCAGAGACAAACTGGTTCATCTGAAACACAAACTGAACAACGTCGTGTCTGCTGTACAGTGCAGCGTCCAGATGAACAGGATCAACAGGATGAACATCTTTTTAACAGTCGTTACAAAGATGTGAAGTTGTTTGGCTGACACAGACAAACAGTATCCCACATTCTTGATTTTTAGCTCACAAACACGTCTTATAAGGACTTATTGATCCTGAAATGTTGGAGGTTTTAGCTCTTTAAACAGTAAAGTTACAGGAGGATACAGATAATTATCAGGAAAATGTCCTCGGTTTGTTAAAATGATCCCGTCCGATAACACACGAGAACAATAAATGTATAATTTTCTGTTGTAACCCACAAACTGAACGGTCACACTCATCTTTCATGTTGTCACTAAAACATCACTCCTTCCACGTCTAGTTGGTCGTGATGGAGGCGGAGTGCGTTGGGTCCGCTTTCCCTGCCCAGCCGATGTTCCTGACGCAGGGAAACAGATCCTGTTGGGGATCCCTACCTTGGCACAACACCTGCCATGGTCTTTGCACACTCACCACAGTAAATGCATCATGTTGTCAGCTTTACAGTATCATAGTCAGAGAAACTGGTCAGGCCGCTCTCTTCCAAATGTCTACACTTCACCCTTTTACTGTCAGTGGGCTCAGAGTCCATCTAATGTGGCTCATTATCTGATGCCGTCTGCAGACCAGTGTTAGACACTGAGAGGTTGATGGCTCCGTGTCAGAGCACCGGCCTTAACGAAAAAGTTATCAATCGTTCTTTTCATCTTTTCTCATTACCCACAGCTACATCCACTCCTATCACGCTGCTCACCTCTGCTGCGACGATTCAAACAGCCGGAAAGTAAATAATTTGGAGACGGTGCGTTTGTGTCACAGTGAACAGTGAAAACAGAGACTTTCTAAAACGATGATGCATGTTAGTCATGTGATGCAGGCATGTGACCAATTAAACAAAGATAGTGGAGAGCATTATACAGCAGCAGTTTTGACAGTCCTATTAAAGATGAATATCAGTCTGCACATGCTCCACAGAGCTTTTCTTCAAATTCTTTAATTCTCTCTCGCTTTTGCAACTTTGTACTTTTGTGTTACTCGCAGCAACAACTCCACCTCATTGTTAGTCCATTTTAAAACTCGGTGCTTTTCCTCCACCTCTGCTGCGACGTTTCAAACAGCCGGAAAGTGAATCAGCGGCAGACAGAAATGAGACCGGTCGAATCGTCTTGCGTTTCACGCATGCGCAGGACTGGAACGTAAGAGTTTTCAGCCGTCTTAATGTGGACGCACAACTCTGTGAAAACGACTGAAAACACCAGTGTGGACGCGGAGCGCTGTTTTCAAGTGGACGTAGCCTAAGTGGCACCATGGAGAAATGAGGTGGCGCTCTAGAGCCCTGATGAAGTGAACAGAGTGAAGATTTGTGTAGAAGCAGGAAGTGTGATCAGCTGCACTCACCACTGTTGCTGAGAGGAACCTGATGGACTCCAGTGAATCTTCTTTTAGAGACAAACAGGACTCGACTGCAGCTCTGCTGCTGCTCTCTCACACTTTCACTTCTGCAAAATGACGTTGAGCTTCTTGTTTTTCAGGTGTTGCTCCGCCTCTTCTTGCCTCTCCCTTTACAGGAATCAGCCGGTCTGTACTCAGTGACTGTGTGCAGCGGGTGGGAGGAGTGAGGAGTGGTGTGTGGGTTCACACAGTAATGACGGCCTCAGGTGATCAGGAGAAACTCACCTGGATTTCCTTTTTCCACAGCAGACTGAGAGCTTCAGGTGGACCCTGAAGGAGGTCTCAGACACAGGTGGTAAAAGTACACACAGTCTGTACTGAAGTAGAAGTACACTGTTAAAAATACTCCAAGTACTAATTCAACTTCTTTACTCAAGTAAAAGTAAAAAGTACTGGCTGTGAAATGAGAGTAAAAAGAGCTGATTGAAGAACATTTCTAACACGTGTGTTTTGTGGAGCAGGGAAATTATTTTACTGCTATTGTTAAATAATTATTATCATTACCATTGCATTAAGAATATAATCTGCAGCATTGATATTGCATTCAGAGGTTTAACAGTGTGTGTCTTTCAGAAAGATTAAAGTCACAGGCTGACAGGAAACTGCAGGCTTGCAGAGAGTTTGCAGAAGTGAAAGCAGAGTCTTAAGTTATTCTGAGCAGCTGGCTAGACGAGGCTATTTGAATTACTAGGTTATTCAAATTGATCATTGCTTTAACAATGTAACAGATGGCTTTAAGATGGCCTTAACAAATTTCCCACGTGTGGGACTAATAAAGGTTATCTTATCTTATCTTATCTTAAGATGTTTATGCATACAGTTATTATATTAACCTTGTATTCCAGATGCAGTTATAACTATTTTATACATATTGCATATCTGTGCTTATTTTGAGTTGATGTTCAGGTTCAATAAGGGTCTTAAGCTTCACTGGTGAGAGTGTCCAGATGATACATGCTGAGGGAAAACTAGAACATAGAAGGATTGCAATACATGCTTACAAAACACTTATATCAGGTCATTTTATATTAAGCTTCTAGTTGAACAGCGTTGAGCAGCCTCATCAGGAATGTTGCTCGTTCACGTCTGCTAAATTTTTAAATCCAAAACTTCAATTATATTGTACGAAATGGTCAGGTGTGACAAAAGCATGTATGCATGATTACAGTTTTTACTGCCACGAGGACTGGACCGGATTCTGGACCGGAGTTTTTCCCATTTTGTGGATAAGCTGTCGGTCCACCGTTTACCTCAGCTGTCAATGCTGGAGCTGAGAAATGTCCACTTTTATTTACTCTCAAACAGGGTGTAAAACTTTGTGCAAGTTAATAAAGCTCACTGCTGACCGAGGACAGCCATGCTGAGGTGAGCTGTTGACGATATGCTAAACTGTTGGTTAGCGTTGGTATTAGCCTCTGTTAGACTGTGCCAGCTGCAAACAGCAGCTAACAGAGGCTTTTCCACTTTCCTTGAAGTGGATCCTTCATCATTTGTTTCTATTCATGTGTTTTTGGCAGTTGTAGTAAATTGTAAACTCAGTCAAGAAAATCTGGATAAATGACAGATTTGTGTATGAAATGTTTTTAAGTATAGTTTTTAAAGTGCTTCATCTGCAAACAGACTGTTTTTCAATGAGGCCTAATACTTTTCTTATGTTGAAAGCTGATAGAGGACAGGGTTTGATGAATGTCTGTGAGAGATTAGAGATTCAGAACAGAAACGCTAAGGCTGCTAGTGTTTGTCTTTATACCATTTTTCTTGTATCCACTGATATTAGCTAATAAATGTACGGTCTGTACATTTCTTCTGTGTGTGATGATGATTTATTTGTATAAAGAAAAAACTAGCTGTCACAACACAAATCAGTCAAATGTCTGATGTTCTACATATGTATATGTGTTACAGTGCTGCATTTCTGTCCTGACCTTTGACCCCATGCTCAGACTAAAGCTTCACACAGGCTGGTGTGTAAAAACAGCTAACAATGCATTTCTGTGTAAAGCATCATTTGTAGTAAACATTTAATGCCTGTTTCAGTTTTACACAACCTGATGGAAAAGAGAAGGAGAGCAAAGGTCAGTGAAGGGAACGACTGTAGTGCAAATACAGGTGATGTCAGTGAGGATGTGACCCTGCTGCCCTCTCCTAAACAGAGGAGACATTGTTACCCCAATACTGTCAGGCCAACATCAGCAATAAAACAGGGAAGATGTGGGGTTGATGCGCACTAATGTTAAAGAAGATTGTGTCACAGGGTTTTAGAGAAGCATTACATGTTAACTACAGTAGCTCCATAATGAATGAGTAACACGGGAAAAGCTGTCCTGTAAAATTCAAACAAATCAAACAGTTGGAGCTGTTTAGTAAAGGAGCCGCCGACTAATATCATGTAAAAATGTGTAAGAATTCAAGAAAATTACCGTATTTCCCGGACTACAAAGCGCACCTGAATATTAGCCGCACAAGCTAAAATCAGGGGAAAATCCTGTTTTGTACATACATTACCGCACGTGACTAAAAGCCGCAGGTGTTTCAATGTTGACTTATCATATGTAAGAGAATATGCACAAAGTGAATTGTCAGGAAAGAGATGGCTGTTTGGAGACACACCCCTTTTATTAATATTTTGAAAAACAAGTTATGGGTACATATTTGCAAAACTTTTTAGGTATACGTACAAGTAGCGGTAATTACAAGTACGAAACATGTACTGTGCTTCATAAATGGGTAACAAATGTAGTATATAACAATAACCTACAGCACACCAGAAAAATAGCTTCGGACTACTGTTATGTATGAACCAAGAATTATTGTGTGCTATGCAAGCCATCGCCAGTAGGGGGAACCACGCCCAGTTATGTGTGTGTGTTACTTCTGTGTTATCCCAATAAAGAAGAAGTCACCTTGTAAACAAACTATTGTGTGTGCAGTCTGACTCGGCATAAGCTCTAATAGTGTATTGACACTACAGTGGAAATATAACAACTACCTTTTAGGCTCAGGTGCAGTGACACGGCTTTAACAAGAAGAAAAGTCAGTCATTCACCATCTTTCTCTTCTTCCTGCGCACTAAAACCACCAAAGTCCTCTTCTCCAGTGTCGGATACGAACAGGCTCAGGGTGGCTTCGTCATCCACTCTCAGCTCCTTTCCTTCGTTGTCACTTTCAAAACCAAAGAAATCCTCGTTGTCAGTGTCAGAGTCGAACACCCTCTGAAGGGCCGTGGCGGTGTCCTCCTCTCCATCAGGCAGCAGTCCAGCCCTTCGAAATCCGTTGGTGATCATGGATGTTTTCACACTTTTCCACGCTGTCAGATTCCACCGGTGGAGTTGAGCATAACTTGCTTCTCGCAAGTTTATCGCCGCTCATCATCCACGCCTCCTGCTGAACGCGAGGAGGAGGAGGAAGGAGGAGGAAGGAGGAGGAGGATGGGAGATATGAGTGGTGATGGTGGTTGTTGTTGTTGTTGCTCTTTCTGTTGTTGCAACAGAGATTGGTGTCACAGAACCTGCAGGAGAGATGAGGAAGCAATAAATGTATAATTTGGGGGGTCAGCGGGGGAGCTGGCCCCAGGGAGGGGTCACCTGCCCCTCCCTTCCTTCCCTCCCCATCTCCAGCTGCCTCCCTCCTCCCGCTCCACCACAACCACCCACACATGCAGGGCCCTATGAGTAGGGGTATGTCACCAGGATGCAGAGGAGGCTACCCCGCCCTCTGTCCCCTTCTGGCTGCCTCTGCCTCAATTTTATCTCACAACTTAGACATTCACATTACTCACACCCTCATTACACATACATATAGGATCTTGGGGGTGGGCATGATACACGGAGTCCAAGTTACCATCAGGGTGTACAACCTCACCCCTGGCATCGTTGCCCACCTCTCAATTTTAAATACATGTAGACATTGAGGGCTAACAGGAGGGACTATGCGCTTACCTGCTGCTCTCTGGCAGGTAGCTCCATGCCCTCCTGGGTTTTAATTGCACCTTAGAACACACATGCGTCAACACTACAATGAGCGGGTGGAGGGAGGTTTGGAGTCTTCTCTCACCCCCGTTCTCTGCGGCCTGCTGGAGCGGGGGGGCTAGGAGGAGTTGGCCGTCCGGCTGCGGTCTGGAGTGTGGGGCCTCCCTGCTGCTGCGGAGTCGGGGCGGTCTGCCTCTCCCCACCGCAGGGAAAAGGGTAACACCACCTGGGTCTGGGTGCAGTTCCCCCCTCCAGGGGCAAGGGTACCTAGACCCGGTTCGTAGAGTACGCTTGGGGAGTGTGATCGTGTATACAGCGTCTCTTTATATTTGTCTCCACGTCGGTTGAGTGTGAAGTGCACATGAGAGCATGAGGGTGGGAATGGATGTTTGTATCTGTGTGTGCCTGTATGTTTGTGTCTATATGTCAGGTTGGGTATCAGGCGCCACCTCTCTGGGGACATCTCGGGCCTTCCAAGGTTTGGAGGCCTATCTCCACCCACCACCACTTCCCCTGCCGGTGGCGGACTCCCTCAGGTGTCGGTGCATTGGTGGTTCTTTGTATCTGGGGGTGGGCGTCCGGGTACACACCGGCTCACTCCTTGGCGGCCGCTTATTAGGGCTCGCTCGGGCCATTTCGGAGGTGGGGTGCCCCCGGCCTCTCGGCCTGGGGCTCGGTCACTCAGGCACAGCTGGCTGCCGGCGGAGCTCACGGGCGCGTCACTGCAACTCCCCCTGGCTTCTGCTCCGCGGCTGCTGAATGAGCCCTCATCTGGGACTCTCCTCAGCTCTTACTGGGACAGTGGCGCGGCTGCCCCTCTGTGGGTCTTCCTTGGTCTCTTGTGTTCTGGGGGCCTCTGGATGTCTGGAGTTTTGATCTCCTCCATACCTGCTTGATACCATAAAGGACAGGGCTGTGGCTCCCCACACTCCCTAGCAGATCATTACATGGAGAAACCTTTGGAATGCAAGCATGCTGATCCACACAGGTATGCACACAGGTGTACACATGGGTATTCACAGACGCGGACTACAGCTTTCTTGGCTGCTGCCTCAAAGCACACTGTGCGCTGTCTATCTTGCGTGCTGAACAATATCGTCTATTATTTAGTAACTATTGATATCTATGACTAGCTAGTTTATTGTGATGGTGCTTTTTTTTTCTATTATTATGTTGCTCTTTGTTGTTTGCTGTCTCCTCTGTTTGTTTTTCTCCATACAGGTGACCCAGGAGTTTTTTTTGTTGTTTTTTTTTTTTTTTTCTCTCTTCCCCCCCTTCTCACCGTCTCTTCTCCCCTTTGGATTTCTTTCTTTCTCTCCCTCTCTTTCTTTCATTCTTTCCCCCTGTCCTATCCCACAGCCATGTCTGTCCCGTTTGCAACTGATAATAAAATAAATTCATAATTATAATAAAGGTCAACCAAATGGACCAATATGGCAAGGCCATGATGATCCACTTGGTAAAAAAAGAAAAAAAAAAAAAAGGAGAGATGAGGAAGCTGGTTCAGTCAGTTTATCATCAGCTCAGCAGATTGGCTTTAAACAGGAAGTGATGTCAGTGTTCTGACCTCTGACCCTCAGAACGCTCTGAGGAGATGATCCAAACTCATCAGTAGAACACCAGTAGAGACCTTCATCAGACTGCTGCACGTTAATGGTGATGTTTTTCTCTGATTTAGGTCCAACAGGACGTCCATTAAAGTAGAAATAAGCTGCGGCTGTGCCACCAATTTTCTTCTTACAGCGTAGTGTGACATCACTTCCTGTCCTCACAGGAAGTGCAGGGATCTGCAGGATCACATGTTTATCTGAGGAAAAGACCCACAGAGTGATGTAGAGGTGGTATAACAGTCTGCTGTTAGTCTGATGAAATGAATGACTTCATTACCTGATACAGTGATGTTGACTTCTTCACTCTTCTCTCCAGCTTCACCTTCACACCAGTAAACTCCACTGATTGGCTCGAACTCATCAAACAAACAGGATGAACCATTGAACCTCCCGAAGCCCCGCCCACCTGCTCCACATGACTCAGTCCCACTTCCTGTGTCCCTCTTCACCGTCCATCCATCAGAGCCCAGCTGATCGTCACATGTCAGAGACACTGAGGCTGCTGTGAAGAACTGCTGAAGGTTTGGACTGACGCTCAGAGAGACTGGAGGACAGACGGACAGTTTCTATCAGTGTTTACACTCAGTGTTTGTCCTGGACCATGGTGCACTTCATCTACTCACCTGCACAAACAGTCAGTGCAGACAGCAGCAGCACACACACACCTGCAACAGGTCAGAGGTCATTTAGAGACACTCTGATGTTATAGTCACATAGTTTTTTCTTTCAGGAAACTTTCTAATATCCTGAAGTCTCTGCATCATCGAGCTTTTCAAGTTGAGGATGAAAGGAGCTTCATTGTTTCTTTTATTTTAACACACACTCGACCATCTTTATGAAAGGAGGGTACCATCACAGGTCATCAAGCACCGCTCATGAAAACAAACCATCAGCATGGCTGACATGTGTCACCTCATGTAAATGAGGATTTGATGTTTATGCATTATTAATGCAGGCTTACATTTTACGTGCTTATTTAGAGTTTGGTGCCTAAACTGACCCAAACAGTGACTTTGGCAACATTTAGATCTGAAAACAGATCAGTGAAGCTCCAGAGTCCTGAGAGACACAGGAAGATTATTGACTCTGTCCACACATTGGAAAATTAGTTCGTAATAAAGGAAATATCGTCTACACACAGACCCAATCAGAACGCAGCAGCTGTGGTTTCCCGTTTCATGAATAAGGTCGTCTGCCTTCATGTTCAGTCGTCATGTTACACACACTAATTGAAGCTTCACTGACTCAGTCGACATGCTCGACTTTCATTAGATTCAGTTCTGAGCATTCAGCAGGTTTTGGATGTTAATGAGACAAATTTGAATCATAGTAAAAACAAACTTTCATTACTATAAACCAGCAAGTTTGAAACTGTTTTCTTCACTGACTCTTTGTGTGTTCGAGTTAAAACGTGATGCTCGTACATAAATATCATCTTGTTTTGTTTCCTGTCCAGCTGACCAGCTTTAAGGTGGAACCAAATAAAGAAAGAAGCAGAGCAAACTCTTCCTAAACGAAGCAAACCAGCAGGTCTACACAGATTTGATTTCAGTGGAAGTTTCAGCTCAGTCAGTGAGAGCTGACGATGTGTTCTCCTTTACAGAGTGTGGAAGTACAGTAAATGAATGGATGAATATGAGTGTTTGACTCACCGAGGAGCAGAGACACACATGAAGTCTTCATGTTGTCGACACGACGACTGACAGCAGCTTCAGCTTCACCACTTCCCTGTTAGCACCAGCAGCTTCGTCACAGTGAGGCCGAGCCGCTGCTCCAATGAACTCAAAGAGAAACTCAAAGCAAATATTTTTATCTATCGGGGCCTTTTTATTCATAATTTACACACTTCAAATCTGCCACATATATTGGAAATATAATATTAGCCTTCATTTTTATGCAGACGACACTCAGCTGTGTATTTCTTACAAACATAATTCCACCCATCTCCTGCTGCGACTGCCTCATGGAAGTTAAATCATTGTTGTCCTCAAACTTTCTCAAACTAAACATTGATAAAACTGAAGCTCTTGGTTACGACTGTAATCTGTCATACGTGTCATCCTCTGCAGTATTTTGTCATATCAGTTTCATATTAATCACTCAAGCTGCCTCGTTTCACTTAAGCAGTACAGTCGTCTCTGTCCTTTGGGGACATGAGCTGCAGAGCCACAGCTGGCAGGACCTGGATGTGCTGTGCAGCCTTTGTTTCTCCTTTTTAATCGCATCATAATTATTACATTTTTACAGTCATTACAGAATTTCACCTTTCAAGTACGTTTCATGACAAACACTCATACACAGACACTCACAAACACACTCTGTAAAAATGTACATTTGTTTGCGTTTTGTCTGTTTTGTCTTTCAGGCGTTGTGTATGATTTAAGTGTGCTTTGTTTTGTTGGAGTGGGCCTTTTTTCCCTTAACCCCTGTCCACTCCAGCACAATATTCAGATACCAATAAGAATATTAAATAAATCAAAGATAACGAAGCATTCAGATTCTGCTGTCTCCAAAAACAGAACTTCCCATCTCAGAGTAAAATGCTGAAAAACTAGTTGATGCATTTATTACTGCTGGGCCCCTCCTGAAAATCACTGGCTGTACCCAAAGACATAATTAAGTGTGCCCCCTCTCTTCCTGATATAAACAGGAAAGTTCCTGATCGATGCAGATCTGTCTGTTCATTAAATCTGTGTTAAATCACACCTGCTGAAATTACAGCAGGAGTTCAGAGTATTGATCAGATTGAAATGAAGGAAGCAGCTCCATCGTAGACGACCTTTGTCAGAGTTCAAGCTGCAGAGACTCAAACCAGCAGCAGTTTGATCTCTTCAGTTCCTCCTCCTGGTTTCTCTGGAGGAACTGGAAACAGGACGCCTTCCTCACTTGCTGCCACCATGACTCCATTGATTGGATTAAATGGGAGTGAATGAAGAAAGGAGGAAGCTGATGACTGTAAATGTTCCCACGGTGAGACCGACACATCTGCAGGTCTGTCCTCAGCTTCCTGTTTACACAGAGAAACTCGTCGTTTCCTTCACTTTTTAATTTCTTCTGTGGCGTCTGTGGTTCCTCCACCTTCTGTAAAAATGGGACAGTCATGCACGTTGGTCACTGCGCTGAAGGAATCAAAGACAGAAACAAGCCACTGTGTGACCGAACATCTGGGATTCATTTTCATCTCACTGTGAACTTGGAGTTCCCATCAAACCTTGTCTGCTGAACTCAATTCAAACTATTATTTTGTTATTGATAACACTGAAGAACAATGTGAAACAATATGATTCAGCAAAGCTTCAGGTTCAGTATCTGCTGACATGCACTCTCTGGACTCCACATCATTCAAACAGCTGTTAAACTAAAGGTAAACAGATAAAACACTTCATGGTCACAACAAGGAAGCTCTGTCACACAAAGATTTCAGCTTCTCTCATCAGCTAACCACACAAGCAGCACCTGTTCTGATGTGGGTGAAAATAAACACTCGACTCTGGAAACTACAAACTCAGGTGACTTCACCATGTACGTGCTTTTACATCTGACTGCTGCCCCAACACAGTGAACTGAAACATCCTCGTCAATCAAAGTGAGTCTTCCTCAGCTCCTTTCTACTACGAGGTGTAATTCTTGAACCAATTCTTCTCTCTCTTCATCGTCTCTTTCACAGAGTCTTTATTGCCTAACCCCTGTTTTTATGTGTATAACCCCAAACTTACATGCCAGTGAAACATCGGTGGCTTGTGCTTTCATGTTCCACGCTTATGTTATTGTTTAGCTTCACCTCTGCCTTTTAATTTCAGATGTTTTTATCAGCCTTGTTAGACGGCTCCCCTTTTGTTTATCTTCTATGTTCATTCGTGTCAGGATTTTGGGTCCACTCCTGAAATTCATAGTGTGCTGCTGCATGCTGTGACAAAATCTCCCCAAATCATTTTCACACTGGAGTTCAATCAGACAGTTCGTGCTGCATGGTGTCATACACACTAATCTTCCACATCATGCACCAATCACATCCTTCCATTTCAGCGTTCTGATTGAGCTGCAGGATTGCTGCCATGGTTTTCTCTGACACTGACCCATTTTTACAAACAGCGACTCGAGCAGTGAGACCACAGTAAGGTTCAGATGTGAAACCAGTAACATGTTTTACTGTCAGACAGGAAACTAAAGAAAGTTTATGTTTCATAAAGCGTGAAGCCGTTGAGTCACAGTTCCTCTTTGTTTTGATGCATTTGAGGAAAACATAAGTCAATGTTTCCACGACCACAGTTTACTCCAATTCTTAAAAGCCACAGGGACACTGTGCAAACACAGACTGAATGATGTGCAAATCTCACAAACCTGTATTTTATCATGAGATAAGAAATAAGCTGAGATAAGAAAACCACAAAGAAGAGGCTGATTCTGGAGCATGCTCACATGTGGTTCTTCTTTGCATTATAGAGCTTCAACCTGCATTTGTGGAAGGCAGGTGAACAATGCTCACAGACACAGTTTCAGGAAGTGTTCCTCCACCTGTTTGTCTTTGGGACCACCTGCTTTTTCTCCATTTGTGCATTCAATCCCTTTCCTGTGTTCTATTTATTAAAATATGCTTTTATAAGATACACAAATCATTGCATTCTGGCTTTATTTATACAACATCACAAAAGATGTATTAACCTAAGTGTATCTCTAGTTTTCCTGCTTTTATCCCTCATTTCCGTACCTGTAGTGTTTGTCCTCAGGGTGGAGTAAACCATTTCTGGTTGGATGACTGGCATCTTATTGGATGACTCTCTACTGGTGACCTCAGAGTAGGTGACATCATTTGAAGGAGCCTCATTGTGGACTAGGCAGAGCCATGAAGGCAGCATGAGAGTGATAAGACCAAGAATCACTGATCCCATACAACACATACATACATGTATACTGCTTCACTTACAAGTGCTCAGTTGGGTCAGACAGACTCTATACCTGTGTGTTTCTTCCAAAGGAGCCGGACCAGAACCAGAGACGCAAGAACCAGAGAAACCAGAGCAGCTACGACTGGGATGATGAAGGGCTGGAGAGGAGGAGGAGGAAGAGAAGGAGAAGGTGGATGGGAGACATCGGTGTATGTTGTTGTTGTTGTTGTTGTTGTTGTTGTTGTTGTGGGAGGAAGAGGACCTGCAGGAGAGATAATGACGCTGATTCAGTTAATTTATCATCAGCTCAGCAGACGGGAAGTGATGTCAGTGTTCTGACCTCTGACCCTCAGAAAGCTCTGAGGAGATGATCCAAACTCATCAGTAGAACACCAGTAGAGACCTTCATCAGACTGCTGCACTTTAATGGTGATTATGTGCTCTGATTTAGGTCCAACAGGACGTCCATTAAAGTAGAAATAGGCTGTGACTGTGCCACCAATTTTGTATTTACAGCGTAGACTGACATCACTTCCTGTCCTCACAGGAAGTGCAGGGATCTCCAGGATCACATGTTTATCTGAAGAAAAGACCCACAGAGTGAGTTAGAGGTGGTATAACAGTGTGCTGTTAGTCTGATGAAATGAATGACTTCATTACCTGATACAGTGATGTTGACTTCTTCACTCTTCTCTCCAGCTTCACCTTCACACCAGTAAACTCCACTGACTGGCTTGAACTCATCAAAAACACAGGATGGACCATTTATCCTCCCGAAGCCCCGCCCACCTGCTCCACATGACTCAGTCCCACTTCCTGTGTCCCTCTTCACCGTCCATCCATCAGAGCCCAGCTGACCGTCACATGTCAGAGACACTGAGGCTGCTGTGAAGAACTGCTGAAGGTTTGGACTGACGCTCAGAGAGACTGGAGGACAGACGGACAGTTTCTATCAGTGTTTACACTCAGTGTTTGTCCTGGACCATGGTGCACTTCATCTACTCACCTGCACAAACAGCCAGTGCAGACAGCAGCAGCACACACACACCTGCAACAGATCAGAGGTCACTGAAGGTCAGAGGGCAGGAAATTGTAATCTGTTCCTGTGTGGTTCTGGAAACATCATTCAAACCTGATCAAGCAGATTTGGTGTAAAATGCTCGAGCTGAATTCAAATGGACTATTTTTCCTTTTAATTTCTTTTTAGGTAGAAATTCTGAAATTTGACCTGCTTGTTTTGCAGGCCCTAATTCTTTTATATCGATACGTCTGCAGGTTTCTAAGTAATTGTTCAGTAAGTAAAAAACTACAGATTCTACTAATCACAACATTAAACCCAACATTAGCAGGTTCCCATAGCCAGTGCTGGCAAAGGTAGGTTAGGCCCATTTAGCTCTTACTGGCTAAGTAAAACAGAGACATTTTAAAAAGCAATCAGAGTTAGTGAACCATCAAACCACCGAGATCACTGGATTAAAGTTAGGCGACTTTGGCAATATCAGCTGCTGAGTGAGCAACCTGAAAAATCTGTTTAGTAAACATTACAGTCTTTTGAGTCCCGCTCGTCTAAATCGCCATCAGAAAATTAACAAAGCGTACAGGAAATGAGGAAAATCCAACTTTAATTCTGAAAAACCAACTATCTTCAGTCATTTAGTTAGACTCAGTCAATCTGGTCTGAACAGAGGAAGTGATGATTACAACAGGCAGATAAGGAGAACATGTGGTACATGCAGCTAGGAGCCGTGGTTTCCTGAGTAAAGGTTAATGTTTGATGAAAACAGGTCACTTTCCTCTCTTACAGACACGACATGAAGCTTCAGCTCTGTGAGTCAGTCCAGATTACAGGACAGAGAAACGCAGAGTTAAACTTCTAAATTTTAAAGAGTTTATGCAATTGACACAGTTTTCTGTCATTTGCTGTATCTTCATACACTCGAGTTAAATATGAGGTGCTTACAGGAAACACACCACTTGATTTCTGTCCAAACACACAAACAAATATCAGATACAACCAGCCTTAGATAAACAAAAGAAGTAGTGATCACTTCTTCTCACTAAGGAAAACAAAACCAACAGATCTGAACAGATTTCATGTGAGAGAAACTATCAGCGAGCGCTTCCAGCTGCTGAAAATAGGCTCTTTACCTTTGACCTTTAGTGTGTGTTGGAGCTGTGATAAAGAATTGAAGAAGGGAGGGTTTGACTCACCGAGGAGCAGAGTGACAGATGAAGTCCGCATGTTGTCATGTTGGAGAGCGACAGCAGAGTGATACCTTCAGCTTCACCACTTCCCTGTTAACATCATCAGCTCGTCACGCTGCTGCTTCTCCACAAGGACGAGCTGTTTCTAATACACTCGTCTTCATCAGAATCAGAGAAACTTTATTGATCTCAGAGGGAAACTGAGTTATCATAGCAGCAAATATACAAGAAACAACACATAAAATCAGTGTAGAAACAGAGATATGATAACAAAACTATTAAGATAAACAGATGAACACAAAGACATGGGACTAAATATAAATATACATATGAACGTGAAAAGACAAGCATACAGTCCTGAGTGGACATAAATTATATGTGCAGTTTGCTAATACTGCAGTTTATGCAGTCTATGAACAGCTCAATGCTCCTTCTGAGAACAGGAAATAACAAAGAGAATACAACTTTATTTATATAGCACATTTAAAACCAGCAGTACCCCAAAGTGTTTTACAGTAATACGATCATTTATAGGAGGGAAACATTAAAAGCCAATAAATACACCAACAGGTGGAGCGCACTAATTTGCTGCAGTGCAGTGAAAATATGTAAAAGAAAATACAAACACAACTCGACTAGGAGATTATTTAACAATAAAATAAAATAATTAAAACTACATAAAAGAACATTTACAGGATACAGAAAATAACTAGGGAAGGCTAGATTGAGTAAATCTTTTTATTAAATTATGACCCCTGTGACTTTACCTGTAAGCTTCTCACTGGGAAGCTGCAGTTTCAGATCGCTATGAAAGTCCCGTGACCGACTGTCACTGCAAGGCTGCTGAGCTTGAACAACTGCCTTTACAAACCCAGTTACACAAGATCTGGGGGCCTTCGTAAAATGTAAATAACAACAGAAAGAACTGCATCGCAAATCTCAGATTTCATTTTTTATTCACAATAGTATGCAGAAGTCATTTAGAAAAAGACTGAGGTTGTGATCAGGAAGATTTTTCATTTCATGAAGTTTCTGCATCTATAACCAGAAATGGTGGAATTATGTAAAAACATACAGAAAAATGTGTCAGTGCTTCTTTAATTACCTTATTAAGCAGAGAAGACATCAGATCATCTTTTTTTAATGGAGTGTTCGCCCAGGGTGCCATACAGGCTAGCCTCTGCCTATTACTAAAAACATAAATAAAAACATTTAAGTTTGTGGTTTTAAGGTGAAAAAATGTGTAAATTTTCAAGGGATATGAAGACTTTTTCAAGCCGTCCTAATCCCACAGATGATCTTCTGTAAGGGAAGTGAGTCTGGAATCAATGAGGCAACTAGAAAAATTGGCATTTCCTGCGAAAATGCAGTGTGGATGCTTTAAAGCTGAAGCTGTCTGCTGAAAAAAGCTGAAAAAGTTGAAAAAAAAAAATGCTGCCCTGAGCAGGATTCAAACCTGGCCCTTCTAGTCTCAAGGAAGCTACTCATCTCACTGCGCCAAACTCTTTCTCACAAAGAAGAGGTGGAGAGACTGACAATTCTGCTGACATGAGCAGAAGCTGCAGAGAATTGAGGTGAAAAGAGGTGAAAAGGCTAAAACTTTGCAGAAAAGAGATGAATCAGCAGAATTTCTGCTCAAAAGAGTTTTTTTCTGAAAACAGCTGAGATTTGTGCTAATAAGAGGTGAAAAGGCTGAAAATTTTGCAGAAGAGGTGAATAAGCAGAATTTCTGCTGAAAAGAGGTTTTTGCTGAAAACAGCTGAAAAAGCTGGGATTTGTCCTGAAAAGTGGTGAAAAAACTAAATATTCTGCTGAAAAGGGATGAAAAAGCTGAAATTTGTGTTGAAAAGAGTTAAAAAAGTTTAACTGTTAACTGAAAGAAATGTTGCCATAAGCGGGATTTGAACCCGGGCCTCCCAGTCTGAGAACGGATGCTCATCTCACTGAGCTAAAACACAGCTCAGCCCGGCGAGCAGAAATAAGTGACCACATTGATAATGTGTTCCATTCATTTCAATGGGCAAAAATATTGCAAAAAAAAATTCAATATCTCAAAAAGTATAGAAGTTATGAGCACCAAAAGATCTAGCCGGCATTAGCAAAAAAATAGCAGAATAGTTTAAAATTTGAACGGTGAAAATCGGCTGAAAATTGTGGAAGTAGTTAAGTGCCAAAAAGTGTACGGAAGCAACTAGAATAATAAAGTATAAAGATTAAAGAGAAACAGGAACTCAATAGTGTGGATGCTTAAAGCATCCACACAATTAAACACCTGGTTGGTGGCAGAGCCTGTAGTGTGGATGGGATTCACTCTGAGTTCCTGAAGGCTCTCGATGTTGTAGGGCTCACTTGGTTGACAGGCCTTTGCAACGTTGCATATCTGGGGCCCTTGACTCTCTGACTCGGGTAGTGGTCCCCATATTTAAATATTGGGGAGTGAAGGGTGTGCTCAGACTGTAAGGGGATCACACAACCTCAAAGTACAAATTTTGACCGAATTTTTCTTCCTTTCAGCTGATTGGTTAACGTCATGTCAATCACAAATTTAACAATCCAATGAGAGAACAGACAGGTTTGGCTGTTGGAGGGGTGCTTTACTGAGCTTCAGGTCCTGGAGGTAGTTCATTCTTATGGTTCTTATGGGCTAAAATTGTTGGTTCTTCAGCCTAATTATTATTAGGCTGGTAACAATAATAATTATTGTTATTATTAGTTTTCTTTTCTTTCTTTAAAAAACAAACAAAAAAACCCAAATCTTTTTTGCACACACACCAATTTGCATCTATAGATGCACAAACACAAATGTTTTAGATATTTTGGTTTACAAGGTTACAAAACTCAGTTCACAACTAGTCGGTCAGATTTACAAGTACAAAATATTTATGACCACAATTTGAGCCCATAGATCTGTGTGTGGAGAATCAGTTTGTGTTGAACATGTTTCACCTTCACGAATCCTCACAGTCAAGGGAGGAGGAGACAGGGAGGCAGGAACCAATGAGAGACAAGGAGGAAACTGAAAAGAAGAAAATAAAGAAGAGTGAAATAAATGAGACAAGGAGAGAGTAGGCAACGAAGGAGGAGTGAAGGATGAAGGAAACTTTGAGACAAGAAGATAGAGGCAACATAGGAGGAGGCAGGAGATAAAGTGAAAGAAGAGAAGGGTAAAAAGAGTAAAGAAGCGATGAAGGAGACATACATAGAGGAGGAAGGAATAATGAGACTGGAGAAGTAAGAATGTGAGAGTGGGGAAGACATGGTGGAAGGAGGGAGGAGACAAGGAGGCAAGATGAAAGGAGACACATAAAGGGAACAGAAATAAAGAAAGTTAATTTTGGACAATTTATGCCTTTATTTTCAATCATGTGACTCCGACGCCCTCTGCTGGTCAGTGCTAACGTCACACAGCTCACAGAAGAAACATTTCCCTTTGTTTGCACTCAGGTTTATTTCTGATGTCATCACTCATCTCTGTGTCTGATAGAAGAGACAGGTTACTGTTAATGTTTGTCTGACTGACACAATAAAGCCTAAACATTTATTCTTTACTGACTTTAGTCACTTTGAATCAATAACCAGGATCCATTTACCTGACTTTACCTGTTTAAACTCATTTGTGCCTTTAATGCTACATGGAATATACAAAGGAGCATGAGGAAGATGAGGAGAGGACTGAACAGCGCTTGCCTTGCCTGAAGATCATTACCTCTCCTCACCAGCAAGTCTGCAGCTCTGACCTCAGTTTCCATCATTCATTTTCCATTTGATCTTCTTCTTTTGTGGTGTCTGTAGGCCCCAAAGACCTGGGCCTTCGCATGATGTGCCCAGTCACGCCACCCAGGTCTCACTGTCATTGTCCACATGAGCTCTGAAGTCTCCAAAGATTCACTGGATGAAGAACCCTTGAGTACCCCACCCAGTGACCCCCAACAGACTGGCTGCTCTCAACTGTTGTTTGGTGCATAAATACAAACCACAGTCAGGATTTGTTCACTTTCTAAAGATGAATTCATTTGTTCATGATTCTCTGGACCTCTGTGGTTAGTCCACATACAGGTACGCCCAGCCTACCTTCGTTCTCACCTGTGTGGCGACGTCAGTGTTGTTGTGTATGAGTGAGTGAAGGACTGAGTTTGAGTTTCTGTCTGTTGAACTGAACTCAGATTATTTGTAATTTTTTTTACTGAGAATGTTTAGAGACAGTCTGAATGTCTGAGAACAAAATGCTTTTGTTCATTTGTCCATTTTTGAAATTGAGGTGCTGCGATAGTCCAAAGCCGAGACCCTAACATTGAATGAAATGTGTTGGTGGGATTTCAGAGAGCTGTGCATAACGTACATAAACGTCAGTGAGCTGAAGCAGCACTGTGAAGAAGATCACGTTTTTCAGTAGTCTTGAGATCAATGTCTCATGGAGGCTTCACCTGTTCACCTGTAATGACCTACGCCTGTATTCACACCTCTGCTCGTGTGATGACTCACATGATCAATATTCGGTCAATGACCTTCAGGACAGAGGTTAGTGTCACAGTTTCAATGTAGAAACAGACACAGTTACTCTTAATGAGCTCTTTGCAGATATAAATATTTAGTTCTCTTCCTCTGGTTCTGTTTTTATCTCACATTTACATCACCTATCAGAAAACAGGTAAACGTGTACTTGTTAAACAACTTCTAGTTGGCCGACTTAGATTGTCTCAGGTGTAATCAGCTAAATCAGCTGCTTCACCCAGAAGAACTGATGTAGTGTCTGATAGACTTCATACTTCTGTGTTTCTTTCATAGAAGTTGAACCAAAACCAGAACGGCCAGAAAAACCACAGCAGCCATGACTGTGATGATGAAGGAGGAGGAAGAAGAAAGAGCTGGGCCCTGTTTCAGAAAGCCGGTTTAGTGCAAACTCTGAGTAAGTACACCCTGAGTTAACGAAAACTCTGGGTTTTTGGTTTCACAAAGCGAGTTTAGATTAATTCTGAGTGAGTTACTATGACGACACACTCCGTGAAGCTAACCTGCCC